>NC_140494.1:52716790-53338665 GCF_964271855.1 Acomys minous
TTTAAAAAGGTGGAATAGTTCCTGTTACAATATCTAATAAAAAGATATATGTTAAAAATAAACAAGTCTTTAAAATGAAATAGTTACGTTTAGTTTAAGAAAAGACTTTTAACACCTACATACTTTATTATAATTAATTTATTCTATTCTAGAATGTTAAAAGCAAAGAGAAAATAATAAATCCTCTTAAAACAATATTGTTGAGGCAGGCATATATCAGCATTAAGTATTTAGACATAATCTAAAGAGGTGTGTGATACATCATTGTCTTCAGCATAGTATGGAATATTAGGCAAACATATGTGATTGTCAAAAGTAGACTGAAATACCTTAGAATATTTGCAAAATATTTCAATGGTTAATCTTTTAATATTCAAACTAAGTTTTCATTACTTCACAAGAGCCTTTAATATTTTCAATTTCTATAAATTAGAATAGAATGTACTTTGCAATTCTGTCATAAACCTGAAAAAGACTATGAACAACAGCTCAAGCATATAAGGCTTGAGATTCTTGTAGTATCCAGTATATCCTTGCAAACACAATTTCTCACATAATATCACGAGAAGGAAAGAACATAGAGACTTTGTCTGCAATCAGTAAATAAATGGAGATGGAGCAATTCAATACTGCAACTTTCTGTATGGGCAGTAAACTTCAAAATACTCACTTTGCAAATAAACAGAAACAAATGTGACAGGAGAGGCTTTCAATTCTACAGAGCATCAAGCCACACTCCATGGCAAACCCCATGTCCAGGAATACTTATCCAGGCTTCTTGATTGTGTGTGTGTGTGTGTGTGTGTGTGTGTGTGTGTGTGTGTGTGTATGTGTGTGTGTATGTGTGTGTATGTGTGTTTGTGTGATTTTTTGGAGGAGGATTATTTTGATGCTTTGTTTTGGTGTTTTTGTTTGCTTTTATTGTTTTTGTTTGTTTGTTTGTTTTTGGAGTTAGAGGGAGAGAAAGCAGACATAACATGACATTGGGACACTAGGGAGGAGTTCAGGTAGAAAACAATCATCAATATATTGAATAAAATTAAATTTAAAGAGCCAATAAATAGAGAGAATGGAAAGAAGTACTGTGTAAGGGTGTCCTAGTTTGGTTTTGGTAGGCAAATTGTTACTCCAAGGAAAATTTTCAACATGGGAAAGGAACTGTTATATTTAAGAGGCTAAAACAGGTTTGAATAGTAGTAAGCGACCATGAAACAGGTGAGAAATTTTGCCAGAGTGTCATAAGTATAGCAAATTTCAGGACACTTAAAAATGTAGAATTACAATAGGATATTGAGCTCTTCAACTTGAGAATCCAGGGATATGTTACCTGTTTGTTATTTTAAAGTTTAATGACAAAATTGGAGGCTAAACATTCTGCTCTAGGTAGAGTTTTCTATGCATACTCAGGAGTTGTGTATTCATAATATCCACATGCTAAAAAGACCTTCTCATTTATCATCAGATAGGAGGTAACTATTTTGTGGCAAACCTTGAAAGATCCTTTTGTCATTCCCTCTTTCTGAGGAATCCACAGTAAGAGATCAGGAAAACTCATATCACTCAAATGCCAGTACCAGAAAAAGAGTGTGGCTTCACTGAAGAAAGAGCTATATGGAAAATTATTGTGCAGGAAAATGTCCAATAGTAGGTTAACTTTTGCCCTCTACACTCTCTAACTCTTGAAATATATATATTTGGAACCAGAAAATATATATTTGTTGTATCTCAGTTTATCAGTTACAAGTTAGGATGTTAGGTGAGTGATAATTACTAATTTTTTAAATTGGAGTCTATACTCAAACTTGGCTCCCTTAAAAGTTCTCAAGTATTTCTGTGCCAATGTGTCTTGTTTCACCCTATGAAGTACATTCTGCAATTTCTAAAAAGATGTCATGGCTTCTGAAAAAAGATCTGTGACTCCAAAATCACAGAGAAAATTACTGGTTTGTTTAATGGTGAAACAGAAAGCTGAATTAAATTGTTTTTCCAGGGGACAGCACTATATAATTATATATTAAAAGGTTAAGATGTGGAACACATGTAGAGATATCATACTTTCCCACAATTATGATATTGGTGTATTAAGATAGAAGTAAGTCAACTATTATCTATATTTGTTCACTTTCTAATAAATAAATGGAGGTTTTTTAAGCCATTAGTTCAATACAAGTGTTGAAATTTATTTTACTGTAAAAAAAATTGTGGCTAAACGTTTGAATCATCTATATATGATGATTTTCTTCAAAATTCCCAAATATCAATGAACTAAACATTTTTAATGTAACTTTTACATATGACTTTTCTGATTTTTCATTACTATTTTTACTGTATTTAGCTTTAGTAAATCAAGTCCATATGCATTTGGAAAAAAATTAAAAATCACTGCTTAAAATTTTATGTATATACATTTTAACTCTTCTCTTTTAAAAGGTGTTTAAGATAAACAGTGAGAGACCATAAAAAACAGTTTAAGATACAATTTTTAATGAAACTAATATATTTTAGGTTTTTAATATGGAGGTAAACATCCACATGTATGAAATTTCATAACATGTTATAATTTAATTGAGCTTTTTAAATTAGTTAAAATATAGTAGATTAAACAGTTGATCTTATATTTAAAAATGTAACTGGGAATCAACCACAATATTTACTTATGTCATATTAGTACCAATTAGTAATTCTTTTCAATCCATATGTAATCTCCTCATTAAAAGATTTATCATCCTTTCTAATCTTGTATCTCAAAGATCATTCTCATGATGAACATGGAAAAATCTTGATCTAAAGTCTTTTAAGTCTGATGCATTTTTCTACACAACACCTAGTTACTCTTTAGGCTAAAAATGAGAGAGAGAGAGAGAGAGAGAGAGAGAGAGAGAGAGAGAGAGAGAGAGAGAGAGAGTTAGTTCTGTGGACACTATCTATGCACTTAATACAAAAGTGCAAGTGATAATTTTATCCCTTCAAAAGTGATATGTGTATTCTGTTATTCCTCTGAGTAATAGCATGCTTTTGATGACACACTAAAGCTCTCAGATAATAGGCCCATCATTTGGTATGGTGATCTCCTACCTACTGTGTAAGTGATATTAAAGGGTTGGGAATCACTGGGCATTATCAATTTTGTATTAATCCTAAAAAGTTTCTATGGATGAAAATCCCAGTTAGATAGATAAAAAGAGTCCCAGATACTCCTATTTCTTAGTCATCTTAGTTTATTTGAGTGACTATCATTAGTGTACATAAAATGAAATAAGAAATCATTATATATATATATATATATATATATATATATATATATATATATATACACCTGTAAACAAAACACCTGTAAGATTAAAAAAAGAAAGAGACAAGAAGAAAAAGGACAGCAAAGCATTATAAGACAAAAACATTCTAGTGGGACTCTAGATGAGAGAAGCATGGGAGAATGGCAAAGTAGAAGGATCCAGAGGGTCCTAGAAGCCTACAAGTAGAACATTATGATAAGCAGATTTGGGCTCAGGTGTCCCACTCAAACTAAGACAATAGCCAAGGACAATACAGGCGGTAAACCTTAAACCCCTACCCAGATCTAGCCAATGGACAGAACACTCTCCACAGTAGAGTGGCGAGTGGGATATGACTTTCTCACATACTCTGGTGCCTCACCTTTGACCATGTCCCCTAGAAGGGGAGACCTGGTGGCACTCAGAGAAAGGACAGCAGGCTACCAAGAAGAGACTTGATACCCTATGAACATATACAGGGGGAGGTAATCCCCCTCAGGAACAGTCATAAGGGAGGGGAATAAGGGGAAAATGGGAGGGAGGGAAGAATGGGAGGATACAAGGGATGGGATAACCATTGAGATGTAATAAGAATAAATTAATAAAGGAGAAAAAAATTAAAAATGAGGGTGCTATCAGTACCATTCAGTAAAAGATGCTAAGATGTCATTAAAATAAATCAGAAGCACATCACTTAAAAAAAAAAAGACAAAAACAAAATCTCCAAAAATGTCGTTGAGTTTGTTTGTGTTTACTATCTACTGTTTGATATGTAGTATGACATTAAGTGATATTAGTGTACCCAATCAGAGTCTTTAATAGAAAAACATCTTTCCTTTGCAGACAGTTGTCAATTGGAGATAACTTCTGTGTTAGATAAGGAGAGTCAGGTCTATTTCATTTCTCAACACAGCAACACTATCCAACCTTGACCTGTGAATGCTGCCACAGTTTCTATCTGGTTTCAGGTTCTTGGTCACCCAGACAGTGCCCATCATGTGTTCCATCTCCTGAAAGAGGTTTTAATTCCATCCCAATAGTGGTTGGTTACTCCAACCTGAATTGTGTCACTATTGTGTCAATATATCTTGCTTCTGGGACACCACTGTAGATTGAAGGGTTTGGACCTAGATTGGTGTTTACCTAATTCCTTTGGTAGTGTGAAGAATAATTTTCAATACCATGAACACTAGTCTGTAGAGTGAAGGCTCTGGGTAGGCAACAGATCGACATCTCCATATTCAATAGGCTTTACAGCTGTTGATTTAAGCAATAAAGCCTAGTAGTCTTAGCAGTAACTGAGTTGTTTGAGGAATTGCATGGAGCTCCCTTGGCCAAGAACTCATTTAGATATATCCAATTTCCCAAACTGAAGGTTCCATTTTAGATTAGAGATTTGAGAGATTACTTAAGGCTTTGCTTTTCAATTTACTTGGTAATTCCATTAAGGTTTCACTTGCCTGGAAATTTTTAGAGTAATTATTTTAAATAATAGATGTCTTCAAAATGCAAAATTAAACTAGTGATCCATAAATAAAAGAATTGTCAACAATCATTTGATATCATAATTAATATTAATATATTTATTACTAAACAGAAAAATTACTAGAACACCCAACATAAATTAAACTACTATTGCCAGGCAGTGCCAGCTCATTACTAATATACTGTGAATTAAACACCAAGTATATACTTGGCTCCACAAACAGCTTTGAGATATAATTTTTCACCTTGAAGAGTGTATTTAAATGAGTTCAAAGTGTGGCAGTAGTGATAACTCTTGAGAGTGGAAAAATGCAGTGTGAGATTCTGTGATGGTAGAATATACTGGAAAATCAGTTTATGTATAAAGAATATTGAGAGCTTCATTATACAACATGTTTTATATAATATATATATATATATTCAGTTTTACTGTGTGTATTCTTCTTATTGTGGGATTGCTTTACATTAAATCTTTAAATCAACTTACATTACATAAATCACCACATATAATTCACTACAAGTTATCAGTTTTCTAAATTATTGCCTTTTATGTAGCCACATTATTCTTTAAGTTGTGGTTTTCTTAGGAAAAGAGTCCTTGTTTATAACAGATGCTAAGGCATTTAGACAGATAAAATAATTATATAAATGCAATTTTAAAATGTTATTGCTATGATCAGTTTGTCCATATTAACATCTGTTCCTCAATGGAAAGACTTTCCTCCTGGCTAGAAGGGAAAATGTGTATAATGCCTTTCAACACAGGGCAGACTGTGTAGAAATCCACTAATAGAGTTTATTACTACACACCTGTTCAGTACATAGTTCATATGTGACCTTAGGGATGACTACAAAATGATGCAAATCATGTCAAATTACACAGGTGTAAGCTGTCACATTGTTTCCTTGTTTGTTCAAAAGTTATTAATAAATTGCATCATGTTAAACTACACAGGAGTAAGTTGTGACATTGTTTCTCTGTTTGTTTAAAGGTTATTAATGAATTGCATCATATGTGAGTATGAAAAATACTGTGGTCAAAATAATGCCATTAACATTTTCAAAAGTGAACTTTAAAACACATTTATTTTATTACATGTGCATAAAACAAACTACATACAGCAAAGAGAACCATGTGTCAATCATGAGTCCTATTCACAGTGATTTACCTATTTGTATTTGTCAAACTTGAAGTAAACATCTTTCCTGTCTTGTTGGATCTAAATTTCTGATTGAAATACAATATCTATCCTGTCTCATCTCCATTTTAACTCCTTTATCTTGATCTAAAAGGATCTTATCCCCTAATCAGCTAAACTTGATGGTAGAACTAAACTATCTGTTCTTCAACACCCTTAAGAGACTTGAGCAGGACAATACTTAAATGCCTGAGTGAACCAGCAGTTCAGGTTAGCAGCCTCCAAAATGAACAAAATGACAAACACAGTTTACTGCCAGAACAGAAACCTAACACTCTCTATAACATTGTAGCCCCATCCTTGTCCTTCTGGTACAATGTCTCTTCCAGACTTACTTGCAAGGCAGGAACTATTGAGGATTTGTTTAACCTGTTTTGGCAGAGTTTGGCTGTAGAATCTGCCAGCATCTAAGCTGTGCATTTTTTAGGATATGTTCTGTTTATGGCAGGAATGAAGACATTTTGCTCAGTGACTGCTTTGCCACATTTGAAGTCATCTCCATAAGGAGGTTCTTTGATACTCATCATCTTCTTTGAGTTTGGCTGGGTGCTGTCAGGAGTTAAATTGTCTTGTGGTCAAAGAAACTTTAAATGCCATATTCTGTGTGTTTCTGATGCTTTTGAAGACCTTATTTTTTTCTTTTTTTATTAATTTATTCTTGTTACATCTCCATGGTTTTCCCATCCCTTGTATCCTCCCATTCTTCCCTCCCTCCCATTTTCCCCTTATTCCCCTCCTCTATGACTCTTCCTGAGGGGGATTACCTCCCCCTGTATATGCTTATAGGGTATCAAGTCTCTTCTTGGCAACCTGCTGTCCTTTCTCTGAGTGCCACTAGGTCTCCCCCTCCAGAGGACATCATCAAATGTGATGCACCAGAGTACGTGAGAAAGTCTTATTTTACTATTTTACCTCATGTGTATTTAGAGTTACATTTATCTTGTGCTAGAATCTGACAGGTGTTTGACATGCCCATGTTTTGTATCAATATATTAATTTTTATACTAATGACTTAGACATAACCTTCATTATGAGTAATAATTAAAGCTCTGAGTTAAGGAGTAGATTTATCAACCATCTACATATTTTTCTATCCTCTCTACATATCTGTATCTCTCTTTCTTTTTTTTCAGCTACTATCTCTTTACTTACAGATAAAAAATAAAAGTAAAGAGAGATGTCCCTGAGTTACACCTAATTTTTCTCTGTGTAAGACCAACAATAATATATAACCACCTCCCAATGAAAATAAACATTAGTGGACCAAGAGAGCAAACAGAAACCTACGCAATACCCTTAAAGTTAATGGGACATCATTCTCTTGAGATTTCTTCAGGCTGAATAGGGGCAAATAATACCTTAAAAGGGGTCCCAAAAATGTGGAAAATGGTTTAGCAAGCCAGGGACTGCATTTGTGGTCCAGTTTCTAAATGTTGAGAGATTTCAGGCCTAATATTGAGAATGGATAATATCAAAGAAGTAGTTTGAGTCTATATATAATGCCCAACAAGATTCAATTTTAGTGATATGAAAATTGACACAATTCATTGAGCTCTTGAAGGCTATATATGAGCACTCAAAAACTTCAGTGTCTACACTAATCTTTACTCTATACCAGTATTTCCAATTATGGGCATAAAAGTAAGATCTCTTCACTCTCTGAAAGCACTTTTGTATTTTAAAAATATAGAAAAACCATCACAGTAGAAGTAATAAAGTTTATTATATCTGAGAAATAATGTGTCTTGTAAAACCAAGTTTAAGAAGCTTGTTTTATACAGAAATGTATTGATTAACAAATAAATAACATATTATTATATTTATAAACTTCTTTTCAAGTTGTTGTGCACATTTCAAAATTTGACTGTTGCCCTTGACAAAACACAAATTTAATAAAAGTTTAGTCACTCTTCATGTGCCTCTTTATGTACCCTAGAAAATATGAATTCTATTTTGTGAATAAATTTTGAACTTGTAAACTTCTTAGAGATGAAGTGATTTATGATAATAGCTTACCCGATCCAAGTGAAAAAATGGTTTCATTAGGATGATCAATCTACATACAAGTAAACTACAACTTTCTTATAACATTCTTCCAGTGGACAGAAAATATAAATTGATTGAGGAGAGATATATTCTCTGCTCCAATAGTACAGAGGTTTATTCTGGAATCTGTGTACAATAAGTGTTCAAACATAAGATACTATTACATATCATCAGTATTATTGCTAATGATATATATCCAAGTAAATGGCTGTAAATATAATAATCAGATAAGTACTGTAAAAAAAGGATCTGCATTTTTAATCATGTTTCTTTTTTAAACATATACATTTATATAATTACCAAATAGACAAAGCACTATGAATGTACCATTTATATAATTCCCTATCATCTCATGGAAAGATATTTAAAATCTATTACATATCACTTTGTTTCCCAAAAAAGAACAGTATTTTTAGTAGACAATTGGTTCTGAGAAATATATATATATATATATATATATATATATATATATATATATATATAAGTTTCATTGTCCTTAGAGAATAATTTAAATTAAATAATAAGTGCTATACAATATTTATATATAAATATATGATGAAATACTCTTGTCATAACCGTAAATACCAGTAGCCTCAGTACTAAGAAGACTGATGTAGAAGAAGAAGAATTTTCATATTATCCTGTACTGTAGCCTATTCTAATCTCCTGCTCAAACTTCAAATCCCTATCCAGACCTAGCTGATGGACAGGACGTTCTCCACCGTTGAGTGGAAAGTGAGGTCTCACTTTCACATGAACTCTGGTGCCCCATTTCTGACCACGTTCCCTGGATTGGGAGGCTTGGTGGCACTCAGAGGAAGGGTAGCAGTTTACCAAGAAGAAACTCAATACCCTTTGAGAATATATATGCAGAGGAGGTCTCCCTCAGTCACAGATTATTGGAGGGGAGTAGGGGGGAAGTGGGAGGGAGGGAGGAATGGGAAGATGCAAGGGATGGGTTAACAATTTACATGTACTATGAATAAATTAATAAAATTAAATTTTAAAAAGAAACATTTAAATATTTAATTGACAGAAAATAAAACAAACACAAAACAAACAAATAAAAAAGAATGGATGATATAATATGAACTTGAAAAGTTCATGTAAAAGGACTTCTATATGTTTATGTTTCTGGAATTTTTAAAAAACTATATACCTTCCTCCAGAAAGTAAATGTGATGGCATGATTGGAAAATAACATGAGAGTAGAAGGGAAGAACAATCCTAAATTGATCAAGGTGTCAATGAACACTTTATTGATCCATCTTCTCCTATCCTTTTTCTCTTGACGTGGTTCACAGTGTTACATCTGTTTCTAGGAGTCAAGTTTCCACAATGTCTGCCACATGCCTTCTTCCAGCATAAAATTCCTACATGAACTTATAATTTTAACTGATGCTTGTATCAACAGCACATAAATAAAGGTACAAAAGTGGATGCTATTATGTATTTGTTTGTTTTGTGTTTTTTCATGGGGTTTTGTTGTAGTTTTTTGTCTTGTTTTGTTTTTTCAATATACTCAAACACTCCCTCTGTTTGTCAGATTTCAACCTTTACACTCTCTCAGCATACAATTTCTAGGTTCCTAGAGAAGATTCTTTATTCCTCTATACTCTACATTCCTCATACCTTCTTTCAAAGGTATGGAGAGCCACAGTGAGGGATATAAGTATCCTTTTAGAATTTTTTTAGTCTTTTGAAGCACCTAGGTTATATTTCCCAATCTTCTGTTTTAGCACATCAATAGTGAAGTGAGATATTTCTGTGACTCAAAAAAATGTGCAAATAGAACACAAATAAGAAACAAGATTCGAAAGCATTCAGTTGGTGTCAGGTGGCCATCATTCTTGGCTTAAGATAACTTGGAATGGCTCGATCAACCTAAGGTTTCACTATGTATAAAGTAACGCTTACCTTCTATGGACTTGCAGACTTGAAAGAGGAGAAGTAGTGCAGAGAGATGTGAGGGTGGATATCTGACTAAATTGTCTATTGTTATAAGCAACTATGACAGAAAATATTGTATTTAATTAATTTAGTTATCCTAATTATCATTAAGATAGAAAAATAAAATCAACGGTAATGCAACATGACTCTTGGTGTGGTAAAGATTAAGCTTTGTCAAAGGTGGAAGCAGTCTTGGCGGGCTTTACCCTTGGGGCAACCCATGAATACCTTGTGATAGACTTAGTGGAGCCATCCTGGGCCTGGAATTTAGGAAGCAGACCTGGGAACCCCACCTGGACTATTGTTTTCCTAATTGACCCTCAAAGGGAGAAGGAGACTGCCCTTTCCATGTGACTGAGGGAGGTGGGGAGGAGAGAACAACAAGTTGGGCCCAGGCGAGAGCACGTGGAGAGCAGCAACCAGGCCGGACCAGCACGCGTGCCAGAGAGACACCTAAGGACCCATCCCATGGAACGGATACCGGAAGGTTCACTCTTTTGTCCCTTTAACCTTTTTTTCCTTCTTGTGTATGATAGTTGGGTTGTATAATAAAGTTTAATTGTTAAGAAACAGAGCCAACATCTGGTGCCTGACGTGGGGCCCGATGAGTTCCACAGTCCCTAATGGTATGAGGGAAGATTCAGTATTCCAAGGTATAGAAATGCTCTTTCAGGGTATCGGCAAAATTGCAACTGCTGTTGCAAAACCCTTTCCTGCATTATACTTAGAGGGAATTCTTTGTTTTCTCATTGTCCTTTTATTACAATATTTCATGCTTAGAAGGATTAAAAAACAGGCTAATGACATAGAAAAGCCGGAAGGGTCAGTAAGTTCTATCCTTTTGGAAAAGATTGCAGATTTGACTGAACAGATGGAAAGGCTGAGTAATGAAAATGAAGGGATGGGAAAGCGGATAGAATTTTTGGCATTTGATAGTGATGAAGGACAGAAAATAGAGAGACCAGAAAGCCAGAAAAACCAGAAAGAGTCAATAAGCTCTATCCTTTTAGAAAGAATTACTGACTTGACTGAACAAATGGGCAAAACGCAGAGAAAACTGGAAGGGCTGGAAAAGCAGAAGGCATCTTTGGTTAAAAAAGGTGGAGAAGGTCAGAAACCAGAGGCAAAGGAAGCCAGACCGACCAAAAGGTCTTTGGAAGTAAATGTCCCAGTGGAGGATACCTCCCCAGTCGCCCAGACACCTTCAGCATTTCCAGTCACTGTAAGACATTTACTCGAGCAAAATGGTGCTGAGGGTTATGACGAAATGGCCTGGTGTCCTGTAGGCATGATGGATTTAAAACATTTTAAGGAATCCGTCATCAAATATGGTATGCACTCTACCTTCGTTAAACAAATGTTAAACAGCTGGGCCTATCAGAATAGACTTGTTCTCCAAGATTGGAAAAATTTATTTTCAGCGGTATTAGAAGCAGCACAACAGTTACTGTGGTTTTCATGGTGGCGAACAGAGGCTATAAAAATAGAACAAAAAAATATGGCACAGAGAATCAATATTAATAGAGATCAATTGCTTAGTGATGAACAATATACTAATATAAGAGAACAAATTCAAGCTGATGATAGAGTGATTGAACAATGTCATAAGGCAGCCTTGAGAGCTTGGGAGCTGGTAGAGGAACCTGGGAAAACAACTATTCCCTTTACTAAGGTGTTCCAAGGACCTCTGGAGCCCTTTACAGAATTTTTGCAGAGATTAGGATCTGCTATGGATAAGGCGATGCCAGATTCTGACAACAAACAGGCATTAAAACTTATCATGGCTTATGAAAATGTAAATACTGAATGTAAGAAGGTGCTTAGACCATTAAAGGAAAGAGGTGCTCCACTAGATGAGTGGGTAAAGGAGACAGTTAATATCAACTCTCAGGAATATCAAAATAATATTGTGGGACAAGCTTTAGCCAGAGAGCCCAGATATCATAATACTCAGTGCTTCAGTTGTGGTCAAATTGGTCATGTGCAAAGAAACTGTCGAGATAAAAGGCACAATAACCCAGGAGAAAACGTAACTCATAGAAGAGAACAAGGAGGTTCTGGTTATGATGATAATGAGGTACCAAGACTCCCAGGGTACTGTAGTCACTGTGGAAAAGGGCAACATTGGGCTCAGGATTGTCAGTCTAAGCGAGATGTGCAAGGCAGTATCTTGTTGACGGGAAGCAGCAGGAGGGGGCCATCAGCTCGGGCCCCCATAAACAATTCCAGCCAAATTCCTTTGGCCAGTCAGGAAGTGACAAACCCACAGGAAAATGGGAACTGAGTGTTAGCGATCTAATGCATGCTACTGAAGACAGTACAGCCTTGGATCTGGCTTCAAATATGTCTCTTACCCTATCTCCTCAGGTTGAATGTTACAAATTAAATACTAGTGTTTTTGGACCTTTGCCTTCAGGCACAGTAGGAATGGTTCTGAGAAGAAGTGGGCTGACTTCTCAGGGTTTTATTGTGCATCCTGGTATTAGATGGAGATTCTAAGGAGGAAATAAAAGTCATGGTATGTGTAAAAAAGGAGATGAAAATCGATGCCGGGGATAGAATTGCTCAACTCCTACTGTTTCCTTACATTAAGGACAAAGCCGCTCCAGTGAAAAGGACTGGTGCGTTTGGAAGCACAGGGACACGTGTGTTCTGGCAAACAGTAATTAATGATCAGAGACCTAAGTTAATTATACAATTGAATTGTGTTAAAATAGAAGGCTTGGTAGACAGTGGAGCTGATGTCTCCATCATTTGCAACTTGGTCACTTAAGAAAGTTTATACAAAAATTGTAGGAATTGGTAAGTTATCTCAAATAAAACAAAGTGTACAGTAGCTTGAGTGTGTGGGACCAGACAGGCAGATAGGGAGGCTGAAACCCTATGTGGCTGATATTCCTATAAATCTATGGGAAAGAGACCTTTTACAGCAATGGGGTACTCAGATTACTATTCCTAAAAATACTGAGATAAACAAGGTTAAAACTATGGGTGAATTGGTATGCGCTTCTAGGGAAGAGATTAACATAAGTGATCAGAGGCGACCACAAGCTATGCCCATTGTCCAACCTCAGAATTCTTCAGGTTTAGAGTGTCAAAATTTATAAGAGGAGCCACTGCTGAGATACCAACCGCCTTGCCTTTAAAATGGATTTCAAACAGACCTGTAAGACAGGAGCAGTGGCCCTTAACAAAAAAAAGTTACAGGCGCTTCAAGGTTTAGTGAAAGAACAGCTAGAGGCTCAACATATAGAAAAATCTTCCAGTCCCTGGATTCCCCTGTGTTTGTGGTAAAAAAAGAAATCAGGTGGATGGAAAATGATAACAGATTTGAGGGCCATAAACAAGGTGATTCAACCCATGGGTTCGCTTCAACCTGGAATTCCTTTGCCTTCCTTACTACCTCAGTCTTGACATATAATTACAATTGATTTAAAAAATTGTTGTTTTTGTTGTTGTTGTTGTTGTTGTTGTTGTTTTTAACCATACCTCTATACGAGAAGGACAAGAAAAGGTTTGCTTTCTCGGTACCTACTCTGAACAGTAATTCTCCAATAAAGAGATATCATTGGAAGGTACTTCCACAGGGAATGTTAAATAGCCCAACTTTATGACAGTATTTTGTGCAACAACCTTTAGAAATACTTCATAAGCTGTTTCCTCAATCTATCATATACCATTACATGGATGATATTCTGCTAACTGATTCTGATCACAATGTTGTAAAAAAAATGTTTCAGGAAGCACAAAGAATTCTGCCATACTGGGGATTACAGATTGCTGTGGAAAAAATACAAAGAAGAGATTCAATTACCTATTTAGGCTATAAAATAACTGAACAAAAAATTCAACCACAAAAGGTACAGATCCGTAGAAATCAATTGCAAACTCTTAAAGATTTTCAAAGATTATTGGGAGATATTAACTGGTTAAGGCCTACAATCAGGTTAGCTACCTATGAGTTAAGTAACTTGTTTCAGACATTACAAGGAGATTCAGATTTAAACAGTCCTAGGTGTTTAACCACTGAAACAGAAAAGGAGTTAATTCTGGTGGAGCAAAAACTTCAAAAGGCATATGTGTATAGAATTGATCCTAAACTTGGTTGCATTTTGGTTATTTTGCCTTCAAAACATTCTCCTACTGGGCTTCTCATACAAAGGAAAGACAGGATCATAAAACAGATATTCCTGACAAATAAACAAAACAAAAAATTAAAAACATACATAAAAATTTTTCTGAATTGATTACAAAGAGAAGAATAAGGTTGCGCCAACTGTCAGAGATGGACCCGGCGGAAATTGTAGTACCTCTTACTGATTCTGAGATTATGTCATTATGGGTAATTAATGAATATTGGCAAAAAGCTTGTAGTAACTATTTGGGAGACATTAACAATAGATACCCAAAAAACAAATGTATACAGTTTATAAAAAAAAAAAAAAACAATTAGATCTTCCAAGTATTATAAAGAGGTCACCAATCTCAGGGGAACCCATTTTTTTCATTGATGCAAATAAATCAGGTATGGCTGGTTATAAGTCTGAGAAAATGACCAAGATGATTAAAAGCCCTTTTACATCAGTTCAAAAATCAAACTTATATGCTATCCTTATGGTATTGTTAGATTTTCCTGAATCTCTTAATATAATTACTGACTCTCAATATGCTGAGAAGGTTGTTTTGCATATAAAAACTGCTAAATTTACTCCTGATAACACAGAATTGACTACCTTATTCATAAAACTACAACAGGTCATCAGAAACAAAAATTATCCCTTGTATATTACTCATATTCAATCCCATACAGGTTTACCAGGTCCATTGACACAAGGAAATAAAGAGATCGACAAATTATTGATAGGTAATGTATTCAAAGTCTCCAAATTTCACGAAAAACATCATGTCAATGGTAAGGGGTTGAAAAAAAGATTTTCTATCACTTGGCAACAAGCCAGAAAAATAATTAGTCCTACATGTTCCTTATATAGTCAACTACCATTAACTGCTAAAATTAACCCTAGAGGTAACAAAAAGAATGAAATTTGACAGATAGATGTGTTTCATTTTACAAAATTAAAAAAAATGAGATATGTGCATCATACTATTGATACATATTCAGGTTTTCAATGGGCAACTGCCTTAAGTTCTAAAAGAGCTGACTGTGTGATTTCTCATTTGCTAAAAATAATTACATTTATGGGAATACCTGCACAAATTAAGACTAACAATGCTCCTGCATATGTGTCCCTTAAGATGAAAAACTTCTTTATGTATTACAATATAAAACCTGTTACTGGTATACCTCACAACCCCACAGAACAAACAGTTGTGAAAAGAGCTAATGGTACCTTTAAAAATGCTTATTAAACAGAAGGAAAGGGTAAAGACACCCAGGGACCAATTAAATAATGCTTTGTTGACTCTAAATTTTCTTAATGTGAATGATGAAGGGACATCAGCTACGGAGAGACATTGGGTGATAAAAAAAAACTGAGGAGTTGGGACAGCCAATATTCTACAAAGACTTGACAAATATGAAATGAAAACCTGCAGTAGTTTTGAGATGGGGTCGTGGGTATGCGTATATTTTTAAAGAGAGTGAAAATATATGGCTACCAACTAAACTTATAAAATTTAGATCTGACCATATAACAAGTGAATCTTAAGAGCTACCTGGTTCTTAACAACTTGACATTGTTCCTTACAGCTTGGAGAACTAATGCCCTCTTCTGTCCTGTTGGTTTATATGCAGGTAGAGCCCTGTCTTTACAAAAAGCAGGACAATGCTGAAGATAACAGGTAGCATGGGTGATTTAACCCCAAAAGCATGCCTCTGGCACCTCGAACAAGATGCCTCAACTGATGTTTCCTTAAAAAATTATATATGTACTAACATACCTGAACTAATGATTTCAAAAGTCTGCTTACTTTCAGAACAAAAAAGAGGACAATTATAACGATCAAACTTCTGCCTCAGACACTACTGCTTCTTCCAAAAATTACATACATATTAACAATAAATCGGCTAGCCGAAAGGATCGATCCCAAAAAGACTAGACAAAAACAGCTAGCTTTTCCAGCACTTGGCCAATATATTATTTTTCTAGGGTACCCAAAAAAGATTTTTCTCCTAAACAACATAAAGTAATTTTGAAAACATGATGCCCCCATTCCCAGTAAGTGGGATATGTGTTTTTGGTGGGTTACCAATGCTCATCTTTGCCTATCGGGGTTACTTACAATTAATAAAAGTTCATTTGGAGATTTCTTTCTTCTATCTTTCTATCCTTTTTAATATTAAAAAATGGGGGGGGAAGGAAGGGAGGATACAGGTTTGTAGAATAAAAGGTAGATTATTGAATCTACTAACTTCAAAAATCCCACATTGGTATTGTAGATTGATGGAAATTTAAGACTTTTGATTGATGGAAATTTAAGACTTCAACTTTTGCTTCACATTGATATGAACTTAAATTGTATATTGCCATTCATTTTTGCCTTATGTATTGTATGTTATATGTTGACAAAAAATTGTATATTGTATGTTAGAAATTTAAGTTCTTTTTGTTCAATGTTTGTTTAATGTATTATTCATGTACCACTAATGTCTTATAAAAAAAACTGTTTGGGATCATCAGGGATAAAAGTTGGTATTTAGTTACGTAGAAATCCTACTAGATACTCACTTACTTTGTTATAGAGCAGGTTTGTTTAATTATTTGTATATGTTTTCAAAGGAATAGATTGATAACTGTAAAAATAGATAGATTTGCTCTTCAATCTCTTCAGAGATCCACAGAATATAGCATTTAATGATAAGGACTTTCCTGACAGAGAGAGACATCAGCTCCTGGCCGCTTCTCCATTTGCATCATTGAAGATGGGGGCTTCAAGAGAAGCTGGTGACAGAATGGTCACTAGATGGAGAAACTGCTCTTATCTCTACTGCTGATGACAGGCTTACTGTGTGCAATGATCAACAGTGATGCTGGAAAGTTGACTGTCCAGATTTGAAGAGACTACATGGACCAGATCGTTGGATTTCCTGCTTCAAAAAGCAGTTTGTTGGATGTTTTGGGCCGATAAGGCTGAAGACTGATTGCCCCAATGTAGGAGAAAATTCGGTGACTATCTAGGCAGTCTGCTCTCTGTCCTATGTAACTTGGAAGTTGCCCGCTAGCACTTCCTTAATTAGATAGATTTTCCTTCTTGGGTCTCTGATGGGATTGAAGACTAGATAGCCACAGTGTTACTAGAAGCTTTAGTTTAAGAATTAAAAACACATTTATAGATTGATAATTGCAATTTCTCATGAAAGAAAAGGACTCTCTTTGGTAGGATAGTGGAATACTTTCCCTCAGGTTAACAAGTATAAAAGGACTTTGTTATGTACTTGATACCTGATGATTATGTATATATGTATATGTGTGTATATAGTTCTTAATTTTTTTTAAAAAGAGAAGGGGGATGTGTGGTAAAGATTAAGCTTTGTCACAGGTGGAAGCAGTCTTGGCGGGCTTTACCCTTGGGGCAACCCATGAATACCTTGTGATAGACTTAGTGGAGCCATCCTGGGCCTGGAATTCAGGAAGCAGACCTGGGAACCCCACCTGGGCTATTGTTTTCCTAATTGACCCTCAAAGGGAGAAGGAGACTGCCCTTTCCATGTGACTGAGGGAGGTGGGGAGGAGAGAACAACAAGTTGGGCCCAGGCGAGAGCACGTGGAGAGCAGCAACCAGGCCGGACCAGCACGCGTGCCAGAGAGACACCTAAGGACCCATCCCATGGAACGGATACCGGAAGGTTCACTCTTTTGTCCCTTTAACCTTTTTTTCCTTCTTGTGTATGATAGTTGGGTTGTATAATAAAGTTTAATTTTTAAGAAACAGAGCCAACACTTGGTTAATAATAAGAATACTCTAATGAAAGAGGATAGTGATTTTAACAGTACTTGAGTATCTAAATTTCCAGGACTACAAAAGTATAGTCCTGTAACTGTGGAAAAGCCTACATGGTCAACAATAGAAAACATGGTTTATGTTGCACGAAATCATAAACTTGATGATAGCCTTATTTGTTTCCTGGTGAGCTAATAACCATGCATCCATATTTGCTATAATCTTCATTTACAGGTCAGTAGGTGAGAACAGTCTCCTTCCATATGCCTTCTTTATTTTCTACAACATTCATTTTATGGTCCACAGCTTTTGAAAACATATGGCCACTTGAAAGTACTCTTACTTTCCACTCTTCTTTCAGTTATAAATCATAATTTTTCTTGATTTAACAACTAGCCACTACCTGATTTGTTTATATCATCAGGTACAATTTTAAACTCATAAAGTGTGAGAATGCTACTACCATGAAATTTCTATTTTAAAATGTCATATACATGTAAAGTGTCTCCTTTTGCATAGCAGGTAGCTTCCTTTACTTAAATTTAAAAAGTGCAGATTTTTCCTCTCTATGAAGAATTCTGAAAGTAAACATCTGAAAGGAAGAGGCTCTACATGTGGTCAATTCTTTATTGTTCTGAATAATTATTTAAAGTAATATAAAAGTCAATTTCATATTCTTAAAATTTATGAGTAGATATGTATAAATATATTTGTGTACATGAATATATGTAAGTATAGAGATGTATTTTATTTTATTATGCTGTGAAAATAACATTGAATGATCATTTAATATATGAAAATTTGTTGAGTTCTTGAAAAGAATTTAGAAAAAAATGTAAAGAAAAATAAGAAACATTGTGAGTAGATCATCATGAAATATATGATCTGTCATAAGTTATATGGACAAGAAAAGCTTCTTCTTTGATAACAGTTTTGAATGCTATTGTCCTTTACTATAAAAGGTTATGATCATGCTGACACTTTCCCCCCACTTCTTCACAACATGGGAGTTTTACTTTATTTCTTCAAATCTTCTTTACAGATGATAAATATGCTGAGAAATATGAAAATAATTAAAATTAAATTTTAGTCAAATGGAGGAGCTTGTATTTTATTCTTGATTATATTACAGAATTGTATATTCTTGTTAAAAGAGATGAGTAGGATCTTTATTTCCCCATGTAAGTATTGTATTACTAATTCATCTAAGAAAGCAACATGTTAGGATGACTAGAAAGTAAAATTTTGAAGAAATCTAGGCTGTCATGATAAAGAGATGCCACTGGATTAATTTTCAATTAATGTAGGTGCAAAAAGAGATACTGCATCAATGTAGTACAAGAACTGGGGTAGTGGTTGGGTTATCAGGTTTACTTGTTTAAGCTATGAAGATAAATCAGGAAGATTGAAATAACAACAGAAAGTAGAAGAAATAAACTGTGAATAATTACTAGAAATATAGCAATATGGAGGGATGCTGGAACTGGAGTATCAAATAAAAGAGGAGAAGAAAAAAGAAGATGGGGAAGGTAATAAAGACAGATGTAGCTAAAATTAAGGGCCGTTTAAGGAATAGTATGAAAATCAAATAATGTACCAGGATCCTAATATATAATCCTATATGAAGGAGATCTAAATGAAGTCACAAAATAATGCGGGTGGTGCAATTCCAACTAGCCATCACTTTTGAACCTAGTAATCTTCTAGTACCAAGACTGAGTTACATATAACTGAAGTTTGGCCTAAATGGATCTTGTAGGAACCCACAGACAATCCAATGTATTAACAAATCTATAGGTGGCTCTCCATAAACTGAGGTCAAGGTTCCCTTGTTGAAATGAAGCATGCACAAATCATTGATCATGGAGAAGTGAAGCTGATATCTACATAGTACCTTCACTCCTATGTTCAAGTATCTTTGCTACAGGAAGGTTCTTTGCATGCTACCAAAGGAGAAACATAAACGTCAATGCAGCCATAACCCCTTGAACTAAAATGGTGTCATGCCTACAAGAAGTGCTAGTGAAATGGTAGCACAAACCTTGTAGGAGCTACCAATCAATATCTGATATGAAGCCACCCCACGAGATGGAACCAATATCTGACACTGTTTGAATGAGCAATAAGCTGAGACTATACAGCCCAGGACTTGGGGTAAAACTAAACACTATTCTTTTTTTAATAGTTCATTTTTTAATAATTATTTTATTTTTGTATATATCTACATTTATATTATTATGCACATATGGAATTGATTACCTTTGGCAAGAAGACAGTGACACAATCAGGAATTATATAAATTTTACATTCTTACTGTTGGGCTATTTGTATTTGACACCCTTGAAGAAGACATCTTTCCTATCTTGGTACATCTAAATTTCTGATTGTTAATCAATTTCAATCACGTATGGTCATTTTCAACTTAGATCACCTATCTAGACCTAAAAAGATCTTAACCCCTAAAGAATTAAGCTTCATTGTAAAACTAAGCTACCTGGTCCTCAACTCCCTCAGAGATTTGAGGAGGAGTAAACACTATTCATGTCCCATGCAAGCCTTCACTTACCAGGAAACTAAGACAGAGGGGAGGACATTCTATTGGGACTCTAGATGAGAGAAGCATGGGAGAATGGCAAAGTAGAAGGATCCAGAGGGTCCTAGAAGCCTACAAGTAGAACATTATGATAGGCAGATTTGGGTTCAGGGGTCCCGCTCAAACTAAGGCACCAGCCAAGGACAATACAGGCGGTAAACCTTAAACCCCTACCCAGATCTAGACAATGGACAGAACACTCTCCACAGTAGAGTGGAGAGTGGGATATTACTTTCTCACATACTCTGGTGCCTCACCTTTGACTATATCCCCTGGAGGGGGAGATCTGGTGGCACTCAGAGGAAGGACAGCGGGTTACGAAGAAGAGACTTGATACCCTATGAACATATACAGGGGCAGGAAGTCCCCCTCAGGAACAGTCATAGGGGAGAGGAATAAGGGGAAAATGGGAGGGAGGGAAGAATGGGAGGATACAAGGGATGGGATAACCATTGAGATGTAACAAGAATAAATTAATAAAGGAGAAAAAAATTCAAAAAAATATGTAAAGATATAAATTGACTACCAAAGATATTATGCTATACTCAGATTATTACCTTGTTTAGCCATCCTCAGAGGAAATTATTTCCACTGTAGATGAGAAAAAATATAGACAACATTAAGTCATTAAGCAGAGAGTGAGAGACCTTAGAATACACTGTTTAAAATGGTTGTCTCTATGAAATCCCTACACTCAGGGCTCATAAAATCTCTCAGAAGAGAAGGAAGAAAAAGTGGAAGAGCCAGAGGGAAAGGAGGAAACCAAAAATACATGACCTTCTAAGCCAATAAGTTTTGCGCCCAGACAAATTAACAGAGAACTAAGCAATACGTGTATGACCTTCACAGGTCTGCACAAGATGAGATTACAGACATGAAAAGAGAAGTTGATCCATATCCTCATCCTTTAAAAAAAAATAATTTATTTAATTTTATTTTAGTGTGAGGGTGTTGCCATTGGAGCTGGTATTACAGACAGTTGTGATCTGCCATGTGGTGGCTGGGAATTGAACCTGGGTCCTTTGGAAGAACAGACAGTGCTCTTAACCACTGACCCATCTCTCCAGCCCCCATATCCCCATCCTTAATGCACAAATACTCTCCAATTGATGACCACTTGAAAATTAAAATTTACTTTCCTCTGAGATAGTTTTCACTAACAAAACAAAGCATTCCTAAGAGCATGTTACACGCCCAGTAGAAGATGGTCAATAGTAAATATACTAAAAACATCCTTGTCTCAAATGCCCTATTATGTCTTTAATTTCCATTTAATCTCTTAACTCTTTATTTTATTTTATTTTATAATATATTTTTCTCTTGTTCTTCATGTGTGTATTGTGGTTTCCAATTAGTGTTTTTATGAGATTCCTGAGTGTGCAACCTAGTTAGTCTCTCTTTCTTGGCATCTTAACCCTCTTTTTTCCCTCTGTTCTGGTATTTTAATTTAGTTTTACCTTTGTATATTTTAGTTCATTACGGTTTATTATATTTTGTTTTATTTTATTACCCATTGCAAGCCTATTTATTTTTCAATTAGAGACAGAAAGGAGGTTGATGCAGGAGGTAAGAGATGTGCGAAAGACCCAAGGAACATAGAGCGATAGGAAAGCATAATCAAGATATAATTTGTGAAAATATATTTTAATCAAGGAAAAGACATATATTGCATGCATATATGAAGTTCTCCAGACAAAAGTACAAATCTAAAGAATTAATAAAGCCTTAGACTGTATTCTACAATATTGAGGATATTAAAATCTAGGGTAGAATAGAGATAGTTGGGGTTAACACATAATTGAGAACATATAATCCTAAGCTATTTCATGATTGTTTTCAGATGCATATTTGTTATATTAATGGGCCACTCAACCAGCTTTTTGTACTATCTGCATTAGGGATGGTACCCTAGATATCTAGATATCTACTAGATTACAAAATGTATCTGATAGAATAAATCTACCTGCACACATGATTGAGAAATACACTGTGCTTTCTGACTACTAATGTCCTTTCTAGGCTAGTGACTAGTCTTGACTCAACACTGAAGTGGAAGTCCTGGTTTCTTTAAAAACTCAGTTGTGTTACATGATTTATTTTTCTAGAAACTGTCTTATGAGGGGGCACATGATGTTTTTCTAGAATCTGTCTTCTGAGATGGCATGTGTTAGCTGGAAACAGACATGAGAGAGGCCCTGTGAGGTTTGAAATACTATAAGTAGAACCCCACAGACAATGACACTTTGCTTTTGCATTGCTGGGCAGTGTGATGCTTTGCTGGTCTATGTTTTCACTTTCCAGAGAGAAACACTTCAAAGGCTTTCTCTTGGTACTCAGGCTGTGTCCAGCTCCATTGATGCCTGCTGATTTGGTAGAGCCTTGCTGTTTCTGCTGGATCTTGCCGCCACTGCTGAGTCATGTTGCTGTTTGGTATTCACTATTGGACTGCTGGTATCCTGACAACACAGAGTGAAATTGGCTCAAAGAACTACTTCTAAAAAGGTCCATATCATCTGCCCTTATTAATCTTTGTTCTCTCTTATCTCTGGCTGGTGGGCTTGAAGGAAGATAAAAGTGTTTGGTAGCCCTAAATAAAGTAGATTTAAAAAAAAAAAAGGTAATCCTACAAAACACTGTACAGACAATAAAAGAGAATTATATTGCCACTATGTAACAGCTGAAAGAGGGTGGCACTAACATTCAGAGGAGAGGATGATATATCCTCTCAAAGTGGATATATTCAACCAATGAATTCGTACACTTCCTAATGTCTAACCACAAAGGTGTGTAGCCCATCTAAGATATATGGAAATCTCAAATATCCCATTGATTTCAGTGAAAGTAATTCCATATGAAGAGGCTTTACTTCTCTGGAAAATATATTTTGTCACAGGGAACCTTGAACATTCACTTCTTGTTGTTGTTGTTGCATTTTCACCAATATAATGGAATCAGTCTGGACATCCATAAATAAATGGATAGTTAATAAAGTATTGTTGACTCACACAGTGTACTATAATTCAGCTTTAAATTGGAGATTTTTCTATGAAAATAATGAAGTTGAAGTATTCTGTCAAGTGATACAACTCAGATACAGAAAACAAACACTGTGTATCTTTTCTCATGTGTGGATTTGAGCCTCTAACTTTTCTGTATACACATTTATAATAAAGGTAGTAAATGTGTAGGCCAAAGAATTAAAATAAAACTTATATGAAGAGGATATTCCTTATTAAAAATTGGGAACAGCAAAAAATGTGTGCTATGAAAGTATAAGTGGGACACAAGATATTGAAAAGTTCAAGTGTGGAGAGAAGGTGAAGGTCAACCAAAATTGCTAGTGTATGAAAAGATCACAGTGAAATCTAGCACTCTGCAACTGATAAACAAACAAACAAACACAAAATTGACTGTAAATACTTAGCGTAGATGGATACAGTTTCTACTAAAAGCGCTGGCTTCTTAAATAAAAATTTTAGATTTACCACCCTATGAGTTGTACAACAATGGAATTCCTGAGATTTCCCTAACAGCAAAGGCAAGTATTACCACATTTTTCTTGACCACTAGATGTAGTTATTAATACACCATTGTTAAAGATGTTCCACATATTGGTAGAAGGAAGAAAATCAGGCCAAGCCCTGGGCTGGGATCTTCTGTCTAGCTGCTTAACATGACAGTGCTGGAAGATGCTATGTAGGTACCTTAATGGGAAAATTTGTCATCAATATCTCACATATGAACCAACATTAGCCCACTGGCATCATATATGTAAGTCTCACATAAGGTGTAACTTAATAAACAATTTATAATTATGTATGATAGTCATTTCACAGAGGAGAATTCATGTTTGGTGTTATAGCCTAGTGAGGCTGTAGACCCTGGTGGAGAAGGTAGTAGCATTGCCTTCCTAAACAAATATAATCATCTGTTCAATGATCTTTCCAATAACTATATCATGCCCATAAAGAGAGTTACCATTAGCTTTAATATCAGTGGCCTGTATTTGCAATTGTCAGCCTTGAGAGCAGAAAATCAGAATAGTCAAAGTATAGAAAATAAGTAGAGGCTAAGTGTATATCCTCAAATAGGACATCTATAAAATTCCCTTCTGGTCTCAAGGAACCTATGAAAGAATCATTTATACAAGAGCCTGGGAAAAAGAAGAGATCAGTGTGCAACAGTGACTTCTTCATATGAAAGAATTGATCCCTGTGTGTCCTGCAGTGGAATGTGGATGAGCTAATGTAAAAATTCTCAGGGCTGTATTGGTGTGTGTGTGCCTTATTCTGTAGTATAGCAGCCATTGGTGACATAAAAATAGCCCTGTAAAGAAAGTCAAGCTGACACTCATATAAACAGTTCTGATTAAACTCATTGAATCATGCAGATACACAGAGAGAGAGAGAGAGAGAGAGAGAGAGAGAGAGAGAGAGGAGAGAGAAGAGAGAGAAGAGAGAAAGTTACTTAGTTCCAGGAATGCAAGGAAGATATGGACAACGGTGACTATCATGCAAATATAATATGTACATATATGAAGTGACATAATAAACTTATTATTGTGTATAATTAATATATTCTCATAAATGAAATATTGGAAAAATGTTTGATGATACACTAGTATTTATGAGTTTATTTCAATGTTTAACAAGGTCTCAATGTGTAGCCAGGTTGGCCCCAATCCCTGCATAGTCCTGTTTTAATCTCCAAAATTCTGAGATTAAATGTATTTGTGACCGCACTTGGCACTTAACACTAGCTCTAAGAATATGAGACTATGTATTAATGAGGCTCACTAGGCTTCTCTCAGTAACATTCTATAAAGTGAAGAAGTAGCTATTTAAAAGAATGACTGCCACCGAATCTCCATTGACTGAACATTTCTGCAGATACGTAATTATGATTGAATACATTTGGAAGTGAATATCAATGACACCTCCAAAGCATCAAACTCAAAGAAGGCTCTTCAGGGACATAAGAACTGGAGTAAAAATTTTCCTCCCATTTTCATCTGTTATTCTTTTAGAATTCTGGACTTAAACAATTATCTTAATAACAGGAAAGATATAGAAATTTGCCACTTTCCATCAGCCTTCAACTACATGACAGTCTGTTTACACAGTCTCATTGTGTCTAGTTCTATAAAAAAATCACTCAGAAGATTTTCTTTAACGCATTTACCTCATTATTTGCTTCATATTAAAGATGGAAAAGCTATAGTTCTTCCATCAAAGCCTTATATCCCCACCTTTTTTTCCCTATAATTTTCCCTAGCCCTTATGGATTTAAGTATGAGAAAAGTTCTGCTCAAATGTGGATGTAAGTTAATATAAAAACTCAATTGTTACACCTGTCATAAGTGAGTAACCTTATCTAACACGAAATTTTACTAAGAATCCAAAGGGTGCGATTATTCAAAAGCAATGGAATAGGAAGAAAGGACTAACATTCTTCCTGTTTTTTCTAGTAATTTGCTCCAATTGAACACATTTCCTAGGGCATTGAATATAGATGAGGTCACTTGCCCTACTCCACAGGGAGAGATTACACCACAAAAACCTATTACTTAATTCCCAGATGTCTGCAGGGAGTACTGGACAACCTTCTTGGAGTCAAGTCCAAGAACGCCATAGATTTTAGGTGTGTTTGCCATGGGCAATCCCAACTGTACTCATTTAGGTAAGACTAATTATTACTTGATGCTTATCTTCTAGAAAATATTCAATAGTTATAGACTAGAAAATCAAGGTAGTAACATGTCTACATGGAGATAAGACAAAGTTACTACTTCAGAAAAATGGTGCTTTGTAGCTTTAAAAGAAATCAATCCAAGATTGCTGCAAAACTGGCATGCCCCCACAGGATGAATAGGCTTATGCTAGAACTGTAAAATCTAAAATTCAACAGAAAACTTTTAGAACTAAATGAAAATAATGAAGTATAAATCAGGCATCTAAACATGAATAAATGCTGTATGGGAAAAATAAATAATATATATTCAAGAATAAATGCAAGATATTGTCATTTCAATATATTTGTATGCCTGTGTGCATGCATTATGTGAGTGCTTGTGTGTATGTGTGTTTGTGTGTGTGTGTGCATGTGTGTGTGTGTGCGCATGTGTGTGTGTGTGTGTGTGTGGTGTAGTTCATGAATGTGAACATCATGGCTTTTGGGGAGCATAATAAGGCTACAGCAGAACGTTCGATAGCTATTCTTGTCCTACTGCCTAAAGACAGAGTCAGTATAATAGAAGCTCACCTTTTTTGGGTAGGCTAGTTGTGACTAAACACTTGGGATCATCTACCATCAGCTCATCAATACTGGGATTAGAGTGACTTACAGCCCTTTCAGACTACCTCGGTGCTGCAAGTTAGAAATCAGATGCTAATGAATGCAGAGCAAATGGACATCCTAACAAATTCTCTTCCCTAACAAGGGCCTACCTATCTATGAAACCTATGAACCGCAACAATGGATGGACAGCATGACACAATAACCTTAAAGGTGCAGATAACGTTGGCAATAACCAACAGCTTTCCACATGGACTTAAGTCCCACTCAACAAGAAGAAAAATATTTCTGGTACTGGAACCCCAGCCAGCAACCTAGGGCTACTAAATTCATGAATCTTGTTGAATTTACAACCGCATCTTTACTATCCAAGCATAGTCCCTGACTAGAGTCTAAATATTGATCATGCTTCCTCCAGGAAATTTCTCTTTACCACAGATAAAGAAAATTATAATATCTGACAGACATTCAAAATGCAGAGATATAGGGTCAAGTGGGGTGGATAAATGGAAGAGAAAGTGAAATAGGAGGATGTGGGCAAAATGGAGAGGCAGAATTGAAAACTTACCTGAGGGTATTGAGGAACATCCTGACATGAGGAGCCAGTGATACCACATGAGACAATGGTTTAGCCTTGGACTGTGCTGCCACTGGGGAAAATGTCTGGGTCCATGGCCCTCTAGTAGTAGGCAACAGTTAACAACAATGGCCAGGTCAACATCCCTGTTCTGGTCTGTGTAGTGCATGTACACATGTGTTTGGTATGATCCCAAGATTGAGATGGGGAACAAACTGGGAGACAATAGGTGATGTGTATATACTAGAAGATTGACCACCTTGTGTGAGAGCTTGTTTTGTTTGTTTGTTTGTTTGTTTATGTTTTTTCCTTTTTTGGAATGTTTATTTTTATTAAATATTTTTTATTTTATATATATACATTTATTTTATTACACATATATACAATACACTACCTAATCAAAAAGAACTATGACACAGTCAGAAGTTATATAAATGTTACATTATTAGTGTTTTCGCTATTTGTATTTGGCAGCCTTGAAGAAAATATCTTTCTTATCTCGGTGAGTCTAAAATTCTGAATGTTAGTCAGTATCTATCAAATCTCATCATTATTAACTTAAGACATCAATCTAGACTTTAAAACACCTTAACTCATAAACAACTAAACTTAATTGTAAAACTAAACAATATGTTCTTCAACCCCATCAGAGACTCGAGAAGAAATAAAATTGATTACCTGAGTATACCGGGAGTGCAGGTTAGTAGCTTTCCAAATGTGAGGATGAAAGAGACAGTTTGCTCCTTGAGCAGTCACCCCAAACTCTTTATAACATTGGAACATCATCTTCAGTCTTCTGGCTCAATATATCTGACAGACATATTTGTGAGTCAGGAACTATTTAGGTCTTGCTTACCCTGTCTTGGCAGAATTTGGCTGTAGACTGTACCTGCATCCAAATTTGCCCTTTTGTAGGCAGAATTCTGCCTGTGGTAGAAATGAGGATATTTTCCCCAGTGGCTTATTAGCCACATTTCAAGCTATCTCCACAAGGAGGTTCACTGATGCTCCTCATCTTCATTGAGGTAGGGAGGGTGTTGCCAGAAATTAACCCGTCTAATTGTCAGTGAATCTTTAAATTAATAAAAAATAATAAAATGGCATATTCTGTATGTCTTTGAGATTTTTGAAGAACTTATCTAACTATTTTACCTTATCTTTCCATAGAATCATATCTATCTATTTGGTCCAGAATTTCAGACTGTCCCACATAGGACTCTAATTAAACCTCAAATTTCTCAATATTTAGAAACTGGACCAAAAATGCTATTCCTACCTTGTTTAAACATTTGCCCAATTTTATTTGGGCCCCTACAAATGTAGTATCTATCCCAAATCAGCTGGAAGAAACCTTAAGGGAATAACGTCCCATTTTCTCTAAGGGGGGTTGGGTAGGTTTTTGGTGATTTGTTGGAATATAGGGGGTATTTTCAATGGGAATTGGTTATAAGTTATTATTGGTTTTATTCAGAGAAAGAAACAAAGTTGGACTCAGAGATGCCTCTCTTTCCTTTTGTCTTCCATTCTCAGGTTTGGAGACAGGGGTTGAAGAGAAAAAAGGGGGAATACTTTCGTGGGACATGCACATTCACTTACCAGGAAACTGAGACAGAGAGGAGGTCATTCTAGTGGGACTCTAGATGAGAGAAGCATGGGAGAATGGCAAAGTAGAAGGATCCAGAGGGTCCTAGAAGCCTACAAGTAGAACATTATGATAGGCAGATTTGGGCTCAGGGGTCCCGCTCAAACTAAGGCACCAGCCAAGGACAATACAGGCAGTAAACCTTAAACCCCTACCCAGATCTAGCCAATGGAGAGAACACTCGCCACAGTAGAGTGGAGAGTGGGATATGACTTTCTCACATACTCTGGTGCCTCACCTTTGACCATGTCCCCTAGAGGGGGAGATCTGGTGGCACTCAGAGGAAGGACAGCAGGTTACGAAGAAGAGACTTGATACCCTATGAACATATACAGGGGGAGGTAATCCCCCTCCGGAACAGTCATAGGGGAGGGGAATAAGGGGAAAATGAGAGGGAGGGAAGAATGGGAGGATACAAAGGATGGGATAACCATTGAGATGTAACAAGAATAAATTAATAAAGGAGAAAAAAGTAAAGAAAATTAAAACAAAAAAAGGGGAATATAGAAATATATAGGGAAAATAGAACAAAAAGAAGATTAGTGAATCTACTCATCAACTTAATTCCTTAATTGTCACTCACAAGGATGTTTTAATTCGCTGGTAAAGAATTTTGTATATAAATGTAAAATAAGTTCAATATTAGACACAGTGGTATAGAATTCAAATGTAAGTTTATTCTTCCCACACATTATATATATGTCTACTCTAATGTGAGGTTTTTTACCCATATAACTCAATTATAATACAATGTTTTCCAATACTTTCAAAGAACTATTGCTGGCTGTTTAAGATAAATTAATTATACCAGTTAATTGTTAGTTGATCAAATCATGGTCATACCAATTACTAGTCTATTTTTATCACAGGGATATACATCTTAGTGTCTTGATTTTTGTCAACTGAAACTCATCTTTGTACACACTCTGAGAGGATACACACAACACACACCAACACACAAACACACATATATATTGTTTAGCAATATGGCACACAATATGGCAATATTGGAGGCCGGGCTTTTTGGATCTTGGTATTGTTTGGCTGTACATTGCTCCACTTCGAGCCACTCCTAGAAAGACTACTCCAGAGAATGTCTGGAGCTCCTCGTTCTAGCTGCTGTTCCAGGTTCCAGGAGCAACTTTGGAGGAAATTGCTGGTCTGCTGAAATCCTGCCATCTATGCTAGAGGAATCAGTCCCAGGAACTGAGGCCAAAAAGGCCTACTTTTCCCTTCTCATTTACCTCCTTTCTTTCCTATCTAGGGTCCGTGGGTTGGAAGGGAGGTATAGGTATTTAAGAACCTTCAAATATAGTAGGTTTGGAAAAGTTCAAAGCCTACAGGCCTGCCATCCAGGGACATGTTGATGTCTGAGGGCTGTAAAGAACTGGACACACCCCTCAGCTTGGCATCGAGGAAGAGCTGTTCCTGGGATCATGAAAGCAGGAGAGATGTCACTGCCACCACCAGCTGTGCCACTCACCGAAGTGTGTTTTGCACCTTGCCTGAGCAGCACAGTGGCACTTACTCTGGTGGTCATGTAGCGAGTGATATGGACCACAAGTATGAGAGCATGGGAGAACTGGTTCTGCAATTTGTTTTCTGTGTGACATCATGGGAGAGGTAGAGATGTTCTATCCCACCTTCGACCTTGCCACTGGGACATGAGAGTGAGAAAAGTGGCCATATCCCTTACCAGCAGCAAAACTTGAGAGATAAGTCCTTGTATGTAGCCTGGACATCAGTTCAAAGCTGGCCCTGCTTGCAAAGTGTTGCTGGTGTGCTGGAGAGCTGGTAGACTGACCATCTAAGATAATTCTCAGGCCCAGGTTCAGGGCTCTGAATTGGCTCACCCCAACATCTTCTCCATTGATGAACTGCCGGAGTGCATGAAGGAGCTGGTCCTACATTTAGAAAATTATAGGATCTCCATGACACAAGGAAAGAACAAAATATCTTCCAGGATTCCCAATGAATTTCAAATATTGATAGAGTAGCAGACGCCAGAGGCTTCACACCAGACCAATGATACATTGCAATAAGCATTAGCAACTGAAGAAGTGTGGGCAAAATTGTATACTGTGGGACATACTGTGACACATAACAGCTTCCACAACAAGATTTTTTTCCTTTGTTGGTGTGTAAGTTGCTAGGATGGATGACAAGGTTGTGTGAGTTGAGTGGAATTAGAGTGCAGGTACATGATGTAAAATTCACAAATAACTAATAGAAAGTTAAAAAAAAGACAAAAAAACAAAACAAAAACAAAACAACGGAGTACATGATATTCCCCCTTTAGTGTCTCAGTGAAGTAAAGAAAATCCACGCAAGGAAATGTAAACTTACAATAGGCAAGTGGAAGTTCAGACTGTGATGTAACATTGTTCTTAAACTAATGAGAAAGTTTAAAGCAAAAAGAATACTAAAATATAATCATGAGTCCACACTTCCACAGTTAAGATGCATTATAAAAAGTTATGGTTTCAATTTCAGAATAAATTAATTATATGTTTGTGTTGGTTATTAGAACACTTTTTTTTTTATCATGAATAAAAGTAAAGATATACTCAAGAGAAAAACTAAGTTTTAAACTTCAGCATCCTCTAAAGGCACATCTCTGCTTACTGATGAAATGTTTTCGGTGCCCTTGACATGACTTCAGCACTCCTCTGATTTTGGTTGGACACATATCTGTGCTCACACACTCTCTTGACAGCTGCTATTGTTTTCAGCTTTCTCCTGTTTTTATCCTGAGTATTCTCTAGGGAGTTCTCTGGATGTGCCAAAAAATACATCCTGAAACAAATATCTCTACAGCCCATGCTCAAAGAAGAGGACTAAGGGATGGTAGACAAATAGTTAGATAATTCTAGGGAGTCTTTTGACATAACAAGAAAAACCTTTGCACGTTTTAATATCACAGCTTCTTCGATTCTACGTCCAGGAATGAATGTGCGCAGTTTTATACCAAGCTGCATTTAAAAGCCTCAAACTGAATTGGTACTAAATGTAGAACATAAATTAGCCGTGAAGGAAATTCTGAATCATGAATGGAAAAATGGCTTACAATATACATAAATAAATTTATATTTCAATCACTGATAAAACAAGAAGAGAAAATATAGTTTATGAAAATTAGAATATAAAAGTTGCAGCACCAGGCCTGATTATGGTTTTTTAGTTATAATGTCCAAAAATTCATAAGTGGAAATTAATCCCAATAGTGAAACAGTGACAGCTTTGTCTAACTGATGTTTTTAGGCCTATGGAACAAAATTACAAGACACACTGTATCCAGCAGTGATCCTGAAACTTGCTAGTGGCAGTCACTCTAAAACTCCCTTGTTGCCAAGCACTGCACTGGAGGAAAAAACAGTCTGACCAGCTTCCTTGAGTTACTGAGTCATGCTGGGCTTAGGTGAGTGAAATGGCTGAAAGCTGCTTTTATTGTCTTCTTCAAGTCTCTGAGTCATGCTGGGCTCAGGTGAAATTGTGGTTTCTCTAAATGACTTCTCATGTAGTAGACAATTACTCTCCTAATCAACTTATAAACCTACAACAAAAGACTAGAGGCATTTAATTAGAAGGAAAGTTACATTTAGCAAACAGAAACTCTACATTTGGAGGCACAGTGGTTAGGATTTTAATGGAGTCAGGAGATGGCAACAGAAGAGAGCACACTATTTACATGATATTTTGAATACTTAAATTATTTTCTAAATATAGGTTACTAAACAAGCATGCTATTGTGTTCAGCAAACTTTCATTAACTGAACAATTGTATATTGCATGGATGTTATGCTTAATTCTGTTTCAACTTATCTGACACTGATATAATAAGCATGTCAACTTTATGAGATGAAGAGCATTTAAATAATATGGCTAATTGAAATAGATTGCAAATTTTCAATTTCAAAGATATTCCTTAACTTAAGTGTTTAAATAAAACAAAATACATCATGCTTTTTTAAAGAAGAAATTTCTACTGACTCACTACTTGGACTGAGGAACTTGTGTTTCAAACTGAAACATTAACTATTTCTGAGTCTCAAAAATATTTCCTCAACCATTATCTTTTCACCTGACATGTACCAATCGTTTGTTTTTCTGTTTCTGTGATGACATAGACATCGGTGGGTGACATTTTGAGTCACATTTCTCATAATACTTTGGTGACAGGAAAATTTTCTCCAAGTACAAATTCCAAAATTGTTAGCCATACACACCTATATGTGGGAACAAAAGTAATTATATCCTGTATGTTGTATATTTATTTCTGTCCATCTGTCTGTCTTTCTATATGCTTATCATCTTTCTATTTATCTAATCTACCTACCTAGCATCTATCTATCTATCTATCTATCTATCTATCTATCTCTCTATCTATCTATCATCTATATATCAACTATACCTCTCATCAATGTACTGCATTTATACACATTTCATGTATTTACATAACTATAATCTATATCAATGTAATCATATATATGAATAACAACTAAAGAAGCAAATGTCTTAAAATTGAGAAGAACAGGGAAACATAGGAAGAAGTGGGATGAGAAAAATTGCTGAAATAATGTTAATATACTTCTAATGTATTAAATTCTCAAAAAATGGCATAAACATTTTCTAAAATATATCTGAGTCTATACATATTTTTATTGGGTTGTTTCATTGCATAATCTTGACCAATACTTTTGTAAAAATAAGTAGGATATTATTTTTTCATATATCTCAAATTGTGGAAGCCACATTGAAGTTTAGATCTGGATAGAATTTAGAAGAGCTTTCAGGTGTTGGGAAGCACACTGGTGTTAAATGTCATAGTAAAGAGGTCTCTAATCATATTGCTCTGATAAGTAGGAAAAAACTCAACTGAAATGGCAATTGCTTATTAAAAGTTTATATACTGTGTTCTAGCCCTAAAATGTATCCTAGTCTGTTTTGTGGAAAGACATGAAGCTATGAGAGAATTGTAAAATATGATCATAATAGGCTGAAGGATTAGTTTTTTGGTTGTTACTCTAGCCTTTGAAGGCTGAGCCATCTGTCCATCCCCTTTGAAGGATTAATAACATTTAATATTGAACTATTAGTTCAGTAAAATTAGTACTTATTCCTTAACAAGCTTTATACCCAAATAACCAAAAATAGATACGAACATCTATTTTATTTGCCTATTGCACAATGCTGAGCATAATTACCCTGCCTTAAAACTTCATGCCAGTATAGTTTCCTCCCATACCTATTTCCCAATTAATATTTTTTTATTCATATCCCAGGTCCAGCTCATTCCTCCTGCTACTTCTCAATCTTCTCCTAGTGGTTCCACCCTCTGCTTGCTTCTCTTTCTCCTCTTCTCACTGGATCTGGATATCCCATTGTATTCCTTGTTATTGCTCAGCATTGGGCAGTTGTTCTTTTATTGGCAACACAGAGAACAAATGGTGACATGTTGACACAAACTTGAAGCAGGAGATACTTATATTAAACATCACAATGCAACATCCAGACAGTAGGGTAGAGAAATCAACATCTGAATGAACAAGGATAAACTGTACAAAGTCCACAGGAACATTATGCCAAGAATAATATAAAGAGAATTTAGAAAAATATTGGATATTCAGCATTGTGCCTCTCAATTGCTTACGTAAAAGAAAGAAAAGAAGAAGGAAACACTTTAACGTTAAATGTAAATGAAAATTATAAGGAAAACCAGTAAAGAGATGCTTGAATAATTGAAAGCAATGTCAACCTATATCTACAGCATATGATAATAAAAGTTACTTTAAAATATTCACCAAAGCACTCAATATCAAGTTTACAAAGTTACCCCTATAACTTCTCATGGACACAGACATCCATTTCAAAGGAAGGGAAGCATTAGAGGGCACACACTGAGAGCAAATGCATCTGCAGTTGCAATTAAGAAATATGAGTAAAATAAGACAAAATACAAGAAGGCTGCTTTTCTTCCTTGGACTGTATAAAACAAGCAAGAATTAATTATGTGTTTTGGGGAGGCTAACAATTAAATATAGAATGTTCTTCAAAAAAAAAGTGATCCTATAGTAGATTCAGCGATCATCAAGGAACCCCTTGCACGCCCATTTCACTGCAAGCTCAGCAGTAAAAATTGTCAAGTCTTTAGCTTCATAAGACAGGAAAAGAACAGAGAAGATGAAGAGAAAAAAAATCTCAATGCCTTCAGTTGATGTTGCCATCACTTTCCGCCTGGAATATAAAATATGCAACTAAGGCTGATATTTCGTGACATGTTTCCTCCAGTGGACTTTGCCTTTGCTTTTACATTTAATTTTAGACCTCTTTTCTTACAGGGGTACCTTTCTGTCACTTTGTTCTACCCTTCTGAATTCATTTAACCTTAACTGATATTTCTGAATATCAGAAGTCCATTCACTTGAGAAGTCAGAGCATTAAGTTAAAAAATTAAGGAAGAACAATACAAGCTCACTGGGTGGGTCCTGGTCCAAGGCCCCATAAAAGGCATTTTGTTTTCATATACTAAATAGAGTTTTACCATTCCAATAATACTAAAAATATGTTTATTTAAATATCAGTTCTAACTTATAATGTCTATATTACCATGTAAATATAAATAATGAGACATAAGTATCTTTTTTTTTTCTGGGATAAGTTTTTTTCTTTAGCTGAACCTGAGAAAACAAGCTACAGAAATTCACAAGTACATATATGGATAGTTCAGAGATAAAACTACCTATTACTCTTTCAGACTTATTTCTATTACTACATGGCTGTGTGTGAGTGTGAGCTCTGGAGTGTGGATACTTGAGAAAGCCAAAGGTAGCTTCATTTTGCCCAGAGCTGGAATTATTACAGCAGATGGTGAAACATCAAATATAGGTGCTGAGGACCTCAAGAACTTCTAGTGAACTTAGTTACTGAAGATTCTCTCTGTTCCTCAATCTGCCTATGTTTACTTTGAACATACAATTACAAAGAAGAAGCTATAAGAGGAGACTTCTCTCTCTCTCTCTCTCTCCCTCTCCCTCTCTCTCTCTCTCTCTCCCTCTCCCTCTCCCTCTCCCCGCTTCCTTCCAATCATCTGTCCATCCATCTGTCCATTCTTTTACCTCTCTAGGTTTCACTGTCTTTCTCTTTGTGAGCACACCAAGAAAAGGCCTTGTGAAATAATAGTACAATGCCGACAATATAAACATAATAGAAGTGAACAAAAGAGAGTGTGGTTTCTAGAAACTAAATAGGCTGACACCTAGAATGTGAGAGGGGAAATAAAGTCTCTTTCTTGGTCATACAATCTATGGTAGCTTGTTACATAAAGTCAAGCAAATTTTGATGGTAGCTTTTACAGTGATGTGAAATTTCTGTCCTGGAACCCATGAAAGATTGGCTCTGCCTAAGTGTATTATCAGAGCAATGGTAAGGAGGTAAGGCATTACTCAGAAACACTGTTCAACTCAGGAATAATTTAAACTGTCCTGACTGCTGCCAGAAATTTCCACTTAGAGTAGGTGCTGACATTAACATAAGCTGTCACTGTCAGTTTCACCAGCTGCCAGGAACTCCTGTCACTAGCAGGGTCTGACGGTTGATGGAGACTGATGGCTGCCCTAGCCATGGAGGCTCTGCCTCAGGATCCATTTCTCTCAAATGAGTGCACATTAAATGTCAAGAAGGGCCTTGACAATACTGTGGGTTCTGCAGCTTCACTTATCAGAAAACGTGATGAGACAGTGAAGTTAATAATATCCTTTCATGTGATAAAACCTGAAGGAGTAGAGAGTCTTTTAAGATGGAAAAGTTAACATTTCAGAAAGGTGGTAAGTCCATTCAAATATCTGAAGCACTCGATTACAGTGAACGTGTTAACTCTGGTAGGTTCTCAAGGGATATAACTAGAATATATTAGGAGAACCTTGGAAAACAAATAATAGCTCAGCATATATATTTTCTAACAAGGTCTGTCCAAATTATGAAAGAATTTTTAAAAATGTGTTGTGCTTAAATCAATTTAGACTTGCAGGAAGATGTCAAGTGAATATCAAAAAGCTCTGGACATTGTTTCCTGGGATGACAAAACTGAGTCTCTTACACCACCATAGTACAATGAGGAAAGGAAAGCAATATCAAAAGCACTGATAGAGAAGTACTTCTGGATATCGACTTTTTTTTAGATTATGTATATGAAATTCATTTTTCTGAACCTGTATGACTTTAAGATTATGCATTTTGTGTTTCTATTTAATGACTTAATGCATATTAAGTCTTTGCATTTTGTTAAGTTGTGTCTTGGTCAAGACCGTTTAGTGTTAGATAAGTCTTATGTTATAATAACTACAATTGCATCAGTTGCATCACTACTGCTTGATGATGAACTAAGTTAAAAGTCACTTGAATAGACCAGACTAGAATGTTCAATGAATGACATTTTAAATAATTAAAAAAACATTTACCAATAACTACTTATATAATATGTAGCTATTTTTTATTTAATTTAAAATATAATTATATGATATATGCTTCATGACAGCTCTGTTTTGCAGGAGAACTGGTGATTAAAAGAGCAATAATAAGAAAGTGCATGTGCTCAAAATCATACAACAGTGTGAGCACATCTAGAAATATGGCTTTAGTATTAATTCTAAATATCTTTGTGGATCGAAAATTTGTTTTTTTTTACTTTCAGTAAACAACCTAACTGTGTGAACTCTACCTGGGTCATATACTTGGGTAATAAAAAGGGGATAAAGAAGTTTATACAATGTTTACAATGTATTTAGAAGAATCTTTATGCACTATTTATATCCATTTCTATTATCCTCTAGCTTTTCTGATGGGGTTTTTCATATCTTTTGTTATTTAGTGTGATTTTCAGATTTCAGTACCTTTTATATGCAGCCTCTTGTGGTTGCAGGGATCACTTTCTTATCCTTGTTTTTAGTAGCCGAGTAGTATTCCATAGTGTAAATGTACCACAGTTTCTTTATCCATTCTTCTACTGAGGGACACGTAGACTGTTTCCAGGTTCTGGCTATTATGAATAAAGCCGCTATGAACATCGTTGAGCATATGTCCTTGTTGTGGGCTGGAGCATCTTCTGGGTATATTGGGTATATTGGGACTCTAGATGAGAGAAGCATGGGAGAATGGGGAATTGAAGGATCAAGAGGGTTCTAGAAACCTACAAGAAGAACATTATGATGGGAAGATCTGGGCCCAGGGGTCCTGTTCAAAATATGGCACCAGCCAAGGACAATAGGTGTAGTAAACTTCAAACCCCTACTCAGATCTTGCTAATGGACAGGACATTCTCCACAGTTGAGTGGAGAGTGAGGTCTGACTTTCACATGAAGTCTGATGCCCCATATTTGACCATGTCCACTGGATGGGGAGGCCTGGTGGCACTCAAAGGAAGGATAGCAATCTACAAGAAGAGACTTGATACCCTATGAACATATTCAGGGGGAGAAGGTTCCCCCGAGTCATAGTCATAGGGGAGGGGAGTAGAGGGAAAGTGGGAAGGAGAGAAGAATGGGAGGATACAAGGGTGGGATAACAGTTGAGATGTAATATGAATATATATATATATATATATATATATATATATATATATATATATAATACAAATAGAGGATCTCAAATAATTTAGTTGAAACCTACAAATTGTCTTTTAGGAAGCACATCAATTATCTACTGAAGACTTAAAATAAATTCAGCCTCCTAAAACATTCTCATTTTCTGATAAACTGAATATTCAATATAAGTACATCGTTTGAATTAACCCTGCTATGAGTAACAACAGAATGAGCGATTCTCTCCAGTTGCATGAAAGAAAGTCCTTTCTTCAATGTGATAGAAATACTAAATAAGCTAAAACCACTCAGCATATTTTTGTGGAACAATTAGGCCATGATTGTAGAGGCTTGATGAATTGCCTATATGAAATTCCAGAGATCCCCTTGTACTCTTCACTCCATTATGCTTACAGTGAGAGACTAAAGTTAGAAGCTTCCTGACCTCAGCATGAGCTTACGCATACCTAAACTATGTGAGACAGATATTTCACATGTAATGAAAGTTTTTTCTTTCCCCACAGAAGCAACTACTTTGGTAATTGTTCAAATAACTGGGGAATGCAGTTCCCCCTTACCCAACAGGACATACAAGTGACCTATCACAATATGATATAGTTTCCAAAAACAATGTTAACTTTATGAATGGTATGCAATAAAAACATCCTTTACTGAGAGGGTCTTTTCTTACTTGTGAAATGTAGGTAACACTTCATATATTGGTTTTTAGTAGTCTGACATTAGTAGTCTTGGAATTATGCATATTTTTATGTTTTTTGATAACATGCTATCTTGAATGTGCCACTAAAATATCTGAGTGTAGTGGAATCATCTTATCTGTGGATTATGTCTCTCTTGTGAGTTTTAATAAGTAAACTATAATAAGGAATCAGTGATAAAAATGATAGAGAAATGCTTTATTTGACAGTAGTCATAGCAAATTTAGCTTCTCTAAATTGGGCCTGCTTTCATCTTGCTTGCAGTATATATGAAGCCTATACTCTATGAAGCTAAGGGGTTAATTATCTGGATAAATTTAGAAGAAAATATAAATTTGTTCTAGCCAGGAAGAGATTTCCCTTAAATGGTCACTTTTCCTTGAATTGTTCCTAAAAATCATATCAGCTATAATATATTACCTTAATAGGTTGCATTTCATATGGTGGGTAATATGACCGAGAGAAGGTTAAACATTTAAAAACTCAAAGCTATTACTTAAACATTAAAGATGATGTTTTCATACTTAAGTTAATATGATTTTAATAAAGAGAATGAATCATAGAAAACATCTTAAGAGTCTATAAAAAGGTTAACCACATGTAACTTTAATAGAGTTCTACATTCCAGTCACTGTATGAATGAAATTTTTATATATTTCTTCATGTCTTTGAGCTAGAATACTTGCCAAAAAATTTAAGCCATTTTTCCAGATGTAAAAGTGTACTTGACATTCTGACTTATGAATAGAAAAATTACTGATACTAAAGATACTAAAATAAATCATTTCTCGCGAACCTTAAGAAAAAGGAATCATTCTTTGTGTCCTTGGATTCCCTGATTTGGAAATTTAAGTACATCTTTAGTTCGGTTAATAGCAAGGGGTTGAGTGGAACTTAATTTAATTGTTTAGTATGTATTTTATATATAGCATATTTCACTCCTGATGTAACATGTCTAATTATATCATATCTTTGCTGTAGTGTGACTCCAGGCTACTTCATGCTACAATTTCTTGGTAATGGAATAAAGGGTAAGCATTTATTGACAAATTATATAACTGAAACTAAAGCTCAAAGAATCCTGTAGTCTTATTTTGAATGTTTTTTGGCAGATCTTAACTCCTTGTCATCTTTCAGAAAGTTATTTACATCCAAAGATCCTTGTTTCACAGATATCTGTCATAAATCCTGACAATAAAATGTCTCACTTCATTTACATTGTTATTTATAGAAGTAACACAGTTCTAGTAAGAAGATGAGTATCCAAGAGCATTAATGATACTTTTTCCTTTTACCTCCATAGTGTGCTTATACATCTGAAACAAGTTCAAAGTCAAGCTTTCCTGTTTAAAAACATCTTGCATGAAAAAAGACCTAATTAACTAAATAAATAAATTACACCTTCCTCCAAAGTTCCTGACAATTAACCTATTTTAGTATTTGGAAGGACATAATTATAGTGGTTAAGTTATTTTAGTAACTTACTGTATATAAGGGGGTGGAATCTGGTGTAACCTCTTTGTAAAATATCTTATAGTTTATCTATTTCAAATAAGATAACAAATATAATATCCTAAGTAACACTGGTAATGCACAATATTATATTAGTCTGTGTTCTGTCACTGTGAAGAGACAGTATGACAATGGAAAATCTTATAAAATAAAGCATTTAATTGGGGCCTGCTTACAGTATCAGGGGTTTAGACCATCTCATCACAGTGGCATGCAGACAGACGTGGTGTAGGAGAAATAGCTAAAAGCTCTACATGTGGTTCCACAGGAAGGAGGAAGACAGTGACAAGGGACCTGGGTTGTGCTTTTGAAATCTTAGAGCCTATCTCCAGTGACACACTTCTTCCAACAGGGGCACCCAACCTGTTTCTTCTTAAATAGTGAGCCTATGGTGGCTATATTCAGACTACTTTATTCAAACCACCACAAACATATTGTCCCAGTATGCATGGAATGTGTCTTTCCATAAAAACACCAGAGACCCAGTGCCATTTATTTCAGTAGACACGAGTCAAACTGTTGTAGAACTAATAATATTTAATATTGATTCATAAAATATTAAAGCCTATGTAAAATAAATAATTGAATTAATATTTATTAATGCTGGTTAGTCATATACTGATAGTCATTCCTTAACTTGCTATGTTAAAAATAAATGGCACAGAAATGTTAGATTTATTATAAGCCTTAATGAACTGGGGCTGGGCTGATATTAACGTAGTAAGCTATCTTGTCTGCTTCCCCGGATTCCTCCCATGAATGCTTGCTTGCACGAGTTTTATTTTGAGCTGCTTCTCTCTGTCATGCCAGTCTTCAGATCAAGCTTCTGTCTACCACATGCTTTTAGTTCATGATAACCCTTTCTCCCTCCTTCCTTTCTCCTCTCTGTGATCTCTTTGCCACCTCCAACCCTGGGAAACTTTGATGCAGCTATATCTCTTCTGCCCAGTCCAAGTTGTATGCAACTTTGTTTAGTCAATCAGAAATAATTTGGGAGGTGTAGTTTACACATCATTTTTAATGCATGAGAATTTGCTGATAGAACATTAATGATCTTGGGGGACAAGCAATGAAGAGGTGAATGCATAGTAGCTCAAGATCAACTCCAATGTCATAAAATTCTGCTTTGCCCCTGAAATGAAAGTAAGTCCTTAGTATTAATATAACTGTGTTAATGGACTGTATGTGACCTGTTTCTTTTCTTGATAAGCTAATTCCAAATTGTAAGGTGTTCAACAAGATATATCGGGGTAAATAATGCAAATACCTTGACATCTCTTTTGTACTGTATGCTATCCAAGAGCCTTCATTTTTGTACCACAGAAATGTTCTATTATATTTTCTATATAGAATTATTTTCCTTAGCTATGAATTGAATTATGGATTTAAATCCATTAAGACATCATATAAGCTTGAGCAATGTCATAAAACTAGTCTAATAGTAGCATTCTCCCACCTCTCTCCTTCTCTCTCTCTCTCTCTCTCTCTCTCTCTCTCTCTCTCTCTCTCTCTCTCTCTCTCACACACACACACACACACATACACACACACACACACACACACACACACACACACACACACACACTTGTACAAAGACCCAAAGACTATTCATTTTTGAGGCATTCTGTGCTGTCTAATTCTTTCTCGCTGAAGCTCCATCCATATCTACCTGCTGCTCTGCTATTGTTCCAGCATGTGTGTGCTTATTAGTGAGGACTTTCTTCTCTCCCATTTCTTTCCCATTTGGCAACAACTCAGACTTGAGGCCTCAGTGACCTTTTGTTTTCCTCTACACCACTAATAAAGTTGTCCTTTAGTGTCCTTCTGAGCCCTTTTCTAAATAATCTTATTAATGGTGATTAGATGCTGAAGAAGGAAACTTTATTTAACAAGTAGGCATTTGGAAATTTTTTCTGGAGGAATGTGAAAAATAAGGATTAGGACTGTAGGCTGTTACATCCCTACAATTATGTAGTGGGACATAGTGGTAGAAGTCCACCACTCCTAGTCTTCTTTGCAATGAGCAAATACAGAAACATACAAACAACATAGAGTTTGGTAAGGAAAGAAGTGTTGGATATTTAAAATGCAGAAAAAAGCATGTATAATTATTATAAGGATTAATGCCAATAAAGAGAAAACTATTTCACTCAGATAATAGGACACACAATTTCAAGGTAAGTCCTCACCTGACTAATGCTTCAATTTAATACAAATTCACCTGCATAGAGAAAGGCTGAATGGAAAATTTAGGTAAAAGAGATACGTTCTCAGGAAAAAGTTTCTTGAGAACTGCATTCTCATTTTCAGCTACCAAGGCTCACAGAAACCAACAAAGCACTAATAAAGTGAAACTGGAAATATTTGGAAGGTCCTAGATCGTATCTACATGATTCACTGAGAGCTCCTTTTGTTATGAATGTATAATGTAAATGTCACAGGGTCACAGAAGTTATCCCAAGTTCCAAAGAGCTGATGAGGCAAGACAAAGCGTGGCAGCATTGAATTAACTGAAAATGTTAAAACAGAAATAAGGGACCATTAAGAGAAAAGGACTAGGTAAAGAATATCACCTCTGGCCAGAGTGGAGACCACATACTCCAAATGGATGTTTGCTGATTCCTAGATCAGTACACAAAAGCAGAACAGTCATGATGTTCAGATGGCCTTGTCCAGCTCAGAGAGGTGCAACTTTCATCTCCCTTTTCTCAAATGCTGGTCTCAATCTATGCATACTCACTGATAAATTCAGAGTCCTTACCCTTTTCCTAAAGCATACCCCCCTTCTTCCTACCATATGTCTGCCTGCAGCTATGTAGTGGACATCCACTCTACAAACTCAAAAACCATGGCTTTGCGTTCCTGTTTGTGGATTTTTTTTTCTTTGAACACCTATAACATTGTCCTTGAGCTGTTATTTGTGTTCATTCATAAATTATTTGTTACTGTGACTAAGGACAAAAAAAGTGTCTCAGAACTCCCACTTTCACATGGATTCCACCATTAGGCCAAACAGTAGGAATCTATGAAGGTGAAATACAGAGTCTACACTCAGAAAGTGGGAATGTCCAGGATGAATAGTATGAGGTCAGTTAAGGGAAGCTACAGGCATTGGCTGAAGTCAGTTAAAGAGGAAAATTATGCACCTCACAGGCAGACTTGAGTGTGCCACTTCCCAATAGGATAGCCAAAAAAAGCCAGATAAATAAACCTGGAATCTGTCAAGTTTGCTTTGGTCCTGGTTTTTGTATTGTTTTTTGTAAATCTTCTAATGTATCATAGGGAACTGCAGTGTTTATTCAGTGATATTGCATATTAGTAATACACCTTATTCTTTTGAATTTTATAAGTATTCTCAAAGAGTGTCATGATTCTCAGAGAAGACTTTGGATTCTATGTTTTTAAACAATGTTAAAACTATTAATATTTTGGGGACTCGAACACATTTTGCATTATGAGATGGCTACATGCCTTTGTGGCAATGAAAAACACAATGTTTAGTTGTTGTCAACACTCCTGGACTATATAGGAGACATAGCTCTCTCTGTCTCTGTCTCTGTCTCTGTCTCTGTCTCTGTCTGTCTGTCTGTCTGTCTGTCTGTCTGTCTGTCTCTCTCTCTCTCTCTCTCTCTCTCTCTCTCTCTTTCTCTCTCTCTCTCTCTGTGTGTGTGTGTGTGTGTGTGTGTGTGTGCATGTGTGTGCATGTGTATGTGTTAGTGTTTCAGAGTTTAATCAAGTAATGGTGATCAATACATAGACTAGTTTACTGAATGATTAAAGATTATAAAGAGAAACAGCAAGAAGCCAGCTGAGCAGCAGGATCCATATTTCTTGCTTCCTATCTGTAGGCACACAATAACCAGCTGCCTCACTGTCTCGCTGAGACAGTTGCTGCCTTTAACCACAATGTCTAGTCTATCTTGATGGAATGAATCATCAAACTCTGGCTCAGCATAAATCCTTACTGTATTAAACTAGATCATTTTTGTGAGTCCTTGGTTCACAGCAATGACAACTATAATTAATACAGCAATTGTCGATGTCCAAAATTACTTTCTTGTCCTTGTGCTGAATCTGCAGCCACCCACTGAATGCTGATTGTTGCTATGTCCTTTTCATGACTTTAAGATTTTTACTGGTGATTGCTTGACCTCCATGTGTGGTAACACCATGAAGAAACTATATATATGTTATGTAGTTTCACACCTATGTCTTCAGACTATGGCTATAAGTCTTGACAGTACAGTAAACTTTTTTTTTTCATTTCAAACCTGAAACTTTTTAATATATCTGTTATCAGTGAATATATATTCAACAAAGTGGTTTTCTAAAATCTTAAGTACTAAAAATTAAATATTGTAATTAAACAAATAGCTCATATAATAGAGACAGGGAGCTAGGTATAAAAAAGAGACTAAATATTTTTAACATTTTAATAGTGCCCAAACAATAAAAAGGTAAGAAAAAGGAAGATAAATTCAGTTAAATGACAATTTTGGACTATTTAAGTCATTTCACCATAACTGCACTGATTTCTTAGTATTATGCATTTAAATAAAAACAAAGTGTTTCATGTCATATTCAGAGTACATAACAAGGAACAATTTTCCACCTGGAATTTGACAAGGAAAATAAGTGCGTAGCATAAGAAAAGAGAATTCATGGGCTATAACATTCATTATAATAATGGAATAAAAAAAGGGCGTGTATGTGTAAATGAAGAATTGAAGGAATGGAAGGAGGGGAAAAGAAAAATAAGGAAGAGACTGCACCTTTAAAAGTATCTGGCTTGACAGTCTCCAGGGAACAGAAGGAAATAAAAGAAAGCAGTGAATGTTGGTATTATTTACATGTGGTACTGTGGCTGCTTGGTCTACAAAACACAACCACAAAATCTGAAAATCAAAAACCTTACTCAGTAAGTATAGTCTTACTTGTTTGTATTTTCAGGATGAACCAATTGATTTTCTGTAACTAATTGCTGTACTCTTCTTTGAAGAAGACTATGTCTCATATATGTAAAAATTTATTAATTGAAAAAAGGTCCATGAATTTTAAAGAAAGAATAGATAAATATATGGAAAGAATTGTTGCAGAGAGTAAAGAGGAAATTATGTAATTATATTGCCATATCAAAATTAAGTAAAAGAAAAAACGTTGAAGCTATTTTATCATCTCTGTCTCCTTAATTTCTAAAATGTGACTTAAGTTAAAACCACAGGGGTAAACCCTTTACCTTATTTCTCAGAAGCTACAGCTTCTAAATGTAGCAAATGGATTTTAAATGTATTTGACCAAAAGACAGTGGATATTCTAAAAACCACTTTACATACGTCATTTACACAATTTCCTTCCTGGTTCAAATGCCTTGAATTGATGGTCGCAGGAGTATGGCCAAGTTACTAACAACACAGTGTATGAGGCAAGACAGTTGCTCCCCCATAGAACGTGCCTGAGGATGAGGAAGATCTGAGTACAGTACAGGCTATGATCAAAAGCATGCAGGTGTAGCATGAACGAGTGTACCTGACAATGTTCATTTTGTAAGTATGCAAATCAGTTCAATGTGCCAAGTCCAAAGACTCCTCTTGCTACTTCTGCACATATTCCCATCAAGACTAAAGGAAATAGGGGAAACTCCAACAGTGGGAATATTTCTGAGAATATGGAACTATAATGATGAGCCATAGTCATGTTTAGGTAGAAACTAATGCTCATAACATTTAGTGATGTTTGGGCATAAAGGTCCAAGCCAGAGTAATCCCTTCACCTTGTGAAGCCTACATTCAAAACATCCCACGCTTTCACTGTATCTTCACACTGGAGCTTGAGGATGACTTTTTGATCATTAATTCTGAGTAATCTACCCAGTATCCCTTCCCCCAAGAAAAGAGGAAATACACTATCAGATTTTTTTAAAATAAAATCAAGTCTTCTGAGTCATTTTGACTCAAGAGATTTTGCTAAATATTTCTTAGAAAATATGTCATATTTACATTATAATATTATAGACAAAGGCTCAATTGAGTCTTAAAAGCATTACTAAAAGCCACATATTTGCTTCTTTCTCAATTCATATTGAATGTGTGGGCTTCTAAAGGAAGTATTTTTGTCAGGAGACTAGTGTCATTAGGGAGACAGAATGAGATTTACCCCCAACAGACAGACACAAAGACAGACAGACAGACACACACAAACTCGCACACTCACACGCAGACACACACACACAAACACATATACGTAAGTTGCCTGTACCTTTATCTCAACTGAGTCTATAATGGTATAGATCACTTTCCTCTGGGAATTTCAATTAATTGTGCCTTATGTCTAAGTTTTCTAGCCTACCACTTAATTTAATTATAACTTTCCATTTTATTTAATTATAAGGGCTTAACTGTAAGCTCTAAGATTTCTTGACTTACTCTTACCCTACAGTCTGAGGAGTACCCCACAGTTCAGAAATCTAGGGGAGGGGAACAGATGGGAAAATGGAGGGAGTGTAGGAGCAAGAAGATAAGGGCAAGGGTATAACAATCCAGATGTAATATGAATTAATAATAATAATTAAATAATGATAATAATAATAAATATAAATATAAATGAGACTAACTGACCAGGTACTTCTCATAGGAAATAATTTCTCTGTTACATTTATTTCCTTTGTATATATAGTAGTATTTGAGCTACAGGGTACTTGGGAATATCATGAGCACCTTGCTAAAGTCATCTACTTGCTTTATCTGCCATCCAGTGTTTGATATTATATCACAGCAAGCACTCTGAGCCATTTTGGTGGACCACAGATTATAATCATTTTTGTAAATATCCATCTATAGTAGTGATTTATCCATATTCTCATTTCTTAAAAATTGCAAGCCGGGCGTGGTGGCACACGCCTTTAATCCCAGTACTCAGGAGGCAGAGGTAGGTGGATCGCTGTGAGTTCGAGGCCAGCCTGGTCTACAAAGTGAGTCCAGGACGGCCAAGGCTACACAGAGAAACCCTGTCTCGAAAAACCAAAAAAACAAACAAACAAATAAAAAAAAAATTGCAAAGAAAAACAAAAGTTAAAATGTAAAACATTTATATGATATTTAATTAAAATTCCATTTTTAGCATATCAATAATAAGGCCATGCATGATATGAAATTGACTTAACACAAATTTTGAGCTAAAGTTTATTTTATTAAATGTATATACTTATACATTTTATCTAATATCTATTATACAAGTAAAAATAGTTTTCACATATACAATATATTTTTTCAGGGATATGTATAACCACACAATAAATTATACATAACAGTTAAGTGCACAATCATTTAAGGTTCTTTTAGTTGGAAGTAAAGTTAGAAAAATGCCAAAAAGCATATAAATGATTATGAACTACAGAAATAATCAACTGATAAGATTCAAAATTTTGAGAAGTTGACCAATCAGTACATAAATGGATAAACTTTTCCAATGAGAACATATAAAATATTTTTAAAAGACATTTTTAAGTAAACTGTAATCTTTTTCTGATTATTTCAGGAATTCTTGAAGGAACATTAATTAAGCAATAGATCAAACAGTATACAAATCTAAATAACTGATCTCAAATATAGTAACTCAAAGACATTTTGAAAGGCTTTTTGTTTTATAATAACTTGAGTAATAATTTTCAGTAAAATTAGGATATAGAATTTGGAATAGTAGTATAAGTTTACTCTAACCTAAAAATACAAGTATGTACTAATATTATCAATTTTTTTCTCCACTTGCGAACTCTAGTTCCATTGGTCTTCTATCATTTTTATTGAGAGGTAGGTAGCAACATGGTTAAACTTAAATTTTACTGTATATTTTAAATAATTATTTAGATTCTTGCTCCAATATTTGATCTATTCAGTACATAGTTAAAGTTTAAAACAGTGAAGCAAGCTTTAGCATTTTATCTAGAGGGCTCCCATTTTCCATTTATTTTTGTGTAGCTTATGAATATTAGCATAGGTAGTAAAAACAATTCAGTCTCCTATGTTGATTGTTAATGGGCACTGAGTAATGGGCACTCATACACTAAGTGTAAATGACTTTTGGTTTAACCTATCTTAGAGATTGCATGTGAGTATCTAATAGCATCCATTCCTCATCCCAATCTATGTCCAACCATATCCCGTAAGTTATAGCTTACTTTTTCTTAGAGTATTCAGAATTTCCATATTTAACTATTTTAACATGATTAGAAATGCAATAACACTTAGAAGAGCATATATGTCTTATATTATTTTTCAAATTCAATAGGGTATAACAAAAATACATTACCATGAATGCATATGAAGAGCAAGGAAGAAATGAGAACACAGAAGAGATAAATTAGAAGGTTTGTGAGTAATTCCCATTCATCTTTTGCTTTCCACCTCAATGTCAGGTTCTCTATGAGACTTTCTCTGTCTAACCTATGTCCTGGGTAAACTTGTTTATGTACATTGTGTTATTTCTTATCATTATGGAAACAAATGCATGGTCATGTGTATGAGGGCAGTTTATAGTAGGCTAATAAAGGTGAATATATATATATATATATATATATATATATATATATATATGTGTGTGTGTGTGTGTGTGTGTGTGTATGCATGTGTGCAGATTAAGCAAAATGAGTAGGGATCATATGTGCTGAAGTCTCAATAAGTAATCAAAACAGAGACCTCATCTTACTATAATTTACCAAGAACATATCAAAAATATCATCCAACATAATAAAGTAGGATTCATCCCAGGCATGCAAGGTTGGTCCAATATATGAAAACCCATCAACTATACAAACAAACTAAAAGAAAAAAAGAGCAAACAAAACATGATCATCTCGTTATATGCCAAAGTGGGATTCTACATAATCCAACACTCCTTCATGTTAAAAGTTTGGAAAGGTCAGTGATACAAAGTGCATACCTAAAGAAAATAAAGGTAATATATAGCAAGCCTATAGCCCACATCAAATTGAATGGAGAGAAATGTAAAGCAATCTCATTGAAATCAGGAACAAGAAAAGGCTGTCCACACTCACTGATGCTTTGAATATAGTACTTGAAGTCCTAGCCAGTACAAAAAGCCAGCCAAGGAGATTATGGGACACAAATTGGAAAGAAAGGAGTCAAAGTATTGTTATTAATTGATTTTTATTTTCATGAGAACATGAATCCCCTACATTGTTTCTCCCCATGATGTTCTCATAAGAACAATCAATGTTTAGCAACATTTTCCAGCATTAATGGAATCCGCCGTCTCAGTGAGTAATAATCTTCCCACAGCACATTCACATTTCTAAGAATTCTAGCATATTTTTATTTACATCAAACATTTAGAAAAACAAGTTTTTACCCAGACTGAGCATATGTCTTCTCAGTAGTAATATACCCTAAAACATGAATGTTTTAATACCATATCATATTTTCCCATTATACGACCATATATCATACATGCCCTAATTAATTGAATGATAGTATGTAAGTCATATAAATTGGGAAGAATGGATAATGAGACAATCAAAATTAAAATGATTAAAGTGCTTATATATATAAACATAAATCCCCTTAGTTCAAGGAAAAACAACGAATTTAGATTTGAACAAACTCTGAATCATTTGCTATTATATAAAAGAAGCCACACAACCTGATTTACTAAACAAGAGCTAAAGAAGGGCAACAATAGACACACCAATGTGGCTGGGGAAAAAACATGGGCCCTCAATTTTACCCAAAGAACTACAGACAAGTGAGGGAGGCTGAAAATGGGTAAAATAGTCTTCTCCAGGGAAGAACACACCCATTGGTTATGCTCTAGCATATAGTCAGCCCTGAAAACATACAAGCAAGTAGCACTATACAGATAAAGAAAGCTATACTTAAGAATTTATATTTATATACAGTTATGCTAATTACAGTTTATTTTAATAGTCATTATTTTGAAAGAGAACAAAGAACATAATACAGAATTGTTTAGAGAAATAAAAACAAAGAGAAAAAGATGTAGTCATATTACAATTATAAAGATGAAAAATAATAAAAGAATATCCAAAACATTTAAAATGTCTTACTTTGTACAACTATCTATTTGAGAAAACTTTAAAAAATAGAATTAGGAAGAAATATCTTAATATGGAAAGCTAGTTGCAGAATATTTGATGTTCACATGTTCCATGTTCCATAAAGGGGGAAGTTCACATAAATAAAACACTTTTAACATTAGAAAAATGTGTAAAGAATAACAAATGTTGATATATAATGAAAACTAAATGAAATGTATTTTTGATATGTTAATGAAAAATTCACATAATCATTTGTAAAGTTAACGTACTAAATAGTGTTAGGTACAACGTCAATTTCATCAACTTTTTGGGGTCATGTCCAAGTCTGCTCATGCTTTGATTAAACACCGTAAGGAATAGTAACATGTAAAAGAGATTCCCTTATTTCAGTTTTAAAGTTCGTCATGAAAGAAAGGCATACAGGAACTCAGGTCAAGAGCCTGGAGGCAAGATTTGAAACAGAACCATGGAGTCTCAGTCGTGACTATTTGGCTTTTTCAGTTTGCTGTAGTACACAAAGCTGGGAGAAGTAGTTAGAAGTACACAATATACTTCATGTGCATGCACCATGTACCTCAATTACTAATAAAGAAAATACTCCATGGACTTGCCTATGGGCCAAACTAATGGGGGGCAATTTCCCAAGTAGATTCCTCTCCCCATGTGACCTTAGCTTGTGTTAAATTGACACACACTAACCTGAACAACTCATCAAGCATTTTTCAGAGTAGAACATCTTTTTTCCTGAAATAAAATAGCACTGCTTTGCATAAAATCTTTTTACAGTTGGAAAACATAATAGTATGGATTCTTAGTAATGTAACCGGAAATTATTGTTGCTTGGTGTTTGTGGGAAAATAAGGTTTATCTATTTCATATCGTGTTTGAAGTCTTGTTTTGATTTGGGGAAGAGACATTTTTATAAGTTTTATCTTAATATTTATTTTGTTTTGTTAGCTAAAAGATATTTATATAGAATACATATATTATACCCTTAAAAGTCTTGACAGAAAATTTATCCAATACATGAATGAATCCAGTGCTGTTTTGCATAAATTAAAATATCTGTATATTAATTTATCTTTATGTTCATGTAATTTTATTTGAATGTATGTGATTTGCTTTTCAAAGTTGTTATTTTTTTATAGATGGAAGTTTTTTATCTCATTGCCAAACTACTTAAGGGATATTTGTGGCAAAAGAAGGAAAACATTTTCCTTGGCAATTTTCTCACTTTCAAAAGAATGTATTTATTTTATTCCATCCAACAAAAGGATTTATTTTACAAAAGTGCATCTCTCCTTTCTTATAGCTTGACAATGCTAGATTACTTACTGAAAAATGGGCCTAAATATGATCATGTGTGTCATACTAATTCTTATCTAAAATATTTTCTTTTGTTTTTGTAAAATGATTTACAAGGAAATAAAAAAACTTTTTATGATTTTATTAACGTTTATTAGAATTAATATTTGAAGTATTTTATACTACACATTTAATAGGATATCTCACCATTGTTGCATGAATTATTCTTTTATGTGATCATACTGATGTATGGATATATTTAATATTTTTATACACTGACAAATGATTTCAAAACATTTTCAACTTCAATTTTCTTTTCAAATCTTGAAACTTTTGACAATGTTATTTTGAGTCTACTTGTATAAGTTGCAACTTTTTAGTGTATATACTATTTTTGTTCACAAAACATATGCCAATTAACAAGAGACACTGTCAGAAAAATTGGAATATTTTCTCTAGATTTGTTATTTATATTAAATGTGAACTTAATCTTGATTTTTCCCAGGTTAATGCATACTTTAACTTATATTTTTACAATGTGTCATTGCAGCATACATAATGAACATTGAGATTTAAACATATTAACATGTTTTATATGAATGTAGTCATATAGCATTGTTTTTACATGTATTTATATAAAATTTAGATTTAAAGTACTTTATAAGGGTTTATACATTTTTCTATGTAGTTAGTAATGTCTTAGTACTGTTCTGTTAAATTTTTTTTCACTTATGCCAAACACACGTCGTAGAAACATATACTGGATTATTTTTCAAATTTCAACCACCTAAGTGTTGAATCTTTTTATGTCATTAAAAGTTCTTGTTTTCTTAGGCATTCAAATATAAAATTCAATTCTTTTCTCTTCTAGTTATTAGATGACCTTACAGATTTTTTTCTTGACATTTCTTGTCAAATATAGAGCATTTTTGGTCAGCTGCTAAGTAATTATGTTTCAAAAGCTGTGCAAGTAATTCCCATGTCATACACACATACCACAATATCCAAACAAGTAGAGAAGCTAGCTGCTCAGGAAGCCATTAACCTCTTTGAGAACCAGCTCTGCCTCCTGCCATCTTGAAGGTCATGCTGATTTTATTGATCTGGTTTTCTATTTTTTTTCCATTAACTTTCTTTTTAACAGCAATTGTGCTGAAGAAGTAGCAGCTCTCGCTGACAGCTTTCTGCTGCATGTCACCCATGGAGATCTTCAGTTCACTATAGTGTTTTTGTGGTTTTAGTTACTAATGAGCTGCCTTTTTTTCAAGCTGATTGTCAGTTCTTAATACTATGCTGATTCGGCAAAGCCATCCCTAATCTTTTTTATGTGTGCAGTTCTAAAGAATGGTTATCAGCACTCTAAACTTTCTCAGCTGTTAGTATCTAAATGAAACATGATGATACCCTAGGCTTTATTGGCTATAAAGTTGATTTAGACAAGCTAAATAGTGAGGATTCTATTATAGCCTTCTGCATACCTTGTTGTTTTGTGAATGAGCTTATAAAAATTGGAGCAATGGTAATATTAGTAAATGTGATAACATGGATGGGGAAATTTTCATGAGATACCTTCCCTATATAAAGAACTATAGACAACTAATGATTAGTGGAAAAAAGATAATTAGCAACTCCTTGGGATGAGGACACTTATTGGTTGTTCAATGCCCAGTGATTTTCCATAAAACTACATACAAACAAATCAGAAAAGTTTTTAAATATACTTGTGTATGTGTTTATGTGTTTGTGTGTGTGTGTGTGTGTGTGTGTGTGTGTGTGTTTGTGTTTGTATGTGTGCAATAATAAAAAATAGTAGAGAGTGGAAGGGAGTTTGCAAAGATACTTAAGAGAGATGAGAAGAAGGGGAAGGGATGATCGAAGTGATATAATAAAAATCTGACTAAATATATTAAAATAATTTTTAAAAAGTAAATAAAATAAAATAATTATGCATTTAGAAATTTCTTTGAGTTCCTCTAAAATTTTGGGTGAAAAAATCTAATTTCAAGCTGTGTTAACGCAATCTTTCTAGGATAGGTATTTCTTTCAACACAGTACCTTATCATGGTAAATTATTCTTTTTAGAAGTTGTAACTGTCACTCAGTTCTACAGTTTTTGCTCTGTAGGCAATAACACATGTTTGTTTCCTTGTACCCATTATTATTATATGCTAATTCTTCTTACATGAGAAAATTTTATGTCTTTTCACTGTAAAAACTTTTTATCAGGACAATAAAATAGTAGTATTACTGGACTGAGAAAATAAATGGAATTTATCAAATAAAAGTCACCAAATCGATTATTTGAAGAGCCCTACCCAATTTATTTCAGTGTTCTTGGCTTTGTCCTATGATTTCATCAAGGTTGTTGAACCTCATAAATACCATATGAATTGAAGGGTAATGATTGTATGCTAAACATGCCATTGATTGGTCTGAAAATATAAAACCTTTAGCTTCATATTTTCTTTGTTGGTTAATTTGTCTGAAACTATACTGAAATCAATCTAAAGTCACCCTCATCATTAAAAATGGAGGGTGATGAGAAAGAGAAAGAAAGAAAGAAAGAAAGAAAGAAAGAAAGAAAGAAGAGAGGGAGAGAGAGAAAGAGAGAAAAAAGGAAGGAAGGAAAGAAGGAAGGAAGGAAGGAAGGAAGGAAGGAAGGAAGGCAAGCTTCCAGATTCAAGATTATGGCTATTACAAATGAAGCACCTATGGACAAAGTTGAGTAAATGCCTTTGTTGTATGGTGTAATATATTCTGTGTGTATGCCCAGGAGTTGTATAGGTGGGTGTCAACGTAGATCTACTCCCAATTTGCTGAGAATGCATGAGATTGATTTTCCAAGTGATTGTACAAGTTTGCACTCCACCAGCAATGGAAGAGTGTTCCCTTTTCTCCACATCCTCACCAGCATGTGCTGTCACTTTAGGTTTTGATCTTAGTCATTCTTATGTGTGTAAGATGGAATTTCAGTGTCATTGATATGCTTTTCCCTAATGACTAAGGAAGTTAAGCATTTCTATAATTGCTTCTTTGCCTTTCAAGGTTCTTCTGTAGTGAATTATATATTTAGCTCCGTGTCACATTTTTTATTGGTTTATTTTATTTGTTGGTGTTTAATTTTTTTTTAGTTCAATTTGACTTAAAGTGTGAATGTGGGATTTGCTACATTGTTTGGTCTTGTGAACATGACAGAGAGGATGTTGTTAATTAAGGTACTTGATGTGGGAAAAGCCATATCATTGTGGTAGCAATATTTACTAGGCAGAATCACAAGCTAATGAAGAGGTATTCTTTCATTTTTATATGTTCTTTACTCTGTATTTGATTTGGTTCATTTTTAGAAGTACTTCCTTCGATTTCCTCGAAGTATTCAGTATGGAATGGTAAAGAGAATTAAACCCTTTTTTTTCCCTGTACGTTGAGTCTTGTCAGAATATTTTATTATAGCATCATAAAGGATTATAAGGGCAAAGTTCATGAGACAAAGCATGGCACAAAGCTATGGTAAATGAAAACTTTGCACAGGCTGATGCTAAATATTCAGCAATTACGTCTGAAATGTGAGGTTTTGGAGATTTATGTTTAAGCACACACAAACACACACACACACACAACACACACACACACACACACACACACACACACACACACACACACACACACTTCTATAGAGGCTATGGTAGTTGAGATGTGGTATATTCCCCTAAACTTCTATGGGATAGAAGCAGAGTTTGCAATGTGGTGATCAGGAAATGATAAAATCTTTAAGAGATAAGGTTGAGTCAGGAATATCTGTGATTTTATTCAGACCTACTTTAGAAGAAACTAAAATATTTCACATGAGCCTTCTGTTTATCTCAGTGAAAATAACATAAAAAGAAACATGATACCCAACTCAGTGCTTCTGATTCATCTATCAAGTTGTATTTTTATTTAAATTCCAAACAATTATGTGGTGGGATATAATTGTATATTTGCATGCGTGCAGGAGTGTGCGAATGCATGTGTGTGTGTTTTAAAGAAATAAACATGTCTGGAATGCAGCTGGTAATGAAGGAAGCCACACATTTCATTGAATGTCATATTTCTTTTAATTTTAATCATATAGTCAGTTCTGTCTGAGTGAAATATGTTATATCCTGTGGTCTATTGGACATTTTCATGTGCACAGAAAAATGAGATGCTGTAAACAGAGAAGCAAAGTTAGCCTCCGCTCCCCTAGATCAATTGCCACATAGTTTCAAAACCTTTTAGGTTTAACCTTCAGTATTGCTAAGTAAAACTCTGACTCTATTACTAAAGGCTGCAAACTTCCACTTGCACTAATCAAGTTAAGAATACTGTAACATAGCACCTGAAACCTAAAGAACATATTTCCCTGCTTTACTTCATTCTACCTAGTAGCCCTAGAAACATATATGCTAATGATATTAATTTATCACTTTCTTTATGCCACAGCTACAAATTTTAATTTTGTTTGTGGTGGAACTTTGTATTTAAAGTAACTTTTACTCTGTGTTCCTCGGCCTTGTTCACTCATATTTACCTTAAACTAGATCTTATTTCCAGTGAATCATGAGCCGCACTTCACATCAACACAAGCAAGCTTATTGTGTTTTCATGCTCCTGAATTCTCATACGCTGCTAATTAGTATATATTGTATTTCTCTGTCTCTAATTCAATGAAAAGGGAACTCAGAATGCTTTTTTTTTTTCACAACTAAAGAGAGGACATTTTTTATTTTAATTAACAATATTTATAACTTCATTATAAAGTCACTTTAATAAGAATGTATTTTACAGCCTTTGGCATATTATTTCAAGTTTATGGCCTGTAATTGAGAAGGAATAGAAATTCTCAAGTGGGTTTACTTCTAGTATTAAGTTGTCCAGGAATATGATATTGTGAATTACATTATTCTTTCCAAATTCCAGTTGGAAACTTGTATATACAAAAGTCATTAAAGTCTTAAAATTATATTTTACTATGCTAATGTACTGATTGATCATATGAAAAGGGGTAGGATCTTGGATAGCTTAAAAGAAAGGTTAGTCTTAGGCAAGACTTAGCATGAATAAAGACTTGCAATTTTTATATACATTCTACATCTGTTAAAATGGGAAAAATCAGGTCATAAATTCCTTTCTACTGGAAGCAAAAATTTGGGAGTAGACATGAAAGTTTTGTGACTATAATAAGTGTAGTCATTATTCTTATCTCAAAATAAGTGTACAGCTAGCGAGATGTTGACATTATGGCAACTGTTGGTATTTTTTTTTTTTATTTTCTACAACTTCGGACTATGAAATTACAAATACCAACTTATTTCCAGTGAAGGACAGAAGCTACGAAAATGTCCTGTTGTATTCATTCCACTCAGTAGACAATTAGAATGAGAAACCTATGTTGATGATTTATTTAAAATTTGCTAATGTTATGGTGAACATGCTTCTTTAGATGTTTTTAAAGCAAGTTTAATTGATCTAAACTTCAGCTCTACCCTGATGGATCACTTACAAAATATAAACGTACACTGATTGATTATGATCGTATAGATAACATGTATTTATCTCTAGACTACTTAGATACACAGCTGAATGCACACACATACACAAATATATATATGTATATCTCTTTTACCTAACGATATGAAAACAACTTTTTAAGTTCATACGTTACATATACCTGTATCTTTTTATGCAGAAACTCACACACACACACACACACACACACACACACACACACACACACACACAGAAAACACATGTAACAAAATCTGAATGAGGCCACAAATTTGAAAGAGAGCAAAGGTTGGTTATATGAGAGATATGTAAGGTAAACCTAATTTAACTTTTATGATACCATTCAGTGAAGAGTGATTACAGATGTAACTAGACAATGAGCCTTTAAGGGCTGCATAGGACTAAAAATAAAAGTTCAGTGGCTTGCATAGTTTGTTGTCAGAAATTGTGACAGCATTTTAATTTGTTTCTGTAGCTCATTTGTACCTTATATACTGAGTTGTATCCTTCCACTATTCTATAACTTTATATATCCTTAAAATTATATGTGTATGCATACAAATATATATATATATATATATATATATATATATATATATATATATCTTAAATTTATGTATGTATATGTATATGTCCATAATAATTAAGTAACCTTCATGCTGGTATTTACCACCTGTTTTGGGGATTCAAAATTTTACAAAATTTATTTAAGGATCCTGTGTTGTAGTTGCTCCAAAACAGAAAAATTTATTGTTTTTTAAAAATTAAATTCAGATGTTCTCTTAATTTCATAAGCATGTCTGTTTAAATATAACTCTTTAATTCAATGTTGGGAAAAGTTATATATTTACTAAATACACATTTTATATTTTCATATTTCATGTGTATGGTGCATGGGAGTTTGTTTACATTTTTGTTAGTTGTGTGATAGCAATGTAACTAATTTTCTCAAATATCATTCCAAATTTGCAGAATTTAATATGTTAAATAGTCATACCAAGCATTACTTGTCAAGTTGTTGTAATTAATTGCCTAACATTAATAGTCATCAGGAAAAGAACCAATGAATGTTCCTAAGACAACATCAAGAATAAAAGAGTTATTTTTGAAAAGCTTCCTTTATATTCTAAAATCCAGGAACCAACATACGTATGTTTTGTTCTCACAACTGTATATAAAGGGATTTTAGTAAATCTCTTGATTCTTAGAGCTATATATGAATCCTTATACTTGCTCTTACAGGCTACAAGGTTTTAGGTCCCTGATATGTATAAAACTTAGCATTTCAATTGTTTGTTCTCTACTTGTGAGATCGGTGTACATATAACATTATAAAAATGTCTTATCCATCACACACACACATATATATGTACATATGTATATGTACATATATATATTTGCAGTTATGTGTTAACTGCCACAACCTCAGGTATTGATCTATACCTTTTGATAGATTCAGTGTGTACTACGCATTTGTTTATATGGTTCCCAAACAACCTTGATTCCTTTCTTTTGTATTGTGCTCTCTTTTTCTGTTGATTTAATTTTTTTGAAGTTCTATATCATGTTTTAAAATCTTATATTTTATATTATGTATTTTCTGTCTCTTAGGAGCCTGTTTTTCCCTAAAGATTGACATAAAAACATAGATCCAGATGGAAGGGGAGGTGGGAAGGAACTGGCACAACTAGAGAGAGAAAATGGTAATCAAATATATTGAATTAGAATACAATATACTGTCAATAAAAGTATAAAATAAGATAAATGAAATAAAAATAAAAAGTACTTTACTGTTTTACTGCCAAGTACATTGTCAATGTAGAAATTAAAAATAAGTGTGGAAATTATGAAGGTATTTGTTAATATACCATATATGATTTTCTATAAGTAGGCTGCATTTTTAGGTGTCATGGATGAAAACATAACTTAACATGCTATGTATACTGCAAAGTGCAGAAGCAGCTAACATGTCAACCTTTAACTAATAAGAGAAGGTTATGTAAAGGGTGTATTTATCCAATAAAAAATAAATAAATAAGAAAACCACTGTTTTCAAGGAACGGTAAAGATCCAATGTGCCAATTCAACATGAATATAATATCCCTGTGAATGTCATTTTTCCTGAAAACCTACTCATGTATATAAGCAATATGAGTGATCCCTAGGTCTATATGAAAAAGAAACACACACTATGTATTAGATAGATGATAGATACATAGATAGATAGATAGATAGATAAGTAGATAGATGATAGGAGAGAGACAGAGACAGAGACACAGAGAGAGACAGAGAGGATAAACTTCCCATTTTAAAAGATACAGACTCTAATAAAAGGAAAATAAATAAAGATAAATTACATAGCACAAAAAATTTCAAAACTATATATATCTTTAGACTTACAAAGATAGGAAAGATGTTTTCTTCAACTTTGCCAAATATAAATAGCCAAATCACTATGAATGTAACATTTATATAACTCCTGATTGTTTTGTGGTTCTTCCTGCTATTATGTAGTTTATTTTATTTATGTGTAATAATATAAATGCATATGTAAAAAATTAAAAATATGTTCAAAAAAAGAAAAACAACAACAAAAAGTAAATCTGAAAATGCGAAGGCAACATCCTAAAAGTCCCTCAGTTGAAGAATGGATAAAGAAACAGTGGTACATTTACACTATGGAATACTACTCAGCTATTAAAAACAAGGAAATCCAGAAATTTGGCACAAATCAATGGAACTAGAAATGATCATACTGAGTGAGTTAACCCAGAAACAGAAAGACTCACATGGTATATACTCATTTATAACTGGGCACTAGGCCAAAAGGTGTTTCCCATGAAAGTCTTCACTTACCAGGAGATTGGAATAGATGTGAGGACATCTTCCTGGGACTCTAGGTAACAGAAATATAGGAGAATGGGGAAATAGAAACATCCAGAGGGTCCTACAAACCTACAAAAAGAACCTCATGATAGGTAGATCGGGGCCTGGGCGTCTGCACTAACAAAGGACCATACAAGTAGTAAACATTGAACCCCTACTCTGATCTACCCAATGAACAGGATATCCTCCACAGTTATGTAGAGAGGAGGGACTGAATATGACATGAACTCTGATGCCCCATGTTTGACCATCGCCCCTTGCTGGGGAGGCTTGATGGCACTCAAAGAAAGAATAAGCAGGCTACCAAGATGAGACTTGATAGCCTATGACCATAAAGTGGGGGAGGACATCCCCCTCGGTCAAAGACCTAGGGGAGGGGAATAGGATGAAAGCAGGAGGGAGGGAGGAATGGGAGGATACAAGTGATGGGATAATAATTTAGATGTAATCTGAATAAATTAATTACATAAAAAATAAAAAAAATAAAAAGCACACCCCCCAAAAAATGTGAAGGCAAATAGATGGCAAGTGGCAAAAGGAAGAGCTGTTGACCCTGTTCAAAGGCAGCCATTGTTCCCACTACAAAAAACAGTAACAAACAGTTAGGATGTGGAAGAAAAGGGCATTTAAAGACTCTAAGTAGTTTTGTATTAACAAATTACCAAAAAAAAAAATTAATTCCCTAAATTGAACATATGTTACCAAATACATACAATCTATAAAGAAATGGCCGTGTTACCAGTACCATGATATTTCATCAGAATATTTATGATTATGGTTTGCAACAAGGAAAGTCGGAGGTTATTTTACTCAATAACTTGTCAAATACTAAAATTGTTAAATAGCAAGTAGATTTCCAAAAATGCGAAAATAATATTGTATATGAGTTATAAAAATGAAACATCTCAAGTTTATAAAACAACTTTCTACTGATAGAAATACAACATTATTGAATGAAAAATAAAAAGTATATACTAAAAGTATGAAACAAAAAGCAAATTTCATGTTTATGAATTTGATATATCTTAGACAATACCATAAGCATGTATACATTAAATGAAAAATGTTATATTTGACTTAAAATGATGGAAAAAAGTTTGTATTGTTTAATATATAAATCATATTAAAATATTTATTAGATATTTCAATAAATATCTAGTATTTTAAAGTAACTAGTATTTAAATGTCTATATTAAATATTATTTTCTGAATTCATCATGTGTACAATCATCCACAAATGAAAATAATAAAAACAGATAAATTATATCATTTATAATGCATGTAAAACTTATGTCTGACCAATAATGAAAATATTATCAACAATGGATGATTCTAAATTATTTAAATATGATCCCAAGAATAGTGTTGCACACCTTTAACCTCAGCACTTTGGAAACTAACGTAAGTGAACCTTCTAAGTTTCAAGCCAACTTGGTCAACCAAGTGCATTCTAGGTCAGCTATGGGTACATATAAAAAGTGCTGTCACAGCAAAAGCTAAAAAAAAATACAAATTTTAAATTTTCATGAGCAATTATTGCTAGTTTCAAGAACAGACTATTTAATAATATTTAATCAATAGTTAAAAATTTTAAGATATATATATATATATATATATATATATATATATATATATATAGTCTTATCAAGAAAAACATTGGAAAGAAAATTTTAGGTAGAGGCAGGCCCAGTGAAAAACATTATGGGATGTCTTCATTGTATAAAGATTTCTTTAATTCAAATTTTATAGTTTCTTAGAAATAGATACTTTTCTAGTCCAAGATACATTTTGGGAAATCAATCCATTTTACATCAGCCACCAAACAAACATTAACTTAAACTCTATATTTTCTTATTCACTTCTCTCTGAAAGTCATTATTTTTCTATTATATTTGTCTCCTTGTCTCAATTTTTGCTAATATTTCTCTGTTGACTACTTTAAATTTTGCTCTTGGAACTTTATCATTTTTATTTTGCTATTCTCTTTGTCTTTATTTTCACACAGTGATTCTAGACATATTTTAAGTAAAATTTCAAAAAATGATGGGAGCATAATAAAAAAGCAACATATAGATATTTTTCTGTGTTCTCTTATTACTAAGTGTCTATTCTAAAAGACATTCTGTTGATAACTTATTCTCTTGTGTGCAATTCTGAAGAATGTCTGCTATACATATAGCAAGTTTCAATAATTTATTTTACTTTTCAAAGTAAGATTGCAGAAGGTCCAAAGAAGGTTGAATCAGCAAATAAATAACTATCATGTACAAAATACTGTCAATAAAAAAATCAATTAAGCCATATAAATTTCTAATACCAAAGCAAAAATTTCAATTGTGTGAACAATTTTATCTAAGAATAAAACTAATTACTTCATTCTGTAGACTATTGGATGCTATATTAACTCACCAATAGTTAAAATACCAACATGTGTAGTTTTTTAAGTGAAATACTACATTTTTATTGATTAATATCAGCCAATTTTTCCTACTTTGATATAATTTTTGCATTAGTAATATCACTGTCTTCTCAAGATATTATTTTACTAAACAATTTTAAAGGAATTATATTAGAATAGAATGAGATGATATGGATAATCTAAAGCACATGGCATATGCTGACATATACACATATAATATATGTATATGTGTGTGTATGTATATATGCATGTATATGTTTCTCTTTCTCTCTCTCTCTCTCTCTCTCTCTCTCTCTCTCTCTCTCTCTTTCTCTCTCTCTTTCTCTCTCTCTTTCTGTGTGTGTGCATGTGTGTTTATGTGTGTGAGTGTCTATCTGTGTCTGTTTGTATGAGATTGAATTTTCAGGATTAAATATCATTTGTGTCATAGATATTTCTGCATGTTTGTTATATTACCTCTCTACTGCACACTGACCCTCCAGTACTACTTATTCTCTCTATTACTATTATAGGACATTTTATTTTATATCTGTTAAATTTTCATAGTTGTGTCAAAATCTGTTTGCATAGAACATGAAAGGAGTTGAATGGAAGAAATTAAAAGAAAAATAAGAAGGGTCATTAGGTAGTTGCTCATTGTAGTGACTGGAATGACAGTGTCTCCCTACCTAAGACGGTTTCTGGCTGTAGCTGTTTGAAAGTTTGGAAGGTATTTGCTTCCTGGATGCAGTACTTCACTGAGGACAAGCTTTGAGATGAAAAGCCATTTCCCCTAGCCACAGATTAGTTTTAGTTTGCCTTATCTTCTCTTCCTGCTTGTCATGTGTGTTTGTGTGTGTATGTATGTTGGGGTTTTTGTTTGTTTTGGTTTTTTTTTTTCTTGTTTTATTTCTTATTTAAACATAGCATTTCTCTGTGTAGACTTGGCTGTTCCGGACTCACTTTGTAGACTATGCTGGCCTCAAAGGCACTTTGTAGACTATCTGCCTCTGCCTCCCTGTCTGCTAGGATTACAGGTGGTCACCACTGTGCCTCTTTGTCTTTGAAGATGTGAATTCAAGGTTTCCCGGTTTTCCTGCCTCCATGCCTGCTGCTTCCAGACAGGTCTTTAAAAAGATATTTGTAGGATTCTAAGATGGCATGATGTCTGTCTTCAGGGAAAAGACAGCTTAAATTACCAAGAGCCATGGACCACTGTGGTAGTTGGAGATCACTGGATGAGAGAGATCTACATAGTGAGGCTCATGAGCCCATGGGAAGGTCTGACCTCCTGCCATACAGAGGCACACAGAGGAGGCCATACCAGTCCCCACAGCCTAGTCCACAGCCTGCCTGAGAGATGGGAGCTATGGCCTTGATGGGCCTTACAAATTCAGTAAATGGGACTGAAATCATCCTGGCGGTAAAGCATTAGACCTCCTGGCTTAGAGAAATATTGGGAAATGGGTGGATCTCTTCTCAGACCCTCTCCATCCACCCTGCCCCAGTCCAAAAAAAAGCCTAGATGCCAAAGGGGACACAGAAGGCTGTGGTCACTGTGACCAGACTCAGAGCATGGTCCATGACCCGAGACATTACTAGGAGACACAGACCAGGGGAGCAGAGTATCACTGTCTGAGAGAGGCCCTCATGGGTGGGTCTGACCTCCTGCAAATCAGAGGCACATGGAGGATAGCAGACCAGTCCCCAGAGCCTGGTCCAGAGCCTGCATGTTAGCTGGGGGTTGTGGCATTGCTTGGCAGCATGAACTCAGTTAGTGGGAGAAAAATCATCCTGGCAGTGAAGTGTCAGCTTGCCTGGCCTTGGGAAATCTTGCACAAATGTGTGGATCTGTCCTCAGTCTCCCTCCATCCAACATCAGAAGCTATCTCCCAATATCAGAGATGGCAAAATGACTGAACGCCAGTGTATAAACATAAACAACAACAACCAAAAATATGGCATCTCCAAATCTCAGCTATCCAAAGAAAAAAACCTGGAGAACTCAAACACAATTGAAATAGAAGAAAATAACCTCAAATCCTTAGTAATGAAGATGACAATGGAGGAAACAAATAAAATCCATAATCAAATGGAGGAAGATGCTGCCAAACAGGTGGAAGACATAAAAGAAGCCTATAGAGAGGCACTGGAAATTTTTCAGGAAAATACAAATAAGAAGATGAAGGAAATCAATAAAACAATTCAAAATCTGAAGCCCTATAAAGAGGCAATGGAAGAAACACAAGAATACACAAACAATCAGATGAAAAAAAAAGCAATAAAACTGTTCAAGATCTGAAGATGAAAATGGATACAATGATAAAGACACCGACAGAAGAAAAAAAAAGAACAAGAATGAGAGAGCCTAGAGAGGAAGGCAAACAACTCAGAGGCAAGCTTCTCTAACAGAATCCAAGAGATGGAGGAACATATCTAGGGGCTAGCAGATACAATCATATATCTAGAAACAACCATTAAAGAAGATGTTAATTCTAAGAAATTCCTAACACAAAGCATCCAGGAAATCATTGACACCATGAAAGGAAGAAACCTGAGGATAACAGGCATTGAGGAAAAAGAAGATGTCAGACTCCAGGGCCCAGAAAATATCTTTAACAAAATCATAGAAGAAAAATTCCCCAATTTAAAGAAGGAGATACTTAAAAAATAAAAGAGGCCTACAGAACACCAAATAGAATACACCAGAAGAGAAAAACTTTTCGACGCATAATAATCAAAAGCAGAATATACACAACAAGGAAAAACATTAAAAGTGGTAGGGGAAAAGGGCCAAGTAACATACACTGGCAAACCTATCAGAATTACACCCGACTTCTCAGCAGAGACCATAAAAGGCAGAAGGTCCCGGACAGAGGTCATGAAAATTCTAAGAGACCACAAATGCCAGACCAGACTACTATAATCAGCAAAACTATCATTAACCATTGACAGAAAAAACAAAATATTCCATTACAAATGAAATTCAAGCAATACTTATGCACAAGCCCGGCTTTTAAAAAAGTTACTAGAGGGAAAACTCCACCCCAATGAGACAAGCTACAACCAAAACTACATGGGAAATAGATAACCACACCACCACAAAAACACAACCACACAAACTCTCTACTGTAACCAGCACCAAAATTAAGGGACTTAACAGTCACTGGTCATTAATATCTCTCAACATCAATGATCTTAATTCTCCAATCAAAGACACAGACTAACTAAATGGATGCATTAACAAGATCCAACATTTTTCTGTAATCAAGAATGACATGTCAGACACAAGGATAGACAGTACCTCAGGGTAAAATGATGAAAAAATATTCCTTAACAAACTCTAAGAAGAAGCAAGCTGGTATAGCCATTTTAATATCTAATAAAAATAGACTTTCAACCAAGATTAATCAAAAGAGACAAGGACACTTCATGCTCACCAAAGGTAAAGTCAATCAAGATGACATCACATTTCTGGACATCTGTATTCCCAATACAAGGGCACCCACATTTGTAAAAGAACTATTAACAAAGCTTAAACCAAACATTGATTTCCACACATTAATAATGGAAGAATTCAACACCCCACTTTCATTGAAGGACAAGTCATTGAAACAGAAACTAAGCTGAGAAATAATGACATTTACCAATGTCATTAATCAAATGGATCTAAAATATATCTAAAGAAATTTTCACACAAACACAAAGAATTACACCTTTTCTTGTGGAACCTTCTCCAAAATTGATCACATAGTAGGTCACAAAGCAAGCCTCAACAGATACAAGAGGATACAAATAATACTTTATATCCTATCAGATCACCATGGCCTAAGGCTGCATTTCCACAACAACCTAAATAACAAAAAGCCTACATACACATGGAAACTAAACAACACTCTACTTAATGACATCTGGGTCAGGAAAGAAAAAAAGTAAGAAATCAAGGACGTCCTAAAATTCAATGAAAATGAAGGAACAACATACTCAAATTTGTGGTACACATTGAAAGTAGTGCTAAGAGGAAAATTCATAGCACTAAGTGCCTTTAGAAAGGAAGTGGAAACATCCCACATAAGCAACTTAATGACACATCTGTAAGCCTTAGAGAAAAGTGAAGCAGAAACACTCAAGAGGAGTAGACATCTGGAAATAATCAAACTCAGGGCTGAAATCAATAAATTTGAAACAAAGAGAACAATTCAAAGAATAAACAAAACCAGGAGTTAGTTCATTGAGAAAATCAACAAGATCGACAAACTGTTAGCCAAACTAAAGAAAAGTCAGAGAGACAATATCCAAATCAACAAAATCAGAAACGAAAAGAGAAACATAACAACAGACACTGAAGAAAGACAAAGAACCACAAAATCCTACTTCAAAGGCATATATGCCACAAAATTTGAAAATCTAAGGGAAATAGATGATTTTCTTGATCGATTTCATTTGCTAAAATTGAGTCAAGATTGGCTAAACAAATTAAATAGTCCTATTTCTCCTATAGAAATAGAAGCAGTCATTGATAGTCTCTCAACCAAAAAAAGCCCAGGGCCAGATGGTTTCAGTGCAGAATTCTATCAGACCTTCAAAAAAGAGATAATATTAATACTCCTCAAGCCACTCCAAAGGATAGAAATGGATGGAACATTACCAAATTCATTCTATGATGCCACAGTCAGTTTGATACCTAAACCTCACAAAGACCAAATAAAGAAAGAGAATTTCAGACACAGTTCCCTTATGAATATTGATGGAAAAATACTCAATATATACTCACAATCAGAATACAAGAATACATCAAAGACATCATTCACCATGACCAGGTAGTCTTCCTTCCAGGCATACAGGGATAGTTTAATATATGGAAATGCATCAATGTAATCTACCATATAAACAAACTCAAAGTAATAATAAAAAAAACACATGATCATCTCCTTGGATACAAAAAAAGCATTTGATAAAATACAACAGCAATTCATTTTTAACGTTTTAGAGAGATTATGAATAAAAGGCACATTCCTCAACATAATAAAGGCTACATATAGCAAGCCAATAGCCAACATCAAATTAAATGGAAATTGCTCTAAATTCAGGGGCCAGACAAGGCTTCCTACATACAAAGGACAATCATGCAGAGGAAGAAATTAGAGAAACTACACCCTTCATGATAGCTGCAAGCAATATAAAATGTCTAAGAGTAACTCTAATCAAGCAAGGAAAGGACTTGATTGAAAAAAAAATCAAATCTCTGAAGAAAGAGATTGAAACTTACATCAGAAAATGAAAGATTGCCCTTGTTCATGGTTCAGGAGAATTAACATGGTAAAAATGGCCATCTTACCAAAAGCAATTTACAGATTCAATGCAATCCCTATCAAATTAACTAAACAATCTTTTAAAGACATTGAAAGATCAATTCTCAACTTCATATGAAAAAATAAAAAACCCAGAATAGCTAAAACTATCCTGTACAGTAAAAGATCATCCAGAGGAGTTTCCATACCTGATCTCAAGTTGTACTATAGAGCAATAGTAATTTTAAAAAGCATGGTACTAGCCCAACAATAGGTTTGTTCATCAATGGAATTGAATTGAAGACCCAGAAATGAATCCACACACATATGGTCACTTGTTTTTTGACAAAGAAGCCAAATCTACTCAGTGGAAAAAAGAGCATCTTCAACAAATGGTGCTGGTCTAACTGAATGTAAACTTATAGAAAATTTCAGTTAGACCTGTATTTGTCACCATGCACAAAACTCAAGCCCAGATGAATTAAAAACCTCAACATAAAACCAGAGACACTAAATCAGTTAGAAGAAAAAGTGAGGAAGATTCTGGAAAACATTAGCACAGGAGATAACTTCCTGAACAGAACACCAACAGCCCAGGACTTAACATCAACAATCAATATATGGGACCTGATGAGGCTGATAGGTTCTGTAAGGCAGAAGACACTGTCAACAGAACTAAGTGACAGTCCAAAGACTAGGAAAAGATCTTTATCAACCTTATATCTGACAAAGGTCTAATATCCACAATATATAAAGATCTTAAGAAATTAAACAATACCAAATCCAATAACACAATTGAGAAATGGGGCTCAGCACTAAACAGAGAATTCTCAACAGAGGATTATCGAATGGCTGTGAACCACTTAAACAAATGCTCAACTTCTTTAGTCATCAGAGAAATGCAAATCAAAAAATTCTGAGATTCCATCTTACACCCATCAGAATGGCTAAGATCATAAATTCAAGTGATATCACAAGCTGGTGAGGATGAGGAGAAAGGGAAACACTCCTTCGTTGCTGCTAGAAATGCAAACTTGTACAATCACTTTGGAAATCTATCTCATGCTATCTCAGTAAACTGAGAATAGGGCTTCCTCAAGACCCAGCTATTCCACTCCTTGGAATATACCCAGAAGATGCTCCACCACACAACAAGGACCATATGCTCAACCATGTTCATAGCAGCCTTATTCATAAAAGCCAGAACCTGGAAACAACATAAATGTCCCTCAGTCAAAGAATGGATAAAGAAACTGTGGTATATGTACATTATGGAATACTACTCAGCTATAAAAAACAAGGAAATCCAGAAATTTGTAGACAAATGGATGGAACTAGAAATGATCATACTGAGTGTGTTAACCCACAAGCCAAAAGACTCACATAGTATATATTCACTTATAATTGGACACTAGCCCAAGAGGCATGTCACATGATTATCATCACTTACCAGGAGATTGAAATAGTCCTGGGAACATCCTATTGGGACTCTATGTTACAGAAGTATGGGAGAATAGGGAAACAGAAGGATCCAGAGCGTCCTGGAAAACTACAAGGAGAACATCATGATGGGCAGATCTGTCCCAAGTGTTCTGCTCAAACTACTACACCAAGCAGAGACAAACAATACTTGCAGTAAACATTGAACCCTTTCTCAAATGTAGCCAATGGGCAAGGCATTCTCCACAGTTGAGTGAAGAGTGGGGACTAACTCGGACACGAACCCTCCTGCCCCATATTTGACCACTCTCCTGTGGTGTGGAAACCTGGTAGCACTCAGAGGAAGAATACTCTGGTTACCAAGATGAAACTTGATAGCCTATGACTATTTAGTGGGGAAGGAGGTCTCCCTTCATCACAGATATAGGGCAGGGGAATAGGGTGAAAGCAGGAGGGAGGGAGGAATGGGAGAAAACAAGGGATGGGATATCAACTGAGTTGGAATCCCAATAAATTAATTAAATAAAATTTAAAAAGAGATGTTTGTATCTGAGATTGGGCAGTTGCGATGAAAACCTAACACTAATAAACTGAAAGAGTTTGGAAGTTGGTTTGGTCATGGAGTTTTACGACAGTAAAAGAGTAACTAGAATACTAGTAAAATACAGACAATGTGGTACCAATGAGGGGGAAATCAGTTTTAATTTTTGACTGACATGAAAATTCTTCATGTTACATTCATCTAACATGATTGCAGAAAGCTGTTAACAGATTCATTTCCAGTAAAATAGGATTTGTTTACAATCACCATTATGGATATGATTTTTAAAAAATCACAGTTTAAAAATGGCGAAAAACAATTTGCAGTTAAATTTTGACACATAAATTTAGGGAGTAAATAGGCACCACATCATCTCACTTTCCTTTTTACAAAACCTTTAATTTGGCACATGCCTTTAATTCCAGCACTAGGGTTGAGTCCAGGACAGCCAGGGCTGATACACAGAGAAACACTGTCTCAAAAAACAAAACAAGGCACGCAACCAAACAAAATCCAAACACACACACAAAAACAAAACAAAAAATAAAAGAAAACAAAACAACATAAACCCTTTTATTTGAGAAGGAATAAAATTAATTACCTGAGTATATAGGGGGTGCAGGTTAGCTGCTTCCCAAATGAGAAGTTATCAAGTCTCTGATAGGGTTGAATATCAGATAAATTAGCTTTACAATTAAAATTAGTCATGTAGGGGTTAAGATGTTTTTAGGTTTAAAAAGATGTTTTAAGTTGATAATATCAGAAGTTTGAAGGCACCAAGGATAGAAAGATGTTTTCTTCAAGCCTGCCAAATACAAATAGCCAAAACACTAAGAATGTAACATTTATATAATTCCTGATTTTTTTCAGGAGGTAGTTGTTTGTATATATGTGTAATAATGTAAATGTATATGTAAAACTTTTTTTTTAAATAATAAAAAAATGAATAGATACACTTACCTCCTGCTTCAGTTTGAAGAAATGGGCTGTAATCATTGATTTTGAACCAATAAGAGATTATAAGTACTGTGATAAAATACCCTTCCAGGATGTAAATTATTCAAAGTCCTTCATGGGCATACATGCATCAGTGATTCTGCTGGACACATACACATTTCATTTACTTAAGATAGGTCTTCTGTTTATAAAGCCCCCTTTAAAAAGACCTTTATTTCATCACTTTACAGCCTGATTCCAGCTCCCTCCCTCTTCTCATCCCAGTCCCATCTTCATGTCACACTGCTCCCATTCCTCTCTTCCGTTATTCAGAAAGAACGGGAGGCCTCCAAAATGTACTAACCTACCTTGGCATCTCAAGTTGAATCACAACTAAAAGTATCCTCTTCTACTGAGGTCTAACAAGGCAGCCTAGCCAGGGTAAAGGGATCCAAAGGAAGGCAACAGAGTCATAGAGAGCCCCTACTCCCATTGTTAGGGGACTCACATGTTAACATTTGCACATCTGCTACATATGTGTAAGGGGTCTAGGTCCATCCTCCGCATGCTGTTTCATTGGTGGTTAAATCTCTGTGACTCTTATGGACCCAAGTTAGTTTATATTGTAGGTCTTCTAGTGGTGTTCTTGAATCCTCCAGTTCCCACTATCTTTTCTCACACTGTTCCACAAACTCCCTGAGTTTGGCCTCTTCCTTGGCTGTGAGTCTCTTCCTCTGTTTCTGTCAGCTGCTGGATGAAACCTATCAAAAGACAGTTATGGTAGGCTCCGGTCTGCAAGCATAATAGAGTTGTTATTATTAGCAACTTGTGTTGGCTCTCTCCCATGGTGTGGGTGGGTCTCAAGTTGGGCAGGTAAGGATGGAACAGAGATTGAGCGAATGGCAAACCAATGACTGGCCCCATCAGCTAACTTTCAAGCTTCATCTTTTCTAGGTACTGTAGATTGATATTGACTACACAAAGACACACTCTATCAAGTAGCTGGTTGGCCCAGTATTCAGCAGTCAATATCCCAGTACAGAATTTTCCAGGTCTTCCTATCATAATTGTTTAACTATTTATAAAAGCTGTATATATAAAAGTTATATAATCATCATGCATTTGTGCATGAACCGGTAAGTGGCAGGGCACAGAAAATCCTTACACAGGGAAAGAGTAAAGGGCTCTTAAAATGATAACACTGAGAGTGTTTCATGTTTTCCGTCACCATAAAGCCAGTAAGTAAATGTAAATAAATAGCACAAAAATGTTGTTTATGTTGAAGACTAATATTTTTAGCTTAGAAGTATAATCCTTATGGAGAAGGCTCAAAAATTATATTACCTTTACAAATCATTTTGATAATGAAAACAAAAAGAGGTAACCAATAAACTTCACTTGAGAAATATTTGTAAATGCTGGTGAGAAATATAAATTCATGATTTGTCCAAGGTCATGCAAGTCAGTGCTGTAGCCAAGACAAGGATGTTGATGTCTTGGCTCTCAGCTCCATTTCTTCTCTCTACAGTAGAGTGCATTTCAGTTTGCCATTTATCTGCCAAGAAAATATATTAGTTAATAAGTGCTTAGAAGCTGACTTCCTGGAAAACATCACGGGATGCCTTTCTTGTGTACACTTATGTTTAATTCAAATCTCAGACTGCCCTTGGAATGTAAATGAGTGTGTTCCTCTCAGGTTAAGTGGTAACAATGTGACAGAGAATAATTTAAAATGTAAGCAGTTTTATTAGTCATTATACAGAATGCAGAACTCAGATAAAATGTTGTGGGTTTTTTTAACATTTTATCTTTTCTCTAAAGTGGAAAAATGGCTTGGCCTTTTAGGGATCATTGAGCATAATGAGATATATATGAGATATATTTACTGTGAAGTTAGTTAATTCTACCTGCTCTCACTTCGGCTTGTCTACCGAAACACATATACACACTGCAAAACTTAGCCTCAGTTTCCTTCTTTAAGTACAAATACAAAACTGTTACAAAAATAAATTAATATAGTCCCCAATGGGTCTAGAATATGCAATGTACCATTCATGCCTGGATTTTCCTGGTACTTGAATATAAGATATCATATGCTTTATCCAAGAGAAAAAATACAAGTTATTTGAATAAGCTTGAATTGCTGCCACTCTTCTTCAGGGATTACTACTCTTACAGTGCCCCCTAAAAGTGCCATTACACACGTTTTCAGAAAGTGTATTATTCATGCTTCCATGAAATATTTTTTTTTTAATTCTTGAGAGATGTTAGGGAATACATTTAATGATTGCTCAGCAGAAATTTTCCTCGGGGAATATTTAATCATTAAAATTTCTCAAGTATTTCATTACCATCTCATGCAGTTTCCTGAATAATCTCATCCCTTGTTAATTCATTTATTTATGCTGAGGATTATCTTACCAAATATGTCCCCAGACATGTTTTTTTTAGAAATAATTAGTGATGGACTTTGTTTTGACCTTTTTAACATTTACATCATCTTTGTATTGTAGATTAGTAACAGCAGAACACTGTGTATCCTGCAGGAAACCTTTCAACTAGGTAAATCAGGACAATTAAGTAGAAATAAGCAGCTGTCATTATTTCTTCAGCTGTGAGTGAGAATCAGTTCAATGTTGCTGTGGAAAATAGAGAGTTAACTTATTCAATTGTGCTTGCATGCACAAGTAAGTATATTATAGTTAGAAAGAAGCTTCCAAAATTCTGGGGCGTTCCCATGAAGGTAACCTAACCCTGACAAAACTAACTGTAGTAGGAGTCAATAAAATACACTTAAAGTTATGTCACGTATTCCAGATGAATTACTAAATTCTTCATACGATTATTTTTATTTCAAATCAAGAATTTTAATTTCATGTTATTGAAATTTAGGTCTAATCTCTAAAATACATTTATAAATCAGTTTTGACTGTTTTACAATGCTCTTTATTTTACAGGAAATTTTAAAAATAAGGATTCTATTGGGTTTTGGAAATTTTTATGCAGTGTACTTAATCATATTCATCTTCATAGCAACTCCTCTGTAATGGTTCTCTCTCTCTCTCTCTCTCTCTCTCTCTCTCTATATATATATATATATATATATATATATATGTGTGTGTGTGTGTGTGTGTGTGTGTGTGTGTGTCCCCATCAAATACAGTTTGTATTTCTAAAGTACTCATGACTAGGATACTTGCCTAGAATGTTGGTAACACGTACCACAGCATTAAGAAAAACTGACTTTTCCTCTCCCAGAATAATCAAATGGCAATAGCTTCTCATTTAGAGTTGGGACTTCCTACCAATATCCCCTCCTTCATGTTGAGATATTTTATTTTAAATAAGCTCTTGAAAGCCTGTTGTCATTTCATTCATTATTTAGGAAAAATTGTAAGAGAATATTTGTGCTTATACTGCTCTATTTAGTTAATATTAAAAGTAGCACTGTGTATATCTTTTAATTTTAATTAGTGAGATGTAGCTATGTTCATGCAACATAATTTGAGTATTTATATTAGTTAATATGTCTACAAAGGAATAATTTGTATAAAGTGCTCATCTTTCAATTTTCTGTTAATATTAAATAAAGTATTCATTGATCCATTAATATATGCCTAATTTTTATTTATATTTCTAAAGCTGTGTATATTTTGATTCCTTACCTTTATTTCTAAGTTTGTCTTCATGTGTTTTTTTTTTCCTTTCATGTACTAATGTACTAATAGAGACTTTCTGAGATCTTTCCACTGGTGTATGCATCAAGTATATAATATATTTTGCTTTATACAGTATAATGCTGCTTTTAAATGTATATTATCAGATAAAAGTTTTGTGAACTTCATAGACTGCATTGATTTCTGACCTTATAGGGAAACAAAAACAAACAAAAATGGCTTTATTGTTGTAAGTGTCATTATCTATCATTTAAGGATCTTGGTGCATCTCAGAGAGACTCAAAGGCCCAAGGAACACTCACCAGATGCCAGCCTTAATTCAAGATATCAAATGCAGCATTTCTGTACTTCTACTATGCAATACCTATGCATATATCAACCCATGTAACAAATGACTATTATAAAATATCTTCTTTATATAGAGTTGACTTTCAATTAAATTAGAAGCTTACAATATTACAATATTCAAAAATTATTCTTACTTTTAAATATTTGCAATAAATTTCAGTAAATTTAAAAGGTTTTCCTAAGATTATGAACCTATTTCACTACAAAATCATTTACAAACTATGTATAAAATTCCCATTAGTTTAATTTTTCACATTTAATTTGGCAGATCATGAATTGTAGGCTGAGAGATTTCCTCTTACAGCATTAAAACTAATAAACCTTGTGAACAAAACATAATTTTTGTAACTTCCTGTACAAGATACAAGAAATTTTATGTCTTAGAAACTCATGATAAATACAAAATTATGTCATTAAAACTACCTCATTAATGTTATAACAGCCTAAAAAGTGACTATTGTTTGTGGCATAAAAATTAATATCAATATTTCCTTTCATTCACAAATTTTGTTCATTTACTTAGCAAGTTTCATGTATTTTTAGAAACACAGTTTAAAGAAAATGCTTACTCAGAGGCAATTCAAGTGCTTAAGTGTATAGGGAAATATGTAAATAACATTTTTTATCATAGGGAATAAAAATGAAAATCAAATCAAATTCAAACTGTAGTAAGCATGTAATGTCTCAATACAATTCCAAATTATCACCAAGACATGTAATCCAAAAATAAATAGAAAATATTTGTCTTAAAATATGCTTAATATATTTTCCGCTCACTTATTTATGAACCTTGTATCCAAAGACAGCATTCTTTCTGGTTAAAACTAAAATTTAAAAAATGTTGTGTTTTTAGTGAACATAGAAAATATTAGAGTGGGCTTTGACTAAACAGGTGTATATAACTGAGCTTTCTATATAATTCATTGCTTCTTATTCTCCTTTCTTTACCAAACAGATGCACTCTGCTATCCCTGTATCTGTCACACTTTTTTAACATGCATGTGTGTGAATGTTCAAGAGCACTCACACATGTACATCCTATTCATAAATCTTCACCGCTTTGTGATTATTTCACTTTCTGTTACAGATATTTGCAACTATCTGCTCCACTGAAATTTGAATTCTTATGCAACTGAAACAATATAGATGTCAGTTAATTTTCAAATCACTGATATTCTAGTGTGAACATAAAATAATGTGAGATCTGTGTCTAGGTTATTAAAACCATAATGAAAGTTCTTAGGGGTGAACCTTGCTATAGGCAAGAAACAGAAAAAATGTATAATTCAGCTAAATATTTGATATAAAACTTGCTTCAGTTGAAAGACCAAAAACAGAAACAAAACTAACTTGGTTGGAGAAAGTTCCTCCTTAAATATTATGTTCAGCATCCTCGTGGTCTGAGATTACACAGTACGCTGCATAAGCCCAGGTGAAATAGCTTCAAGGTGGAGACAAAGTAGCTGACACTCATTTCAACAGCAGCTCCTACGAAGTTGGTGTCTGTTGATTCTCCTTATTTCTTTGTTTTCATACAGAAACTACAGATGATGCAGGCATGACTTACAACTGCAAAGACTTCTCCACCGTTATTGATTCATGTGGCAACCTCAAGGAGATTTTACTACAGCTTATTATGCAGTATTGTTCCCTAAGCAGTCTCAGATTGTCTAGCATACACACACACAAACACACACACACAAACACACACATATATATATGCACATATATTTGAACAAACAAGTATAGTGAGACATTAATATACGTGTATATATACATGTGTGTGTGCACGAGGGTGTGTGCATATTGGACTTGGCGGTAATAACTTTTAATGTGAAATATAAAGAAAATTCTATGTCGAAGGTTTTAGACAGTTTTAATATTTGGAAAATGTTAACATAGTTTAAAAGATTTATCTATGTGTTAATATATATACAGTGCTCTGCCTGCATGTACACCTGCAGAAGAGAGCATCAAATAGTAGTTAGATGCTTGTGAGCCACCATGTGGTTGCTGGGAATTGAACTCAGGGCCACTGGAAGAGCAGTCAGTGCTCTTAACCTCTGTGCAATCTCTCCAGCCCCATTTGGAAAACTTTTATTTTTATTTTTTCAATTGCTTCACTTTAGAAGCTCTTTTCAATGTCCTGCATTTGTTGCAGAAATTGTGTTTGAGAGAGAAAGCCATATGACAATTGTTTGTGCTATTCTCTATTTCCTTCAACAGCACTACCAGCAATTCCATCCATTTATCTATGTACTCAGTGAGTTAGTAAAATTGCATTATACATATACATACTATATATCACAAAACACATATTTATGTGCATATAATATATTATAAGTATATGTATATTTAATTTGGAGGAACAGTTTTGTTCCTACATCTGCTAATGGACAAACACATAATTTGAAGTCCTTGATTAGTGATAAAACAAACATAAATTATTTTTTTAATTATATGAATTAAAAAAATAAATGTATCAAGTCTCTTCTTGCTAACCTGCTGTCCTTCCTCTGAGTGCGACCAGGTCTCCCTCTCCAAAGGACATGGTCAAATGTGAGGCACCAGAGCACGTGACAAAGTCATATCCCACTCTCCACTCTACTGTGGAGAATGTTCTGTCCACTGGCTAGATCTGGGTAGGGGTTTAAAGTTTACCACCTGTATTGTCCTTGGCTGGTGCCTTAGTTTGAGCGAGACCCCTGGGCCCAAATCGGCCTATCATAATGTTCTACTTGTAGGTTTCTAGGATCCTCTGGATCCTTCTACTTTGCCATTCTTCCATGCTTCTTTTATCTAGAATCCCAATAGGATGTCCTCCCCTCTGTCCCAGTTTCCTGGTAAGTGAAGGCTTTCGTGGGACATGCCCCTTGGGCTAATATTCAGATATAAGTGAGTATATACCATTTGAGTCTTTCTGCTTCTGGGTTAACTCACTCATTATGATCATTTCTAGCTCAATCCATTCATCCACAAATTTCAGGAATTCCTTGTTTTTAATAGCTGAATAGTATTCCAGACTTGATACCCTATGAGCATATACAGGGGGAGGTAATCCCCCTCAGGAACAGTCATAGGGGAGGGGAATAACGGTAAAATGGGAGGGAGGGAAGAATGGGAGGATACAAGGGATGGGATAACCATTGAGATGTAACAAGAATAAATTAATAATAAATAAATAAATAAATAAATAAATAAAAATAAATGTATATACTAAGAAGTTTCTAATTACATAAGGAAAACAGAGACAGACTAAAAATTGTGATAGACTGGAGGTAAAATTTAATTATATATTTTATGATTTATTTTCATAAAAATAATTTGCCTGAGTTTATGGTGTATTTACTGGCTCATAATGGAGATCAGTTTTTAAATGTCTAAAATTATGCATTGCACTTTCAAATAGTTTTCAGGCCAGCACATTTAGAACAATTGATTAATTTAATTAGCCACTTATTACCTATTTTGTTAATATCAACCAATGTATGTTGTTATTTATTTAAAAATAATGAATGACATTTTTATTTATACAGTTAAATATGCATTTTCATAGTTCCATGAAATAATGAATTACTAGTATGGCCTATTATCATTCCTCTGACAGATTTAGAGGATATTTGGGTTTCCCTCAGTCACTCAACAGTGAATGGCTTCCTAGCCCAAACCAGCTTGTGTTAACATTTGGGAATCGGCTTTGTTTTTCGCTCATTGTATATCACCTGTGATAACTGTATCCTGGCCAGATATAAATCCTTTCTTTGAACTCCTCAGATTTGTTTTTACACCATTTTATGAGTCTCATTAGCTTTCCCATATCCCCTTCTGTAGTCTATTAACACAACTCTCTACGTCTCTGTTTCTAACTCCAAGTCATTTTTGTTTTGCTTTATTTAGCCATAAGATTTCATTTTACATTCTCTGCACAGCTGAGATATTCCTCTCATCTCTTTTTTGGCAAAAATCATGACCTTTAGTTATCGAATCAAATGAGGGTTCTAAATTTATTTTCATCCTCTGAATAGTTCAAATCCTACAAACTTGGAAGCCATGAAAGTCCCTCAAACACACCTTGCAGAAACCATGTATTTGTATATCATATTTTCTATCACAATATATAGTCCTGTTACACCTTGATGTCCCAAGGTGGGTTGGTACCCATGAGCAGGGGGCTTCTGAGAATAATGGGAAAGGGGATGGGGAGAGGGCAGGAGAGGTGAGGATGGGACTAGGAGATAAGGAGAGAGGGGCTGCAATCAGTCTGTAAAATGATTAATAAATAAAGTAATTAATGAAGAGATTCCTGCTGCATTCTGAACTCTGTTCAGAATGATCTATTATGCATGTTTTCAGAATCTTGTGCTCTTCAGCAGATAAATTGTAATTGCCTTTGAGTTCATTTTTTAATTTGTTTATTCATGTATTGTTTTGTCATGTATTACATCTCCACTACATTTTCCCATCCCTCCTCTCTTCCCCTCCCTTCCTTCACCTCCTCTCTCTCTCTCTCTGATCCAATCCTCCTCAATTTCCCCTTAGAAAAGTACAGGCCTCCCAGGGAAACCAACCAAACATGTGTTTTGTTTTGTTTAATTTGTTTCTGTCTAGTGTGTGGTGCATATTTCTTGTCATATCATAAATGATATTCTATTTGCAAATTGTGTTATGATTAATATTTCATAGCTTCCATTGTAGAAAAGTGTTGTAAGAATAAAATGCTAATAAGGACATTTGATGTTACTGTGATGGCAAAAGTTGTTTTAATTACTCTGCTTATGAGATCTACAAAACAAAGCAAAACAAAACATGTCTCTAACCTGTAATCTACATTTCTCCAAGGAAAGACAACTTTCTGAAATCCTGAGGGCTGTTCATATAAGATAGCCGTCCAAGTGTTTTCTGTACTATAATCAAGCCTGTTTGCACCAATTTTACAAGATGCATGCTTGATCACATGTAAGTGAGACATATGTAGGCAGGAAGTACACAGGATGTATATCTGACCCTTATTGAATGAAGGTGGGAGGTAAGTATAGCCTTCTGAGCTTTATCTTTATAAGTCATCTTCTTAATGTAATTCAGCTCCATACACTGGGAATCGGGGATGTGGACATGACCTGCATCCAGAGGCCTGGCCTATATTTAATAAATCTAGCTTCATATTTGGCTCAAAATTCATAATAATGTTATTATTTTTGCCCAGTGGGACTAAAAGTTACATTGCTTACTAGCTATTTCTTCATTTCTAGTGTTTGCTGGAACATCAGCCAGTGATAATTAGTTACATGAAAGACTAAAATGCCCTCATTTTATACAAGTTTACAGTGTCATTCATAATGATGAATAGAATCAGAGAAATTTTTAAAGAACAATTTCAAGTCTATAACCCTATAGTAAGTGTCCAGTGTCTGATTTCTTACTACTTTTTTTTCCTTTTTTTATTAATTTATTCTTGTTACATCTCAATGGTTATCCCACCCATTGTATCCTCCCATTCTTCCCTCCCTCCCATTTTTCCCTTATTCCCCTCCCCTATGACTGTTCCTGAGGGGGATTACCTCCCCCTGTATATGCTCATAGGGTATCAAGTCTCTTCTTGGTAACCTGCTGTCCTTCCTCTGAGTGCCACCAGGTCTCCCCCTCCAGGGGACATGGTCAAAGGTGAGGCACCAGAGTACATGTGAAAGTCATATCCCACTCTCCACTCAATTGTGGAGACTGTTCTGACCATTGGCTAGATCTGGGTAGGGGTTTAAAGTTTATCACCTGTATTGTCCTTGGATGGTGCCTTAGTTTGAGCAGGACCCCTGGGCCCAAATCTGAAAGACACAAATGGTATATACTGACTTATATCTGTATACTAGCCCAAGGGGCATGTCCCATGAAAGCCTTCACTTACCAGGAAACTGGGACAGAGGGGAGGACATCCCATTGAGACTCTGGATGAGAGAAGCATGGGAGAATAGCAAAGTAGAAGGATCTACAGGGTCCTAGAAACCTACAAGTAGATTTCTTACTTCTGAATGAGGGATGTGCTTATTTTTCAGTAAGTGAGAAATCCTGAAAAATTGTAGTTTTAGCTCTAGATTGTGCACTGTCTTATAGATGTCATCTTAGTGGTTTAGAAGGCCTCATCGTAGGTCATTTAGAATCCTTCATATTAAATTTCTGTTATATAACATCATGTAACAATACTTTTTTCATTTATCTAGCATGGTGAAATCACATGTCTATATCCTATATAGCAGGAGCCTCCTCTTTGTTTTTATGTGGTCCTAGGTTTCAGGTGCTTTAGCATTACACTCTCTACTCAAATTATTTGTGTGTTTTTAGCTATCTCCTTAAATCGTATTCTTTTTATTTCCAATTTCTGAAACAATAACATTACTCCTCAGGTATTGAAAACTTAAATACCCCTGTTGCTCAAAAAGTTCTGTCTGCTTCATTTTTGGTTTTCAAATTTCATATGTAATAGCTCTTGCAGGCTACCAAATTTGAAATAATGGAAATAAGAATTTCAGGAAATGTAATTCTAACTGAAGCAAATTTGTCCCCTGTAAAATTGCTAAAATCCAATATTATCAACTTCTGACCCATTACATTGTTCTCCTAATCTAATTTTAATGTAAATGAGGACATTCACAGTATAATCACAACATCTCTTAACATATTTATTTACTCCCTTTACACCTGGGAACATGATATCCTTTTTCTGAAATAGAATGAAAAGTTATTCCCATTTCATGAACTTTGGGTTTTCCTGATTTTAGTTTATGAGGCTTCCTCAGTTGATGTCATATAACAAATACTATTGTTATTGAACCTTCGAATGAATGTGTGATAAGAAAGTATAAGTGAAAGTGAGAGTAATAATAAAACCTATTTCAATGGAAGTATATATTTTTTATTTTTTATTAAATATGTATGAATTAGAATGCTAAAATCAGTAGACTAAAACAGGAAACATCCCCATACTTTGCAATGTTTTCTCTGTTGCATGCAGAAAGCGAAACACTAGGAACAGGAAGCTGAGAGTTCACATTAATCAGGAAGTGACTCACCAGACTAACTTTCAAATTTCCTCCAGTAATATATTTTTTCCTCCAAGAACACAAATTAAAACCACCCCAAGAAACCCTACCAAATAAGGATCAAATGCTCAAAACCTGAGCTGCCTGTGGGAGAGGAGGTACAATTCTTATTTAAACTCTAGCGAGAGTTGCCTACAAGTGTTTAAAGTATTAAATTAACTGTTCATTTTTGTTGGTTCATTTTTATTTTTTAATTAAATATTTTGTCATTGAACAATTTTTAAAAATTATTTTAATATAATTTAAAATTTTTATTTTAATATAATTTTTATTATTTTCTCCCAACTGTAGTTTTTCCACGCTCTCATTGCCACCAGCCTACTTAGTCTTCCATCAGAAAAGAGCAGTCCTTCTAGGGACATCAATTAAACATGGCATAACAACCTACAATAACACCAGGCACATTCCATCACATCAACGCTAGATAAGCAACCCAGTTGGGGAAAGGGGGTTCTACAAGTAGACAAAATAATCAGGGACAGCCGCTATTCCCTCAAGAACACCCAGATACTCTGCTATAATGTACATGTAGAGAAGTTAGGTCAGACTCCTAAAGATTTCCTGATCTCTCAAGCTGCCATGAGTTTCCATCAGTTAATTATGTCTACCTTGTTTGCATGATGTGTCCCTGACCTCTAAGGTTCCTCCGATCTTTCCTTCCCCTCCTCTGCTTGACTCTCTAAGCTCTGCCTCATGATTAGTTGTCATACTCTTCACCTTCTCCCATGTTGCTGGTTGAACTCTCTCTTGTCCCTTAGGTTATGATTCTGCTAGGCACCTATCCAAGCACAAGACAATCTCAAGGTCAAAGGGTTTGTGGCTCGGTTGTTGTCTCAATGACCTTAGGTGAGCACTATCCAGCTAAGACAACACATTTTAAGCATTCTATACCAAACATATCATTCTAGTATAAGATAATTGGGGAAGCAAAACTCACTGGTAAATATGCACAGAATATTTACTCTAGGTTTTATGGGATGATTAAATGGTCTTCTAATAAGACATTTTAAATAAGTATAACATTAGTTCCACTTAGCAAAGTAATGATAGTAGGTTCACCTCTAGGGAATATGACCCACCTACAAACAGGTTTATTGTGAAAGCCTTGATGTAACGCATGAGTTCCACCTAGTTAATCAAGTGTTGTATCAAATAAAGATGTTTGGTTACTTTCATAACATCTATGTCATGATTGCACCAGTTTTAACATGTTGCTAGTCCATTTGTTGTTGTAGCTCACTGGATTCAAATGAAGTTACTGGTAGGAAAATCTTGAATCTTGAGCATGCTTTACATTCTGCAGAGTTCAGTACTGGTGTTTATTACTTATGACAATTAAATCTGTTTTGCAAATTTTAATAATTGACACAACTATTCTATTAATACATGGAGAGCTTCAATAAGCATTTTCAGAAGGAACAGGGAAAGGATAGTTGAAATGTCCTGTTGTTCATCAGGAAAAGTAAAATTTCTGTCCACAGCTTGGAATGTTGTCAACTCTCTCATCATTTGAATGGTCATTAGAGCATGGTATTTAGAATTAAATGCTGTATATATTCTTTTTGGGGGGGCTTGCATCTGCGATTCAAACCAATGTAATTTTTGGCTAAAATTTTACAATGCATAACAGTTTTCAGTAAATAACTAGAGACAATTCTACCTTGAACTCTCATTTTCCTTTAAACACCCTAGGGAAACCAACTCACTATTTCTTTTGAATCTGATAGCAATGCTATTTTTCTAAGTATCTAAAATCTTCATAAATTACAAAATTACATCCATTTTTTATAATTCACTAGCTTCAGTCAATATGGTATTGATCTATACAGTAAACTTAAATGAAAAACAATGTTATTTCTTTGTGAAATCTAAGGAAGCTGATCTCAGAAACTGATGGACTAACAGTACACAATGGTTGGAGAACGGGGAGGGGAAAGATGGATGTGGGGTGTTGATGCATAAGAGCTGAGTAGGAGAAGGAATAAACTATGATACTGTACAACAGGGTCATTATGGATAAAACATGTATAAATTGTGTGGGGGGATAGGTTTAGTATCTTAGCATATCTGAGGTCCATGCAAGACGATGGAGACCACAAGATCATATTGTCTTTTAGTGATTTAATGGCCAAACTTGGCTACATAGGACCCATCTCAAATTCAAATCAATAAGCTAATAGAGAAATGAAAAGATAATAATTCAATGCCTTTCAAAATGACTTTGTTATTTGATTGTAAGTGTTTTCACCTGAAAGAAAACTCATGTTGCGAGGCCAATTTTGCTGGTGTAGGTTTGAAAATTCTATCTTGAACATCTGTGTTGAAGTGATACTTCAAAGTAAATAAATATTTAAAATTAAACAAAATAAAATATAAATAAAAGTATAAAATAGTATCCTGTATAATATTTCATTGTTATTTTTGTATAATAAAATAGAAAGTGAAGTATTGCTTTGTATCCAAGTTAAGAGTTTATGTGGCTGTGGTTTATTTTGAATTTGTAATTCTCTTGATTCAAATTTTTAAGTCTGTGAGGAAAAGGGCTTCTTCTATCTCATTCATCTCAAGTGAATGATTTTATTGAAAACAAAACAGTAAACTAAACAAAAGAACATTTTCCTTTCTTTAACTGCTTGGGAATAGTTATAATATGCTTTTTTCTTCCAGGTGTGTTGTATAGAAGGAAATGATGGAAAAAAACAAATGGAAAAGTTGGAAACTATTTAGCACTCCTATCTATTAGAAGTCACTAGAAGAAATTCTGTAGTAATAAAAGTTGTAGAGTCTTATCATCATCAGGATGCAATGACTGCTACATGTACATTCATTTTTAAAGGAAATGAGATAATCACAGAAATATTTTAAGTAAGAAAGCACCATGCAACACACACACCTAGTAGTATACTGACTCCAGGAAAAAACATACTGAGTGGTTATTCAATACCAATTGATGGAAAAACAATATCAAAGTGATACCCTTGATAGTTGTCAACCATTATAATTATATTTGTATATATGGGAATTCAGAGAAATGATAATGTAGAAGGAGAGCATTAACCATATCCAAGAATTTATCCAATTTCTGGAGTAGCTTAAATTCATTAGCTCATTGATACAGAGATTTTCCAGAAATAATACACTAAATTTGAAATTGTCTCCAGCAAAACAAAAAAACAAAAAATCCTCTCAATTGAAGTCCTCAATTTGGAGATTTGGCTTTTAAGAAACTAAATATTGGAGCCGAGAGTGTGGCACATGCCTGTAATCCCAGCACTTGGGAGGCAGAGGCAGAGGCAGATGGATCACTCTGAGTTTGAGGCCAGCCTGGTCTATAAAATGAGTCCAGGACAGCCAAGATAACACAGAGCAACCCTGCCTTGAAAAACCAAAATAAAATAAAATAATAATTTTAAAAAGTAACTAAATAATGTTAAATAGCCTTACCAATATAATATCCTAATGAATATGATTGCTCTCCCTGTTAAAATAAATGCAGGTAATGACAATGAAAAAAATCAAAGTTCTTTTTTTTCTTCTTTTGTATTATTTTAATTTTTAATTTCATTTTATTAATTTATTCTTATTACATCTCAATAGTTATCCTATCCCTTGTATCCTCCCATTCCTCCCTCCATCCCATTTTTCCCTTAGTCCTCTCCCCTATGACTGTTACTGAGGGGGACTTCCTCCCCCTTTATATGTTCATAGGGTATCAAGTCACTTCTTGGTAGCCTGCTATCCTTCTCTGAGTGCCACCAGGTCTCCCCCTCCAGGGGACATGGTCAAATATGAGGCACCAGAGTACAAGCTTGCAGAGGAAGAAATTAGGTAAACCACACCTTTCACATTAGCCACACACAATATAAAATATTTAGGAGTTACTCTAACCAAGAAAGTAAAGGACTTGTTTGAAAAAATTTCAAAACACTGAAGAAAGAGATTGAAGATGACATGAGAAGATGGAATGATTCCTTGCTCATGGATCGGGAGAATTAACATAGTAAAAATGGCCATCCTACCAAAAGCAATTTACAGATTCAATGCAATCCCTATCAAAATACCTACACAATTTTTTAAAGACATTGAAAGTTCAATTCTGAACTTCATATGGAAAAAAAATAATAGCTAAAACAATCTTGTACAATAAAAGATCCTCTGGAGGAGTCTCCATATCTGATCTCAGGCTGTACTATAAATCAACAGTAATTAAAACAGCATGGTACTGGCACAGCAACAGGCTGGTTGATCAGTGGAATCAAATCGAAGACCCAGATATGAATCCACACACATATGGTCACTTGATTTTTGACAAAGAAGCCAAATCCATTCAATGGAAAAAGGATATCATCTTTAACAAATGGTGCTGGTCTAACTGGATGTCTATGTGTAAAAAAATTCAACTGGACCCATATTTGTCACCTTGCAAAAAACTCAAGTCCAAGTGGATCAAAGACCTCAACATAAAACTAGAGACACTAAGTCAGTTAGAAGAAAAAGTGGGGAAGAGCCTGGAAGACATTGGCACAGGAAAAATCACAGTTCTTAAGTAAAATAAAGGATAGTACATTCTGGGGCCATCTGAGTGACTATGGCTAAAACACACAGTTATAGGTTACCTCCGGAAACATTTTTCAATGTGAAAGCAGTTTCTTGAACTTTTACAGTTTTACAGCACAATTCAAATGGATTGGTTGGAGTGTAGGTCTCTGGATCTGTTTCCATTAGCTGCTGGGTGAAGCTTCTCAGAAGACAGTTGGGCAAGGATCCCATCTGCAAGTATAGCAGAGTACCATTAATGTGTCAAGGGATGTCTCTCTCTCTCTCTCTCAGGGAACGAGTTTCAAGTTGGGACAGTCATTGACTGGCCATTACCTCAATTTCTTTTCCATCCTTATCCCTAAGCAACTGGTAGACAGGACAATTTTCAGTCAATGTTTTTGTGGATAGGTTGTAGTCTCCATCCCGATGTGGGAAGTCTGGACTGGCCATCTTGGTTTCATATACCCTGTTGCTAGGAGTCTTACCTAGGACAACCTTCATAGATTTATTGGAGATTCCCCTCTCCTAGGGTTCTGTCTTGATCCAGAACTACATTCAAACAAATATAAGTTCTCTTTCCTAGTCTTGTTCCTATCCTAGTTCTCTGTCTGTCTGTCTATCTGTCTGTCTGTCTGTGTTTGTTTCCTTGTTTGTGTGTGTGTCTTTCCCTCAGTACTCCACTCACTTGATAGATCCTGGTCTCCAATCCTCCTGTTCCACCTAGTTCCCTCCCACCATTTGTTGATTTGTATACTCTCCCATTGTGTTTTAGTTTAGCTAAGGGTTTGTCTATCTTGTTGACTTTCTCAAAGAATCAGCTCTTGGTTTCCCTGATTCTTTGTCTTGTTTTTTGTTTGTTTGTTTGTTTCTTATTTATTGATTTCATCCTTTAGTTTGATTTCCAACCCTCTACTATTTTTGGGTGTGACTGCTTGTTTTTATACTAAAGCTGCACTATTAACAGGTGTGCAGTTAAATTGCTAGTATGGCACAATGGATTGCTGGAGTCTAAGCAAGAAGACATTAAGCTATTAAAATTGAGATCACTTTTCAATGCCATATTTTGTTTCCCATCAAAACCAAGAAAACTCTATATTTCTAATGTTCTTTTTATTTACATCCTAGTCATAGGCCCCTCCCTCAAACCCTCCCATATTCTTGAGAAAAGAAGTGGCCCTGCTACCCAGCAAACAAGCTCATCAAGTTGCTTAATGACTTAATTCCTCCTCTTCCCCTGTAGCCTGGCAAGGTGATGTCATCAGGAGGAACTGACCAAAAGCAGGCAACAGAATCCACATCAGAGAGAGCCCCTAATCCCCATTCTAGTGGAACCACATGAATCCTGACCTACCCATAGGCTACAATTATGTAGAACACCTAAGTCCAGGCCATGCATGGTCCTTGGTTGCTGTTTCAGAATCCACTGGTCCCTCTGAGCTCTGGTTAGTTTACTCAGTTGAACTTCTTGTGGAAATCTTGTCACTTCTAGATCTTTTATCCTTCAACACTCCATTTTCTGCTGGACTCCTTATGCTTCCCCTAGTATTTGGCTGTGAGTTGCAAACTATTATTGTATGGAACCTCTCTGAGGACAACTGTGCTAGGCTCTTGTCTGTAAGCATAGCAGAGTATCATAAGTAGTGTCAGAGGCTGGTTCTCTTCCATGGCATAATTAATGCTTTGTAAAATAGACCATATGTAGAATCAGGAGAGCTTAATTCCTAGAAGCAGAAGAAGAGAGTTGAGGCTAAGAATTTTAAGAAATGAGTACATTTTATTCAAAAATAGAAGCATTTACTTTTTCTGAATGTAGTATCAAATCATGTTTTAGCACAATATACAAAGTTAAAAATAAGATATATTTGATACTTGATAATAAAATACATGTATAAATTTGAAATAATGCATAAACTCAAAGAGAGTATACATGTGTCAGGTACTGAGCATGTTGAATAATTGATGAAATAATCATTTCATAATATATACAAATATATAGCCAATTTGTCTATATGTTAAACAAATGTAAATTGGATTATAAATCAACTACATATCATGGAAATAAACATGAGAGATTATCCACATACAATAAGGTTTATTTAACATAAAAATTCTGAAGTTGTCTCTAATATGTTTCTTTTCCTAAAACTTTTCTGAGCTTCTTTCTTCAGTGATTTTTTTTTTTAGAGATTTGGCTGTTTTCTTGATAATATTTTACTTCTATCCACCGACAGCAGGTTCCCCAACTGATTTACTCTATTCTGTTGATATATCAATTATTCTAGTAAAGCTTTATACCCCAGTGGAACAGGAAATTATGCCAAAATACCAGTTCTGCTTTTCTTTTTCATTTCTTAAGAAGTCATCATGGCATCTAGAAAAGAAAAATGATGGCACCTTCTCATGGGAAAGCATTCTCTATTCTTTCTGGTAAATGACTACAGTCTGAAAATTCATAGGGAAAATATTGCCACAAAGAGAGGATTTCTTCACAAGTAAAAGACAACAGCACTGGAGACATATCCAAAGCAACAGGATCAGGTATAAAGGCAAACTTGGGTAAGCCATAGAAAATTCTTACCATAGATGATTTGCACCTTGTGCAACAGCACATTCATTCCCTTCTTTGAGTTTTAATACATGTCTATACTGTTGTTGAAGGGTGAGTTCCCTCATCAAATTTGCTTTTTGTACGGGGATTTGAAATTCTTGCTGGCACTAACACTTACTTATTCTTGCTTCTTACTTTGCCAAAGACTATTTTGATGCTTCCAGCTGAACCTTTGGCAAAGTAGAATAATGCATTCAGCACTTCAATCTCTGACATTTCTTCCTTTTTACCTACATGACATTTGGATGATCAAAGACATCTTGTATTTAGAATTATGGCAATGTATGAAGAAGATGTGACACAACAGTATGAAGTGTTCATGCTTTTGTCTTCCAACACAGAAAGTATGTTGTTGCCAGGTAAAGACATTGTACACAAGCTCACAACAAACTTTGTCATGCCTTATGTAGAAAAAAGTGAAACCAGTCTGAATACTGGCACTGCCTACTATCAAATGCAATTGCTATTTCTACTTTATAATACACTTCAAACTTGTTTTCTCTTCTCTCGTTTTTTCTTAATAAATAGAAAAATTTGTCAAAAATACTTGTCTTGTTAAAGCAACCTCCATTACCCTTTACCTACATCATACTACTCTTTAAAATTTAATCATAGACTATGAATTACGAGGACATTTTTCTATTTCATTATGGAATCATGTTCCATCTTTTATTCTTTCTGTTTGTGGTTTCCATGTCAGAGGAGTGAATGCTTTCTGGGAACTCAAATGGCATCTTCTTGATCACACTTGAAGTTATAGACGTCTCCATTCGGTTGTAATTACACTAGACATAGAATGCGCCTGAGGATATGGGATACATGATTATAAAGTAAATTATTTCTATATATTCTTTAAAAAATTTCAAACCTAAAATGTAAAATAACACTTGACTAATTTATGTCTCTAATGACTTACATTAAAAAGACAAAGATATTTAATAACACTGTATAACCGTTCATTCAATGGATTTTCACACTCTCACATTTGAAGTGAGACTAAAATTGAAATGTAATATGAAAGAAAGAAATGATGAAAATTTATGTGATTTCACTAAAGAGAGAATTATTGTCAGAATATTAATTGCTATGCATTACAAAATGCACTTTGAAATACTGAGTGCATTTTTCCATCAAACTGAAAAATTATTCCATCCCAGAATGAAGACATATAGGCTTAAATATAGTTATAACTAATAGATCATTTTGCACAACATTAGGCCTGCAAATGCTTTTAAAATTTTGTGATGCTTTTGTATTTTTAAACAACTGTGATACAATTAATTTCGACTCTCAAAATAGGCAGCTAATAACCAAAACGACAGCATTCAGTCACACAGCTAATATAACGATTGAGAACAAAACACATAAGATGTATAAAAGGTTGAGTGATGGAAAACCACTCAAATTTGCATGTGAATAAACAAATATGCCACAGATACTTTTCAAAAACTGTTTTCTAATTGGACAAAGGCACAAGACACACATATTGCAGTTTACAGTAAGGGCCAATGAATCACATCTGTAGATGTATCTGCTTTTAAATTTTGTTCTGCATTATTTATCTGCTACATTTGTTGAGTATTATACAACATAAAGTTTTCTTAGTTTGTGTTTTTTTGAAGGCTTTTTTGCTTTTTGCTCTTTTTTTATTACACAGTTTGTTTCTTTACTTAAATAGTATGAGAAAATATTCTACCTTCTTGCACCTTGATAATTCCTAAAATACATTTTCTAGTAAAAACATTCATTTTAGGGTGATATTCTCACCTGCTTATTATCATTTAAGTTTTATGAAAAATACTTTTTTTTCTCTGTGTGTAGTGATAAGTTGCTTTAACTATAGACTGGTGCAGGTAGAGTCCGGAGGAACTGGTGTTAAAGATCTTGTCCACTAAATAGCAAGTTTCAGGGGAGTCCGAGTTACATGACAGAAACATGTTATCAAATAAATTAATATTTTATGAGAAAAATTATAAAACGAAGACTCATTTCTCAAAGTGTTTAAAATAATTAAGTTTGAGTTCATTTAAATAATCAAGAGTACATTTCCAAATATTGACTAATAAAATCATATAGTTTTTAAAAATACTCAGTAATTTTGTTTAAATTGAATTTACTATCGCAAGTGTTCATGACTTTTGATTCATATCTTGAAATGTGATATATGATAGTAACTAAGCAGATGTAGAGTTTCCTGATGCCATTGTAAAGTTAATGGCTTGTTATAAATAGCAGAGCTGTGTCTTTGAAGTATTCAAAAGCTGCTGTTCAAATGGATTTGTTACCATGCACACTGGATCATTAACTTGATTCTGTTTCCTTATCACCTATTAATTAATTAAGTCTCCTAAAGAAACATGGCCTGCATTCAGCTTATGAATAATGTCATTAAATATGATTGCCCTCATAGAACTTTTTCATTATTCTATTAATCCAACCTGTATGCTGTGGTTAATACTGATTGGTTTGCTTTCTTTCATCCTATCTTGTTCTCCTTTTGGTTTTGAACACGACATTTTTTTATCAAGTAATATTGATGCTCTGATTTTAATCACATGTCCTGCAGTGACTCATCATACACAAAAAAGTTTTCTACCACATTTTCCAAAAATACAAAATATATATATATATATAAAAGTTGTCTGGGGGTAGAATTGATATATAAAATTCAGCAAGAATAAAGAAGAAAAGCACCAAATGACTTAGAGTCACAGAGAATCACCAAAACTTGTATTCAAAGCTTGAAAGAGATTCCTAGATTTATAACCTAATGATTTTGAATCATGTCAAAATACCAGGTACACTGTACGTAAACAATTGTGGACATCAAAGCAAACTGTAGAAAAAAATGTATAAAACAGCAATGAGTAAACCTTTTATGTTTTGCTTGCTATGTCAGTTTCCTAGGGTAAGTATGTTGAGGTAAATAAGGGAAGTAATTTTCATTTGAAAATGAGAAAACTTGAAGTGATGACTGTTGAATCATATCATCTAAAGTAAACACTTTCCACAGCATTGTTGATTGTGTCATGCTAGGCAAGTTGCAAATTTTCTACTAAATTACTAGTGTCTCATCTTTCCTAATATTGGAGATGCAAATACTAAACCTGAATTTTCTCTTATTTCCTTGTGATAGATAACAATAGGTAATGTTGTATATAAAAAAAGTAAACTGAAAGAAGTATTTCAAGCTAATCAATTTATTGAGCAGGATACTGAATGCTTGCCATTGGCAATTTTAGTTATTATAAAGAGAACATTTGAATTTCCTAGAATCTTAATACATTTTCTACAGTGAAATTTAGATGAATTATTTTCATCTTCATTATTGGATTATTGAGCAGAAGCTGAAAATTATGAGGTTTAAAAGGTGAGATATTAATCTTTCACTTTTTTAGGATAAACTCTATAGGTCAAATCCATTTGCATTATAATGTATAATAAATAATTAATTACTAACCTGTGATCCAAACAAAAAGAAGACAAAATTTTCTCTGTTTTGAAATCAAGCAAATGATTGCACTATAATAGTTGGAAAGTGACTAATTTTAATGTTAGCTCACCATTTTCAATTCAGAAGAGAGGAACATGCAAAACTCAAAAATAAGGTAAACAGAATGAAAGAAATATACATAACACAGACAAAGGGAAAATATGTGCTTATCTTCAAATGTGTATATTTTATTTTGTTTTGTTTTGTTTTCACTCATCTAAGGAGACACAGCACATAATACAGAAACTCTTTAAATAGCTTAGTCAAAATCTTATAGCTAAATTAGGCAATTTTCTAAAGAATATTTTATGAGCTATTACCATTTTAAAGCTTATTAAAATCTAATCCCATAAATTATATCACTTCTAACAGTAATTTAGGAAAGAGATTATTCATCCTTTTGATTGCTATCTCTGTTAATCTATATTCCAAAACTAATGAATTGGTTAAACAGAAATATTTTTACAGTGAATATAATCTTAATTTAACTTAGAATATAAAAGTTCTTATAATGCATTTGTGTGGATTTTACTGTATTTTTATTATATTTATTTTAAGAATGTGAAAAAAGCTACTGGAAACAGAAAAATAACATGCAATATGTCAATGATTAATACTTTCCAAACACGGATAATATAATTTAAACAGTATGAATGTTGAAGTAGGGATTAAGAAGTTACAAAAAGACTGCAACAAAATATTTGTTGAAGAAATTGGTATATTATTCAATAAAGAGTATATACTGGTGTCCTGTTTTGTGACTATAAAATTCAGAAAGCTAGAGAATTACTTGGGAGTCTTTTTCATTTACAAAACATAAACTGTTAAAACAGATACTTATAATATTATTTTGATATCCATTAGACACTATGCAGTCCTTATAGGCAAACAGTCATATCAGACTTGGTTAATAGCTGTAGTGTCTTACGGATCAATTATAATATATTGAAACTAAAATGTACTTAATGAATTAAATCTGAATCAATTTGAAATAAAATATCTGTCTTTTATGTAGCTCAATTACATGTTGGTGCATTTGAATATGAAATTTTCAATTAGTAGTTAGCAATAAAGTTGTCAGTTGTGCACAATAGAAAAAATATGTTTTGGTTGCAAGATGTGTTAATTCATGCATTAAAGTACTAGTGAATTTACTTCTACTAAGTTTCATTTCAGTGTTAACAAGAAGCTTTCCCTCTTATTAAATTGGAACAATAATGTTTTTTTGAAATACTGGATCCTATTGCATTTATATTCATGCTTATAATGATACAGTGCAATTATATAATTAAAATAAATGATATGTGTGATTGGTATCATAAAACACAATTTATAACTTCACATCTCTTTAAACAAACTTGCAAAATATATTCTATACAGAATATTCAATATCGTACATTGAAGTAAATTCAACAATTGGTTATTTGATTAACATTGTTTTATCACATAGTATCATTTCCACATGAAATGGAAAATTTTAACTATATAGATTATATCTTCGTTTTTAGACATGTGAATTTTTAATTTTATGTGCATGAATATTCTGCCTGCATGTATGTGTAAAAGATATATGTCTGGTTCACTTGGATGGCAGTGGCGTGTACTAAATCTCTTTAAATTGGAGTTACAGATGATTGTGAGCCACCATGTTGGTGCAGAGTTTTGAAAATGCATATCCCAAAGAGTAGCACCTGCTCTCAACCATTGAAACATCTTTACAGTTATTTTTTTTTTTAATAAGGAAACGGAGTCTTGTTTGCCAGTGATAAAGCTGCTTATATAAATATAATCAGGTGACTTTAAAAACTTTAGAGATGTTTTTGCAAAGAATAGTGAGAAATTGACTGAAATTTAATGGAAAGCAGAGAAGTTTTCGGGCAGGATGGAGTTAAGTCTGTGGCTGCAGAAGCTGCAGAAGTCTGTGGCTGCAGAAGCTGCCCTAATTGTTATAGCTCAGCGCCATTGTAGAGTGCCCCTGGTGTTGCTCTGGGGCCATCGAGTAAATCCTCTTTCCTGAGAGTATGTACACTAAAAATTATGCAGCTATAACCCCATGGAGCTGGGTAACATCTTGATCTAGCAGCATAGTTTGAAATATCACAAGAATTGGCCAAATGGCTATAGATTTTGAAAATCTGACAGAAGTTCAATTGATAAAGACAGAAAACAGTTGACATCAGAATTAGTGCCCTTAAAACTAAACTCTGGGATGTTAATGCATCAATTGGTGATGGAGAATTCTTAATTCCAGTGAGACAACTGCCAAGGAAAGCTATAAGTGTGGAGTGGAGGTGGCCTAAATCTAACAGAAGCTATGTTCATTACAAGATTCAGAGCCGGATGAGAGATACTTCCCAAACTAAGTGCTTTGAATTCAGGTTATGTCACAGATATGGTGTCTCTGCTGGATTCTAGTTTTGTTTTGCTGAGATTGTTCATTTGGTATGTCTTTCATCTTCCATAGCACAATACTATAAGTTTGCATTAATGTGATACTAGTTGTTATAGTGACAGTTAATCTTAATTGCCAGCTTGGAACAACCTAAAAATCACTGCAAAAGAGAATTTCTTTCCATCAAGGGTTGTGTAGATTAGGTCTACCTGGATACATTTTCTTTGAGATTGTCTTGATTAGGTGAATTGATATGGAGAGTTTCTGCCCATTGTTGTGGAGACACATTCCTTGGCTTTGGGTCCCAAACTGTGTAAGAAAGGGGAAAGTAAGCTGAAGACTAAGCAACCATGATTGCACTTCTCTCTGCTCTTGACGGTGCTGTAATGGGACTAGCATTTTACATTCTATTAACCGAGAGAAATTTACAAATACCATAATCCTTTTTCATAACTGTATAATTTATTCATTTTAAAATATCTTTAAGTTAGCACAAAACAAAATTGTTCCCATTGTGAGATTTTAGTGTTTGCTTTGTTCTTCTTTGTCTCACATAGACTGTTGTTTGTACCTTTTTCTATGTGCTGATTCTGCTCCCAGTACCAATATCAGCACTTCTTTTGCTCTCTTATTTTCTCTTACTAGAGCTTCTCCATCTCCAGTGCCCATATCCATCTTGTGTACCTAGTCTACTCAATATTTTAATGACTTAAAGCCACTGACAAATGCACAAATTAAAATGACTTATCCATATATGAGAGAAATATGCATTACTTGTCTTTCTGAATTTTATTTTATTTTTGTTTGATATATTCCTTTACAGTCCCATTTATTTTTTTTTGTCGACATCATGATTATCTTCCTAGTTTAAACAAATACAGTTTTATATATTCTCCACATTTTTTGACTGCTGACCAATTGATAAACTTCAAAGCTACTTTCATTGTCTATCTATTGTGAATAATGCAGAAATGAAAATCTTCTGGCTAGGTGAGTTTGAGATCGTAAGGTATAAATTCTTGCGGAGTGCAGTGTCACGGATTGTCTAACTCAGGTGTAAGTCCTTGGAAACAAGGATTCACGAGGCATCGGTGGGCAATGACAGGCAACGTGACAAGCAGACTAACCTGGGAAGTGGTTAAGTCTGAGTGTGTTTTGTAGGCAAGCAAGCTAGATTTTTGTACACATTTTTTGAAATGGTTTTTTTTTTGGTGTGGTTACATTTTTTCCCTACAATTGAAAGTACAGGATGCAGAGTAATAATGTTGTCATCAATCCTGAATCACTATTCTTAAGACATTAGATTGGTATCAGTTTGCATGTGCCCTCTTTTATCAAAGGTCAATGTTCGCTCATTATGTCAAACATCTGTGAGTCAAGACAAGTTTTTCTTAGCACTACTCATCACTATCTGGAGCTTTCATAAACACTTATTTATAAGTCATAATACAAGTTATTGACTGGTGATTAATTCCTAGCCATGTTTGTTTTAATAAGTGGAGGGGAACATAAATGGCCCTTGACTGTAGTCCCAAGTTAGGGCGTCTCCTAGCAACACAGTTACGTTTGAAAAGTTCTGATAAGAAAGTAAAAACAAAGGCAGAATGTTCCAAAACAAATGAGTAAGAAGAAAGGGGGGCTAAAATCAGTAACTCCTAGCAGGAACATCAGTATGGTAGTGGTCGTCACCTCTGGTTATGCAGCATCATTTGAAAACAGACTCCACTGAAGGGATTGTGACAGTGCAGGTGGGCCCTGGGTTTATTTTATTTTCTTTATTTCATTTCCATGATTTGTGTAGCAAATTTTAATTTCATTAACTATTAATAAATGTTTCTCTCTCCCCAGATCTTCCCAAAATTTTGTTGCTGCCTCTCAGCTTGGAGTGGGATTGATCTGAAAATAGTTCAAAATTATTTCCATTTTTTACCCTTAAAAGCACTCATTACTTTTTCAAATACTCGTGGGCATCTCAAGGAATAGCATTCAATTTTTATTTTGATTTATAGCATTTGCAGCAACAAATAATATATTTTATATTTTTTCTACTGTATGTTTTCATCTTTGATATAGGAAATTATTTATTAAAATTATCATTGTGATTATTTTAATTTTAAATAATTCTCCAAAAATATTTAAATTTCTTCATTCTGCTTATACATTCAGCTATGACCTTATAAATTAAAGTATATAAAGTATATAAAATTATCTATCACAAGCAGGACTGAATATAGCAACAACATTAATATACATCTTCTAGATACTTATTAAGCAGTGTAACAATGTGTAAATAATTTTATTAGTTACACCTAAAACTTAGCTTATAGTTATTAGGCAGAAAGAAATAAGAAAAATATTTTGTTTTAATGATACTTGAATTGTATTACCAAATAAGTAAAATCATTTTCTCTTTAGATTCAAATCACTTCCCTTGTAAGTTTTGTTATTAAACTTATATTCTTTTTGTCACTATCATGTATGTGTGTGTGTGTCTATCTATCTACCATCTATCTTTATCATCTATCTATCTATTTATCTATCTATCCACCAACGTATCATCTATCTATTATCTATCTATCCCTATTTCTTTCTCTTCTTTTACCATTCCATGTGCCCCTCTATCTCACATATATAATTTTTATTACAAAAAGTGTATATATTATATTGTTGAAATGAAAAGAGTTTGAACAATAATTCATTCTCAATAAAAATATAAAAATCAACTGCTTATACACTTAAAATTATTTTAAATAAATTATTTACATTTTATTTTATATTGCATAGTAAGCAACTACAACATAAATTTCTCCTATGAAATATGTAAATTTGTGTGCATTTAACGAGTAGATGAGCACTGAAATCTATGAACATTAAACTTCCAATGCCTGCTGGAGAGTAAATGAGTTTGGCATATGTACTTATGTAAGTAAGTATGATGGCTGTTTTAAATTAACCATTAATATATTTGCTTTAAAGTTAAAAACTGCACAACTTTATTTAAGTCCTCACATTCCCATCAAGACCATCTGAATTCTCTGATGCTCTGTATTGCGTCAACATTTTCTCTTTTGTTTATCCACTCTTTTAATATGTACTTCTTTGTAAGACTAAATATCAGCATGATTTGTTTGCTTTTCTTTTACAAAATGTTAAGCTACACTTCAATTTTCTTGACAAAATGTTGGTTTTTCATTCATTAATGACTCTAAGACAATTATTTTCTGTTGCTACCACTGAAGGTTTTGTTCTGAACCTTTAAACATTTTTGATTTTTACCTGTTTCTGCACAATTGTGAATAAGCAGGAAACATCCTTCCTTGATAGATACCCTTTGAAATTTTAGGTTTGATGCAAATGGCTGAAGAAGAAATGCATCAGTGATGAACTCTGGGATCCATAAAGAAGAGTACTTCCTAAAGAAGATGACTACAAGTATGGCAAAAATTGTTATGTATATATCATTATTACATATTGTTTTAAACTGGGTAGGAAACTATCTATATTTAGTTTGAATTTGAAGCCACCTCCATGGGTAAGAATCCATGCCTGGAACTGTGAGCTTAGGCACCAACTGAGGCCTGGTAATGTTTTAGACCCCCAAGGAAAAATTTATTACCATTTAACTAAATTGGCATACCCTAAAATTACCTTCCAAATATTTGCATAGACAAAAATTAATCCCAGCTCAAATCACAGATACTCATTGCTGCCTAATCATAATGAAATAAAAAAAGGCTAAGGGGTTATCCAGCCTAAAGAACACTTATACCAGCTCCTCCAATACTCATTGAATACTGTGGATGAGGGTGTGGGAGGAATGGAATAGTCAGGGATTAGAAGAAATGCTGTAAAATGTTCTCAATGACCCCTACATAACCATTATAATCATGAAATCACAAAAGCTTTCACTATTTGCATTGGCTGCACAACTATTTCTGTTAATAATCTTTGGTATGGACAAAAGAATTTGGAGTATTTTCTCCTTTCTTCTGAACTATTCATAGGCTATGGATAGACTCTAGAAAAGAAAATCCCATTGTTTTAGCTATGCCCCCAGGACTGAGTGGACAGGCCCCTATGGATAGCTTCAAAGATATGGTCAACAGAAGGCATTGAACACAGTCACAAAATAACAACAATAAAGTAGCATAAAAGTGAGAAAGATGTGTATCGAAGAGATAGCTCAGTTACTAGACAGGGCCAAAAATCAGTTAAAAGGGGATGAATTAACAATACTATGTATGCATTATAAATATTCCTGCAGACTTACAAAAAAGTAATTTCATTACTTAAAATAAGTAAAAGCTAATAAACAGCCGGGCGTGGTGGAACACGCCTTTAATCCCAGCACTCGGGAGGCAGAGGCAGGCGGATCGCTGTGAGTTCGAGGCCAGCCTGGTCTACAAAGTGAGTCCAGGACAGTCAAGGCTACACAGAGAAACCCTGTCTCGAAAAACCAAAAAAAAAAAAAAAAAAAAAAAAAGCTAATAAACAAAAGAGGTAGTAGCTTGGAGGCAAGACTTTACTTTTCACCCCTACTTTTTAAGTCAGATAATTCTATCTCATCTCAAAGCTTTAGTATACTGTTGGATTTTAGCCATTTAAAAAAGATTTATACAGCCTTGATGTTTATTTTTCAAAAGCACTAGGCTTATATGCTCACATTCAACTCATGCTGCTTTTGAATCTACACTCAGGCTAGAGAAATGGCTCAACAATCAAGTGGCTGTGCTACAGGCTTGAGGAATTGAGTGCATGTCTTCAGTGCCCACTTAAAAACCAAATGTATTAACAACTCCATCTAACTTCTGGAACCTTGCCCATCAGTCATACAGAAGAAAAACACTATGGGCCAGAAGGGATATTGGACTCTACAGGCCTTCTCTTTCCCCATCTAGTTCCCAAATAGGACAAAGACCTTTCAAGTTACAAAAGCTTTAAGGCACCAAAAGTGGGCAGACATCCATCCTCTGAGCTATTTTGCTGTTTCCCAACTACACATTCCAAAATACTTGTTATAATTTTTCTCTTTTGGGCTGCCTTCGTTCCATCAGAACTGCCCTCATGTCCATGAGCTCATGGCCTTTTCCGTCCTCTGGCAAATTCATCTCTTCCTTCTCCCACCAAGTGGTCTCCATCTGATTCCAAGCCAGGGATGTTAAGTTCTACCCACTTCTTTTCTCTCCAGCTATCTACTCTCATCTACATTTTTTTATTCAATCAGAGAATATTGGCAAACAACGTTTACACAACATCACTTGGTAGGCTTGTGTACTTGAGAATGTAGTACTCAGGGTGGCATCCAGATCCTTTGGGTTAGTAATTAGCATTACAGAACACAGCACCAGACCAAGCTCTAACATTACTAAGCTCTAGGTTTAGTGTGAAGTCCTGTCTAAAAATACAGGGCAGAAAGTGATAAAGGATCAATGTAGAATTGACTTATAGCATCTACACTATCACACATTGGTAAGCACATCTACAAGCACACACACACACACACACACACACACACACACACACACACAATTTTGTATGTAAAAGGAGATACCCAAAAACTGATTCCTTTTCTCCTCTGGTTTTACTACTCATGAGTTCTAATATCATTTTAGCACCTTCTGTTTTCTTATCAATTATTCCTCATTTATAAGTTTTCTTATCTCTTACAGAAAATGTGTTATTTAGCACTAGAGACATTATAATTTCCAAGAAGGTTTACTTTTCTCCATCTCCAAAAATTGTATATATTTTATGTCTATCATATCCTACGTAATGTTCAATTACACTTAAGGGAATGTAGATCATGTTCTAACAGATTACACTGTGTTATAACCCTGCATTGTGTCTCTGGAAGCTTTTCTGCTACAACTTGATAAAACTCATTATTCCAGCATGCTTTAGGAGAGTCTGTGGTCTTCCTCTACCGAGGAAGCATCTATAGTCATCCTCAGTGCTGTGTTAGGGATTCATTCACACTTTAGTCCAGTATAATTTGTTAACCCTGATCTGCTGGTTGTGCCTTCGTGTCTTCTTGTGGAGGGTCATGTTTCTAGAATGTGTTTATGACTGTATTCCTATAATCCTTAGTTCTCATGCTGCTTTCTCTTCTTTAGCATGTTGCTTAGCACAACTTGAAAAAAATGAAATGCAACATGTTTTATTACCACATTAATCATTTTCTGAAACACACATTTGTTGTTTCTATTTCTGTTTTGTATCTGTGATCTCCCACTCACACATTGGAACAAAAAAGAGATAACTCCAAGACAAAATCTTACATGACACACTCGATAATGCATCTTTGGTGTTTAATAAAATAATCAGCATATTTTAGATAAATATTGATAAGTATTTTAATAACATCTTGGTATAATATTATTGATATACATAAAAGTGGGATCATTTTTTGTCAGAAGAGAATTGGCAAATTTTTTAAATCAGGTCTGTACAATTATGTACTTACTAGTCTATTGGTTAATGTGTACCAGACATTAAGAAGCAGGCATTAGCACAGTTGCCCTGAATAACCTGTGAGGAAGATAATGGCTTTGTTTTTACATTCCAGGAAGCAGTTATAAAGCAGCTTATTCACTTAGACATAATGTATTATGAAGTTATTGATCAGATAATTTTTATTTTCCACAGCATTGGAGTTTCTCTTTTAATTGAAAACGTAAAACTGAGAATACATTTGTGGGTTCATGTCATTACTGAATATATTAAACCTTTTAAGTTGGGAGGGGTATGCTTTTATGTCACTCACTGATTATATGCTTAAGAAAGAAAAAGATTAAGAAGGAAGGAAGAAAGGAGGAAAGAAAGAAAGAAGGAAAGAAAGAAAGAAAGAAAAAAGAAGCTCTCATAAAAACCTAGAACACATTCAAAATGCTAAAATTTGGAATATCATTTATGCATTTACAATTATAGCCTTCACTATTCACACATCTACAGCAAAAGTGATCCACCTCATATGTCATTTTGACATGCTCATGTCGTGTTTATTGAAATGGGAATGGATAGGTCATAATAATAAAAACAATTCCAAATTAGCAAAAATGTAATTTATTTTTCTAAAATCAGAGAAAAATAAAATATTTGACATTATGACATTATGACACATTTTAACAATGAAAAAATCACAAATGTCAAAATAAGTGTAAAATTAATTGTCATACAGGTTAAAATTATTAACAATCAGTGCCATTTAGTAAAGAAATATACCTTAAAACAAATTAAAATACCATTTATGAAATACTTTATTTTGTGTCTAAGTAATTGAAATATATAAGAACTGTATTGTTATTAAAAAAAAAGAAACACTTTTTCTGATTTCCCTTAAAGTACCTTAGTGAAAGACAAGTGTGCCTTGGGATAATTTGAATTTTCAAAAAAATAAAAGTAAAATAGTCACCACCTCAACATTTTCCGTGGAAATCAACAGCTATATGTTTTAAATCTATGTAATTAGTGGATTTAAAAATCCATTCAGTTAGAAACAGGTAGAATATTTAGGAATGGTATGAAAATACTTCTGACACACAAAGGTGACACAGATATATATTAGGAAAGCTCAAAATAATGCCTGGTTTCTAGAGAGTTCTCAATATATGTTCTTGTTGAATAAAATTACATAACATGCTTTACTGTGGTCCTAGTTTCAGAGGTTCAGGAAATATCTGGAGCTGAAGAAATGTCAGTAGTTAAGAACATATCATCTTCTAGCAGACATAGGGAATTTTTTTATTATTAATTTATTCTTGTTACATCTCAATGGTTATCCCATGCCTTGTATCCTCCCATTCATCCCTCCCTCCCATTTTCTCCTTATCCCCCTCCCCTATGACTGTTCCTGAGGAGGATTTCCTCCCCCTGTATATGCTCATAGGGTATCAAGTCTCTTCTTGGTAACCTGCTATCCTTCCTCTGAGTGCCACCAGGTCTCCCTCTCCAGGGGACATGGTCAAATATGAGGCACCAGAGTATGTGAGAAAGTCATATCCCACTCTCCACTCAGTTGTGGAGAATGTTCTGTCCATTGGCTAGATCTGGGTAGGGGTTTAAAGTTTACCACCTATATTGTCCTTGGCTGGTGCCTTAGTTTCAGCGGGACCCATGGGCCAAATCTGCCTATCATAATGTTTTATTTGTAGGTTTCTAGGACCCTCTGGATCCTTCTACTTTGCTATTATCCCATGATTCTTTCACCTAGAGTCCCAATAGGATGTCATCCCCTCTGTCCCAATTTCCTGGTAAGTGAAGGCTTTCATGGGACTTGCCCCTTGGGCTATTATACAGATATAAGTGAGTATATACCATTTGAGTTTTTCTGCTTCTGGGTTAACTCACTCATTATGATCTTTTCTAGCTCAATCCATTTTTCCACAAATTTAAGGGATTCCTTGTTTTTAATAGCTGAGTAGTATTCCATAGTGTATATGTACCACAGTTTCTTTATCCATTCTTCTACTGAGGGACATTTAGGCTGTTTCCATGTTCTGGCTATCATGAATAAGGCTGCTATGAACATGGTTGAGCAAATTTTCTTGTTGTGTGTTGGAGCATCTTCTGGGTATATTCCAAGGAGTGGAATTGCTGGGTCTTGAGGAAGCCCTATTCCCAATTTTCTGAGATAGCACCAGATAGATTTCCAAAGTGGCTGTACTAGTTTGCATTCCCACCAGCAATGCAGGAGTGTTCCTCTCTCCCCACATCCTTGCCAGCATGTGGTGTCGCTTGAATTTTTGATCTTAGCCATTCTGATGGGACACAGGGAATTTTATTCAGACTACTTTTGCCAAGTGTCTCACAGCTGCCTTCAATATAAGTTCCCAGGAATTGAACACCCTCCCTTGCCTCTGCTGCCATTTTAACTCTCATGCACTTTTAAACAGGTAACACACTCATATACACATAATAGATATGTAAAATAAAAAATACATGAAATAGAAAGGTAGGGGCTATTAAGATGGCTCATTGGTTAAAAATGCTAGTTCATCAAGCATGGTAACCAAATTTTGGATCCCCAGAACAAACATAAAATGTCTTTTCTATCTCCTCTGCCTGCGAGCCCACCGCTGTAGGGAGAGAAATATTTTCCAAGGGTTTTCCGGCCAGCCAGGTAACTTAATGGCTCACTTCCAACTACTGAGATATATTGTCACAAGACAAAAAAGAAAAAAAAGTAATCAATAAACAGTACACTAATTATCCTGCTCGAGGGTCTGCATACAAACTCACAGGCCAAGATGCAATTATATATGCACAGCACACATACACATATACACCTAATACACACAACACAGACTCCACAAAGTGACAGTATTTGAACACACACACACACACACACACACACACACACACACACACACACACACACACGTCAGTTTCAAGACAGCATTTGAGTGATTTATTCCCTTTACCCTCCCAGTCCTTAATAACATGAGTACAAAACACATGCAGTGAATCCTTATGGCACACATTAGTATCGCTTATTAACTGCTGAATGATAGCAACGCAAGGTAGAAGGAAAATACTTAATGGAAAGCAGAAGTTGAAGCTGTTTTTTTGATGTTCATATTGTGGCTTATCTTGTAAATGTAAGGTGTGTTTCCCTTCATTCTTTTTTATGTTGTGAATATATGTAGCAGCTTCAGGCATCTCCATTCCACATGGATAAGATTATGTGATCTATTTTTAAAACTTCTGTTCTTTTTAGCTATGTGAATACAAGAGGGTTAAGTATCAGGCTCAGTTCACACCCAGATTCCCAAACTCATTTAGGATGTAAACTTGAATAAGTTTCATAAATCTCCCCATGTATCCATTTTCTTATACGCAAAAAGAGCCTAAGAAATCTAACCCTAAAAACACTAAAGAACACATCGTTATTGTTTAATAACTCTAAACATCACATGCTTATTGTAGTGATGTAAGGGTGATTTACTTCAGATGAGTAGACTGTTATTTCAATTGAAGTGAGAATTCTGGGTATTATAACTACAATAAGAGTTTTACTATGTTTCTCTACCTCCATGGTACCCATGAGAGTCACCTACAAGGGGGCATCTTTTCAGCTGCTGGACTGTAAATATGGAATGCATGAACTTTAATTTATTAATGTTCTTTAAAGTTATTCTCTACCTTTTCCTGTAGAAAACCTTCCAAAGATAATCACTTTTTATTTTCTACAATATTTTTCAAAACTGTCACTTGTAGAATGCAGTGAAAGGATTTTGATGAGTCCTGTGCAATCAATTGACAAAAAGGAAATGGAGGACAATTCTATCAACAGACAGGAGGGGTGGGCTGGCAGGAGTGGGCAGAAGGGAAACTGCAGTTGAGAGAGATGTACTGCATGAGTGAAGAATTTTAAAACATTCTAAGAGTATTGAGCCTGGAAACAATAAAATTAACACATTTTAAAGCTAAATGGAAAAATAACAACTGCCTGTTTTAATAACCTATTTTTCTAATATTTTTATTATTATGGTTTAAAATGTGTAGTAATTTTATAGGATTCCACTTCTGTTCTCAGGTTCGGGTGATTAAGAACAAAACTTGAAGGCCTTCTTTTGAGAAGCTCTGTTTTAAGAAATGGCACAACATGTCTCATTTTTTCTCTTCCTTTGTCTTCTTTGAGGTCTAATGCCTTTCCACAAAGATCCATGCAATAAAAAAGGTGAACTGGGATTCAGGGAAGATTCAGCATAATTTGATTTAAAAAACATTACATTGCAATAGATAATCATGAAAATATATATCAGGAGCTTTTAACTATGAAAAAGAGAAAATATGCTGTCTCTCTCTTTGAAAGTTTGAGACAAAACTACTATATAGCACAGGCAAGGCCTGAAATTGTCCTCTTCCTACTACCTTCCATGTGCTGTGGGTCTGAGGTATGTTACACACTCCCCCTTACCTTTCTTCTCTCCAACACTTCCTATACACCCCTCCCTGCTTTCCTTCAAATTCATGGACTCCTTTTCAGTAATTTTTTATTGCGATATTCATATATATTTCTAAGTATAACCCAAGGATTTCATATAAGGTTTTTGTGTATGGTTTAGGGCACTCAATAATCATGTAGTGTGCTTTCCCTGGGGAAGGACCTCTCCTGATGCCAGCTTTCCTTACTTTTGTTCTTTATATAGGGTTGAGGATGCTTATGACTTTCCTTAACCACTTTGAAATGTCCATTGGTATATTTTCCTTTTCAGCTCATGTTTATAATTACATTATTTCTTCCTTATTTTTTTCTGACTCCAAACTTCCAATATGTCCCTACCTGTCCCTTTCAAATTTATGGTGTCTTTTTTCATTGATTGTTCTTACATACATATATGTAAATATATTGTAAATTGGTCTACAATGTCCTTGGAAGTCATCTGTAATGATGAGGAGCAGGTCACAATAACAGAGTTTCAGATAAGCATACACTATCTCCAGATGTGCACACTTGCATCTAAAGGTAAGGCATAACTATACAGCTATACAAAATTAAAGAAGTTCATCAATGTTAAGACACTTTTCTTTCTTTTTAGAAATATTAACTGTGAGTTGTAATCTCTGGTTTAGTTAACCTTATTTTTCGTTTGTTATCTAAATTGGGATTTTAATAATACTCCAAGTAAATGTTTGTATTCTGACCACATTTTCGCTTTTTTTCCATATAGTTAATCAGGTTTATGTGACTTCTCCTGCCAAGAGTCTTTGAGTGACGACGCTACATGTCACTTGTAGAGACAAGGAGTGAAGAATGCATGTAAAGTCCGCTCGTTATCTCCTGTTCGCAGTAACAAAGGTGACATGTGTTCCAGATGTTCTCATAGTGGTGCATTTGCTGTCAATCTGCAAACCATATGTTATGGGCCACAGTTGTTCTCCTACAGACACAACGATTACCTCTTTCCTCAAAAGAGTCTAATCTGTTCAGACAAATTCACATTCCACAGTTCTAATATACGAAATCTAATTTGTTTTTTTTTTAAACTGGATAAATTGAAAACCTTATGCCCATGTCAAAAAATAAAACAAAACAAAACAAAACCAAAACATGTGTACAGAAAATCAGTTCTATTGCTTTATATTTACACAACAAGTCTATGAATTATACCGAAGGAATATTTTAAGATAAGTATGATTTTTATATTGAGTATTATAATAAAACTAAAAATATTCAATTTGAATGTATCTATTCAGAAAAAAACATTTTTAAAATTTAAATAAATAAAACTAATTAGTCTGTGTGCAAGGATCTTCACTTTCCCAGACATTTATCTTTAATATTATGTAAATAATATCTTGACTAAATGAAATGTAATAGAAAATTATCTCAAAAATGACTATATGTAATCATTTCCAATGTTACTAACTTCTATCTTTTTTCTTTCTTTTATTCTTCCTCACCTTTTTTCCTCCTTCTCTTCCTTTTTCTTCATCAACTTTTTCTTTTGATACTGCAGTCCACTATGCATCATAGGCTGTCCTGAAATTGTATTTTTAGGTTTGCTTAACACTGAATCTTTCTCCCTCCTATTTCTCAGGAGTATTTGAATTACATGGGAGTTTTAGATGTACAGTATAACACAATCCAATTCATAGTAAAACTCCATTCAGTATGAACTTGACATTTATTATAGGGAGATGATATGAGTATCACCAACATGTTATATTTTTTCACAAGCCAATAAATGCAATGACATCTCCAGGGTGTATGTGATAATAAAATTGTAGTACAACATGATTAATATTAATTTGATCTCCTCTTGCAAGATACAATTTCTACCACCCATTGTTTTCAGTCAGTAGGGCTAATGAGAGGTTATTAAAATCATCACAATAAACCAAATCTATGCTCTTTATGAAATTAGACTGAGGGAGCTTATTCCATGCTTCTGGTATTTTACTTATAATTGTCAGATAATATTTTGAGACATTTATAAGTTGTGTGTTTGAGGTTTTTTTATCTTTTTAAAAAATTATTTTATTTTATTAATTTATTCAGATTACATCTCAACTGTTATCCCACCCCTTGTATCATCCCATTCCTCCCTTCCTCCCATTTTCCACTTACTCCCCTCCCCTATTTGGGTTTTATGGAGACCCGATGCTAGGGACTGTAATGTTTTAGCCAATGTAGCCAAAACACAGAATATGGAAAGTTGTACCTATTTTAAAAATACAGGCTTAATGTAAAATTGATTTCATTTCAGTCAATCAAAGAAGTAGCCTTTTCAATAACTCATTAAATTGATAGGCAGAACTCTTTTAATTATAATAGATATATTTTGAAGTATTTAATTGGGTGTTTGTTAATTATTACGACTAAAACTCCTTACTCGGGATATATGATCTAAACAAATGATGACTGATTATGCTCATGTTATATTGACAACTTTTATTATTAATAATTATCTCCAGTTTCATTATTATTAGTAATATTTTTAATATATAACTCTCTAGCTCAGGAAAATGAAAAGTGTGTATTAACATTACTGAATAATCACCCCAATGATAATCAAAATTCTTCTTCTTCTGTTACTTTGCTCTCTGTCATGTCTTCTAAATTCTTTCTGATAAGTCCCATCTATTTTATTTCATTATAAATTTGCTACTTACTGTTTTCTGGTTTTCTTTAAGGACTTTTGCAGCCAATTAATCCTAGCCAATACATTCCTGATTTTAAATTTCTTTTTTTTTTTTTTTTTTTTTTTTTTTTTTTAATACATTTTTATTAATTTATACATATTACATCTCAGTTGTTAGCCCATCCCATGTATCCTCCCATCCCTCCCTTCCTCCCACTTCCCCCCCCTACTCCCCTCCCCTATGTCTGTGTCTGAGGATGTACTACCACACAACAGGGACATATGCTCAACCATGTTCATAGCTGCCTTATTCATAATAGCCAGAACTTGGAAACAACCTACGTGTCCCTCAACAGAAGAATGGATAAAGAAACTGTGGTACATTTACACTATGGAATACTACTCAGCTATTAAAAACAAGGAATTTCCAAAATTTGTGGACAAATGGACTGATTTTAAATTTCTAACCTTAATGACACATAATAGTCAGGTACAGATGTACCTTTCAAATTTTAAGCTTTGACTATTCTGTACTTTGTAATTTCTTTTGATAGGTACTCATTATTATATGTTTTAGAACATCTTGTTTAACCAAATATTTCTTTCTTTTCTATCATTTTTTTTTTACTTGTGTCTGTGAATTACAGAAGAGAGAACACAACTTACAGGAGCTGCTTCTGTTCTTCTGCTGTATGGTTTCAAACTGATGAAGCAGGCTTGGCAGCAAGTATCTTTACCCACTCATCCACAGTAAAATAAAAATTAACTAGAATATGTCAGAGGCAGGGAATATTTTTGGCTGTCATGGTAAATATCAGTACTTGGGTGCTCCTGGATCCTGGAGGATAGGCTTTAGACTTGTTCTCACTTTATTTGTTTGATTGTTTCTTTGTTTTTATGGGACAAAATGTCTGAATGATACTTGATTTCTGGAGATAAAGTCTTAAGACAGTTTGAGTCTATTATTTCTCTCTCCTCAAAAAGCACATAGATTGTGATGTAACTTCAGCATTCATATACAAGTAAGTGATTTGTACTCAGGGTTGTCTTTGTTAAGAAAGGCAAGGACTAACCCTTTGTAATTTTTTTTTTAAAAATACAAATAAAAACATAGTGATATAGCTTGACATCCCAACAAAAATAGCTTATATAAAAGACAAAAAAATACAATGCTGTGAATGTGGTTGAAGATGTAGAGAAAAGACAATATTCATACACTGTAAAAAAAAAAAAGATCAATTTAATACAGCTCTCACAACACAACAAAACAAAAAGCAGAAGAAAAAAAAAACATGATGGTTCTTCAAAAACGAGACTCATTCTATCAAGTGTTCCAGATTGCCTACTTTGGAAAATATATCTAGCCACAATAATCTCAGCATGGGAAAGGGAGAGTAGTACCCCTGTCTTTGCCTGAAACAGAGCATCAAGCTGGGTAGCAACCAAAAATGGCGGTCACATAAAATATTTAGTCCGACTCTGCAGTTAAATAAATTAAAGCCTATCCTTTACAGAGAAAATGACAGCATTGGGGGATATTATGCTCATTCAAATATGTCACATACACAGACGTAAAAACATCATATGCTATTTTCATATGTTAAAAAGTGAAAGTTTGGTGTAAATTTAGAGTACTGGTTACTAAGAATAAGAAAGGGTATTGGAAATAGAGAGTAGAAGGAGGTAGCTTACTGAGGACAAAAACAATGAGGCAAACATAATGTAAAGGCCTTCTGTAGTACAGCACAGTGGGGAGGCTACGGTTCACATCTGTTTACTACGCAGTTGCAGTTCACAAACAAATGAGAGAGGGGAGCTCCAGGACCACAACTTGAATGTAATGAAAAGATGATAGAAAAGATAGGTATATTGATGCAAAGAGCATGCATATTTGTGTGAACAACATTTCATACCACAAAATATGTGCAAATGTTACATGTTAACTCAAACTTTTAAAAAATATACAGGGGGAGGAAATCCCGCTCAGTCGCAGTCATAGGGGAGGGGAATAAGGGGAAAATGGGAGGGAGGGAAAAATGGGAGGATACAAGGGCTGGGATAACCATTGAGATGTAACAAGAATAAATAAATAAATAAATAAATAAATAAATAAATAAATATTTAAGGAGAAGTGAATGCTGACAACTCGGACTCAGCCATTGTGTAGGGTGTTCTATTAGCAATAGATATATAAATCAGAACATAGTTTAATTGGGACAATAAGATAAGGGAAGGCAATGGAAGAGAATAGAAAACATCCAGGCTGCCTCATCATATTCCAGTACCCTTCATATATTCTTCTCCATGTCTGAGGAAGTTCTTACGTGGAACTGTAAAACATGTAAATCTTCTTATATCTGAATCCTTCGGATTTTATCTCTTAGGATTTTCCACTTTGACTCTCCATGAATTTTTCAGTGAAAACATTTTCTATTCCAGGAAGAGTTTCCAGGAGACATTTTGCTTGTGTATTTCACTGGTGACCTGGGATTCATTGTTTTCATGGTATCTGAAATTTTGTGAGCATCAATTTATCCTCTGACCTCACTTCCCTGAAAGACAGAGCAATTGTTGTTTTTTAGTCTGTAACCTACCATTTAACTATAGATTTTTTAAAAATATATAATGTACAATACTTACTAAGTTCATACTGTATACCTACAGAGTCACACATTGTTAAAAGTAAATTATTTAGTGAACACATATTCCTTCCTTAAAGAATGACAGCATTAGAAAATGTCAGAGCCCATGGAACAGATTTTCTCCCTTGTTATTTTAAGGTTGGTTTCATCCTGTAGGTTTTCACTGATAATGGACATTGATGTGGTTTTGATAGACTGCTTGAGTGCCAAATCATATCTAAAGAAATAAGGATAAAAGCATTATTATCCCAGTTTTTCAAAAATAACAAAATTCGTTGAGTATCATAAAATTCCCTTAAACAAAAAAATATGAAGGAACTATAAGCTGCTCTCCATCAGTGGGAATCATGACCTGCCATCATTTACCGAATTAGGTACATTATGAGGTAATGCCACTCCTGAGTCATTTTATCAGATTTCAAGCACCAGTCAGGAGAAGAATAATGTGGAATCAAGATGAGCTGGAAAATGGCTCTTTTCTTCTTCAGACGCTCATCTCTGTGGGCAGACATCAATATCTATTACATGGCCAGTGTGCGGGCTCACTACAGATACAGTGGGATGCCTGATTTCCATTTTTTCCTCAACTTACCTCAGTGCTGAAGTTGATCAGCTCCAGGGAAGTGCAGTTACTTCCCACTGAGCCTTCATTCAGCTTCTCATCTCAGCCAAGTCCCTGCCATAAAAGCGATGTCATTATTCAGTGTACTAAGGCATGACTGCAAAGGACATTCTCATTTTGGCTAGCAAATTTTCATTTTAAGAGAAGGAAAAGCAATGCATTTTGATTTTTCTCTCCATAAAATTTCTCCTCACAATGGGTGATAGCACTTGAACTGACATTAGGCATCTCTGATCACATATTAATTCATCTTTTGTCATTTTGTCTATTTAAAAGAAATAATCTATATACAAGTGTTTTTATAATTCATGCCTTCAAATCTACTGAATTATATTCATTAAAGAGTAAGCCCATTTGAAGCAACTAAATATGATATATAAACCAATTGACTATGTTTTATTCAATGTTCTGAGAATATTTAGAAACTAGTTCAGGAGACAAGGAGGACTGTCCTTGATGATGGTACTGACAGCATATTTTATGGCTGTTTCCTAAAACAACAAATGAATATATCCACCATTATACAATATCTAGGATACCCTAATTCCAAACATTGTAAAAAAAATATGGAAAAATCTTAACAATCAAGGATATGCTTTTGTAATTTAACACAATAGTGCCCTTTGTTTTCATTCTCAACTTTATTCTGGTCACAATTAAAATGTGTACATCAAACACTTCTGATTTATTTGATACCAGAAGAATTCAAAACACAGTGTTATATACATAAATTTTATTTTCATAAATATATTCACTCAGATAAGTGAAAGACAAAAATACATATTTCATAAAATGATAAACATTAAATATTTAGAATATTCTTAGATTATATTTAGTTATTTTTACTTGAATCTTTTTATTATTATGGTTTAAAATGTGTAGTAATTTTATAGGATTCCACTTCTGTTCTCAGGTTTGGGTGATTAAGAACAAAACTTGAAGGCCTTCTTTTGAGAAGCTCTGCTTTAAGAAATGGCACAACATGTCTCATTTTTTCTCTTCCTTTGTCTTCTTTGAGGTCTAATGCCTTTCCACAAAGATCCATGCAATAAAAAAGGTGAACTGTTTCTCCTGGTAAGAGATTTATATTCCCATGTTCCTAAGGTCCAAATTGCCTCCAGTAAGTTTATATGGTGCATCCTTCTAACTTTAGAAATTAGTAATTAAGCAGTTTATATTGTTTAAATCCTGTCGACTAAACTGTATCATTTTCATATCCACAAAAGTACTGAGATGTATATTCTATATTCTTAAGGTAGAGATAAAAACAGAGTGTAAAATGTAGCTTTATAGACAGAGTCCAGAAAACAAAAAACAAAAATAGTTTTATACAATATGGAGTAACTTAGGGCAAGACACCATAAGATCTTATTAAAATTACTATAATAGGTTATGACTTTGAAAAGGCATCATACAAACAAACAAAAAATGTCAAGAATTCTAACGTCAGAAAGAATAAACACAGATAGTTTATTTTGGAGACAACTATCAGAGACGGTGGCCTAGGAATGTTGATTCAGATTAGCCCAAAGCCCATGTTCCAATGTTGTAACAGTGCCATGAAGTCTTACAGTAACAACAAAGAAAACCATAAACCAATACATGAGGTTGGTGTTCTAATAGACACAGGCATATCTCAGCTATAGCCCTCAGATATTACATAACAGGATTTAATGGGTATACACTAGAGGTCTAAACATCAATAGAAAAAGAGATATTACATTACATTAAGTGAAAAGCTGTAAATAATTATTAAGAAAGTAAAAATAACCCTAGATTGCGGGTATATGTACACACAGTCTATTTTCATTCGTATGATTTCACTCTAACCATGTAATCATCTTTGAGGAAAGTTCGGTGTGAACTGTCATTGTTTTCTGTAACTTTCTTTGACAAATTATATTGATGTATTCTCCATCATAGAGATTTAAGACTATTCAAGAACCCATTAGCAGAAGTATGTAGTAATATTTGGTGACCAGAACCATGTACACTGTATTTCTGCTCCAGGAAGGACAATGTTTTCATTCCTAATAATATGTAACTTTGAAATGTCCGATAATATTTGTGTTCTATTATTTTCCCTAAATGTCTAGGGAAAATTAATAATAATAATTAAATAATTATAAATAATAAATAATTTAAATAATAAATAATTAAAATTTATTATATATATATCTCATTAATTGGGCTAATTTCTCTGTACACATCAATGTGATAAATATAGTCAGTCTTCTGAGATTCTCTTTCTTAATTGAAGCAGTGCTTCTCATTCCAGTAGAGCAATTTTCTATATAAAACTTCCATTTCTATGGGAAATGTTCTCAGTAAATGTATTTATAAATAGAGTTTTTTGTTCTCCCATACTTCCTAGGGGGTCCTAGAAACCTACAGGAATAACATCAGGATGGGAAGGACTGTGCCCAGGGGTTCTGCTGAAACTACAGCACCAATCACGGACAATACATGCAGTAAACAGCGAACCCCTTCTCAGAACGAGCCAATAGACACGACATTCTCTACACTTGACTGGAGAGTGGGAACTGACTCTGACACGAAGTCTGATGCCCATATTTGACCACTTCTCCTTAGAAGGGAGGCCTGATGGCATTCAGAGAAAGGGTAGACAGGCTACTAAGATGAAACTTAATAGCCTATGATCATATAGTGGGGGAAGAGGTCCCCCTAAGTCACTGACATAGGGGAGGGCAGTAGGATAAAAGCGGGAGGGAGGGAGGTATGGAAGGAAAGAAGGGATGGGATGACAATTGAGATGTAATCTGAATAAATTAATTAAATAAAAAATAAATAAATTGATTTTTGAATGTTAAATAATTAGGTTAATAATTTCAACATATTTTTTCCTAGGGATCATTCTGAAAGTTGACAAAACAAATCACAACAATCCTATCTTGGCAAGTAACTAGTAGAGATCTTTAAAGTCACACAATAAAGAAAAATTTGGGGGTCAAACAGATTTAGGAATAATAAGCTGGGTGCCAGAATAGAGAGTAGTGTTTAAAAACATTTGAAGTTATATAAAAAGTTGTTTTGGTTATGTATACTCACCTTAGAAATATGCTCAAAACTGTATAGATATGTTACTTGCTTCAAAATAACAAAAGTATAATTAACTTATTATAGAAAGTATTTCATATATTTGTCTTTTAATTAATTTGGCATTTTGAAGATGCATATAAAATTTATTATATTGGATGTTTGGGAAGAAAGGTTCATTTTACCCACACATTACTCTTTATTTTTATTCTCTATGTATTCTTCTTTTATTTTTTAATTTTTTTTATTATGTTTCTTTTTTAATGTATACATTTATATTCTTACACATGAACTAAATAAACTACATACATCAGGAAGAACCATGAGACAATCAGGAATTATATAAATGTTACATTCAGAGTGATTTGGCTATTTGTATTTGGCAAACTTGAATTAAACATCTTTCCTATCTTGTTGGATCTAAGTTTCTGAATGGAGATCAATATCTATCATATCTCATCTCTATTAACTTAAAACATCTATCTTGATGTAAAAACATCTTAACCGCTATCCTACTAAGTTTAATTAAAAGACAAAACTATCTGGTCTTCACCCCCATCAGAGATTTGGGAAGGAATAAAACTTAAATACCTGAGTGAACCAGAAGTTCAGGTTAGCAGCTTTCAAAATGAAAAAAGAAAAAAGAAAAAAAAAAAGAAGAATGGTTTGTGAGGAGCCATGACATATGGCCTGCTCAATGAAGCACAACTGCCTCAAGGTGCCACATAGTCTTAGCTACAGCAAGCATCTGTAATTGTCCACTGTTGGACCAGAATTCCTGTTTTTCTAATGTTTACCCAACTTCCTCTTCTATCTTGGCCTAGAATAGCTTGAGAATACCCTGCAGCTGGCTAAACATCTTGTTTTTTCAGTTTTACCCAGAACTTGGCTTCTTCCCTATATAAGCTGCCCTAGTATGCTCAATAAACAAGATTTGATCAGACTGCCATCTTGTCTTCATTTTATACGTCTGTTGTCTGTCCCCAATACCAATCCCTTTTCCAGGGTCTTCATTGACAGTTCTGCAGGTCAGGACAGTGACTGAGACAGTTTACTACCTAAACAGTCACCCAACTCTCTCTATAACATTGGAGCATCATCTTCAGCTTTCTGGCACAACAGATGTAACTGCCAACTGCATAAGAAGGTTCTTTGATGCTCATCATCTTCTTGGAGGCAGGCTGCGTGTTGCCAGGAGTTAACTTGTCTTGTTGTCAAAGAATCTTTAGATTAACAGGACATTATCCACAGTTGTGTCCAGAGCAGGGACTGACTCTATCATGAACTCTGGTGCCCCACATTTGACCACTTCCCCTTTGGGAGGAGGCCTGGTGACACTTAGGGAAAGAATAGGCAGGCTACAAGGATAAGACTTGATAGGCTGTGACTCTATGGTTAGCAAGAAAGTCCCTTCTGTCACAGACCTAGGGGAGGGGATTAGGATGAAAGAGGGTGGGAGGGAAGAATGAGAGAATACAAGGGGATAACAATTGAGATGTAATCTGAATAAATTAATAAAACTGAAACAAAGAATCTTTAGAATAATAAAACATTTTTGTGGGATTCAGAATTATTTATTTTATTTCATTTTACTTTATGAATTTATTCTTATTACATCTCAATGGTTATCCCATCCCTTGTATCCTCCCATTCTTCCCTCCCTCCCATTTTCTCCTTACTTTCCTCCTCTATGACTATGAATGAGGAGTCCTCCTCCACCTGTATATGCTCATAGGGTATCAAGTCTCTTCTTAGTAGTCTGATATCCTTCCTCTGAGTGCCACCAGGCCTCCTCATCCAGGAGAAATGGTCAAATATGCAGCACCAGAGTTCGTGTGAAAGTCATACCCCACTCTCCACTCAGTTGTGGAAAATGTCCTGTCAATTGGCTAGATCCAGGTAAGGGTTTGAAGTTTAGTGCATGTATTGTCCTTGGCTGGTGACATAGTTTAAGCAGGGCCCCTGGGCCCAGATCTGCCCATCATAATGTTCTTCTTGTAGGTTTCTAGGACCCTCTGGATACTTCTATTTCCCCATTCTCCCTTGCTTCTCTCATCTAGAGTCCCAATAGGAAGTCTCCTCTGTCCCACTTTTCTGGTAAGTGAAAACTTTCATGGGACATGCCCCTTGGGCTAGTGTTCAGATATAAGTGAGTATATACCATTTGACTCTTTCTGCTTTTGTGTTAACTCACTCATTATAATCATTTCTAGTTCAATCTATTTGTCCATAAATTTCAGCAATTCCTTGTTTTAATAGCTGAGTAGTATTCCATAGTGTAAATGTACCACAGTTTCTTTATCCATTCTTCTACTGATGGACACTTAGGCTGTTTCCATGTTCTGGCTATTATGAATAAGGCTGCTATGAACATGGTTAAGCAAATGTCCCTGCTTTGTGCTTGAGAATCTTCTGGGTATATTCCAAGGAGTGGAATAGCTGGGTCTTGAGGAAGCCCTATTCACAGTTTGCTGAGGTAGCGCCAGGTAGATTTCCAAAATGGCTGTACTAGTTTGCATTCCAACCAGCAATGAAGGAGTATTCCTCTTTCTGCACATCCTCACCAACATGTGGTATCACTTGAGTTTTTGATCTTAGCCATTCTGATGGGTGTAAGATGGACTCTCAGAGCTGTTTTGATTTGCATTTCTCTGATGACTAAAGACGTTAAGCATTTCTTCAAGTGTTTCTCAGGCATTCAATATTCCTCTGTTGAGAATTCTCTGTTCACTTCTGAGCCCCATTTCTCAATTGGGTTATTTGATTTTGTGTTGCTTAATTTCTTGAGTTCTTGATATATTTTGGATATTCGACCTTTGTCAGATGAAGGGTTAGTGACGATCTTTTCCCAGTCTGGAGGCTGTCGCTTTGTTCTCTTGACAGTGTCTCCTACCTTACAGAAGCTTCTCAAACTTATGAGGTCCCATTTATTAATTGTTGACCTTAAGTCCTGGGCTGTTGGTGTTCTGTTCAGGTGCCAATGTGTTCCAGGCTCTTCCCCACTTTTTCCTCTAACTGATTTGATGTCTCTGGTTTTATGTTGAGGTCTCTAATCAACTTGGACTTGAGTTTTGTGCATGGTGACAAATAGGGGTCTAATTGCATTTTTCTACATGTAGACACCCAGTTAGACCAGCACCACTTGTTGAAGATGCTATCGTTTTTCCATTGAATAGATTTGGCTTCCTTGTCCAAAAGCAAGTGACCAAATGTGTGTAGATTCATCTTTGGGTCTTTAATTCAATTCCATTGATCCACCATCCTATTGCTTTGCCAGTACCATGCTGTTTTAATTACTGTTCCTCTATAGTACAGCTTAAGATCAGGTATGGAGATTCCTTTGGAGGATCTTTTATTGTACAAGATTGTTTTAGCTATTCTGATTTTTTTTCCATGTGAAGTGGAGAATTGAACTTTCAATGTCTTTAAAAAGTTGTATAGGTATTTTGATAGAGATTGCATTGAATCTGTAGATTGTTTTTTGTAGGATGGCCATTTTCACTATGTTAATTCTCCCAATCCATGAGCAAGGAAGATCATTCCATCTTCTCATGCAATCTTCAAACTCTTTCTTCAGAGTTTTGCCTTTTTTTTTTCCAAACAAGTCCTTATACTGGAACCAAAGTGTTCTATTATTCTTGATCTAAAACTTTCTGCGTATATTTTTTCAATCATATGATATAGCCAAAATTAAATTATATCTTCTTTGGGTATAAATTTATTGAAATTTCAGTCCATAATTACATCTTATAACACCTATGTGTCTTGAATCCAAAGGACATTCATACTTGTTTTCTCTTCTAGTACTCTGTAGAGATGGTGTAGCAATATTAGACTAAAATATATGGGCTTCAGCGCTGAACAAGATACAAAATACAATAAATATTTATTTAATGGTAAAAATGTGAATTGCCATATACACGTTAGGCTGATATAACTATATAAACATTTGGTTTCATGAATTCTGAGATCTTCATTCAGTGTCACTAAGAACATGTCTCAGTTATCATTAACTCATTTTTCATGCTATCAAGTTTAGTATTCAATTTATATTGCCTTCACTATTACATTTCAGCTTTAGAAGAATAAAGTAAAAATATATTGTGGTGTTCTCTTATAGGTTATTTATTAAGAAATAAGCTTTTTTAAAAGATTCAGAAAGAGTGTTGAGGGGAATAAAAGAATTGAAGGTGGAGAGTTGTTGTTGTTCTTTTAATAAGACATCATAATGAAGGCAATTTATAGAGGGTAGTGCTTTTTCGAGATTTTTCAAACAGTTTCAGAGGGTGAGTTTATCACCATGGTTGCAGCAAACATAGGAGCAAGCACGCAGGCATGTCACTGGAAGAATAGATGAAAGGATATCCACAGATATATCCACTAGCATGAGTAAGGGAGAGAGAGTTAATTGGGAATAGTATGGGCTTTTCAAACCTCTAAGTTACACATCCTTCAATAAGGCTAGACTTCCTATTCTATCTCAAACAATTACACCAACTGAATACCACATATTCCAACACATGATCCTTTAAACCAGCTCATTCAATTCCAGACAAAAGGGAATAGGGAAAGCGTTAAAATACTTTGATTAAGTATATTTTTTTTAAACAAATGAAACAAACAAAAACTTGCAAACACATAACTTAATAAATTCTAAGCAAAGAAAATAATTGTAAGTAAACAAGAAATAGTTCAAAAATTAAATGAGCTAGCTACAAGTATATATCCTTGTAAAATACTCTAAATACATTGAGTAAATACAATGTGTGGTGGAATTTTTTGTGGGCTGTCTAGGAAACACATTGTAGACCAGGCTGTTCTCGAACCCACAGAGATCCACTTGCCTATGCCTTCCAGTGTTGGGATTAAAGGCATGTGCTACCATGTATGGCCAGTGTGGAATCTTTTATGTTTGAATATTTCACTGAGCACAAGGCTTCATTATATGTCTTGTCAGAAAAAAATAGTTTTTTTCGAGGGTAAATAACATCCAGTTTCATATATTTTTCCTAACCCATTCAGAGGCTGATGGACATATTAAACTATTCCAAATTGTTTTTCTGTTAAAATGGCTATACAAATATTCCTTCCAGATACATTACCACAATGAAATTGCTGCATCATGTGCTATTTATAGCGTTTCAAGGAACACCAGATTGTGATTAGCTTTAATTATCAACTTGACAGAGCCTACAATCCCCTTAATGAGTGACTGTCTAGATTAGGTTAGCCTATAAACATGCCTATGAACATTGCATGACTATACTAATTGGGGTGGTAAGAGCTATCTCCATTCCTTGGAATTGGGCCATTGACTTCATAAAAAAAATAGTGAGTGGATCAAACACACATGTTTTCTTTCTGTTTTTTTTTTTCCTTTGAATACAAGTAGAAGTCTCAAGACCTTTCTACCTTGACTTTTCCCTGATGAAAGAATGTAATCTAGAATTGTAAACTAAATGTGTCAGCTAGGTTCTTTGTCAGTTTTATACAATCTAGAGTCATAGTTCTTAGTGACATAGATTCTGGTTCTACGTGAGTATTTGTCTTTAAGAAGTACCAAAGACTTTTTTAAAAATCTGATACTTATAGACTTGACAGTGCAGCTTTATATAGTTATAAATTTATTATCATAAATAACAACTCCAGTAGTATCCCATATTGTTTGGATTAAAACTATCCTATAATCAATAATATAACCAGGAAAGATAGTACTCAGGCAGGAGAGTTTCTAAACAGATCCAACCTGAATTCTCTGTGCCCACATCCATGCCAACATATTCTGTCTCTTGAATTTTAGATCTTAGCCATTCTGATGGGTGTAAGATGGAATCTCAGAGTTGTTTTTTTGTTTTTTGTTTTTGATTTGCATTCCTCTGATGACTAAGGACGTTGAGCATTTCTTTAAGTGTTTCTCAGCCATTTGATATTCCTCTGTTGAGAATTCTCTTTTTAGGTCAGAACGCCATTTCATAATTAGGTTATTTGGTTCGGTGGTGTTTAATTTCTTGAGTTTTTATATATTTCACATACAAGCCTTTGTCAGATATATTTAGATTACTCAATGATTCTTGGTGGGAATATTGTCAGCCTATGTGAGTAAATTTCACTTAACCTTTATAGGCACATCTATACACATAGAGATATACATAATGTTTGTTAAATAAGTAGTAATTGTAATCTCATAATTTTCCAATATAGAATATTTCATTAATATAATACTCTATTTCTCTTTTATATTTTCCTTAAACTCCAGCTTAATTAATATTATTTTATTTCAACATACTAGAATTATATACTTTCTGAAGTGCAAGTCTTATTTAAGCATGCAACCAAAACTTCTGACTGACTGCTAATGTTAGACTTCATCCTTTAAAAATCAATGTGCGTGCTTGTGAGTGTGTGTGTGTGTGTGTGAGAGAGAGAAATGTGATCTAGCACAAGTGTCACAGTGCTTGTGTGGTGGTCTCAGGAAAGCTGTATTGAATCCATTCTCTCTTCCCCTTTTATGTGAGTTATGGGGAACGCTTAGATCTCTTTTTTGCAAAGTAAACACATTTACTCCTGAGTAGTCTCTATGGCCTCTACCTTACACATCTGATAAATAGTGAGTAGATGATCTAGTTCTATCCATAATTTTTAAAAATATGATGCTTCTTGATAAACTTTGTCACTTCTGTTTTAGTACTTTCAAAATTTGCCTTGGAAATGGTGTTTTATTATCTAAGACTTTATTTTATTTTTGGCATACATATTTATATTATTACATGTGAGTAGAAAAATTACATACACCAAGAAGAACCGTGAAACAATCAGGGATCATATGAATGTTACATTCATAGTGCTTTGGCTAATTGCATTTGGCATCCTTATAGAAAACATCTTTCTTGGTGAGTCCAAAATTCTGAATGATAATCAATATTATCATTCTTATCTCTGTCAGTTCTAAACTTCTATCTAGATCTGAAAACATCTTAACCACTAAACAGCTAAGGTTAATTGTAAGACTAAACTATCTGGTCTTCAACACCATCAGAAATTTGAGAAGGAATAAAACTTAATTACCTGAGTGAAACAGACGTGCAAGTTAGCAGCTTCCAAAATCAGAAGGAAAAAAATAGAAAGGGAGCTTGCTGCCTGAGTAGTCACCCAAAACTCTGTATAACATTGGAGCATCATCTTCAGCTCTTTTGGTCCAATATACCTGACAGATATATTTGTGAGATAGGAACTATTCAGGACTCGCTTATCCTGTCTTGGAAGAGAGCAGCCAGCAACTCTGCCTGTATCCATGCTTGTCTGTTTTTAGGCAGAATTCTTTCTGTGTCAGAAATGAGGACATTTTGCCCAGTGATTGGTTTGCCATATTTGAAGCCATCTCCATAAGGATGTTATTTGATGGTCATCATCTTCTTGAGGTAGGCTGGAAAGCTGCCAGCAGTTAACCTGTCTTGTTGTCAAAGAATCGTTAAGATATTAAAAGCTTCTTAAACACCATAGATACCAAATAACAAAATTGAATCAAGATCAAGTAAACAAATTGAATAGTCCTATTTCTCCTAAGGAGATTGAGGCGATCAACTATATTCTCCCAATTAAAAAAAAAAAAAGCCCAGGTCCTGATGGATTCAGAGCAGAATTGTACTAGACTTTCAACAAAGAGTTAATACCAATTCTCTTTAAACTGTTCCACAGAATAGAAACATAAGGAAAGTTATCAAACTCATAAACTCATTCTATGAGGCCACAGTCACCTTGATACCTAAACCACAGAAAGATTCAACAAAGAAAGATAATTTCACCAATTTCTCTTATAAACATTGACTCAAAAATACTCAACAAAATATTCACAAATCAAATCCAAGAACACATCTAAAATATCATACAGTATGACTCAGTAGGCTTCATTCCAGGGTCACAGGGGTAGTTCAATATATGGAAATCTATCAATGTAATCCAGCATATAAACAAACTGAAAGAAAAAAAAGTGACGTGATCATACCCTTAGATGCCAAAAAAAGCATTTGATAAAACCCAACACCCATTCTTAGAGAAAGCATGGATACAAGGCACATACCCTCAAATAATAAAGGCAATATACAGCAAGCCTATAGCCCAGCTCAAACTAAATGGAGAGAAACTTAAACCAATTCCACCGAAATCATGTGTAAGACAAGGCTGTCCCTCTCTATATATCTCTTCGATATGATGTTTAAATTTTTTGATTGCTTATCTACAATCCATGCACCCAGAAATGTCAGGCAAAAAGAAGAAATGAAGTGGTGGTTGGGGCACAGGGATCTCCATAGGAGGGGGAAACAAGATAGATTTTATTTGTGGACTGAAGCTGGGGGGATGGAGAATGGGAAGATGAGATGGAAAATTGGAGGGCAGATGTGATAGAGGGAAGGAATGAGGAAAGGCATAACTAGAACTAAGGCCCATTTCAGAAGCATTTAAGGGGTGGTATGGGAACCTAGTGTGGTGGAAATTTCATATAATATGAGAAGGCTTATTGAAGTCTTCAAGTGATGAGGGAGTCACAACTCAGTATCTTCAGTCACCAAATGAAACTTACAGTACTAGAACTGGCTTATATCCAGTTGAGTTGTTGGCCAGAAGGATTGCATGGAAACACCCAACTAACAAAGTACTGAAGGAGAGATAAACCTGTTTTTTGTTTGTTTGCTTCCTTGCTTGCTTGCTTTTTAGATCACAAGTGATAGAGCAGGTGATGATTATCCCTTTAGAATTCGAACCACCATGTGAGGGAGATTGGTTGTTAAGCAGCTGAAAAATGTCCTCCAACAAATTCTAAGAGGAGGTATAAACATGAGACAAAAACAGGAGGTGGGACTGTTGGAGACTTGGGATAGTTTTGGCTGTTCATTGCTCCACTTTGAGATGCTACTAGAGAGAACTCCTCAAGGGAAGCCTTTGGAGCTCCAGCCTGTGATTGAAGTTCCTGGTTCTGGTTGCTCCAGGTTCCAGCAGAAGAAGTCCTGCTATTATGCCAGGAGATTTGTTCCTTGGAACTGATATCCTTACGGTTTCATTATTGTATTTTTAACCTTCTTTTCCTATTGTTTAGGTTATTTGGGTTATAAGTGAGGTACTCTCGGTAAATAAGTTCCTAATAAAATATAATGTTTAAGATTATTGAGCCTACAAAGTACTAAAACAACAAAGGCTGTGTTGTGGGTTTATAAAATAATTTATTTCTTTGTTTCTCTATAGCTATGCAATCTTACTTAATATGATTTATGCCTCCTCCCTTCCTTCTTCTGTGTGTGTGTGTGTGTGTGTGTGTGTGTGTGTGTGTGTGTGCGTGTATCTCACACTGCCCAGATAAGTGTCTCAAAAACATACATTTGTCCCCCATCTTTCTTCAAAACATGAAAAGAAAACAGATATGTACTTCTTTTAATACAATGCATTTTTTCAATATTTCAGATTTAATACTTTCCAACTCCTGTATTTAGGCTTACTGATATTTCTTCTATATGACTCTAGTTTTCACAAAAAAAATGTATTTTAATCATTCTTTTCATTTATAGGCTATGTTTGAAGTTTAGATTTTAAAGTCATTCCTATCTGTATTTACTGGCATTTTGCTCCTATGTCATATCTTCATACTATTCACGTTTGAACTGTTTTTTTTTTCAATGTCATTAGGATGGTTGCTTTAAAGCCTGTGATACTTTGTCTAGAATATCTTCTCTAAGATGTCTTTCTAGGACAGTCTCTGTTGTTTATTCATATTAATTTAACATCAGATTTTCGCCTTCATTTACTTTTGATTTTTTGTTTAAAAATAAGCATTTGAAAGTATTAATGTGGAAACTGTTCTGCCTCTCTTTCATTTTTTTCTGTGATTTGAATCATTTTTTTTTTTTTTGCAGTGTGTTTCTTCTCCATAGAGATTCCATTCAGCTTCCTTTCTGCATTCCACGAGAAGTTTCTTAGCTGAAGTCTCTCTCTCTCTCTCTCTCTCTCTCTCTCTCTCTCTCTCTCTCTCTCTCTCTGTGTGTGTGTGTGTGTGTGTGTGTGTGATTATATTTGAAATCACTAGACTTTAAAGTCAAGTTGCTGGAAGGTGAAAGCAAGGAAAAATAAACAATATAATTAAGTACAGAATTTAGAAATTCCCAGAAATTGATTTCAGACACATGAAAAGAGGGTTGCAGTGTTGGACACAGAAGGTGCAGTAATGAAGCTCTTTGAACACTCCTATGTGATCAGAAGTAGCAAATAAAGATTGCTGGACATGCTGCCAAGATTGGGATATTGGGGCTCCATGTTGTGGTTTCTGTGTGTTGTACTGCAGCTGATCCAACTTAGCCACACCATCCTGCTCTAGAACTGAAGTGAGGCAAGAGTTAATGATGCTGCTCTGTTAAGAGTTAACCTTGTCCGAAATTAACCAGAATTTGTTCTCAGAGCCTTTCCCTGTTGATTATCCGAAGCCTTCAAAAACTCCAGATACCAGAACAACAGTGTTTCCTCAGCCAGTATAGCCACAATAGTGAGCTGAGGTTTTGTTAGGGACTCACTGTAACACTCTCTCAACATATCTCATAATACTAATTTGTCAACAAAAAAAAAAATGGAAAAGAAAACAGAACTCATAGCAAGGAATATTTGGATAGTTCATTTCTAACATGCCTAAGTCCTGTCTTTGATCCATAGGATTATACTGGACTTGGTGGTGTGTACCTCTAAACTGAGCATTTGCTATGCAGATAGGAAAGTGAGAAGTTCAGCATTATGCTCGGCTACACAAGGATTCAGGCCTTCCTGTGGAAACCTGCATTGATGAACAAAGAAGTATAGAACTGGCTCTGCATGAAGTTCTATTGTGATGGGGATGGCCGTCCTTTAATCTGATAAGGCTCAATTTCTTGGTGTGAATAAGGCATACATAAATCAATTATTTTAAGGTTATTGAAATAATGAATATAAGGACCTCTGTATTAAAAATGCAGTGATTGATAGAAACCTTTAATAATAAGTAAAGATCAGTTTGTTGGCTGCTGATGACTTTTGTAAATTCTAGCTATAATTTTTGATATGTGATTTAAAGGTTTTATTAAAAAGAAGAAAGATAGATGAAACTTAGAGTCCTCAAATTTTAGTTTCACACTTAGAAGGCTGTAGTTTTAACACTACACGTATTGCTTGTTGCTAATTTAGATTTTAAAATTATAATGGAAAATAAATTAATTACAGGATAAAAATAGATAACTGGCTACTAGAACATTGCCTTGTTTCACTAAACATTTGTTTGCTTAATATCCAACCATATTATGGTTTAGTTCAAGATTATATAAGAAAATATTAAAGTTTGATGTAAACATAATTCATCTTTGACTTATTGGATATCCTGTTGAATAGTACTAATGTTTTGTGCACAAATTTTTTTATTATCGATGAAAAATAGAATAATGCTTGTTGGGAATAAGTTTACTTTGTATAATAAGTTTGAAACAATAGTATTCTTTCAAACTGCTTTTTCATTAAATTTAATGTTTTTCTAAGTAAGAAAAATAATAAGGGAAATGAAAAATAGAAAATTTCAATATGTTCATCATGTCACTAAAGTCATATTGCTTAAAAACTTGCATGTTTGACACATATTAAGACAATTAAGTTTAATAAAAATTATTTATTAACATAACAGATGCTGACTAAATATTTCTCTATCATACACTACATTTTACAAGTTAATTTGTTTGTTTTAATAAAATTGATTTTTCTTTGGATATTTTAATTTCTAAATCGTAAACATTATAATTTTTCCATTTATTCCAGTGTATTTGCAATAATTGTCTATGCATTATATGATTATTTGTTTAATTTCTTTTGGTTTTTATGTTTTTGTTTGTTTTCTGTTTGTTTGTTTCCTTTTTTGTTTTGTTTTTATTGCTGTCATTGTTATTTTACTTTTTTTTAAACGGAAATGTTTTCTTTTTAATAAATGTCATTGAGTTACAATATCCAGCATCTCTAGATAATTCCATTAGAAGGCAAACACAAAAGTGAAGTGCCAAATGGTAACTAATGGGAACATGAAAAAGCATGATTATTTTACTTTTTGAGAGAGTGTTTCTCTATGTAGCCTTTGTTGTCCAGGACTTGCTTTGTAGACCAGGCTGGCCTCGAACTCACAGTGATCTGCCTGCCTCTGCCTCCAGAGTGCTGAGATTACAGGCATGTGCCTGCACATGGCCCTATTTGCTTGTTATTTAAAATTGCTTCAACCATACAGGTAGTACTTACTGATAAGGAATCATTATTACAGTCAATATGAAGTAACTAATATTTTGAAAATAATGTTATTACTATTTTTCTGGAAATTTAAAAATTCATCTTACTTAACATAGGACCAAAACTGAACTGATTTAGCTCCATGCAAATACCTTTAACTTACAGTCAATAGTTTCATTAACTGGCTACTATCTTAGGCTATTTTTTATCAATTTGTAAAATATTTTGGCCAATAATGCCACATATGCCAATTTTTTTCTGTCAATTATTCACATGATGTATGTATTCTTATTTTGTGTGTATAAATGGTTTGCTTGCATGTATGCATTTATATGCAGTGTGTAGTGCCTGCTGTTGCAGGTGCTCAGAAAAGGGTATCTAATATCTTGGAACTAGAAATATGCATTCTGATGCTGCTATATTGGCTTTAAATATGATCATGTTTCTGCAGCAAAACCAGCAAGTGAAATAATCCACTAAGCCACCACTGCAGTCCCATGCCCTGTGTTTTTATGGTTATATCACTTCAGAAAAAAATGTGAACCCAAACGGTAACTCCAATAAACTCAGATTATGCCTGATTTAGAGAATTCTGAGTTAATGGCAGTTCTTTAATATACATGAGACTTTATTTCCAATTAGTTACTCACTGATATCCTGTGTAAATATAATAATCTGAGAGTTAAGTTACAGAAAATAGGGTTATCTCTCATGGATTTTGCTTTGAAGTAAGCAGTGGTTGGATTTAGGATCTCAGAGTCTTGACCACACCATTTGTTGATATGTCCTAGCTTGATGAAATAAATTTTGGTTATTCTGTGTTTTTTTTTTACTTAGTAAACTTGAAAATTTTACATTTTTTTATTTATTTTCTTTCATTATAATTTATTCACATTATATTCCAATTGTAATCCCCTCTCTCTTATCCCAGATTCCCTTGCTCTTCTGCCCTATTCTCCTCCCTTAGACCTCTGACAGGTGGGGTGAGGACATTCCCTGACCCCATCTGACCACAGCCTATGTTGGCTCATCTACATCCCCTTCCTCTGTGTTCCAACAGGGCCTCTCAGCCAAGAAGCAGTGATCAAATCACAGGCACCATAGTTCCTATCAGACACAGTCTCCCGCTCTCCACCTCCCTTCCCCTCATTGGGGAATCAGCTGTCCATTGGCTACATCTGAACTGAGGGTCTAGATTCTCTGATTGCAATGTCTTTAGTTGGTGCATCAGTTCGTGCAGGCTCCCCTGTGTCCAGAACCTCTAGCCTTGATAGTGTTCTTGTGTAGCTCCTGACAACCCCATCCCCCACCTTTTCCATACAAGCCTCAGTGCCTCAAATAACTGCTACTTAAGGCTTTACAATACAATGTAGTATCTTTTAAAACCACTACAGTCTATTAAAACCTGTAATGATCACAGATCCTAAGGACATGGACCATATCAAAGCATATATTTTATAGCAAATGCTCACATTGTTAAGATGTACTAACAATCAAGAATGTCCCAAACACTGCCTTGAACTGCAGCAAACAGGATGAAGAATCTGCTTCCTTCCAGGAACTTCTAGAAATCAAGGAAAACAATTAAGTGAACACAGTGTGCTAACTCCAGAAATAAATCGAGTTCAAACTTAGTGTAAATTAATTGGTATTCTGAAAACAATTGTAGATCAATAAAAGGAACATATAGCTGGCAACAGACATATACTTCTTCTGTTTCAAGTGAAACAATTGTTTGAGCTATCATATCTTAAAAGAGAAACATCAGCCACAAGAAAAAAAACTGAATTGTATATATCCTAGACATAAGATATTGTATACTTTTGACAAAACAGCTAAAGTAAGTGTATAGGTTATGGTTTTCCAATGTCAAGGCCCCTTTTTTTTAAGTCTGTTACTGAGAAATAATAAGACTTATCTCAAGCTAAGACAGTTGTCATAGTAAATTGTACAGATTTATCAAACTCTATTTTAATGTTTGTATAATTAATAATATAAGTATATTATATTATATATTAGTATAATTAATAACCTAAGGTATCTAGGTGCAAAGATTGAGAGAACAAGGCAAGGAAAAGCTGAGAGACCTGCCATTTGAGTGCCAAGAAGAGGGGGGAAAAAAGACAGAAAAAAAAGAAAAAATGTCCCATTTTTTGCTGAAAATATTATATCACTTACTTTAAAGAGGAATGTTACAGATTTTAAAAAGGCATTAAGCAGAGCAGAAACTATTGGGAAAAAATGTTCACCAGCCCTAAAACTGACAGAGGGCTAATATTCAAAATATATAAAGAACACGAGAAGCTATCACCAAGCGTCCTCATTAGAATGACATCGTCTTTAAACCCTGTGTGGCAATCCTTGAGGAATGCCCTGATGCACAAGGAAGATAGGACAACCGGGAAGTTAACTACTTCCTTAAGATCATCTAACTTTTGGATGATTACCCAAAATGTTTCATTGTGGGAACAGACACTGTGGGCGCCAAACAGATGCCGCTGATCCACTTGTCCCCATGAGCGAAGGCCGTAGTGCAAGAACACCATGATATTCAGGACCATCAGGGGCTACGTGGAAAACAACCCCACTCTGCAGAAGCTGCTGCCTCATATCCAGGGTAACGTGGGCTTTGTGTTCACCAAGGAGGACCTCACTGAGATTAGGGACATGCTGCTGGCCAAAGAAGTGTCAGCTGATGCTCATGCTGGTGCCATTGACCCCTGTGAGGTCACTGTGCCACCTCAGTCTGGGGCCTGAGACCACCTTGTTCTTGCAGGCTTTGGGCACAGCCACTGAAATTTCCAGAAGCACCATTGAAATGCGGAGTGATGTACATCTGATAAAACTGGAGACAAAGTAGGAGTCAGCTGTTCCACACTACTGAACATACTCAATCTCTCCCCTAGCAGGTGTTTGACACTAGCAGCACTTATAACCCTGAAGTGCTTGACCTCACAGAGCACACTCTGCACTCTTGCTTCCTAGAGGATGCCCAAAATGTTGTCAGCGTCTGTCTGCAGATTCCTTACCTGACTGTTGCCTCAGTGCCACAACTTATCATCAATGGGCACAAGAGAGTCCTGGCTTTGTGGAGAATGATAACACCTTTCCTCTTGCTGAGAAGGTAAAAGCCTTTTTTTGGCTGATCCATCTGCATCTGTGGTTGCTGACCCTGTGGCTGCAGCCACCATTGCTGGTCCTTTTGCCACTACAGTCGCAGACAAGGTTGAAGTCAAGGAAGAGTTGGAGGAATCAGATGAGCATATGGGATTTGGTCTCTTTGACCAATCACTTCTCAAAGCAGCCAATTCAGCCACCTTAATTTGAGAAACATGGAAATAAAATCACACTTCTCTTAAATCAAACACACACACACACACACACACACACACACACACACACACAAAGAAATTGAATGACATCAAACCAAATAATCCAAATAAAATCAACAGAGGAAGATCAAATGGCCTAGAGAAACTTAAAGAAATGTCATACACATTTTGAATATTCAAATCAAAATGACTCATATTTTATCTTATACTTATCAGAATGGCTAAGACCAAAAACTCAAGTGACAGCACTTGCTGCCAAGGATGTGGAGAAAGAGGAACACTCCTCCATTGCTGGAGTACAAACTTTTCCAGACACTGTGGAAATCAATCTGGTGCTTTCTCACAAAATTGGAAATGGTGCTACCTCATGGCCCAGGCATACCACTCCTGGGCATATACCCAAAAGATGTTCAACCATGCAACAAGGACATGTGTTCAAATATATTCATGGCACCTTCATTCATAATAGCCAGAATTTGGAAAAAAACTTGGCTATCCCTCAACTGAAGAACAGATAAAGAAACTGTGGTACATTTACACATGGAATAACTACTGGTATTAAAAACAAAGACATATTGAAATTTCCAGACTAATAAATGGAACTAGAAAGTATCATCCTGAATGAGGTCACCCAGGCCCAGAAAGACACTCATGGTATATACTTCCCTCAGCGGATATTAGCTAAATAATACAGGATAACCACATTATAACATAGCTTTATATTACAAATGTTGAGAAATAAAAATGTTTGAAAAAAATTTTTTAGTAAGTGAAATAGAATATAACTCTCGTGGAGAATTTAAATTTGGTTTATTAGGTCACTAACTTCATAACAACACAAAATATTTTCTGATTTATATGTATTATAATATATCATATATGTTAATTTTTAATTTGCTCACTGTACATCCCAATGGTAGCCCCCTCATTCATCTCCTCCAGGTCTCACCCTCCTTCACTTTTTCTCCCTTTTCCCCTCCCCTAATTCTCAGAAAGGGGGAGCCCTCCACCCTTACCATCCGACCAGTAAGTATAAATTCTCATCAGAACTGCCTGGATCCTCTTCCTCTGTTGTCTGGCATGGCCCTCACAACAGGTAGAAGTGATCAATGAGTGGGCAACAGAGTCCATGTCATCGGCAGCGTCTACTCCATATACTATGGAGCTCATATGGAGAGTGTGCTTCCTATCTATTGCATCTCAGTAGGAGTTCTGTGTCTTCCACATGCATGATTCCTCATTTCTGCAGGCTGATACATCCCTCTCTGCAGGTCTCCCTGCACCCAGATTTGTTGGCTCCTATCCCCTTCAGGTGTTTCCATCCCTCAACTCTTCACTAAGACTCTCTGCTTTCTGCCCAAAGTTGGGCAATGAGTCTCAGCATCTGTATTAATCCCCCTCTGTGTAGAATTATTCAGAGGATCTCTATGGAAGGCTCCCATCCTGTTCCCTCTCTTCAAGCACTTTCAGCATCTATTCTATTTGTAATTATGAATGAGAATTAAGCATACTCCCTAGGGTCCTCCCTATTATTTAGCTTCTTTAGGTTTGGAATAAAGTGTGGTTATCCTGTATTGTATGGCTAATATCTGCTTATAAGTGAATATACACCAAGCATGTCTTTCTGGGTCTGAGTTAACTCACTCAGGATAAATGTTTTGTTGTTGTTGTTGTTCAATACATTTGCCTGAAATTTTCATGATTTCTTTGTTTTAATTTCTGAGTAGTATTCCATTTTGTAAATGTAGCACATATTCTTTATCCATTTGTTGGCGGAGGGACATCTAGGTTCTTTTCAAATTCAGGCTATTATGAATAAAGGTACTATGAAGATAGTTGAGCAAATATCCTTGTTGTGTGGTAGAGCATCTTTTGGCTATATGTCCAGGAGTGGTATAGTGGAGTAATGAGGTAGCACTTATTTCCAATTTTTTGAGAAAGCACATATAGATTTCCAAAATGGTTTTATAGGTTTGCTCTCCCATAAGATATGGAGGAGTATTCCCCTTTCTCCACATCATTGCCAGAATGTGCTGTCACTTGAGTTTTTCATATTAGCTATTCTGATAGGTATAAGATGGAATCTCAGAGTCCTTTTGACTTGCATTTCCCTGATCACTAAAGACATGGAACTTTTCTTAAAGTGTTTCCTGGCCATTGTATATTCTCTGTTGAGAGTTCTTGGATATTAGCCCTCTGTCCTTTGTAGTGTTGGTGGGCTTTCCTTTTGTTCTGTTGACAGTGTCCTTTTCCTAACAGAAGCTTTTCAGTTTCATGACATCCAATTTTTAAATTGTTGCTCTGAGAGCCTGAGCTATTGGTGTTCTGTTACGGAAGTTGTCTCCTGTGCCAATGAGCTCAAGGATCTTCCCCACTTTCTCTTCTAACAGATTTAGTATGTCTGATTTTATGCTGTGATCTTTAATACACTTGGACTTAGTTTTGTGCAGTGATAAGTATGGGTCTATTTGCATTTTTCTACAAGTAAACATGCAGTTAGATCATCACAATTTGCTGAGAAAACTTTCTTTTTGTCCGTTGTATGATTTTGGCTTCTTTATCCAAATATGCTTAGATGTGTGGGTTTATTTCTGTTTTTTTTTTTTTACTTGATTTGATTGATCTACCAGTCTGTTTCTATGTCAGTACCAAGTAGTTTTAATTACTATTGCTCTATAGTGCAACTTGAGATCAGGGATAGAGATACTTCCAGAAGATATTTTATTGCGTATAATTGTCTTATTTATTCAGGGTTTTTTGTTTTTCCATATGAAGTTGAGAATTGTTTTATCAAGGTATGTAAAGAATTGCATTGGTATTTTGATGGGAATTGTATTGAATCTATAGATTGCTTTTTATTAAGATGGCCATTTTTACTAAGCTAATCTTACCTATGCATAAGTATGGGAGATCTTTCCATCTTCTGATATTTTCTTTAATTTCTTTCTTCAGAGACTTGAGATTTTTTAAAAAATATATATATATACAAGATTTTCACTTGTTTGGTTAGACTTGCACCTGGATACCTTATGTTTTGGGGATACTGTGAAGGGTCTTCTTTCCCTACATTTTTTCTCAGCTTGTTTATCTTTTGTATACAGGAAGGCTACTGATATTGTTTGTTGATTTTGTATCCATCAACTTTGCTGAAGATGTTTATCAGCTGCAGCAGTTCCTTATTATAATTTTTGCATCATTTATAGATACTATTATATCATCTGCAAATAGTGGTGCTTTGGCTTCTTCCCTTCCAATTTGTATCCTTTTGATCGCCTTTAGTTGTCTTATTGCTCTAACTAGGTCTTCAACTATTATATCGAAGAGATACTGAGAGAGCAGTCAGCCTTGTATTGTTCCTGATTTCAGTGGAATTGATTTAAGTTTCTCTCCATTTAGTAAGATGTTGGCTATATTCTTGCTGTATATTGCCTTTACTATGTTTATGCATGTGCCATATATCTCTGATATTTTCAAGATTTTTAACATGAGTGGGTGATGGATTTTTCAAATGCTGTTTTGGCATCTAAGGTGATGATCATGTGGTTTCTTTCTTTCAGTTTTTTTATAGAGTGGATTGCACTGATGAATTTCCATATATTGAACCGCTCCTGCATGCCTATAATAAAGTCTATTTGGAATAGTGAATGATATTTTTTGTAAGTTCTTGGATTCTGTCTGTGAATATTTTATTGAGTATTTATATATCAATGTTCATAAGAAAACTTGGTCTGAAATTCTCTTTCTTTGTTGTGTCTTTTTATGATGTAGTTGTCAAGGTGACTGTGGCTTCATAGAAAGAGTTTGGGAAAGTTCTTTTTGTTTCTATTTTGTGGACTAGTCTGAGAAGTGTTGGTATTAGCTTTCCTTTGAAGGTGTCAGAGAATTCTTCACTGAATCCACCAGGCTTTGAACTTTGTCTGGTTTGGAAACATTTGATGACTGTTTCTCTTTCCTTAACATTCATGGGAGTGTACAAAATGTTTATCTGATCTTGATTCAATTTCAGTAAGTGGAATTTTTCAAGAAAAATTTCCATATCATTTAGATATTTAATTTTTCTGTCATGTAGACTTTTGAAATAAGACCTAATAACTCTTTTGATTCCACAGTATCTATCATGATGTCTCTCTTTTCATTTCTGATTTTTTTATTTGGATACTCTCTCTTTGCCTTTCAGTTAGTTTTGCTAAGGGTTTGTGTAGGGTTAGCAGTCTTAGAAACAAATTATTTGGTGTTCTTTAATGCCTATATCTCCCGTCCAACCACTTAACTTAGATAGGAGATAAAAGAAGAAGATAATGACAACAGTAGAGGTAAACCTTTGTTGTTTTAATTGAACATCCTTGATTGTTCTATTTTACCAATAAAGACTCAGAAACCAGATGCTGTGGTGAAAAACCTGCTAGCTCAGAAAGGCAGAGAAAGCACCCAGCTATCTTCCTACACAGCTCATGTCTCAGTGAGGAAGGCCCAAAAGGCTCACTACCTCAGCTGTCATCCAAGAAGAAAAGTAAAAGCAGTATACCCAAGGCCAAAGTCTTGCTAGCCCAAAGCCCCAAAACCCAAAGGCCAAGAAGCTGAGGATAAGAGCCAAGTTAAAATCCCAAGTCCAAAGAAGTGCCAAAGTCCCAAGACCCCTTCTACTTGTACACACTGTCTTAAATACCCCTGAACTCAAAGTCCCTTCTACTCTTCAATCCTTGTGAGCTGGTTTCTTGCTCTACCACTTAACCTGGGGTAAACTTTATTTAATCCCGTGTACAGATAGCTCTTGGGGTAAAGGTGTGTTTGTAAGGCTGATTGAACCACACCTTAATCACCTGTTTACAATAAACAGAAAGTTCTTGGATTAAAGGTGTGTTAGGGTTCAACTATAAGAACAAGGATTTATAGTTCAACGTCATGGATCAAAAAGGGATGAAAGATGGGTTTTTACAGTTCACAATCTCAGGGATCACATTAGGATCAACAATCCTGTAAGAGACCTTCTAGATTCATTTCATTGGAGCAATTCTACTCTTCATTGTCAGGAATCCAGCAGACCCATTAAACATCAAGGCAGTAATTCAGCAAAAGTGAGTCCAGCTGGAACCTGGAGCAGCAACCAGACAGGAACATTGAAGTGCTTTCTAAAGTGTTTCTCTCTAGGAGCATCTAAAAGCAGAACCATGAACAGCCAAACAATGCAAAAACCAAAAAGACAAGTCTATCAGTGTCCACTCTAAGGTGTTTATCAGTTGGCAAAGACCATGAGCCTACAAAACGCAGTTACTCTTCTAGTGGACAAATACCACATTGGCTCTCACAAGCCTGTTTCCAGAGGACAAACACCACACAACCTCATACTATTCTGTTTCACTCCCCACACGTTGATTCAAAACAAAAACATGTTTACATCTACTACATATCCTCCCTTCTATTAAAAATATGCCTTTCTATATCATTGACCCATTATATACATAAGAATGATATAATTATAAGATAAAAGTTACATTTACAAGGTCCAATTCATTTGAATTTGAGAATCTTAGAGAAAGTGTTCCATTATCTATCCTATCCTCATGTCCAAAGTTTTCCTAAATCCCTATCTTTCATAACTTACATTTATCTATCTAAAAACATGCTTTTAGATCCTAAACAACTAAAGCTTAATTATAGTTATACTATGGCTACCTATTCTTCAATGTCATCACAAACTTAAGAAAGAGATATTATCTAATATTTAGGAGGTGCAGGCAAGCAGCTTCCAAAAGTAAAGACTTGACAGTCAGTCATCAAAGGTTTTTCTGTATCACTAGGGCGTTCAGTCTTCAGCACTTCATTTTGTTGATTATTTGATTTGTTTTCTTGTTTCTAACTTACCAATTTCATCCCTGTGTTTGACTATTTCCATGTCTACTCCTCTTGCTTGTGTATGTTTCTTTCTTTCTTTTTTTCTAGCACTTTCAGGGATACTGTTCTTCATTTCATCTCTGACATGGTTTTCGTTGAATACAAAATTGTTCAGTTTTCATGTGTGTGTAGGTTTTTGTTATTTCTATTGTTGTTGAAGTTCAGCTTTAGTCCACAGTGGTCTAATAAGGTACAAGGGATTATTTAAATTTTATTGTGTCTGTTGAGGCTTGCTTTGTTTTTTTGTTTTTGTTTTTGTTTTTGTTTTTTTACTTTATTAATTGAGGCTTGCTTTGTGATGGAGTATATGGTCAGTTTTGGAGACAGTTCTGTGAGATGATGAGAAGAAGTGTTTTGTTTTGTTTTGTTTTTGTATTGGAGTGAAAAATTATGTAGATGTCTGGTAGGTCCATTTGGTTCAGGACATCTATTAGTTTCATTATTCCTCCATTTAGTTTCTGTCTCAATGATCTGTCCATTGATGAGAGTGGGGGTGTTTAAGTCTTGAACTATTTATGTGTGTGGTTTAATGTGTAACTTAAGCTTTAGTAATGTATATTTTATGAATGTGGGTGCCCTTGTATATGAGGCATAGATGTTCAGAATTGAGATGTCATCTTGGTGAAAATTTCCTTTGATGAGTATGAAATCACCTTCCTGATCTCTTTTTATTAATTTTCATTGAAAGTCTATGTTATTAGATATTAGAATGGCTACTCCAGCTTGGTTCTTATGTCTGTTTTCTTGTATCCATCCTCTTAGTCTCAGGTAATGTCTATCTTTGTGGCTGAGGTTTGTTTCTTTTATGCAGCAGAATGATTGTCCCCGTTTATTCATTTATTCTGTTAGTCCATGTCTTTTTATTGCAGAGCTGAATCCACTGATGTTGAGAAATACTAATGACCAGTGAGTAACTGTTAGAAACTTTTATTTTAATTTTAGTTGTGAAAGTGTGTTTGTGCCCTTCTTTGCTTTTGGTTTTGCTGTAGTGAAGTCATTTATATGCCGTGGTTTTTGTTGTTGTTGTTGTTTGTTTGTTTGTTTGTTTAGTTTTATTTTGAGGTGGGGTAGTTAACCATTCTGGTCTAAAAGCAATAAAGGTGGTTACTCATAGACATTAGAATTTTCATGTCTGTCATCTCCTTTGGGAATGTCACACCATTCACTATCAAGGATGCACAATTAATTATCTCATGCAAAGAGAGAAGACAGTACTACATTGGTATGTAATGGGGATACAGATGCAGCCTTTGCTATGGTGCAGCCTGTTTCCTCAGATTTGTGAGCCTGTTGGAATTTGAGGATTCAGTGCCTTTGTCCTCCTTAGGGTTCTTCCACACACTGTCATTTCAAGTCATAGGATCCTACTGTTTTTCAATCAGTGCTATTACTTTAACTGCTGGCACACTACTAGGCTGGCATCTAAATCTGTAAAGTTGTAATCTAGCCAACTATATAATGAGGCTCGCATTTGAATTTTGCAACTTGAGCTCTATGGCCAAAAGAAGAAGATTATTTTCCAGTGAACACACAAAAGCCTTTAGTGTGTGCATCTAGAGCATCTGAGTTTTACCCAGCTCATTTTAATTTTTTAGAGTTTTCTCCAAATATGCTAAAAGGAACGAATCAATATCACTAACTATTTTTCCATAAACATTCAAAAGTCTCATAAAAAGAGTCACTAAATTCCTTAAACTTTAGATGAGGCAAACTTGATTCACAGATGCATTTCTCTTAATAAGTTTTTTTTAAAAAGCATTTTAATATTATCTATTCTTTCTAGTAAGTCTTCATTGGCCATAGGTTACATCCATCTGAAGTCCCCATTCTATTATAGCATTAAACATTCTAGAAAACATATCCTACAATTCTCTTTCTCAGGAGCCATTTCTGAAACCACAATTTGTTTTAGTCGGGGGGAACAGCAGAATCAAACAAAGAATACAAAAATTTCTATCAGAAAAATATTTTTAATTTGGTCAGCTAATAGAAGGAACTTCCCATAATCCTTTATTTTTCACACTCAGCTCTTCAAAAGAGGAAGAGGGAGAATCAGAGGACATGAAGGTAAATAATTCATCTGAGTTTTCACTGTCATATGCTGTGTAACTAGGATTCACATTTCCCATACAGCCTTCTGCATCTAAAACCCATGATTTTAGTATCTCTGGTTCACTTAGATTAAGAATGAAACACATTAACAATAAGACTGTGGTTGTTTTGTTATGTGTTAAAAATAGAGAAAGAAAAACAATATTTCATTCTAAGACTCAATGCAGACTTTAGGATCTGGTGTCCTCAAAACTTGGTGACAATACTCAAGCTTAAAATAAGTTCTGACTTTAAGGATGTTAATAGGATACACCACTTATTTCCTATGTCAGCATTCAAAAGAATTCTTTTCTGTATAAATTTCTAAACATAAATAGGATACAGACAATGTTTCTCCCTTAGGGCAGAAAAATTATATTCATTGAACATTCCAAAAAGATAACAGGAATATTGTCTGGAAGAGATACTGTTTGGCAGAGCTGTTAGGAACAATTTTTAGCTTTTTGTAACGGTAAGTGACATTAAACACACCCAGTTGTCAGAGTGTCATTCTGTGGTGAATATTCTGGCTGTGAGAATTCTCAAAGCAAGAGGCCAGCTATAACAGCATGTCAGTGTAGGCAGTCCTGTCGAACAGAGCAGGTTAGCATCCTCTTTGTGTGCTTGACATACATCTTTGTGCAACAATAAATGCACCTCCAATCCTGCTGTTTTTAAAATGCAAGCTTCGTCCCTTTTTGCTACATCTAAAGCAGATGTATCCATGAGGGGTTGTAAAGTGAGAGCAAGAACCCAGGAAATATTTTAGGAGTGAATATCTTTTATTCACAAAAGGACACTGGATTTCTATTGCACAGATTAAAGAAACATTTTGACGTCCTCGTTAGGTGCTCAAAGCAGATAGGAGAGCTGACTACTAACATATTTATGTCACCATTAAAGACTTAATAGTTTTATATATTTTCAGTAGTGAGCTAAATTTTACTCGTAAATAGCATTCTTGAGATTTATAATTATAATTTACATAATTAATTCATGCTTCCAATAATAACATTTCATCACTTGTTTGTGTTGTACATTTTTACATTTGTACACAATGTGGTAATGCATATGTATATAGACACATGATTCCAGAAACAGCACTAGAGAAACACAAACTGCTTATGATCAGTGTTACATGAACAGATTTTACAGCCTGATACTTTATTATTCCTTAAGTTTCTCTTTTTGCTTTTGTCATTTCAGCCTTGAAGATGATTTCATTACATAATTTTGCCCATGGTGAATAAAAATATTTTTATGTGCTTTTTCCATATAATAATAATTTTCAAATTATTTTTTCATATTAAAGATGCTAATATGTCTAGATGGATGATAAATACTAAACACTATAGCTGTGTCCTATTATTGTTTGGGTCTTGGCTTTAGTAGATGAGTTTCAGGTGTTTAATTGTTTCTTTGTTTTTTTGTAGAGGCGGATTTGGAGCCCAGATGAGTGCCTCCTCATTAAAAAATTCTTCTTACTATAAATAATTTTTTTTTACGTTAAATTAAAAATTTGAAAAATCCATCTTTTGTGATTATTTTGTTTGCCTACTTAAGATTGTTACTAGGACCCGTATTTGTTATGCAGTTCCCTTTATTGAGTCAATTCTGAATTGTTTGAACAAACTAAGTAGCATAGCTTAACATTCTGCTTTGTCTGAAATTACAAAAGGAGTGTTGATTTACAACAAATTTTTGATGTTAGTAAGTTCTATCTGAAATTAATTATTTTAAGGTATACAACTTTGGGGGGAACAAGATATTTTATGTTGTGTGTTTGTGTGTAATTACTTAAATTTTGAAATCTCAAATAATGGCTTAGTCCCAGGTCTTACATATGAACAAATCTGCAAACTTCCACTTCTTCACTGTATGTATTTTAAGCACTACCTTTATAACTTTTGTTAGAGCACTGCCACAAATAATAACAAATGATATTACAATTTTCATGACTTCTGTAGAGAAAAATCATTGATTATGAATTTGGTCTCAGGAATTTGTGACACTATGTGCAATTATGAATTTTATCTTGTTTGTTTGTGACACTGTGTGTGGTGTTCTTTAGTGAAGATTTTTATTCATTTGTTTCTATTAACTTCTTTTCTTTATATGTACTTTCATCCTTACAACTAGGATAGAAAAAATTATCGTTCTTTATGCTTTCCTTGTTTTAATATGCTTTTATTGTTTCATTAATATGTATTTACTTCATATTTATTTGCTTTCTTTTAGCTTTCAAATAACACAAAATATGATGTATAGAATCATGAACTTGCTTTTTTTGATCTGTTTATTCTTTATGTAATTTTAAAATTGCTTAATAAAGCAATATGTCTACACAGAGTTCTATAGCCCACCGACCGTTCTGCCAGTTTATTGGTTTTCACACAGGTTGAGAAATTGAAAATATAATTTCTGATTGTTTCATGCTTCTTCTTGTTTTAGGTAATTTATTGTATATATGTGTAATAATATAAATGCATATGTAACAATAAAAATTAATTAAGAATTAGAAAAACTACAACAAATAGCAGAATCTTTTTATCTTTTCTTAGAATTCATAATCTATCCTTATTTCATGTTGTAGTTATTTCCACGATAAAAGACCATTATCAAGAAACTTTTTGAGGAAAGTTTGTTTGGCTTACACTTCAAGGTTATTGTTCTTCACGGAAGGATATTGGAGAGGAATTCAAACAGGGTAGAAAACTGAAGGCAAAAGTTGGCACAGAGGTCATGGAGGTGATCAGCATAGTATCTTGTTCCCCATGGATTGCTCATTTTTTCTTTCTTTCTTTCTTTCTTTCTATCTATCTATCTATCTATCTATCTATCTATCTATCTATTTGTATTACACATATATACAGTAACCTATATTCAACAAGAAGAACCACAAAACAATCAAGATTGCATAAATGTTACATTCGTAGTGTTTTGGTTTTTTGTATTTAGGACCTTGAAACCCAGGAATATCTTCCAAGGGCTGGAGGCATTGCAATGTTCCAGACACTCCCATGTCACCCCTAATTAAGAAAATAGGCTCGTCCAAAGCTCAGTTTTATGGAGGCATGTTCTACATGGAGGTGCCCTCTTCTCCAGTGACTCTTGCTTGTGCCAATTTGACATAGAATGAACCAACACAATCGACTCTTTGTCAACTAGACAAAAACATCACTATTAAGCCACAACACTTCCTTTCTTATTGCTTCCAAGATCTCACATTTGTATAAGAATGGCCCATATAGGTTTATGTGATGGAATGAAAGTCACCAGGAAGTTGCATTATTTGAAAAAGGTTATGTGATATGGTCTTATTGGAGTAGATGTGGCTTTGTTGAGTAAATGCACCAATGGGGTAGGTCTTTGAGGTTTCAGTAGTCCATGTCAGACCCAGTCTCTCTTGCTACCTTTCTGGCCTTGAGGATCAGGATGGATCTCTCAGCTACTTCTCCAGCAGGATACCTGTCTGTTACCTTGCTCCCTACCATCATGACAATGGCCTAATCTCTGAAAGCTAAGCAGGCCTCCAATAAATGCTCTATTTATAAGAGTTTCCATGTTCATAATGTCTCTTCACAACAGTATGATAGTGACTACGGCAGAAGTTGGTTCCAGAGACTGAGGTATTGCTATGACAGGCCTGATCATGATGTTTGTTGAAAGAATGTAGTCTTGTAGAAATCTGAATTAGGAAAGCAGTTGAATACTGTAAGGCAAGAATAATGGGCCATAAAGTAGGTGCATGAGAGGCATTGGTTCTGGGAACAATGTCTGGAGTATGATGTTCTGGATGAAGAGATTTCACATGGAAAGCATGTTAATCAGTTGCCTAGAAAGAATTCTAGTCATGTTTTGTCAGAGAATGTGGCCACTTTTTGCCCTTGTACAAAAAATAAAACAAATCCCCCCACATGAAGCTAAATTAATGGCTTTTGGAAAGAAGACTTCAAAACAGCTTAATATTGGTTGTGCTATGTGATTATTGTGAACACTCTTGACACTTTATGAACAAGGTGCACAAGGAAGATTTAAGGAGCCAAGTCTAGTTCCCAAAGAGGTTTTTCTTTTTTTTTTTTTTTCTTTTTTTCTTTTTTTTTACTTGCAGAAATCGTGGTGCTAAATGCAGTTAAAGGGAGTCGTTACCAAAATCCACCCAGCTGAACTTCCAACTTGTGAAAGGGGACTAAAGAAGAATAGCAAAAACAAAACAAAACAAGCAAACAAGCAAACAAACAAACAAACAAAATAAACAGCAATGAAACAAAAACCAAAAACAAGAACAGCAACAACAACAACAGCAACAAAAACCAGAAAGCAGACACAGAAGTAACTGGAGCAGGGATCTTGTTTCAGCCCTTGCAACCAGCAGCAACTGCCAGCTTCACCACATCATTCTGACTTTATGAAGGAATAGACAGGACAGTTGTTGCAGTGTCTCTCTCTCTGCTACTGCTTTCTGGGATATCCTCTGTCTCCACCTTAGAGTGTCAGGATTACAGGTGCACCACTGCAACTGCATGGTCTGCCAGGTCCTCACTTTAGTGCTGATGCTTAAATAGTGAGCAAGGTCTCCACAGTCATCTTTCCAACCATATGGATCAGATATCTTAAAAATTAACCACTTAAATACTTGGTATAATATGTCATTTTTATTTCATCTTATTTTTAATATATTATAACTTATTCAGATTACATTCTGACTGTTATCCCCTCGCTTGAATCTTCCTGTTCCTACTCCCCCCTTTTCCCCCTCCCCTAGACCCTGACAGAAGGAGCCCTCCTCCGCCACCATATGAGCAAAGCCTATAAGGTCCAATCAGGATAGCCTGCATCCCCTTCCTTTCTGTGCCTACTGGGTAAACTTTTCTATCACTTCTTCCTTTCTTCGTGTTCTCCTCCTTCTCAATCATAGTGTGTGCATGGGAATGGGATGAACAAATCACTGTACCACTTTTATAGCTTAAGCTTTACTTGTTAAATATGTTGTAAGAAAGCATTTAAAATTTTTCCTATTGATAAATCACTCTTGTGTATAAATGAATAATAAACAATATACTTGAAGTATGACACTATGTATTTTACATGTAAATTTATGGAAATATGGAAGACAGTTTAAAACATAAGACTGCAGAAAAATAACTATAAGTTTTAAACAGAAAGATATAAATGAACACATCTAATATTATTCAGAATATGTTTACTAACAGGAGGCTGCTTCTAAGTAGATTTAACAAAAAGGAAATTTTTAACGACCGGAAAATGAATATAAAAAGTTTGAAAGGTGACTAACATGCTTATATGATATATAAATTTTTAGGTAACAAAAGAGACAATTTCTATGTTTCTATAAAGCCACAGTAATAATTTTTTTTTGGTTTTCAGCCACAAAAAATTTACATATTAGGCGAAAGATAGTTTTACATACCTGAAAGTACTATCTGTCATGATATGTGTTTACTTATATACTCACATATAATAGCCCATATTCACTATATATTATTAACATATGTTATTATCTAGACATAACATACTCAAAAATAAACAACTAAACTTTGTCTATGGACAATAACGTACATATTTCTCAAATCATTTGTATAACTTTGAAATCACTATATTTTTAATATCAGTCTTGGACTTTTAAGTAAGAACTGGAACAGTATATGCAGGGTTGTGTCACATGTGCTCTGGGCATTTTCAACCAATTAAAACTTTCACTGTGCAAGCCTAAGACCATGTATATTAGCAAGTTGGTGCTCCATGTTTGCATAATTACGCATGCATTTCACACCAAGGTTACTAAATAAAAATTACATTGACATTTCTGTAAATTAAAATATTATTAAACAAAATCAAAGAAAGTTAATAAAAGATTATCTTGTCATGGGATTTTAAAAATAAATAGTTCCTGAAAGAATTACGGGATTTAGGAATCCAAAAACAATAATAACTCAATTAATGTAATGAATTTAAACATTAAACAGAATTGTTAATATAAAACCATGATAACTAGTGTATTGTTAATAAAAATGAACAGAACAAATGATCCAAATAATGAGTATATTAGAAACTCACAATGTCTTTCAAATTATTCCTGTTTTGGTAAAATAATAATTAAATGGTTGTTCATTGTAATTTTGTAAGCCCTGATTATTAACTAAATTAACTAACTGTTTGATATTTACATTCATGGATACATTATAGTACACATATCGATATTATCATACCTTTCATATGACAGTCAGAAAATGAGGCTGTGCATTGGAGCGATTGTATTATATTGAAGAATTGTAATAAGGTTTTATTATTGAAAGAATTAATAAGTTTTAAGTATGGTTCACTTAAAATTATTGAGCAATAAAATAGTCATGAAAGTCTGCACAGGATGTGTAATTTCTATTATAAACTTTTTATTTTTAGGAATATTGTTTGTGTTGCTAAAAATGATGCATATAAAACAAGTGCAAAAGCAATCAAGTATTGCATCTTATGCAGAGAAATTTAGTTATAGTCTACTTTGTTATTTTTGGTTGGACTCTGAAATCTTTTATGAGAAGGCATAACTATAAAAATGCCTCTGAAAGATCTTTATATATTAGACAAAAATAGACATCTTTGTGTCATTTTCGTTAATTCATATTAATTCAGTGAGACTCATTGAGCATTTATTTGGAAAAAGAACAGAAATAGTCAAGAAAATTAATTCTTTATAAGAGTATTTCATTAGAAATATCAAGTTTCATAATGCCTATATCAGCATTCTTAGTCTCAAAATGCAATTAAAAATAATGTATGAAATATTTGCTTAATAACAATTGTAACTCTTATAGTTAATATTTAAAAACTGAAAATCAGAAAACAAATATTTTGTAGTTTAGAAAAGCTAATAAATATTAGAATTTATGAAAAAAGAACAAATATCTGTAATATTTGCTATGCCAATGAGTCCAATCTTTGTATTATTTTTAACTCGCTATTGTTATTGGTCTCTTTATGAAAACAATTAGTGTCACTGTCTTTACATTTTAAATAGATGAAAGCACCAAAGGTAAATTTTATCAAAGTTAAAATTCTGAAATGAGTGTTTCTCAGACATTTGATATTCCTCTGTTGAGAATTCTCTGGTTCGTTCTGAGCCACATTTCTCAGTTCAGTTATTTTGTTTGGTGTTGTTTAATTTCTTGAGATCTTTATATATTTTGGATATTAGAACTTTGTAAGATGTAGGGTTGGTGAATATCTTTTCCCAGTCTGTAGACTGTCACTTTGTTCTGCTGACAGTGTCTCCTGACTTACAGAAGATTCTCAGCCTCATGAAGTCCCATTTATTAATTGTTGACCTTCAGGCTTGGGCTCTTGGTGTCCTCCAGACTCTAGGTGAGAGAAGCGTGGGAGAATGGGGAAATAGAAGGACCCAGAGGGTCCTAGAAACCTACAAGAAGAGCATTATTATGGGTAGATCTGGGCCCAGGGGTCCTGAGCAAACTATGGCACCAGCCAAGGACAATGTGTACAGTAAACTTTGAACCCCTACCCAGATCTAGGCAATGAACAGCACATTCTCCACAGTTGAGTGGAGAGTGGGGTGTGACTTTCACACTAACTCTTGTGCCCCGTATTTGACCATGTCCCCTGGATGTGAAGGCCTGATGGCACTCAAAGGAAAAATATCAGGATACCAAGGAGAGACTTGATACCCTATGAGCATATACAGGGGGAGGAAGTCCACCTCAGTCACAGTCATAGGGGAGGGGAATAAGGGGAAAATGGGAGGAAGGGAGGAATAGGAGGATACAAGGGATAGGATAACAATTGAAATATAATATGAATAAATTAATAAAGTATATTTTAAAAATTCTGAAATGAAATGAACAATTTTGAATTCATTTCGAAACTGAAATTAAATAAAATATTTTATAAAAACATTAAAATTAAAATTATACACTGAAAAGAATTAATTAAGAGAGCATGGGTGATGTAAACATAATATGTCAAAGTTCTGTGCACATTATGAGCTGTCTTCAATTTTCCACATCTTAAAGGAAGTTAATAAACATGATGCTAAGCACCAGTATTACTATTATTTTATTTGATTTTGAAATGTTTAATTTTATGTTCATTCCATCAGGGAAATTATTTGCAGTGATGATTAATTATTTTCATTCATTTAAACTACCTACTAAAATAACCTCAATTTTAGCTGGGCCTGCAGGTACACACCTTTAATCCCAACACTCAGAGGCAGGAGGATTGCTGTGAGTTCGAGGCCAGTCTGGTCTACAAAGTGAGTCCAGGACAGCCAAGGCTACACAGAGAAACCCTGTCTCAAATAAAACTAAACCAAATAACAAAACAAACAAACAAAAAACACAGGTTTTAAGTATCTGGGTATGAATTGGATTAAGTAATTGTAGAAAAAAAATAAACCTAAATTTCATTATCTTTGCTCTCATTGTTAATTACCTGATAACTATTTTTACTTTTATATTTTATCATTCTATAACTTTACTAGGCAATTTTAATTGAAATTTTGGTATGTTACAATTGTCTAATCTAATAAGTAGCACAAATTTAAAATCAAGTAGATATCTTATTTAACCATTAGACTATAATCATTTTCTTTATAAAATTGGTTTCCCTTCATCTGAAGTAGCTTAATTGTTCATGCCTTTATAAATTGAATAACTATTTTTACTCAACAGAAAAGGCAGAAGTGAGAATTAGCATATAATATGATCTACTCTGTTTTTACTTTTCAAAAATTGAACATAACACACACATGCATACATTTTTAAGTAATGAAAAAACAACAAAAACAAATTTGCATAGAGTCCTTTAGGAGAGCTTTTTAAGTAAGTTGAAATGAGTTTTCTATGGGCTTGTCTTTTCTCCCCAAATCATAGTTGCTTTATGACTGTCATTCTCCATGTTTAGCTTTCAAACCCTGCAATGATACTATTATCAAAGTCAAGCTCAAGGTCAATGTTCATTTTCCATCATAAAATTTAACAACTAATTGCTAAACACTAAATATCAACAAGGCTTTAGTTAACAGTTTCTCTTCTTATTAAACCTCCTTAGAGAAGTATAACATGTGACAACATCTTAGCTGGAAATAATTATTTTTGTGGATTTAGATCTATAATTATACCAATGATATGACTTTGGATCCATGGCAGACAAATAAATATCTCTCATGATAGATCATATGTCACATTAAAATTCTTCACCCTTTCCCTGATTGGTAAATGCTTTCTAGACTATGTGCATAGTCAACAGTTCTTACTTTTAAATTTTGGAGAATCAATTAGTTTTTATATTTTGTATCTTTAAATACAGAATTTTTTTCATCATATTAAAATATTCCTTATTTTGTATACATAAATCACTAAAAAGTTTATGTACACCAAGAAGTCTTAATAGGTCTAATAATCAGGCTATGGTCATGGAATACTTCAATTTTCAGCCTTTTAAACTGCAAACATAAGTTAATAATGTATTTATATTATGGTTAAATATATAATTTATGAGTAAATGAAACTGTGCTTAATTTAATACACTCACACAGAAACACAAAATGAATTATTATGATAATTAAAATGTACTTAACCTTAATATTTAAATATCATTTGTAGGTGAACTTATATCATTTGTTGATATAGGTTTATCTCCCTTTAGCACTGTGAGATGCTAAGCATATTTTGTGTCAAATGAAACCACAAGTGTTGTGGCAGCTATCCGCCTAATGTGCGTACTCAAATAATAAACTATTTAACAATTGTAGTGTCCCCTGATTTTCTTCTAAGGGATTAATATTCAAATACTGACACTCAAATAGATTCAATGCCTTACCAATAAATTATTAAACAACTTAGAATTAATCAACTGTGTTTGTTCATACTTGGACTTAATCACAATAAATTTCTCATAATAATCAGCAGCTTGATTTGAGAAAGCTGCAGTGATCATATCTCACTAGTCCTCATTAGTTTTCTAGGCTTTTTAATTTTGTTTTTTTTTTTTATTACAAATGGATATTTTGAACTTCTGAATGCTGAGTTGTATACAGGTGAAATTTGCTGGTGCGTGAGAAAGCTGTAAACTCACAATCCAGCCTCACCAACGCAGTTCTTAGGGATGGGAAGCATCATCCTTCATCCCCCTTCTGTGTACTGAAACTAATGGACAGTGAAATTTGTTTCTTTAGATAATTTTTGGTGAACTGATTGCCCTCATCCATTTTACCTTTCTCATCCAAACCTTTACTTCTTACTCTGGCTTGTTTCCATTTATCAGTTCATTGTTAGGCCACGTAGCGGTTAATAATGAGATAAATAAGAATTTAGAAGTGAAACATATGTTTTAATGAGATGCAGTGCCACTGATTTTATGCTGCTTTTTTTTTATTATTATTAATTTATTCTTGTTACATCTCAATGGTTATCCCATCCCTTGTATCCTCCCATTCTTCCCTCCCTCCCATTTTCCCCTTATTCCCCTTCCCATGACTGTTCCTGAGGGGAATTTCTTCCCCCTGTATATGGTCCACGTACTCTGGTGCCTCATATTTGACCATGTCCCCTGGAGGGGGAGACCTGGTGGGACTCAGAGGGAGGATAGCATGTTACCAAGAAGAGACTTGATTTTATGTTTCTTAACTGCATCAAAACTAAGTAATATTCCTTATTTAAAGGTACAACCATTACACTTTATTCTCACAATGACAATATAGGAAAGAAATTGTAACAATAAAAGTGAAATGAGAGTTGACTTTGAGTTTTAGGAGTCCTTAAAGAAAACAAAAAAAGCAGGGTGTGGTGGTGCATGCCTTTAATCCCAGCACTCTGGAGGCACACTCAAGAGGATCGCTGTGAGTTCCAAGGCAGCCTGGTCTACAAAGCGAGTCCAGGACAGCCAAGGCTAACACAGAGAAACCTTGTCTTGAAAAACCAAACCAAGCCAAACAACAAAAAACAGAAACAAAAAAGAAAGAAAGAAAGAAAAAAGAAAAAGAAAGCAAAATATATTGGACAATGAAAGTCTGAAGAAGCATCCTATCTGCAATCATCCTTCTTAGAGAATATTTTAACTTTCCTTGTTTTAATTAACTTCATTTTTAATGGAATTGGGTTTATAAACTTCTGTTAGAGAGACATAACGACACAGTAGTAATCTCTATTGTAGGTCCAATATCTGTAAAGGTATTTCCTAACAATGAAATACAGTGCTTACTCAGTTAATATATGATTTTTTTTGATAGCTACGAAGAACTTGTTTAATTAAGAGAAAGAGGGTGTCCTGGAAGAATGTTGTTCCATCCCTCAATCCTGGGTTTAAGAGGCAAAGAAGAAAGATTGTGATTAGGTACCCTAAGATATTTTATTAGTCACCAGAAAATTATTCCTCTTTCTCAGTTTCACACTGTGTAATCATTCCTGAACATGTTCACTTGGAGGAACAAAGCCCAGTCCAATAGTCAAGGAGCAGCTGTTGCTGTCTTTCCTGTGTTTACTTTACTTTTTGTCACTCAGTAACTCCAAGAGAGTTGTGATCACAAAATTTTTGAAAGTACTCAACATTTCACCCTCAATTTATCCTATTTTACTCCTTCCTTGTTGAATATGATAAAAAAAAAAAAACCCTGCCTAAGAAACAACACAAGAGGCTTCAAATTTACAGCCATACAAGTGAGCTGGAGTCCCGGTGCCACAGAATGTTTAGTTTGAAATCATTAAATATTCTAGTAGACACAAGTTTTAAAATATTAAAAAGTGTGGGTAAGAGTGCATGACTATGCTAATACAGAGCCATAGAAAGGCCAGAGTCAGGAAAACTGTGACTATGTTCTCAGGAGAATTATCCTTTCTTCCATGCTCTTGGGAGTATGTTCCCTTGGATTATTTTTTAAAAACTAGAGATTTTATGTTGATAATGTGTGAGATACAAAGGTTAATTTGAATAAAAATTGTTGAATATATTAAAATAATATAGTATTATATTGTAGCCATTAAATAGTGACTGTTGAAAGAGAAATAATAAAGAAAATAGTGCATGAAAAAGGCTGCATATAGGATTACTTTAACAGAGCATATTTATATTATTGTTGGTGTAACTGGGAGGGTCCAATCTGCTATTTTGTCCATACTATTTTCTTCAAAGGCCTATGAAATTATTAGCTTTATTCCAGTTGTATGATGGGTAAAGAAACAATAAGACATAAAATTTATTTATGTCAATTTGGATGCCTGTAGGTAATATATATTATAAATGATCACTGGATAAATTAGAAATGGCTCTTCAAAATTAATTTAATATATATCTCACAAAAGTAAGATTATTTATTAAGACTGTAACTAATGTAAAATTGCAGCTAAGTGGTTGTCAAATATTTTTCCATGATGAGGATTACATGACATGTAATAATAACAGACCATGATATTCAGAATCTAAACCACCACTACAATAAAAAGTTTGATGTCACTGAACGTTAAGGTACTAGTAACAAGAATCACATATAGCTAATAGAAATTGTAACTTAATACAACAGCAAGAAGAAACATTTACTTTACACCTACGCTCTCCTCTTAGAGTTCAGTTTTCCATGGTTCATTCTGTGTCCAATTTATGCTAAAGACAATAGTGTCACATAATAGCAGAACAGCATGTTATGCCATGCCTGTGTAAAATCTCATCAAAGATCAGGCTGAGCACTAACTCTTTAAGATCAGAAGTCTTTTAAATGATATGTAAATAATATCTGATAAAAATACAGATGTGTGTTTAGTTATAGCTTATGATGATAAAGTGTAATATAAATCACAGTAGCTAAACACAATATCCAGATCACAAATACTAATGCACCACACACACACACACACACACACACACACACACACACACACACACACATTTGCCATTGATTTTAATTTGTTTCGTAGTATGTCAAAGCAGCATCTTACTATGACTTCATTTATTCAAAATTTTGTGGAGTATAGAGGACATCATCTTTCTTGTTGTAGCTGACTTTACACATTTAAAACATAAAATAATCTACATAACACTTTTTTTTAAAAAAAGTGGTAACGTAGCATTGAAAATGTATTTACTGAATATGTATCAAGCTTTATAATCTACAAATAATTATATATCAAGATTTATTCATTTACTTACTTTTTATGTGTGTAAATTTTTTGTTATATCTACATATAGAATCAATCACATGTATACTTACTGCCCATAGATGCCAGAAGAGGTGACATCTGGCCCTGTGCTACAGATGATTGTGAGCCACTATGTTGCTGCTAAGAACCAAGCCCAGGTCCTCTGAAAGAGCATCAAGTGATCTTAAAAGCTTTTAATATCTTAGCAATCTCTCCGGAGAACTCCTTTCAATTTTCCTTAGGAAAATGACATGTAATTGGAGGGCAGGAGGAGGATGACCACAGCAGCAACAGCAGCAAAAGCAGCATGCAATCATTAAACGTCGGCTTTGCTTTTGCTTTGCTTTGTTTTGGATGCAGTTCCACAACGTAGCTTACTCTTTCCTCAGACTTAGAGTCATTCTACCAGCTGACTCTTGCAAGTTATTCCATTATAGACATATGTTATCCCTCCCATCTAAGACTAGTGCTAAACCTACACAATTAATGTGTGTAGAATTGTGATGCAGAATTCCAATCATGGAAGACTTACTCAAGCGAAAGGTTATGCTTGTGTTCACTGTTTATTTTTCATATGCGTATAGCGAACCAGTAGAGCACTTTGATTAGACACACTGTCAAAAATAAAGTTTGCTCCCGTTGCATGAAAAGACTGTGCACCAAAATGCACACAGCCAGTTCCTCTTGAAGTAGGGGCTTTCCTCAATATTTCTTTAAGACTTTGGCCCATGTCTGGATTTTCTAGATGTAAGAGTGCTACTAATCTTCTACTTATGGCCAATGAACAGTTCTCCTGTGCTACAAAAGGTCATCCTCTTCAACCCAGCACACAGCTTTGGGCTCTGTGTTGCCAACTAAGAAATTTTTCTGAGGTCTTTACAGGTCTGGCAGGTGGTCTGAATAAAATGGGTTCCTAGTTTTTGGAAGGTATCATTTAATATTGAAAATAAATCAGGTGGGTAGCTTCAATGTGTTCATGGGAAGAAGGAAAGCAGCATGTTCCTCTAAGAATTTCTTTGTCTTCTGCGAATGTGGACAAAGAGCAATGACAAAAGATAACTGGTAGACTCCTACAGAGCTGGGATGAGATTGGGGTTTATTTATGGAGAATATGAGGGATCAGAAAAAAATCCACTCCAAAAAAACCCCACTTATATTAAGTGTTTTCCTAGTAGGAGTGTCTTGTGGGTTATCAGGGGATGTGTGTTGGAGTTGGGGATGAAGTAAAACAATGAGTCGCCTGAAGAAAGTTTGATTGGGAAGATCTGTGTAATGACCTGCAGATGGGGTCAGAGTATAGCCAATGGTCCACTGCTAAACTGGGACTTAGGCTGAGGTATTGGATTTAGAGAGAAGGAGGGAGATGTGAAATTTGGAGTTAGCCTGTCTCCCTGGACAATATAATCTGAACGACTGATAAACATCAAAATGAAGTTACTCAAATGTCCTCAAAAGGATGATATAAAGTCAACATTAAAAATTCCAACATGAACATTACGAAGTATAGGATAAAAACTAATTAAGAATCATAATTTTTTATGAGAGAGATAAATTATATTCTTAGAGTCTTTGTTAACATGAACATAATTTTCCACCTCAGAGAGAAAAAACATTATGTCTGTGTAAGCATGAATGAATTTTAGAGTACCAATTGCAATTGTAATGAGTAGAATATTGTTAACAGTGTAATAAATAGAAATTCTATGATACTATGAACTTCTGATTCAGAAAAAATATAATGAATAAGGATATGCCTTTATATAAATGTGGCATATAGAATATTTATTGATGTGTACTTTATTGTTCAGAAATTATTAAAATATTTTAAGTGTTTCCTCTCTTACATGATAGTTCTAATACTCCTTTTTAAAATTTTATTAATTTACTCAGATTACAACTCAATTGTTATCCCATCACTTGTATCTTCCCATTCCTCCCTCTTGTTTTCACCCTATTCCCCTCTCCTATGTCTGTGACTGAGGGGGACCTCCTCCCCCACTATGTGGTCATAGGCTATTGAGTCTCATCTTGGTATCCTGCTTATTATTTCTTTGAGTGCCACCAGTCCTCCGCACCAAGGGAAGGTGGCAAAATATGGAGCACCAGGGTTCATGTCAAAGTTAGTCCCTGCTCTCCACACAACTGTGGAGAATGTCCTGTCCATTGTGTAGATCAGACTAGGGGTTTGATATTTACTATTGTATTGTCTTTAGTTAGTGCAATAGTTTGAGAAGATTCCCCTGGGCCTCAATCAACCTATCATGATGTTCTTCTTGTAGGTTTCTAGGACCCTCTGGGTCCTTCTATTTCCCCATCTCCTATATTTCTCTTACCTAGAGTCTCAGTAGGATGTCCTCACATCTATCCCAATATCCTGGTAAGTGAGGATTTTTGTGGAACATGCTTTTTGGGCTAGTGCCCAATTATAAGTGAGTATATATCATGTGAGTCTTAAGGCTTCTGGGTTAACTCACTCATTATGATCATCCCTACTCCCATCCATTTGTCCAAAAATTTCATGATCTCCTTGTTTTTAACAGCTAAGTAGTATTCCATAGTGTAAATGTACCACAGATTATTTATCTCTTCTTCAGCTGAGGGACACTCAGGCTGTTTCTAGGTCCTGGCTACTTTGAATAAGGCTGCTATGAACATGGTTGAGCAGGGCCTGGACTCAGGTTCTATCACTTCTATCTTCGTCTTATCATCTTATGCCTATTCCCCTCAGAAACGTAATATAGCAAAAGTAGTTCTGGTTTAAAGCTTTTAAAAAAGGATTAATTAATAGTGCATGCATAATGTGTGTACAATATGTGTCCAGTGTTCCTGGAGGGGGAAGGTAGTGGACTTCATGGAAGTAGAGTTACAAAAGGTTAGGACCGACCATGAAAATGGTGGGAATAAAATCCAGGTCCCCTGCAGGAGCAGAATGCACTCCTAGTCACAGAGCCATCTCTCAAGTACGTGCCTTGCCCGCTTTTTTTTTTTTAATTCAAAGCATAATGCTGGTCTGAGGATATAGTTGAATTTAATTAATATTTGTTTAGCAAATGCAATACAGAAGCTTCATCCTCAACACCCACAAAAAATAGTAAGAGAGAATTAACTTCGGTGTGAAAGTCTTTCTCTTTTTCTACATGTAGATGAAAATTCTATTCTTAATAAAATCACATTTTTGTCTATGTAGTTGAGAACTTGTCAGTGTGTGCTGCCATGTCTTATGAAGGTTGTATTGTTTAACTTATTTCCATGTAAGAAACCTCAACGCTAAGAAACATATATCTTAAGATAACATATGCATGCTGAAAATATGTGAAACTATAGGATAGACTCTGAATCTGCAGAGGTGAATTGAGCTGAGAAGCCTGTTGCTCAAAAGAATGCAGTAGCTTACACAAGAAGATATGCTAGACTAATGAAGCATCTTGATGAGAAATATTCTATTCATAACCTGTGTTTCTGCCGATTGCTTTCAGAAAGAATTCCCTCAATACAAGAAGCTTAATATACAATTAGCCAGACACTCTGTATCTGCATGTATATGTAAGCATAAGAGGCTTATCTCTAATCATATCAACACTCTTCAGATAGAGGTTTATGAAAATGGCTATGTATTGATAATGGTGACACTTGATACTTAACTATGGCTAAAAATATATTTATTCCTAATTCATAGACACAAAAATCCTTACACAGAAGATTATTAAGCAATAGATTAAAAATCAAAGAAAGTAAATTCAAGTGTGCTTCCTTAAAACCTTGACCAGTGCCTTGATAAGAGATATTCTTTAACCTCTGTAGACAAGGCTTTTGAGATTTCTCTTACTGAATATCCTGTTTTTCATTTTCCTACTAAAGGTGTCATTGGTTTACAGAGTATGCATTTTTATTTCATAGATAGATAAGATAAAATAGTTAGATAAATTCTACCGATTATTTCTCATATTTGTTGTTGTTGTTGTGGTTCTTTGCTGAGTTTGTGTTTCTATTCTCAATTTCAATTTCATTTGTGCATTTTACCTAAATATACTGTCAAATAAAGTATGTTGAAGTAGAAAATCTTATTTTACCTTTGTCATGCATGCATGCACGCATGTACATTACGTATTAACCTAATTTTCTCCCTAGTGCAATCTTACCAACTTCCACTTACTTTTAGTAATCCTTTTCCTACTTTCATGTTTTTCCCATCTCTAATCTCAAAATTAAATGTATAAAAGAAATCATGCCATATTTCTACCTTCTTTATTTTTGTTTTTGTTTTTCCTTTAGAATATAGCAGACATAGAAATGAATGACAGAAGGCAGGTCAAGCCTGAAGCTAAGATCTTTGATTTGTTGTTTTCCTACATAAAAGTCAACTATAAGGCCTGAAGATGTTCTTTCTAGAAACATCATTCAACATGATGTGGCTTCCAAGCTCTTACAGTCACTGAACTATAAATTTATAAAAATAAAATTTTGCTCTTATTTATAAAGAAAAAAGACTCTAATCTTGATAGTGTTTCAACACTGGTATTGAAGTAGTTTGCAAATCACTATAGAACTATTCTTTTTGGATGTTCCACCAGCTTTAAGACTCATTTTCTCCAGTGGAGTCAGCAGGTAAAATAGTTCATTGAATTTCCCCCTAAATTACTAAATATGATGTGAAGCCTTACATGATATCTAATATCTTAGATCAAGTATCTTTACTTCTTGAGGGAGGTAAGTATATCAGTTTCAGAAGGCCCATTATTTCTGAATGGTCGGCCATCATTTCAAAACAAAGATAACCTCAACAAGTGTAAAGAAAACTTATTTTTTAAATGTCCCTAAGGTGATGTCATTACGTGATTTCCACCTATGTCACTTTTGTCTAAAGGGCCCCCAGCCCATATATTCCACTGAACTGATCTTTTCTGCAATACCTTTTCACATTATCTAAGTTATAGAACCAAAAGTGGTGCCAACAGATAATGAGATGAAGAAAATGAAGCGTGGAATTTTATCTAGCCCTAAAGAAGAACAAACTTAGATCAGTATCAGAAAAATAGACACAACTTGGATTACCATATTAAGTAAAACTAGGGACTACAAATACCATATAATTTTATTTATGTGTCCTAAAATTATGACTATGATGAATAAGAATATGTAAATATAAATTATAATAAAGTAGATGTAAGGGTGTACTGGTGAATGGATGTGGCCAGTTGCCGGGGATGGTGGTGTCAGGGATAATGGTTAACGGCAGACAGTAAAACACTCCCAATTTATATTCTAGACATGTACAAATATGTTGTTTAAATGCTCATTATTTTATGTAATTAATATAATTCTCCTTCAAAACAAAAAACATTAGAACCTCTGAAATTACATTTGAATTTAATATAATAATAAGGTAGCCTTCAAGCAAAGTACAATATTATGTTGAGGTGTGACAGATATACAAATATGTTTTCTAGTTATTGTTTGGAGTAAATGTTATAAATTAGAGTATCATTGCTTTTATTTCTATTTTTAAAATATATTTATTAATTTATTCATATTACATCTCAATTGTTATCCCATACCTTGTATCCTCCCATTCCTCCCTCCCTCCCATTTTTCTCTTTTTTTTCTAGTTACCTAGAACAAAATGATGTGGTTTATATTATTGGGTACCTAGTACAGTGAAGGGAAAGTGGTATAAGGAAATTAGTAAGACTTTTAACACATCCTAAAAACAAGTTCACACAAGATTTAAAATATAGAAGGGGAAATCCTCTCCATAATAAATTTGAAAGCCCAGGGAAAACAAATCCCTAGGGTTAGTTACCACTTTCGAGAATTAAAAGGAAAAAAAATGAGATGGGTTCTGGGAAGTTCAATTATAGGAACAGACAGCAAGAGGTTTTCAGCCAATTTGAAACTAATTCAGTATATTATGGAGACAAAAGGCAGTTGCACAGATAATATCATCTTGAAACTGAAAGTTGTTGCCTTAGGAGAGACACAAACAAATGTTCCTTATGGTTAAGAGCCCAAAGAGAGAAAGACAATATTGATAAAGACAGAAACAAAGGAAATATCAAAATTATTTTCATCAGTGCTCACTCTTGACAGTTAATTTTCCAAGTAGGATTGTCTCAGGAAGTAATAAATTTCAGAATAAAATGTAATATAACATTTTTCAATTGTTAAACAATGGACCATATAAGGCAAGATAAAATAATGAAGGGAATTGTGGGATTATGATGAAGCACAGTGATTATGGGACTAGTAGTCTGGAATGAACAAAGAGCTGCTTAGGGGTGATCATGCCTTCCATTCTTTCTTTACTTACCTGTTCAGAGTACATCCTCTTCTAGTTCTTCCTTGCTGTTAAAATTGTTTCAGATATTTATTTTTAAATAGAAATTCTTTAATTATATACAGGAAAAGATAGTGATTCTGGAAATGTTTAGAAGAAATCAAAGACACTACGGCAGATAAATGTTATAAAAATCAAACGAATGTGACAAAAAGAGTGATATATAAATATGCAAAATAATTTAATTTCAACACAAAATTTTATTTTTAAAATGCCATCTTGTGTCCTAAATAAGATTTTAGGTTATGTAATAATTTAGTATCTACGAGTAAACTCCATCATATTTACTGAACTGAAATAGAGTTGTCCTATTCTTTGTAACAAGTAATATATTGCACTTATAAGCTATTTTTATTTAATTATTCTATATTTTAAAAATGATTTCATATATGAAGGCATGAATGAATATATCAGGATGCTAAAAAAATCATAGAAATTTTGTGATTAGTGGAATTAACTTTTCTGGTCTTGAATGCTAGGGATTTTCATGTAAATCTCTCCCATATCTGAAGAGCCATTACTTTTGATACATTTATAAATCATTCTGTCATGACTTACTGACTAGTCAATTGGGATAATTCTCATTAGAAAATACTTATATAAGAGCAGAAGGTTTATGGAGAGAGCATACAGTCTTGTACTTTTTTATTTTATATATGGTGATACCTGAGCATGTGCACATCTCGTGTAGGTAACATGCAGTATATGTACCAACTTGATGGGCTGGAGAACAGGATGAATTCTCTGACATGAATCACATTATGCTGAACAGAAAATGTGTGGTACAGGATGAGTTTGGGGGTTGGAAATAATATAAGCAGCTGTGGTAGTGGTCAGTAGGAACAGCCATCCCTGTTGACTAGAAGAAGAACATTAAGTAAACTGTGTCTTTATGTCATGTGGGATGCTTAGAGCACTGGCAGGGAGTGACTCCAGTCTTTCAATGTCCATAGTTGGGAAGTAGTCCTAAAAGCCATAAGGAGCCATAGGATAGACATACCAACACTGAGAAGAACTTAGATTTTTTTATTAATATTTGCTTCCCTTAGCTTAATACAAGGTTTTAGAAGTTTTAAAGATACAACATTATCAGTTTTTCATCCAAGAAATCTATCTGGGAGACATTATCCACTACTTTTTTTAAATAATTGGTTAAATTATACACTGTATTAGATTAATTTGCATAGTGTGACCTTTGACCTACTCTTCATTTTAATACCTTAGGAGGAAGAATGATAATGATTTTAACATTAGCTTGTGGTTTAACAATATAAATATGTATATTTTACTTTACAGAGGTAATTTTTCATCTGCATGTGGCTTTTTAAATTTTTAGGTTAGAATTCTTACATTATAATTATAAAAAATGATAGTTAAATTCATTTTTCCCAAAGTAAAAATTTTATATCCTATAAGCTAATAAAAATACTTTTCGAATTGTTACCCTGTCTCCAAATTAGTCATAAATCTTTGGAATATGAGATATATGATATATATATATATATATATATATATATATATATATTGTCTTAAGTAAACAATATTTGGAAAAATCAGCTTTATTTAAAAAGGGACAGGAGCTTACCACGGTCTGCTTGTAATTGTACATCATCGGAAATTATTCTGTAAGCACATTTCTCTAGTAACAATTTGGAAAGTCTATTTAGTTATTTATAGGCAGTGTTTAGCAGAATCATGCTGAGAGAGCATGAGCTTTCGCTATTATTTGAGTTCATTCTTGTTACTCATGCTTTCTTGTAATTGCCTTCTATATCTGTTTAAGATTGTTTACAATAATTGAACATCAAGAGATATTTTATTGAATAGTTTGTAGATTCTAAGGGTTTAAGTCTGTGTTCCAAAGAAAAGTTTGACACATTAGTAAATTAGTGAAGCACAAAACACTTTTGAAAGATAAGAAGTGATAATTATTATTCGAATACAATATTCCCACTGTTTTAAAGGACTACATGATCTCCAATAAAGTTCTTTATAATTTCTGTGGAAATATTTTGTCTGCAGTGACTGAAAAAATAGAGTAGCCATTTAAATCTGTTTAATTTTTGGTTCTTATATTAAACACTATTAATGGATCAAAATTAAAATTTTCAGTTGGAATTAGTTATAACCAAAATATTAGACAAAGCAAGTTATGATAAGAGGGTATAGCGTGGCCTAACTATTCAGAGATACCAACATATCATGACAGGGAAGAGAGCATTCATAAAAAGGAAACTGTTAACTTTTGGAAGTTTTCAGTATTTTTCTTTTTTAACTATTAAAGAGTTTATATTACATTAATATTTTTATATTAAGATTAATATTATTTGGGGAATACAGGAAACTATAAGTTTTGTTTTAGAGAAAATGTTATATAAAATTAACATTCTTGCTGCTGAAAGAAACATATATGACATGGCTGCATTCCTCATAAAATAACCATACCCACTTTATAATTAACTATTATTCAGATTCACATTTTACTAAGACCGTGCTCCTAACATTAGACAAATAGGAAGTAGATTGGACTATAGATAAGTATAGTAGGGTATTCATATCATTGCAATGATTCTTTAAAAAATTATTGTTTAGGCATCGACATATGGTGAAAGCAGAAAACTTTTATGTACTTGTGAAATAAAAGTGACAGAATGTTGGAACATGAGAAATTATAGTTGAATATGTATAAACATTAGTGAATCATGTTTAAAACTTGGAAAGTAGAAGGATACTCTGCTGCTCCTCTAACTTGAGATTAGGATTGGAGAAAGTTCCTGGGCTTAGACACTAAAAGACAATGAAACATAGATCATGTACATTGCATGACTCTGAATTTTAATGGGAAACCTGAAAATAATGGTTGATTGTCCCTACTTAGAGTTCAGATTCTCAGCTGGGTGGTGGAATTTGTGTCATAATAGAATACCAGTATGCCAGAAGTCAATGATAATTTCTGGTAAAAAGAAAAAGAAAAAGTATAGCCTTCAGAATTGAGCAGCAAAGAATTCCATCATTTTCAGATTTGGTAGGGGAAGTTGATCTCTAGAATAACAATGATGGAAATACACTGGCGGTGTTCCTCGAGTGAAGAGGGCAACTGTCACAGAACATCAAAAAGCAACAAACTAAAGACTGGGGAACCTCATAGTAGTGTTTGAAAGTGAGTGCAGATAAATAGTCTTTTCATAATCCTTGATTGTAAATAAAGGAAAGGAAAAAACAGAATTAGAAAAATAGCACAATTGCTGGGAAAATTCTTGTCTCATAAGTGTAAGAATCAGAGTTCATATGAACAGAACCGATGTAAAAAGGCTGTTTGCAGTAGCACAGCTTGTAATTGCATTGGTGGTAAGATTAGTGGAACTCTGGCTTTCTTGGCAAAATTACAGGAAAAAACAAAGAGAAAACCAGTCTTAAGAGAAAGAGGAAGAAAGGGGAAAGAAAAGAAAATACATGATGGGTGGATAGATTAGATAGATAGATAGATAGATAGATGATAGATAGATAGATAGATAGATAGATAGATAGATAGATAGATAGATAAATAGTAGCAAGGTAGATAGAAAGATAACAAATAGAGAATTCATCTAAAGAATGACACTGGAGTTTGTCCTTTGACTTTCACATACATGTAGTGTCTCTCTCTCTCTCTCTCTCTCTCTCTCTCTCTCTCTCTCTCTCTCTCTCTCTCTCTCTCTCTCAAACACACACACACACACACACACACACACACACACACACAGATACAAATACCCATATACACAAAGAATATTTTTTGAACAAGAAAAGTAAATGTCTACTAATATTTGTTTCTCAACGGTACACAGAGAAGTAGTCAGTTCAAAATAAAATAGGAATATATTACATATAAAGTATTATTTAAGAGGTCTCAGCACATCTCTAAAACTATGGAAAACCTTCTAAAACCAAAATGTAATATTCAAAATCTACATTTGAAAAGTAGGTAAAAGTATTCAAGACTAAAATGAAAGGGGAATTATACTCCCTGAAATAGGAAATTAAAGGTCCTATTAAAGCAACTAATAATATCTTATGCAAGTGAATTTAATATCTGATTGAGAGAGATAATTTCCTGGGGGAAAGTGTAAAATATAGAAATGTTTCTCAGGAGAAATCTCATACCTCAATATATCTTAACACTTTGAGATTTGGGGCAATATGTAAGTGCTATTCTCCAGGCCCTTTCCCAGAGGGATTCACTTAGGTATATACATGGCTGGGGAGTTTCAGTCTTCTTGAGGTAAGACACTTCTAAAACACATATTGTACTAAAATTTGTGTTCCATCTTCCACACAGAAGAAGCTGCATCTACTCTCTCTCTAAGTTTTAAAATATTAGCCATAGTTTTCAGGATTGGAAAAGAAAGAACTTTCCTTCAAAAGGTAGAGGCCAGTTTCATGTATAATATAATCAAGTCAGATTCTCCATTTCTCTTTTACCCTTTCTCTCTCTTCACATCTCTGTCTCTGCCATCACTTATCTCTTTCTTACACAATTTTGTAATCCATTACAAGGAAATGCTCCTTAAGTGTAAAGACTATAGTTGTCCTATAGTGACCACTGTAGAGTTTAGAAGGTAAGGTGAAAAACCATAAAGGTATGAAATAAATGCTGTTTGTTGTGCAATTAAATATTCCTTTAAATGTGAAAGGAGATAGGTGAGAAGATTAAAGAAGAAAATATTGTATAGATCAACTAACACTAAAGACCATTTGAAAAACGTATTACTCTAAAATCTTCCTAAAATATGCACATATATGAAGGTATCTAAAAGGAATCACCACATAATTGTGAAGACATTGTCACAACTAAACATTGTATGCTTCCAAGTAAAGCCTCGAGATCTAGAAATGGATTATTTCTTCTGGAATCATTGGTCAAAAAAAACCTTCGTACACCCCTACCAAGACCTAACCGACAAACAGGATATTCTTCACCGTTGAGTGGAGGAGGGATAGCAAGTTACCAAGAAGAGACTTGATATTCTAAGACATATATAGAGGGAGGAGGTCTCCCTCAATCACAAACATAGGGGAGGGGAGAAGGGGGGAAGTGGGAGGGAGGGAGGAATGGGAGGAAACAGGGGAAGGGCTAACAATCGAGATGTAATATGAATAAATTAATAAAAAAAAAACCCTTCGTACAAACGCTATAGGGTATTGTCACGGATCTTGATTGAATTCTACATGCTGATAGTACAGCCCTGTTGCTAAGGAAAACAATTAATAATGCCATCGAAAATGAAGACGTAGTGTAGCACCTAATTGGAAGCTTCACTCCTGTTGACCAGAATTAATAGGTTCCTCAACCTGAACCTTGAAGACTACGTCAATAATATTTTTGGCCTCCAAGTCTTACTCTTGAATAGCGTCATACTTTCTAGTTCTTTCTGAACACCTCTCCAAGCTCACTGATTCAAATTGGCCTCTTTCATCTTCTCACTAAATTCTTTTGCTTAGAAATACTGCCTCTGACCACAATCTGTCACGTGTCATACAGATAGCATTCTTCCCCTTCCGCTGTGTGGTGGTTATGGCGGGGGAGGAGGTCTGCTTCTTTCAGAGATATAGGGGAGTGGAATAGGGTGAAAGAGGGAAAGTGGGTAAGAGTGGTTACAATAAGGATGTAATCTGAAAGAATTATAATACATTAAAATAAATTTAAAAAATAAATTAAATTTAGAAAGAAAGAAAAACTGCCTCTGAACTCTAAAAACTGAACCTTATGAACTCAACTGATCTCAAGTGACCTCACCGAACTGTGCAGAATTCCACTCTGCTGCACAATTCTCATGTACTTTCTACATCAACTCTCTTGATCTCTCTTTGCACTTCTCTTCAGTAGCTTCTCTTTCCTCTTTGTTCTTATGAGCATGGGGGTATGCTTTTTCTTACTCATTCTGTCATTTGTTTTCTTTGCTTTATCACTTTGTTTTGTCTGCACCTCCATTAGATGTCATTTGTTTGGGATTAATGGTGTGCATTAAAGTATGTCTTATCTATATTCCAGCCAGTGGGATTAACGTTTTTTTTTTTTTTACTAAGGGTGTGTCTGTATTCGAGGTGTGATCCCTTGCCAGAACAGCCATGTTGCTTCATTAAAACGCCTCTACATGGGTGAGAAGAAATTGGAATTAATTTGGAAGGGGAAAATATAATAAAGGTTGTTGTATAAAAAAACAACCAAAAGTATAGAATGTCCTTTCACAGGGATTGTTGTGGGAGAGACGGTGGAAAGATTGTGAGTGAGAGAGGATCATGGAGTTCGTGTGAGATTGTGTTTCCAACAATAACATAAGCTACTCTCATAGTCTTATGAACATGACTCTCTAAACATGACCTGAACAAAAGCAACAATGATAGATGTACTAAATTACATGGAGAAAGACCATGAGAACACAACTACACACACACACACACACACACACACACACACACACACACACACACAAGCTACAGTTGTCAAAAGAATGGCTAGGTAATGTTCCCCAGGAAGTAGCTGTTGCAGAGGCTTTTTCCTCACTTCCTCTCTTCCCAGAATAATGACATTAGGGACTCCAAATATTATTTACAAATATCTAGGCTGTATAGGTTGGCTCTTATCTGACTAACTCACAATGTAAAATAACCCCTTATACTAACTACTCTATATACTGCCATGTATGTAGTTACATGTGCTCCAGTACCAAGCATCCATCTTCCTCACATCTTGCCAGTTGTATCTCATGAATGGCTCTACCCAAGATTCTTTTCTGCCTATCAGATGTCCCACCTCCTCTATCCTGCTTCACCTATAGGCCATTAGCTTTTTATTAAAAGGTAATGCTTCCATACAGACTCAATAAATTCCTACTACAGTAGCACATCTATTGATTATACAAAAATAAATGGTAAGCCTTGAAAATGCATATGCATCTAGCATTGTACAGTTTGAATAGTTCTTACATATTTTGGAATATTAATATTCATTTAGGAATACAAACACACACACATAACAACAATTAACGAGAAAATGGTCATAATCTGAAAGAGAGAAAGAAGAGTTTGTAGAGAACAAATAGAACAGGGACAATTGTAATTATATTATAATCTCAAAAAAACCTAAAAAGTAATTACAATAAAGAAAGTCTTCTCTCCTTACCTAAGAACTGGTATATATCTGCCTTTTTGAGGTATTCAGGAATGCTAAGCTGATGTCACATTTTACCTTGCAAGTAACATAAAAATATCAAATCTTTCATAAAATTTCTCACATCTTTTATACATTTCACTCCATTTAAATTATTTTGATGTATTTTCTATCATTGTTCCTGCCCACACATATCTTTGTTTAACATTTATATAACATGTAGTATCTTCTTCTTAACTTAAACACTAGAAACATATTTGCATGTTCAGAATGCACCTTGGATATCTGATATTGTCTTTTTCTAATATTGCGCTTGCATATTTATCTGTTTTGTAAATTTTTTGAGTAGTGCTAAGTTGATCATAACTTTTCTGTTTACCTTTAAATAAAAGCTTTAAAACAGGTACTCTGACAATTTAACAATAACCCCAAGGCTACTCAACTATGTCTGATATGACATTAGAACAATGCGGGTATCATATTAGTCACAATTGGATTGTTGATAACTTACATGTTACAGTATTTGAATATTAAAAATGCCATTGGGAGTGATTGATAAGAGAAAAAATTACTGAAGACATAGCTAAGTAAGAAGGAGAATAAAACATATTAGTATCTGTTCCAGATTCGAATGGATGTATGTGATATTACCAAAAGTAGTTTTCAGCTCAACATGCTCAGAAGGATCGCGTGTGAGTGATATTTATATATATCATATATATATATATATATATATATATTGATAGTGAATAAGTTTATTGTCTCCATGAAAACATAGCAATTGCCATGCTTTCCTGAAACTCCAAAATGTCATTCTTCATTTCCATTGCTTTGATGATGTTAAACCCTGATGTTCTTATACTCTACATACAGAAGCTACTGCAGGAGGAGACTGAGATGGGTGACTGATTTTAACAGAAGCTCCTCTCTTTTGTTTGCTCAGAAAAAACATGTTCTTCATGTTGTTGGTCTTGATGTTACTGGAATTTTTATCACTGCAATATTTGCTCAGTTTCTGTATTGTTAGACAATGAGGGCTAGACCTTCTCTCCAGCATTTATAGTTTGTTTTCATTTTTTTCCATTAACATGTAGCTAACTCTCATCTTTTGAGGCTCATGTTTGACAGAAAACCTTCTGCTAAAACTTCCACTGCTGTTATGAAATATATTACAATGTATTGTGATATCTTAATTTAAAAGATGTGTTAGAATACCAGAATTTTAAATTCAATTTTCAGCCACTTGAATATAATCTAATTGTAAATATTTCTTGAAACTTATGGGCTTTTTCCTTACGATTAAAAATCCAATTTTTATGAAATAGCCCAATATGATTGATAAGTCAAATATTTCTTGCATTTTGTTATACAATTGCTTGTTCAAACAAGATTCAAAAGAAGTAATGACATCTTCAGAATGTTAGTGGTATGAGCCTCTGAACTTTTTATTTTCTTTTCTCTCTCAATCTTTCTTTTGTGAGTGTGATGATGACTTGCTCAAATTGCAGAAACCTGTGCTTAAAATGTGCTTAAAAGACCCTCACTTTAAACAATATGTATGTGGCTTGCCGGATGAAAAAAATCAATGTAAACACATCAACTCTGACAGGCAGTTATCAACATTTTACAGAGCCTACAATCACCCTGAAGGATAACCTCTTGAAACTCAGAGGAAAATATACCCCTTACACTTGTCAGTCATCCTTTCTCAATGGAGACAAAGACATGGAATATATCCCCAGAAACCGTATAGTCTCCACAGAATTATTTCAGAAATTGCATTTCCTCTTGGAAATGATTCTTATCAGAATGAGACAAAGCTTCGGACACAGTTGTTTGCAAGAAATAAAAAGACAGATTCATGTATCTTTTCCCGTAGGTTATCTAATTGGAGATAAGCTGTCCTTTATGATATCATCCTGCTTTCTTTAAGAGAGGACTTGCTACTGGAATCATGAGGAATTCAAGGCTCTTGTGAGGAGGCAGTATTTTAAACTGTACTTTTATAAAAGTTTTGAATATTTTAGGCACTTTAGAGATTTTATGTCATTTAATCTTAGCTCCATATAAGCAATCATGACATCATTAACCTCATTTCAGCAGTGGAAAAAAATCTAGGCATTGCAGAGCTCCAACAATTTGAAGGTTATATAAGCAATGATTGGCCACAAATATGTTATAAACTACTGTGGGAAGGTAATTTTTGGAAGATTTATTCTATTACCCTGAATTTCTTGTAGTGGTGCCTTCCATATAGTTGTGACTTTAATATAGTTTAGAGCAATTAATTATAATCATGACTTGTTGAGGACTAGACATATGGAGAATTACCTGTAAAGATATAAGGCTTCTTTTAGCATTACGTCTTTCAAGCTATACTAAAATTATTAAGTTTAGTTATGAATAATATCTCATGGCATAGGTTATGCTTAAACAAAAACATTACTTTTTAAATATCAGTGAATTTCTTGTACAATTTTATAACAAGTATTTCTGTAGTAATGCCGTTGTTGTTGTTTTAATATTTAACATAGAAATAGGAGATTTTCTACCATTGCAAAGTAGATGGGGTAATTCAAATTCTCATATCAGTTAGGTGTCTTTGTTTTAATTTTGAACATCTGTGAATATTTTCCAGCAAAAGAGAAATTGAATATATTTAGGTAGTTCCCTGGGCACTGTACAAAAACATAACCCTATTATGAGAGTTCTCTATTTTACATAAAATTTCTGTGAGGCCTTAGGCGATTTGTTGGTTTACTAATTCTGTAGCCCAGGATAACCTAGAAAACACTTGGTAGCACAGAATGTTCTCAAATCTTTCTTTCCTAAGAGCACTGTGTTTACTGATGTTAAGTTGTCATTCCTGAAGGCAAAAGGCTTACCTAAGACAATGGTGAGCTTTAGTAACAGCAAATTACTACTCTGTGTGATAACATGTACATGTACAAATATGGAGTGTTTTCAGATAGAGAGAATTTCAAATACACGGTAAATAAAAGAACAATGAGATAAAGATAAATGACATAGAGAACTATAGAAAATAGAGAAAATCTGGAAGCAAGAGACTTAAATATCCCAAGGGAAGAGAGCAGCAATTTGTTGCCCAATGCCAAATGGTATAAATATGAATTAATATCACATGTAAAGCAGCAAAGCATTCATAAGAATTCTTGAAGTTTTACATTGGACAAGTCATTTCACCTGAATGGAATAAATAAACAAAAACACAGAAATGTGGAAAATATCAAAGGATACGAAGGCACCCACTTCTATTAGTCAATTTTTCATTACTGCAACAAAATGTTAAATTGACTTATAAGGAAGATTTTGTTCATGGAATCTGGGGGATTAAGTCTAAGACTTGCAAGCCCTCTTCTTTGAGTTTCCATTTTAAAAGCAATCTGTTCATTTCACAAGGCAGAAGGCAAAATAATTCTTTACAACTTGGTCTTTTAACACACAATTTTGGGGCTTAATACTCATGGTTCTAAGGACCTCATCTTAGGCCTAAACACTAAAAGTTACATTAAACTTTCAAATCTCTCTATTGATGGGATCAGTCCCTTAACCTGAACTTGTGGAGGGAATTCACTCAACTATAGTATTCTGTTAATGACCTTCAAAATTAAATGCCATGACAAAAGACAAAAAAATAATGCATCCAATACTGTTCCCAAAGCCAGCACTTTCTGCATTTTGCCAGGACAAATCTGAAGATTTTTTTCATCTTAAAAAAAATTTGTACATTGAGACCCCATTAAACTCTGTATACTTCACACAACACTTTTACCTTCTTTTATAACCATATGTGGGAGATAATTTCAAGAAAACAATGTTTTCAAGGCAGCACAGTATTACTTTTAACAATATTTCAATTATTTGATTTTACTAATAAAGATTTGGGAGTCAGATGCTGGGGTGAAATCCTGATTGCTCAGAGAGGCAGAGAAAACATCCAACTTACCTTCCTCCTTGGCCAATATCCCAAATGAAAAATAAAAATAAAAATAACCACACCTCCTCCTAGGTGTCTCCAAAAAAATCTTCAAACTGAATGTTCCTCACCTCTACTTCCTCTGTGTCTTCCAATCCATCTTTTAGACTTCCTTTACATTCTATCATTTTTTCCTGTGTTGAGTTCCAGTCAATTGTTTCCATGTTCCAGCACTTGACCTAGGGTTAACTTTAATTAATCCTGTTGTGTAATAGGTTTGGGCTAGGACTTAGCCATATCACAAATAGAAATCTCTATACCAGTAAACAAAACAATCTTGGGGTTCACTGTGTGATCAAGTATCCTGCAACCTCACAGGACATTCACATGTAAAATCACAATGACTGTGAGAGCATGTTCATGACTAGCATAACCCTAAACAATGTAAAACCCTAGAAAAGAGGGAATTGTATAAACATTAAATCTCACCATTAGCTGAGAATATAACAGCTTTTGATAATGACTGGGGGAGAGGAAGTGAGCTTTATTTAGTCATATGACCCCTGGTAGATAGTTCTATTGCATGCCAGAGCAGCCCAATCTCCAATACTAGGTAGGCAACCCAAAATGGCCTAGATAGGAAGAAGGAGAAATAGGAAGAGGGAAAGGGGAGAGGAGGAGGAGGAGCAGGACAAACGGAGGAGAAAAAGAAGTCTGAAAGTTGTGTGGTAAGTGATGGAAAGATAGGGAAGCTGGCTATGGGAGGAGGAGTTAAGAATACTAAAATTCAATTGACAAAAATTCTCAAAAGATATAAAATATCACAATTGAAATATAATATGAATGATTTTATTTTTCAATTAAAAAAATAAAAGAGACATACATCACAGATGCACATGTGATCTGAAGGTAGAAGCAAAACTGTCCATAGGAAGGAAAGGGGTTACCAAAAAGAGACTTGGTACCCTATGAGCATATACAGGGGGAGGAAATCCCCCTCAGTCACAGTCATAGGGGAGGGTAATAAGGGGAAAATGGGAGGGAGGGAAGAATGGGAGGATACAAGGGATGGGATAACCATTGAGACGTAACAAGAATAAATTAATAAAAAATATAAAAAATAAAAAATAAAATAAAAATAAAAGAGGGGAATCCAAAATAAAAAAAAAAGATGTAAACTATTATTAGGTATTGCAACTTTAGAAATAGAAAACCTGTGGATTGAAGATAAGAAAGTTATTTTTTGTTATTTGAATTTTTTAGAACTGTATTGCAATGAAGCTCGCTATATCTAGCAAGTTGGCCTTGATGTTTAGTTACCTTTTGGCATTTACCTTCAAAAGAGCCAGTGTCATGAAGAAGAATTTTATAATGTCGTTTTATGGAAAATAAAATCCAAGAATATTCTCTCTGAAGTATCTTGAGATGTTTATCTAAATGAGTTTAACAGCAGGGGCTATAATATCCATTAACTCCAAGGATTGTTTTTTATAAATTATCTGAAATACTAATGTATAAGATTATAAAATAAAGCATCTGCACCTAGTAGATAGTTGTATGCTGTACTATAAACAAAGTGTTCCATTCAATGAGTCCATTCATTCCATGAACTCTTTCTGAGACTATTTTTCAGGCATCCAGTCAAAATTTTTCAAAGATACATCTAATATTTATGAATTAGCTAATTTTTTTTCTCTGAAAAGCTCTTAAAATTATACGTGCCAAGTTAGAAGAGCAATTCCTCCACTTCAAGCAAACTATATCTAATATATCATGAGCATAATTGGTAAGTAATAATAGCTTCAACATGGTATGCAGTATGTTCTACCTTATTCTCAGGTAAAATATGTATAAATACCAGTGTCATGTATATTAGAAGGTTATTCACTTCAAAACAATTGTATTTGTCTTAGTAAGTTGTCCCATCCAGAAAAGGAGGCTAAACAGTTATTATTACCTGTTCATATTTGTTCTTTGGTTATGTGATATCAACAGCATCATTCATTTGATATAATGCCATAAGGCTGTATTGATTTGCAAGTTATCAATCAGTAAATTAATAAATACTACTTGAAAGCTAGATAATCTGCACAGATAGTTATAATGATGTCATCTTTTAAGTTGGAACAACTATTCAGAATGTGGGATATATTGAAAGTTACATGGCTACCAACTGTACATGACGGCCCAAAATTTTAATAACCAAGAGTTTGGAGTGTTCATTGAAATTCCTACTGAGTGAAAGTCTGAAACATGTTTCAAATACATCTCAGAAGCCAGAAAAATTTTGTATTCCATCACCGACAATAAAATACTCACTGGTTTTCATTTGGAAGGCTTCCAAATTTGGGTGGACAATCAATAAAAAGGTAGCCACAGTATTAACCAAGATATAACACTTGGTTTACTAATCAGATCAAGCAGGATATTTAGGTGATAAATAATGTATCAGTGTCAGTGATTAATAATAATAATAATAATAATAATAATAATAATAATAATAATAATAATAATAATAATAATAATAATATACAAGAAACCAAAGGATAGGCATATAGGTAATAAGGTGTGATTTGGTACAAAAGGCTCACATAAAATTATTCTTAGATTTCATTTTTACTTGTGTGTATATATGTGTGTTTGTATGTTTCCTCTATGTATGTATATGCACAAAATATATGCTTGATGCCCTCTGAGATGCAATTATGGATAAATATGAGCCACCAAATCAGTGCTGATTGTACATGCAGAATCAATCATCATATATGTTGTACTACAAGAATAGCTGCACAAACAACTCAGACTCCAGTCTGAGTCAGATATGGATGGTTTTTTGAGTGAAAGCATACCCAACAAGGCTGATTGCACTCTGGACCACAGAATGGATTCAGGACCATTACTGTGAAATCAACCTATCATTAGAGCAGACTATTATAGATAAACCATGAGCAGAAGGCAAGGGGGCTATGATGCCTTTTGACTGTTTGTACAAAGCAATGCTATATTTTTAGCTAAATAGACAAAGTATTATCAGCCAACCTTTAAGCTGATTTGTCCTAATTGAGTTAACTGAGGTAATGGTTAGGGCCTTTCAGAGTACATCCAAAGTGTGGCCAGGTGTGTAGATATCAAAAGTGCAACCAGAATGCAGCCAGACAGTAGCAGAGTGTGTATATGACAAAGAATGCGTTATTGCACCATTGACCCATCTACCGTAGGTTAACTAATCTGCTGGTAGACAATATTAACACCAGCTATGAATAACTACTTCTAAGAAGCAGAGATAAAATGTCTTAAAATTTAACTTAATTTTACCTTATAAACAAAATAGAAGCTGAATACAGATATGGCTGCAGATATGTCAGAGTAGTTCTTAAAAATATAGAATATTCATAACCTTAGGACAAATGAACTATTGCTTTCCTAGAAATTAGAAACTTAATATTTAATTCCTTGCCTCCCTTGCCATTGCTGACAGATATTGTCAGTAATAAATGGGTAGACAAGCAGGAACAACACTATAGGAGTATACAGTGTAAGATAGAACAAATAAAATCGATTGTCTTAAAAGCAATGAGAAGAAATTAAAGGGAGTTATTCACATCCGTACCAATTAAAATAGATGGATCAAGTAAGAGGGAAAATTACAAGAAAAAGGGGAGGTTGACAGATGTTATTTATAGTATAAGAAGAACCCTGAATGGGATGAATATTAGGTAGATATAGATTAAGAATAAGAAAATCATGTGTTTGAAATAGTTTTAGTATTCATACAATGAAAGCAAAACAGTCACAAAGGATTATACAGATAGTGAATATAATATTGAGAGAAGATATTTAGGCACAAAAAATAGTTAGAGAATTCTTACATGCTAAAGTAAATGAACATGAAAAAACTAAAACAAAAATAAATGCTAGAGAAAACAAAACAAAATATAATATATATTTATATTCTCTCACGTTAAAGTGTGAGAGAGTCCTTTCTCATCTTTTTGAAGATGCTACTACACGGCAAATGTATCAGCTGATTAGGCAACCAGTCGCTAGGATTTTTTCTTATTTCTGTCTTAATTGTTTAATGACATGACATATTTGTTACATTGCAATCTATACTTAGTTGCAGACGATATATACATGATTAAAATAAAATAAATGATTGATCAAAACACAGTATATTACAAACTCTAGGAATACTGAACTCACCTTTTTAAAAATAGTCTAAGATCCTGTAATTGTCAAGTTGGCATAAGAGCATTGTCGCAAATACTCACACATTTAATGGGTTAAATTCTTTTTAATTACTGAGTTAATAATAATTTAGCAAATTTAACTACAAAAATTTTAACACTTAAAAATATTCTATTGTTTGTGTCTTGACATGCATCCAGTATTATTTTATATATTTTAAGTAACATGAAGAAAACATGGTTAAAAGCACAGTTTGGATGTCTAAAAAATAAAATTGAAATTGTATATTGTTTTATTCATTTTTATTATTTTCTTATTATATAGAGTATGAATGCTGAGAAACTATGTCCCATAAGACTAAATGTCACAAATTTTCATTTGTGGAAAATATTATGAAATTAGCTCATTACTGAAGAAATTTGAGAAACTAATTTTACCATTTAAGAATAAATAATATTTCACTTGAATTACTCTTATTTTGTAGTTTTTTGTTTTGTTTTGTTTTGTGGTGTTGTTTGTGGATTTAGTTTTGTTTTGTTTGTATGTTTTGAGATAGGGTTGCTCTGTGTAGTCTTGACTCATTTTGTAAGCCAGGATAACCTCACTCACAGCAATCACCCTGCCTCTGCCTCCCTGAGTGCTGGGATTAAAGGCATGTGCCCCATGCCTCGTTTACTCTTAATTTTTTTTTTTTTTACTTAACCAGATTCCAGTTTTGCTGAGGCTTAAGTGTTTGATATCATATTGTGATTTGGATTATAATGTTTCCTGTAGGCTCATATATTTTAATGCCTGGTTTCCAGTTTGTAGAATTGTGCTTAAAGGCTTAGAAGGTATGGCCTTGTTAGAGAAGAGATGTGACTGAAGGGTGGACTTCAAGGCTTCAACGCCCCTGTCGTGGCCACTTAGCTCTCCCTTCTGGCTTCCAGCCTCTCTTTCTCTGCCTCTTACTTTTTTTTTCCAATCAGGACTTAAGCTCTCAACTATTGATCCACACTATACTTGTCTGGTCATGTTCTTTGTCATAATGACCATAGACATTATACCTCTAGAGCCATAATGCCCCAAATTAACTTCTTTCATTATAAGTTGCCTAGGTCATATGTTTTGTCACTGACAGAAAAGTAGCTAAGACATAGATTTACGTGAATATTTTGTACATCTGGCAAGTGTCACGGCTTTGTTCCATTCTTCACATGAATAGGAAGACAAAGTAATTATATTTCCATCTTTATCTTATCTAGAATTATTATATCTACTACCAACTAGGCTAACACAAAGTATAAAATACTCTTCTTTTGGGAACTGTATACTTCATAGTTTATGCACCACATTTTATTTTTTCCTTTCATAATAGGATGAAGACTTAATTGTCTTATTATTTTGACTATTGCAGCAATGAACATGGATCAACAGATATGTTATGTACATTATTTGGATATCTATGAAAGCTGCATTACAGGAACACATATGCTGCAAACCCTAGTAGTGGAACTAAATTAAAACCTCAAAGTTAGTATCACATATTCAGAGTAAAGAGATCCTTAGTTAAAAACTAGAAAGTTGATCTGATGGAAGAATAGATGGAAATTGACCAATGGGCACAGGGTTACCATTTGCTAAGTACTCAAAGAGATAAGTGCTATTAAAAATTAAGGTACAAATACATAAATACAATGGGTTGTAAAATCAAAATGAAAAAAAAAAAGAAAACTAGAAGAAAGAAGATAGATTTTTAATTAGATTTACTAACAAGAAATAAGTTTAAGTAAGAAAAGGAAGATTAACCTAAAATCAGTAACAATGACTTTATGTAACAAAACTATTACACAGATTATAATATCTAATGCTTTAATGTTTCTGTATGTGAGATAAAAAGAAAATTATTTAAATTTATTTTATTTACATATCCTTTCAAGTTTTGAGTTTATATTTAAGATTACTTAAATAGTTAAACTACCTGCGATATACAGAACTATAAATCAAGTCTCGAACAAAGCATGCAAACACAAATAATGACATTCCAAAGATATAGTTATTTCATGTGCTAAATACAAAGGCATTTCACTCGTTCTATTAAGTTCCCAAATGAGTCAATTCATACGTACCAAAGACATTATTCCAAACAGTGTATAAAGTGAAAGACCTTTAAAATAGAGCTTGGAACTTCCAAGAGGGAAAAATTGTCTCCTGTTTGTAATAGTGCACCTCTATATTGTAGTACTATGGAGGATTTCATAGACAACCTGTGACAGAAGAGGGTAAGTCATAAGGACTGCAGTGCCCCAAGAATTTATACAGTAAAAAGCCTGAGCCCTACAGGGAAATAAGAGCAGTTCACACTATGAGTGATCTTTGTGGCAGAATAGTCTCCAAACAAGTCTACAGATGAGAATACAATATAGCTGTGCTCTTGGCAGCAATCTCAGGAGAGTCTGAGTGATTCACCCATTGAAGCTGTGCCTAGCTTCTCACTAATAGGAACTTTTGGATAGTAAATTGTGTTGCCTCAGAAAGATTATACACTTCTGCAAATGTATGTGCTGTGTAAAGCTACCAAAGATTAATAAATAAAGTTTCTATAAATCACAAAACTTTATAGAAGCAAAACATGGGTTTTACTTTTTATATGATTAAAGATCAGCTTGTCATTCTTACGTAATAATTTAAGTAGTGTCAGCAAAGCTGAGAATTTTAAGATCTCAGAGATAATAAGCAAGCATAGTTAATATTGAATATTTGACCCTGATACTAAGGTTGTTGCACTTCATAATCAGGAAGCCCTGAGCTAGATGAAATGAATGACAGCCTTTGCCACCAGGATTCCCTCTTCTTTGCCCCAATGGGGGAGATGAAGCCCCCAGTCCCTGTAATTGAGGAATGCAAGGTCATCCTTATGGAACCTACAGGTCCAACTCCCTTTCTTTGTACAGAACCCCTTCAGCAAGCCCCTGGGGATCCTGAATTGCCTCTCCATGCTAATAAGACATCTAAGTACATTAGCCCTTCAATCCATGGCATTAACTTACCCTGAAAATCTCCACTCCTTATCCAACGTTCTATATAACCTTCCTTCATGCCCCCCACTAGTTGATCTGCCTCCACATAGCAGATCCCAGCAGGTTATTTCTGTTCATGCTCATGGGCCATTGAACCTCCAATTTGTTACTTCTGCTCCCTTTTTACTGAGGACTGGATGTCAAGGACCACAGGAATCAGGGGGAGCCAAAATTGAAATGTTGTTTTAGCTATTGGCCTTAAGATTGTTTTTTTTTTTTAATTTTGAACTCTACCTGGAGAATCAAATAAAGGAGAGAGAGAGAATCAAATAAAAGAGACAGAGAGAGGAGAGAGAGAGAGAGAGAGAGAGAGAGAGAGAGAGAGAGAGAGAGAGAGAGGTAGTTATAACTTTAGAAAAAAAGAGTTCTGTTAGAAGTTGGTCTGATACATTTCGGTGCTAATTACTACTTGCTGTCTTTCATTGTACCTCAATATTGCTGGGTAACCTTGCCTAAAAGTTTATTGCTGTTTTACCAATAACAAACATATACACCTGGGCAGGAAATGGGATAGGCATGGCTAAGGTTTAAGGGCTTTAGAGACAGACAGCTTCTTGGGGGTGAAGCAGTCACAGACCTGAAGAATATCTTGGGCAAAAGAGAAGACTAGAGAGGAAGAGCTGAAGGAAGAAGTTCACCACCATGAATGAGGTGGAGAAGAAGCACATGGCCTACATGGATGGAAGAACTGGCCCAAAGAACACTAGCAAGAATTTGGGATTATGGTTGGGAGGTAGCTTGGTAGACATTATTAGAAGCAGATGGCTTGGGATTGAAGCAGAGAAATAGGGGAGGTAGTTTAGGGGATTAGTATCTGCCTTGCCCCAGGTGAACCTAGGCTATTTTAAAATGTAACAGGTATATTGATTGACAGTTTGTTAGAAAATACCACCATAGTAATTATAGCCTAATAGTAAACATTTATGTTTAAATTAACAACACAGAGTTCAAGTGCAACAAATGAAAAGATGGTTCTGTGGTTGTCCACCTTTTTCCCTGTAGAGAGAAGTTCACATATGTGCCATTAAATACCTATTATGTCCAAGTTTTCTTCAAAAATCATAGAATATTTTTATTTTCAAAGTAAATTAAAAATGATGGAGTTCTAGTCCCTTACATAATTATATTAATGTGTTTTCTGCTGCAACAACATATCCGGGGCAAATTAACAACTATGAAAAATAATAAATAAATTTTTGGTTTAAGAAAGAAAAATATGAGCAGATTATAAAATCTTTGATAAAAATGTGTCTTATGAGAACAGTAGCACACAACTATTCTTTCAGCAATTAGTTAGTTTTAGAATATTCCAGGATACATGAAGATTGTTTGTTTCCCAACAAAAAATTTTTGAACTACGTAAGAACACAAAATACTCAACTATTCAAAGCAAAAGGAATGATAGAAGTAGTACAATACTCAACTCTAAATTATACTACAAAGCCATAGTTAACCAAACCAGGATGCTACCAAATATACAAGATGCAAACAAAAATACAAGATCAGTGCGACAGAAGACCTAGAAATAAACTTAAACAGGCACTTGAATTTGATGAAACATAAAAATATATATTGAAGAAGTGACAGCCTTTTCCTATAAAGAAAAGCATGCCTTCTCAACATATAATTCAAGAAAGAGTAGACATCCTCATTTAGAAGAATAAAAATAGATCCTGTCTCTTACCCTGTATAAAAAAAATCAATATAGAATGTACCAGAGATTTTGATGTATGATTAGAACTTCTGAACTTGTTAGAAGAAAACAGGGAAAGGAACGCAAAACAGGTATACACAAGAACTTGAAAAGCCAGTAGCTTCGGAAATAATAGAGTTGACAAATTGGAATGCACGAAATCATAAAGTTATGTGTAAACAATTAACAGTTAATTGAGTTCAAAAATAGCCTTTAGAATAGGGAAATGATTTGCCAGCTAAACATCTGATAAATAATTAATGGCTAGAATATAATGAGCACAGAGAAAATTAAATATAAAGTAATCAAAAAATCAATAATGCAGTAGATAGCATCCCAAATATGGAGTAGAATTTGTACTAAAAAATGTGAAACGGATGCAAAGGTATTGATTGGAGGTCTTCTCCTCTCTGAGAAAAAATGGAGGGGGAATGGGAGAGGGTAGGGAAGAGGACAGGGAAAGATTTTATACCCTTTATTACCATGAAGTTCAGACTGAAACTGCACTGAGATCCCATTTCACCTCAGTAAAAAAAATGGCAGTCAATAAATGACAAACAAGCAAGCAAACAAAAGAAAGAAGTGTGCCTAAGATACTGATATCCAAGAAGGTGAGCATTTATGACAGAGCCCATGAAGAGTAATTAAATTAAGGGGAAAACAGGAAAGAAAACAACATATAAATTGATCTGGTGGGGGCGGGGCGGAATTAAGCTGATGAGGAACGTAGCTTCCTAGGGATTGATTAAAGTCTAGACAGCAGTCCGAATAAGGCTTAAGTCAGGCTTTCATTTTTCAGGCAAGTGAAAGAACCAGGGCACCCTCTACCCTGCAGAGAGTGGCATAACTGTATTGCCCGCAGAAGGAGAGGCACTTCCTCACAATAGGAAGAGTGTGGTCTGGTTCTTCTATGATTAGTCTGTGTTTCAGCAAAATATTCGTCCAAATCTCAGTACAAGATTTTTCATTTTCTCAATTTTAGACTAAACCTCTGCTGAAGGTTAGAGTTGCTCCTGAGTTTCTGCAACCAAAAATGTTGGGAAACATGACTGACATTTGCAGACTTAAAGTCAGTAGCAAGTCTATTTTGATAAATAGTAGGGTGGCTTTACCTGATTAATTCTTATTAGGTTGGCATAGTTTTTAATCCAGCCTTTCACTTTAAAGTGTTGCCCATCTTTAAGGTTACGATGAGCTTAAGACGAGAACAGAAAGAAGGATTTCCTTTTTCAATCCATTCCTCGGGCCTATGTCTGTTAATTGGAAAGGTGAAACCAGTAATGGTGAAAGCTGTTCTCGAAAAAATGTGAGTCAACTGAAAATTTTATGTTGTTGTTTCCCATTTTTATTTTCGGCCATGCTTTATATTGCCTTAACTTTGTTTTCTTTGTTGAGTCTGTTGATTATGATTGCTCATCTCTTCAATTTGAATTATTCTGTGTATTCTTCAGCAATATATTTTTGTCTGTTTGTATTATGAAATTTTTCTTATTCTTTCAACAATGAAAAATAGTTTTGCTAAGTACAGTAGTCTAGATTGGCAGTCGCTTAGAATTTGGAGTGCATTGCTCTAGGCAATTCTGGCTTTCAAATTTTCCTTGAGAAATCCAGTTACTGCAGTGGGTTTTCCTTTATATGTAACTCGTGTTTTTGTTTGTTTGCTAGTTTGCTTGTTTTTTGCTTGTTTGTTTTTATTTTGTTTTGTCTGAAGCAATCAATACATTTTCTTTGGTATGTCAGAGGCTGAGTTTCTTTTTTGTTCTTATCTATTTATGTTCTGTGTTCTTTCTGTATCTGTATGTGTGCCCTCTTTCCTTAATATGAGGAAGTTTTTCATATGTTGATAAATTGTTCTCTAACACCTATATTTTCTGCTTTATGATTCTAAGGACTGAGAATCTTGATGTGTACTGTCAGGCTAGACCATAAATGGCTTTATTGTAGCTGATTTCTAGAGGTGTCAGCTGGGAATTTGTTTCAGTTCATGTTTACTTAGCTATCTTCCCACTTATTCTAGGGCACGTATATCTAAAATACTTAGTTATGGATTGCAGTTTTTGCTATCTTTTAAAAAATAGATGAACACATTAGAGTAACAGATAAGAGTGGTATTTTATATGTCAGTTACAAATACCATGAATTTATGATATCTGTTGTAATTATACAAATTTAATCATAATTTCCCATTATATCACTTTATATAAAAATGGTGTGTAAAAATTCCAAGAGATTGGAAGTTTTTTTTATTTCACTCTAAGTCTTCTATAATATCTTCTATCTAATTTTTAATTTACTCTTTATCCCTCTCCAATACCCATTCTAATACCCATAAGCCAGTCTAATCTGGTATTTATTTTTATCCTGATTATAAAATGATGAAAATAGTAGATTGCTGAAAACAATGTAACTTCTAATTCTTCCAAATAAGTTGTATTAATCTGCAGATTTTGATGGTTTTCTTGTTCTTTACTAATTAGAATCCTTCTCTTTTGAGTGGATGTCAGTGAGATTCTTCACTGTGATGAATATCTGTACCTTCTGCACACTCATGAAAGGCAGAAACATCTAATATCTCAGACATTTTCCTCTCACACTTTAGAAACATGATATAATGAATAAAAGAAGCCACTGTAAAATTATCAGTGAAATAAATATGTTAAGAAATGTAGATTGTGTGATAAATTGAAACAAAAGTTCACTAAACATAGCATTAAAAGGATACTTCATTTGCTTTTAGGTTGAAATGCTCTTTTCCTCTGCCTCTGTAATTTTTGTGATAAACTAAAGAGCTCCTTTACAAATATAGACAATACTCTCTTAAGCATTGAGGTCCATGAATATGTTATAAATATGGATGTTTGTCAGTAGACTGAAACAAAAGCTACACACAATATATTAAAGAATGGTTGGGACCATGTTCTAATGAAACTTAAAAAACAGCCACCACATACTGCAGAACACATTGTAAACCAGGGACACCATCCTTACTTTACATATGATTAGTTATAAAGATAGTAGGACCATTCAAGTTTCACAATTTTATTTGAAACACCTCCAGTAAAGAGAAGTGCATTTGCGTAGATGGATATGACATAATTGAACTTGGCAGCCATGGTAAACTTCTTAAGCCATGCCACACTAAAATTCATTTTGCCAAATGTACAGAAAAATGAATTTTAAAGGATATGAAAAGAATCAAAACATCATTATATCCCAACCTTGTTTGCTTTGTTTAACAAGACTGATCACATTCCACCTATGGCTAAGTAAACACAAAAGCTGATGGTTTGTTGTTGATAGAAATGGATTGCACGCTTGCACGAAAACACTGCACAGCTTACACCAAGTAGAAATGGACTATGATAATGATATTTCACCCTTATAAGCATAACTGTGTATTATACATATGATGGATAGAAATATGGCCTTAGGTGTTTAATTTTTGAAAATAATTTTTCCATACGTTTGACCCTAACTACAGCACTCTCTCCCCATGTTCCTCCCATTTCCTCTATACCTCCTCTTACATCTAGATTCCTACACCTTCTGTCTCTCACTATAAACAGACAGGCATCTAAAATTATTAAAACAAAATATAAGATACCCCAAAGGTAACAAATAAGAACAGGACAAAACAGCTAAATAGAAACTGCCAAATAAAAAGTATAAGAAATTCATATAGAAAGAGGGACACATGACTGTAGAGTTGAGAAGCTGATAAAAACACAAAACTGGAAGCCATATTTATATATACACAAAGAATCTTCACAGTTATAACAAAGAGGTAGGCAGGGTGTTGCCATGATTTAAATTATGTCATTGTCAGTGATTCTTTAAAATAATAAAAACATTTTTAAATGCCATATCTGTATGTCTCTGAGGTTTTTGAAGACCTTTTCTAAGTTTTTTACCTTGTATTTCTATGTAATCATGTTTGCCCGTTGTGCCAAAGATGTATAATTCTGTGATAAAAGTAGACTAGTAATTGATAACTTACTTATCCTAAAGAGCCTGCAATAGCTCTTTCAAAACATTGGTAGTAAACCTTGTATTATAATAGAGTTATATAGATACAATACCTCAGATTAGAGTATATATATATATATATATATATATATATATATATATATATACTCTATATGTGCCTTTGTCTTGGGCACATACACACACACTATATATATATATATATATATTTGTGTGTGTGTATGTGTGTGTGTGTGTATATATATATATATATATATATATATATATATATATATATATATAGTGAGAAGATTCTGCTCAATACATGGAAATGGAGATATGGTTGTTCAAAGAATTTAAGAAAATAGAGAAACGGATCATGAAAGGGTAAAGCATTTTCTATATGAGTTAAAAGCAGAGTTTTAAAAGATATCATAATTTGAGCTAAATGTCATCCCAATCTTTTCAAAAGGTGGGTGAGGGAAAAATGACTTTTAAAATTAACTAAGATTTTATGGAAGGAATTTCAAAGATACATTAACAATGAGACAGGCAACACCCAGCCTACTTCAAAGAAGATGATGTGGATCACAGAACCTCCTTATGGACATGGCTTCAAACATGGCAAACAAACCACTGATAAAAATGTCCTAATTATTACCACAGACAGAATTCTACCTAAAAACGGGCAAGCTTGGATGCTGGGAGTGTCATTGGCCAAACTAATTCTCAATAGTTCCTGCTACTCCAATATGTCTGTCAGATATATTGGACCAGAAGGCTGAAGATGATGCTTCAACATTATAGAGAATTTTGGGTGAGTGTTCAGGCTGTAAACTGTCTCTGCCATCTTCTTATTTTGGAAACTGTTAACCTGCACTCTCAACATACTCAGGTAATCAATTATATTCCTTCTCCAAGCCTCTGATTCAGGTGAAGACCAGATTAGTTTTACAATGAATCTTAGTTGTGTAGGGTTTAAGGTATTTTTAGGTCTAGATAGATATTTTAAGTTCATAATTATGAGACATGATAAATATTGATTTATCTTCAGAATTGTAGACACACCAAGATAGGAAAGATGTTTTCTAGAAAGCTGTCAAATACAAATAGCAAAAACACTAAGAATGTACCATTAATATAATTCCTGATTGTGTCGTGCTTCTTCTTGCTTTAGGTATTTTATTGTATGTATGAATTATAATATAAATATATTTAAAAAAATAAAAAAGATTAAATTAAAAAGAAAAGGATTCCATGATGCCAGTGAGCAGTGGGGACTTTGCCTAGAATCAAGAGTAATTGAGTCAGGGTATTATACTGATTCCATAGCCAGGAACATAGAGAGCTCTCCCCTCGCTATAGGAGGACAACTCCACAGTTTAGAAGGAACAAACTTCAGAAAACCTGTACTCTCCCAAGTATGGGAATAAACATGGATAGAGCAACTTTCCAAGGTTGAATCAAGATCAGGCAAACAAATTAAACAGTCCTATGTCCCCTAAGAAAATAGACTCTGTCATAAAAAGTTTCCCAAACAAAAAGAGCCCTGGGCCAGATGGATTCAGTGCCACACCTTCAAAGAAGAACTAATGCCAATATTCCTCAAACTATTTCACAAAATAGAAACAGAAGAAACACTACCAAACTCACTCTATGAAGTCACAGTTGCTTTAATATCTAAGCCACACAAAGATCCAATAAAGCGAGTTTTAGACCAATCTCACTAATGAACATAGATGCGAAAATACTCAATAAAATTCTAGCAAACCAATTCCAATATCACATCAAAATCTCATCCATCATGACCAAGTGGGTTTCATAACAGGCATGCAGGTATGGTTCAATATATGGAAATTCATCAATGGAACCAACCATACAAACAAACTGAAAGAAAAGGAAACATGATCATCTCTTTAGATGTGACAAAAGCATTTGATAAAATCCAACACCCTTTCAGGTTAAAAGTCTTAAAGAGATCAGGCATACAATGCACATACCTAAACATAGTAAAGGCAACATACAGCAAGCCTATAGCCGTCATCAAGCTACATGGCAAGAAACTTAAATCAATCCCACTGAAATCAGGGACATGACAAGGCTGTCCACTATCCCTAGTTCTCTTCAATATAGTACTTGAATTCCTAGCTAGAGCAATAAGATAGTTAAAGGAGATCAAGGGGGTACATAAAAGAAAGGAAGAAGTTGAATTTCACTGTTTGTAGATAATAGGATCGGATACATCAGCAACCCTCAAAATTCTACCAAAGAACTCTATGGCTGATAAACAACTTTAGCAAAGTGGCCAGATACAAAATTAACATGAAAAAGTCAATAGCTGTCCTGTATACAGATGACAAATGAGTAGAGAAAGAAATTGGGGAAACTACTCCCTTCACAATAGCCTCAAACAATAAAAAGTATCTTGGTGTATATATAACCAAGCAAGTGACATCCCTATATGAAACAAACTTCATGTCCCTGCAGATGAAAATTGAAGAGGATATCAGAAAATGGAAAGATCTCCCATGCTCATGGTTTGGGAGAATCAACATAATGAAAATGGTCATCCTATTAAATGCAATCTATAGATTCAATGCAATCTCTATCAAAATAACAACACAATATTTTACAGAACAGGAAAGATCAAGTCTCAACTTCATATGAAAAAGCGAGAAAACACAGGATAGCTAAAACAATCATATACAATAAAAGACCTGCTGGTGGATTCTCCATCCCTGATCTCAAGCTGTACTATAGAGCAACAGTAATAAAAACAGCATGGTAGTGGCATAGAAAATGGCCAGTTGACCAATGGAATCAAATTGAAGGCCCAAATATACATCCACATACCTATGGTCATTTGATTTTTTGACAAAGAAGATAAAACCATACAATGGAAAAAAGCATTTTCAACAAATGGTGCAAGTCCAACTGGATGTGTACTTCTAAAAAAATGCAAATATATACATATTTATCACCTTGTATGAAAGTAAATCCAAGTGAATTAAAGACCTCAACATAAAACCAGACACACTAAATCTGTTAAAAGAAGAGTGGTAAGGGCCTAGAACACATTGGCACAGGAGAAAACTTCCTGAACAGAACACAAACAGCTCAGGCTCTAAGATCAACAATTAGTAAATAGGACCTCATGAGGCTGAGAAGCTTCTGCAAGGCAGACGATGCTGTCAACAGATCAAAGAGACAGCACACAGACTGGGGAAAGATCTTTACCAAGCCTACATCTGACAAAGAGCTAATGTCTAAAATATATATTAAAATAATTCAAGAAATTAAACACCATCAAATCAAATAAATCCAATTAAAAATGGGGTACAGGACTAAACATAGAATTCTCAATAGAATGGCTGAGAAATACTAAAAGAAATGCTCAACATCTTTAGTCATCAGGGAAATGCAAATCAAAACAACCTTGAGATCCCATCTTACAAATACCACCACATGGGAATAGCTCTGAGCCTGGAAGAGATATCAATGTAAATGCGCAGAGAGGCTTCATGTTGGCCACAGGTTCTCTGTGGCTTATTACTAGAGGGCATTCTTAGTATGGCATGAAGGACAGTGTGCAGAAGCCTAACATCAGCTCATACAATGGCAGAGAAATGGATTTAATTGTTCTGTGCATCCCTCACACCTCACACAATTAAAGTGTTAGAACTGTGCAATGCTTGTGATTAATTATGTTTGCAGAACAAAAGAACCAGACACTGATGCTGGATCAGACCTGACAGGATCCAGTCCTCTCAGCATGCTGGATGCTGGCATCCTGTATCTTTCTTGCTCCAGGCACAGATGCCTCTGTTGCTGTTACCCATCAGATTTGGACAGCTTACTGGACAGCACTGTAGAAAGCTTCTGATGCATTTCAATCTCCTATTAGGCCTGGAATCTCTCAACATTTAGAAAATGGACCACAAATGCAATTGCTGGCTTGCTTAACCGTTATTCATCCCAATTCAGTCTGAAGAAACCTCAAGAGAATGAAGTCTCATTCCCTCTAAGTGGGCTTGGGTAGCTTTCTGTTAACTCTCTTCGTCTACAAATGCTTATTTTCATTGGGAGGTGGTTATATGTTATTATTGGTTTTATACAGAGAAAAAACTGAGCAGAACTCAGGGACATCTCCTTTTTCCTTTATCTTTCATCCATAGGTAAGGAAATCAGATCTGCAAAGAAAGAAAGGGAGAAATAAAAATATAGAGGGAGAATAGAATAAAAGGTAGATGATTGAAACTACTTCTTAACTCAAAGCCTTAATTGTTACTCATAATGTAGGTTATATCTAAGTCATGAGTATAGAATTTAGCATATTGATATAAAACATGGGCATGTCCAATACTTGTTTGATTCTAGCACAAAGATATATATCCTAAGTCTTAAATATAGATAAGATCCTATAAATATATGAGGTAAAATAGTTAAATAATAGCAGATGAAAATTATAAGGTAGATGCCCAGAGCCAGAGCTTTTTACTTATAGATGAAATGACCCCTATTTTATATCTTAATATGTTATAACATTTGGTCATTTTCTGAAAATAATGTAACATGAAATTTTGGTATCCTAATGCCTGTAAGAAAAAGGAATAAATAAGTACAGATTGATTTAAAACAACTCTTGTTACAAAGAGAAAAAATTGGTGTTGGTTTCACTTATTTCTCTGCTGATGTGGTAGAAGTCTATTTAGGATTGGTGTTAGATTCTAGAACTGGAATTAATTTATATTCATCAACCTGGTTAACCAGTGAGTAATAGTACCCTTTGGGGATGGGTAAGATCAATGTTGCAATCTCAATTTTTCTTTGAAGATGCATGTATAATTTTTTCAATGTTCTTTTTTTGTTTGTTTGTTTGTGTTGTTTTCTTGAATGGGTTTAAAAACAAGATGGAATATGATTCATAGAGCATTATGACATTGTTGCTTCCTACCATTATGAAATTTAAGTATAATAATTACTAATATTCCTGTTGATTAATATTTTGTTGTCTGTTGAATTCCATTTTGAAGGCTATGGATCTCAGGTTAACTTGTGGAACTGTTATCAGAGTCTGGAATGACTCATCTCTTCCTCTGCCTTTTGTAATAGTAAACTTTCTTCAGTTTTCTTTATCTCTACTGGCAATTGCCTATTGTGGACACCAGCTTACTGTAATCCATTCAAGAGTTGGGATATCATCTGGAGAATAACATATACTAAATATAAGGGGGAGTTTTATTCAGAAATTTACCAAGTATATAGCAATCCAAGCACTTAACAGAAAAAGCAAATAGCAAATAACAAAATGGTAAGTAAGTAGGTAGATAGATAGTGAAATACCATCATACCCTGGATTCAAAACATCCTGCACAAGTCAACTGTGAAAACTCTTTAAAGGAAGATAGCTGGAGTTCTCAGTAGACAGGGTCTCCATGAAGACAAAAGTGTACACTCAGGTGAGACCTCCAAGAAAAAAAAGAAAAACAAAAACCGACAAAACTCAAACAAAAAAACAAAACATAGAAAAAGATAGGGAGACTATTAAATTGGGTACTGATAACAAGTAGCAAAACGGATGTATAGAGAAAGTGAAACAGTCTGCTGCAGTCAGAAGGAGGTGAGATCACCTACACAAAGAAAGTCAAGGACTACACAGGAGATTTTCATATTTTTGTCTGAAATGAAAGCTGAGGACCTAAATTCCAAAGTCAGCTTCTTAGTGAGATCAAACCACACATGACAGTCTACCAGTGTAATGTATAGTGTGGTGCTTTGAATAACAATGGTCCCCATAGGCTCATACATATGAGTACTGAGTCACCTGGGACTGTATATTTGAGAAGGTGTGGGATCTGTCTCCGTCTGTCTGTCTCTTTCTGTCTCTGTCTCTATCTGCCTATCTGTCTCTGTCTCTGTCTCTCTGTCTTTCTCTCTATTTCTCTCTGTGTCTGTGTCTGTGTCTGTGTCTGTCTCTGTCTCTGTTTCTCTCTCTCTCTCTCTCTCTCTCTCTCTCTCTCTCTCTCTCTCTCTCTCTCCCATTGTAGGTCTGAGTGTAGTTCTCAACTACTGCTCCAGTCACATGCATGCAGCCACACCTCCATCCTGATGATCAAATATTATCCCCTTGAAACTGTAAGCCAACCCCCCTGTCTGATAAGTGTTGTCTTGATCACAGTGTATATTCACAGCAATGGAACAGTGACAAGGGCACACATTGTATAGGTTCTCAATTTTGTTTTAACTCTGAATCTCACAAAACATTTATTTATTTTAAACAATGAATAATTCTTCCAGAATTTTCTTGACAAAAACATAGGCAATATTATTATTTTCTATTATCTGATATTAGCCCTGAAGTTATTCATATATTTGTGCTTAAATCTATGAATATGTTACTTTGGATATTTAAAGGGGTTTTTCATGTGAAAATATGGATATTCAGATGTGGGACTTTATCTTAGGTTTTATAATTATATGAGTTCTAAATTAGAATGTTTTTGTTAGCTAAAAGATGAAAGATGTAACAACAGAATATACAGATACATAAAAATGTAATGTTCATGGCTTTGAAAGAGGGGGGAGAAATTCATAAGTAATGGAGGTAAGTAGCTACTAGAGACTGGAAAAGGTCAGAAAGAATGTGCTATCTAGTGTAAGCCATGCATGACACTTGTCTGACTTCTCTCTTAGAAGTACTCTATGAAAATAAATTTGAATTGTGCTAATGGAATACATTTTTCAAAAATCAATGCAATAACAATATAAAATGAAAATTCTGATTAAAAACATCTATACTATGTAATACTTTTATCTTCCATGTGTTTTAAGTCTCTTATTAAAATGTGGAAGTCTCCTTCCTCTCACCTTTTCTATTAGTCTTCTCTCATTTTTTCCCCTTTCCATTACATCATTTTTTTTCTTTCTATAACAACCAACAAAGGCATTTCATACTTTTGTGCTTAAGACAACATAACAAAGTAAGGTTATCACTAGAGGCTGAATAATAATAATAATAATAATAATAATAATTATTATTATTATTATTATTATTATTATCATTATCATTATCATTACTATTACTGTTTACTCACATTACATCATTATTGTTATTCCCTTCCTAGTATCGTTGCATTCCCACCCACCCTCCCACTTCCACCCTATTACCCTCCCCTAGAACTCTAACAGGGATTGGGGTTTTCCTCTCCCACTGTCTGACCACAGCCTATCAGGTATCATGAGGATAGCCTGCATCTCCTTCCTCTGTTTGCCAGCAGGGCCTCCTGGTCAAGGGGACGTGATCAAATCTCAGGCACCAGAGTTCATGTCAGAGGCAGTCCTGCCACTTCTCCCCTCAAACAGTGGGGAATGAGCTGTCCATGGGCTGTTGGTGAACAGGGATTCTAGCTCCTCTACGTACATTCTTCTCTGTTGATGCATCAGTTTGTCCACGGCTCCCTCGATCGAGAGCCAGCAAGGCAGAATTTTCTTTTTGAGATGGGGGACAAGTAAATATTTTTGAGAAGCCATTTTGAATTCTATTGAAAGATGCCCACTTACCAAGTCAATGAAAATAATAATTGTGTGGTTTGAGATCTTCGTGATTCTTATCTTGCATACTAAAACTTATATAAAAATCAAGAGGGGATAAAGTCTACAAAGTTATGGGAAACAGTCTATTGATGATGACCTCGTTCTGAATGTGGAAAACTTTTTCAAAATCTGCAGTCTTATGGGAACACAAATCTAAGCACAGGGATGCAGAGGTACGGAGATGTGCCTCTTTGGGTAAATTCTATTTTTTTCTGAAAGAATCACAGGACTTTTTGCCAAGGCTAAAAATATTCTGAAGGCTTATGTGTCTCTCTCTCTCTCTCTCTCTCTCTCTCTCTCTCTCTCTCTCTTTCTTTCTTTCTTTCTTTCCTTCTTTCTTTCTTTCTTACTGTGAGGACTATGTGGACGTGGGAGTAGGACAATTATTACCACACATGTTGAAGATGAGAGCACAACACAGTTGATATTACACATTGTAACAATGGATCATAGAAATCTGAAGATGATGTAATTAAAGGATAAAAATTCTTTAGAATAAATCCCACAGAGTACAGAGTAGGAAGGTGAATACACAAAGAAAAGGTGCTCCAATATAATTTCATAGAATTAGTTATTCTAAAATTAGTCACAATAGTTCTTCCTGTAAGAATATCCATAATCTCTTTTATAGAACTAATTTTAGATTTATGAGGCCTATTTTACAATTGAATATGATCTTTCTAATGCTTAAAACTAAAATTACACATGAATGTCCCACTATTGATTATTGAAAATCTAAAAGATACATCAGATATATGGAAATTGTTAATGAATTAACATTGAACAATTTCTATACATAATACTTTAATGAGTGGCATGTTTAATTGTAAATTAAAACAAAGTCAGCTTTTATTTTGAAGCTATACTATGCAAACTGGGAGATACATGGAAACAGTTGTATGAACCTTATAAAATCTTTATCTTCAAATGTATCTTTTATATTTATTCATTTACAGGGAGCGTGCCGTTGTTGAGAAAAATTCTTAAGAACATACTAAGATACTGCTTTGAAATACTACTTGAGAAGGTGACATGTGAACTATGAGTCAACTCCTTTATGCAGTTAGTCAGCATGCGTCATACATATGTTAAGTAATTATAGAAGTAACGCATGAGACAGAGACAGATCAATTTCACCTGAGAAAATTCCTTGGGGAAAATGAGAATAAAAAATGTATATAGCAATTTTATTTCCATGGTGACAGGAAGTTGGAAATGACTTAAAAACACATAAACTTTAAAGAACATTATTTTCAAGCCACAACAGAAATTTTCAGTTAAAGTTCATATAATTTATTCATTCAACATTGTTTCCATACATAAAATAGTTTGTCTAAGATTTGTTTTTTAAAATTTTGTTAATTAATCAATTTTCCTCTGCACCTATGCAAGAATTTTATCTCTATCTATTTATCTATCTGTCTATCATCTATCTCTAAATATATCAGTCTATCATCTATCATTTTTTCTCTCTAGCTACCTATCATATATCACTTATCTATCTATCTATCTATCTATCTATCTATTTATCTAGCATCTATATATTAATCATTTAACATGTATCTGTCTATTTAGATATTATATCCAGGCTTACAAAAATATATAGTATTTCTGTATATATTACAGCTAATTGTATTATCACTACGTCATTTTTGTTTTACTAAAATGATTAACTCATAAAATATATATCCCTTTATTTAGTTACTAACATATTGCATCTAAGCTTTATTGTCAGTCTCAGTCTGTCATGAACATACAGGATTAGGTTTAAAGTTCATTTCTTCATTGTAAGGCGAACAAGGGATTTTTGTAAGTTAGTTTTCTGTTTGGAATTGTAAGTAGGGATCCATATTCATTGTTCTCATTTTAGTTCCTCTAGAATCACAACAGTTATTGCTCTTTGTTTCCTTCAAGCTAAGGATGTGGGATGTGATTACAAAGCATGACAATATGACACACAGGTGGCCGAGGAAAGCCAAAGAGGTGCCTTGGCATTCTGATCATTCTCTTTCCATCTTGTACAGATGTAAGATTAGGATTACCAAACAGCAGAGTATATTGTTTCCTTCTCAAATCTGAATCACTCTGTCATTGTACCTCATCTGCCAACAAGTTATTTCCAATGTATTTTCTTGCCCTGAGCACGAGAGTCCTTTACCTGCTAAGATAGGCAGGTCAAATGTCCTCTTTTGGATACTTGAGCATCCCACTTGCTACCAAGCTTCTCTTTGTTTTCTGTTGTGCAATCTATCAGTAACAAGGGAAGCTAGCACTGTGATACACTTAATCTGTTCCCTTATGGGAACTTCCCAATGCTAAAGATAATGAGTAAACAAATTGTAACCGTAAAACAACTGTACATACTGTGCAGCCAGACTTGTTAAATCGTAACACAACCGTTTCAGAGGAGAATCTAGACTTTTGGAGTGCATTCCTGTCCCTAGGTTAATGCGCAGCATTTATTAATAAATGCAACATTTCTGGGTGAGATTTATTATGTCTCAGAACCAAATTAGAAAAAAAAAGTCCTGTCTATTCTTTGTTAAAACTGTATAATGGAATAAACTTTATTACCTGAGTGTGCTGGGAGCACAGGTTAGTACCTTTCCAATGAGAAGATGACAGAGACAGTTTTAGCTTAATTTTACAATGAAGCTTAATTGTTTAAGGATTAAGATGCATTTAGGTATAGATAAGATGTTTTAAGATGATAATGACAAGGTGTGATGGAAATCAATTTACATTCAGAATTTTCGACACACCAAGATAGTAAAGATGTTTTCTTCAAGGCTGTCAAATACAAATAGCCAAAACACTAAGAATGTAGCACTTACATAATTCCTGATTGTGTTATGTTTCCTCTTGCTATAGGTAGTTTATTGTATATATGTGTAATAATATAAGTGTATATGTAAAAATGAATAATGTTTTTAAAAACCTGTATAGTGGTATGGGAAAATGATGTCGTTCTGAATTTAATGAAATCATCTTTGATACACATATTATATTACATTGATTCTATCAATTCAGGTATGAGAAAAAAAAAAAAGAATGGCTAAGAGATGGAAAGAAGGAAGGAAGGCAAACTCAGGTAACACCTCAATAGATAAAATGCTCTCCACTATCATACCTAGTTCTACTTACAAATATTTCCATCTCAAATTTTCTTGCAAAAAATAAAAAAAGTAAAATCAAACAGAGGAAATAGTATAATACAAAAGTTGAGTATCATCATATTTCTAGCATAAAAAAAGGCCTCAGTACAATAAAATCAAAAAAGTTTAAAAACTGTTATGAAGTATAAAATGCTGATTAAGTATTGGTGAAATATTTCATCTTTTCAAGAAAAATTAACTTGCAATTAAATATGTATAACTTCTATAGAAATTTATATAAATGTTAAACTTATTTAAAGTTGTGAATGTGTTAAGCAGATTTATAAGACATTTAAATTCATATTTCTAAATTTTTATTACTTTTTCCTCCTAAATAGAATCTTAATTTTCTTTATAAAGTTTAATTTTCATGTTCTAAAACTAATACAATAAATTTGTCCATGATTCTGTATTTTACCTTTCACAATGTCTTATCAGTATATGCTTTTCAACTCAACTATTTAGGAATTTCTAATTTACTTCTAAAATTTCAAAAATAATTGGCAAAGCTGTCAAATGAGCAGGTTGCCTTATTTAATTATACAGTGACAACTAAGGTACATATTTAGCATAGGAAAACATAAAATAAATTCTTTATTATAATGAATAATGTTTAAATACTAGTACAGAAAAATATGAAAAAGTATATAGTGAAATGCAGTGAAATCTTCTGACAATAAGGAGGAAAGGAACACTACTGCCCCCAAGTGCCCAACTGGAGATTGCCCCCGCCAAAGCCTCTTGGGAATAGGGAGAAGCAGGGAAGCAATCTGATATAGTTGCATCACAGAACACAGAATCCGTTTATTGTATAATGTCCTATTATCATTTTGGTTTGGTTACTGCTTAAGTGTTGTTCTAGGAAAAGTCCAACATGAAGAGTCACTTTAGATTGTAGATATGTGAGAACATCAAATTTGTCACTTAAAATTTTAATTTTGTATACAATGGTAGTTAAGGAAAATGATACAAATAATTAAAAATAAAACTATAACCAAGTGCCATGAACATATTTTGCTTAATGTGTAACCCTCTGAAAATTATGAACTTACCAGAAACATGTATTTAACAGTGTAACACTGTTTACCTTGAATATAAAGCAATGTAATTTGAAAATGTAAACGTCTTTCCTTTATGAAGTTTAAAATCATGCTTACTTTATTAATATTCAGGTAATTGTTTTCTATTTTAATTTTCAATATAAAGACACATTTGAAATACTAGGCATAGTGTCTTGTGTATCATTGTCTATACCACTGAATTCTAATATATTTATGGTATCAATTTCAGTCTCCAGTGATTTTTTAAAGGAATTTCCAAAATTATAGAGGTCAATAGCCTAAGGATTTTGTGATTCATAAAACTTCTACCAAAGATGTGATAACTATCTCACTGCCAATTTATCCCCTTGAGATGAATTTAAGTTAGCTTTATTACTTCTTTAAAAAATGTAGGTTGGTAACTTACACCTGCAACAATTAAGATAGAAAGACCAGTCATCTAAACCCAACTTAGGTTGTGGTTGATTACTTTTTGTCATGTATGAAGTCCTGGGTTCAATAAAACATGCAAGAAAAATATTTTTCAAAATGCATTGTATAACAAGAAGTCATAGAACAAGGGTATTGTTTTACTATGAGTCTCCAAATTCACATCGGATGTGTTGCACATCAGACTCTGCTTGACCACTGACAAAAGCATCTTGTGATGCTACCTATGGCCTATCATTATGACAACAAAGTAAACACCCCGTACATTACTGATAAGTCTGAGGAAAAAAAAATTCTTTCTACTGTTAAACCCCTAACAGACAAACATTATAAGGGAAAATAGTAATTATCTGAAGTAACTGCATTTGCCTTTCTCCTCTGAAACAAAATGCTCTAAGAAAATATCTCCATAAATCCCAAACAACTCATAAAGATATTATGAATTGCAACGTCTTCCTAAACTTGGGACACATTACAATTACAATATAATCAGATACGACATGAACAAATAAATATTATAAACATTTTGCATCAACACATACTCTTGTCTTCAAGATAAGAGGAATAGTGTGACTAATAGATTTATAGCCATAGCCTAGCCTATTGTGATGAGTTCACTTGGCATTCAAACACATCATTGTTTATGATTACATATGTTTGAGGGCAGAGTTTAAGAAGAACCAATAATTTAAAAAGATAAATTTATAAAGTAACACGACTAGCTACAACATTCATTTAATATGAAATTTAGTGAGCAATCCAAGATGGCAGTGCTGAATACACACGGCTTCTGATCAACGGTACAACCAGGACTGCCCAGTGGCCTAAAGACCAAACTGCGATCTACAAAACACCTGTGTTGCTGATTCCCAGGTGAGAGGAATCCACATTGTTTGGAGCACATGGGTGGGTCTAACCTCTAGCCATACAGCTAACCCACAGGAAATTCTCGAGGGAGAGCCCACGTTAACTGTCATCTTGAGAAAAACTGTGAGACATCCCTGAAGCTTTGGGCTCTCTCTGCCAATTTGCTTCTTACAGGATCTTGGATGAAGAGCAGACAGGCAGATCTGAGTCCCCACTCAGGACACAATCCACATTACCTACCATCCCAAGAAATAGTGCTGGGCACTCAAGCACCTTTGGTCTCTGATCTCCGTCATCTACCCAGCTGCTTACTGGCCTAGACAAGCTGGGCCACAGAGCAGATATGCAGAACCCTGCCATCTCAAGAATGCCTGTGAAGTGTCCAAGCTGCTTTGGGTTACGATCTGATCCTCTCAGTCCCCCAGCCGTTTATCAGCCAAGCACGTCTGTGACATAAAGCATACAGGCAGAGCTAAATCCAGGCTCTGTCCACAATCCACATTAGCTGTAATCCTGTGAGCAACTTTGGCCCTGAGACTGTCTCAGCCCGCCCACCTGCCTGAAGCATACCACTCTGTCACAGCTAGCACAGCAGAGACCTCTGTAGGAGGCCACAGACCACTTTAGCTGTCATCCTGCTAGCAGATTCTGGCTCTGATCTCTCCCTGCCTACCTACAGGTTATTGGTCTGATCTATATAGGTCACAGAGCAGATAGGAAGAGCAGAGAACCGAGGAGGCCTCACTCTACTTTAGATGCCATTTTGGGTGACTTCTCAGGTAGCAAACTGTCTCTGTCTTCTTCTCATATGGGAAGCTACTAACCTGCACTCCCTGTATACTAAGATAATCAAATTTATTCTTTCTTTAGTCTCTGATGGGAGAGAAAACCAGATGGTTAATTTTACAATAGAGCTTAGTTGTTCAGGGGTTAAGATGTTGTTAGGTGTAGATAGATGGTTTAAGTTTGTAATGATGAGATATGATAGATAATTGATTTACATTCAGAATTTGATATGCATCAAGATAGCAAAGATGCTTTCTTCAAGGCTGACAAATACAAGTAGCCAAAACACTAAGAATGCAAATTTTACATAATTCCTGATTGTTTCATGGTTCTTCTTGCTGTAGGTAGTTTATTGTATATATGTGTAATAATATAAATGTATATGTAAAAAGTTTTTTTTAATCAATAAAAAAGAAACAAGAGAATTATAGTAGAAAATTTCACAAAATTGTGGAAAGAGATGCCCATCAAACACAAGAGAACCACAGAACACCAAATGGAAAGGACCATATAAAATTTATTAGCATATAAAACAAAAAATCAAATGGTATCTATGAAGTTGAAGTTTATAATTATAATTTTGGTATATGTACTCAAGAGAAAATGCCAAATGTGGTTTTATAGACAGATAATTTCAATAGAAATTATCCTGTCCAAATAGCATAGGAGGAAAGGAAAAAAGTTAAGAGAGTGTGATGGTTAGTGACATGTCCCCCAGAATTCTTAGGTATTTGAATACTTGCTCACCAGTTAGTGACACTAATTGCAGAGACATAGGAAGTGTCGTGTCATTTGCTGGACATATATCACTAGGGGTAGGTGGGCTTTGAAGTCTTAAAACCCACATAACATTCCTAGTTCATTGTCTTCTTCCTGTTGTGGTTTAAGGTGTGAACTCTTTTCCTCATGCTCTAGCCATCATTCCTACCTGGGGCCAAAATTCCCAATTGTGATGATGAAGTACTCATCTCTCTAAAACCATAAGCCCAGTTAAACCCTTCATTCTATAAATTACCTTGGCCCTGGTGTTTTATCATAGTAAGAGAAAAGCAGGCAGTACCTCGAGTATTCGAGACCAGTGGTACCAATGCTAAGCTTATAAAAAAAAAAACATTAAATGAGAAAGAGTGATTAGAGAGAGAGAAAAGTTGAATGGGAAGGGGTAAATTATTTAAGAACACATGACCAATTATCTCATAGCACTGATTAAAAAATGTTAATGTACTGGTTTGAGAATCTCAAACAAACCATGTAAGATAAAGAATGCCACACCTAGAGTCCTAGGCAAACTGCTTAAAGACAAAATGTGTGAAGACATAACAGAAAAGAATCATTATATTTATGGGAACATTGACATAATCATGAAGTGTAGTGTCAGGGACAATCAAAGTCAGAGGCAAGAAGAAGTATGCCTATGTTCAAATATTGACTAAATATTGAATAATAAAAAGTTTATTTCCTAAAGAACAATCATTTGAAAATGAAGATGAAATAAACACATTTCCAGATTTAAAAAAAAAAAAAAAGAAAGAAACGTAGACTTCTAATTCTTCATGGAAATTAAAGTTAAAATGTACTAGCGATAATCAGAAACACATGTGTTTGTCAAGGGTATAGTAGGCAGCCAACATCTAATCACAGTAGAAATAACAGGTTGTCATGGACTAAAAACCATTTTACGTAGTAAGGTACTGTGGTGGTATGAATAGAAATGGCCCCCTTAGACTCATGTGTGTGAATTCTTGGCCCATAGGAAGTGGAACTGCCAGGAAGTATGGCCTTATTTGCATACGTGTGACCTTGTTAGAGAAATATGACACTATGGAGGCAAGATATAAGGGCTCTTAGCTCAAGCTATGGCCAGTGTGACACACAGACTCCTTCTGCTGACTGTGAACTCTCATGCTGTCATGCTTCTTGCCATGACAATATTGAACAAATCTTCAAAAACTGTAATCCATCTGCAATTAAGTGTTTTCCTTTATAAGAGTTGTAATGGTTTGAAGAGAGGGAAAAGGGGAGTAGAAAGAATGCCGAGAGATAAGAGGGTGGAGATCAGACCTGGGTAGAGCAGGGGAGGGAGGATAGAAAGCCGCAGAGAAAGTAGAAATTGCAGATGAGGGCATCTCTGTGATAATCTGGAGACCAATGTCAAGGGAAGCTCCTGAGAGGATTTGAGGGGGGTTCTAGTAGAGGTTCCTTGTATCAGGGGCCATAGAGATTAAAGAGGACACCCTCTAATTAGATAAGATTCCTAGTAGGGAGAGGAACACTAACCCACACACAAAAACTTGGACCCAAAATTTACCTGCCTACAAGATATAAAGACAGAATAAAGAATAAAGAATAAAGAATAAAGAATAAAGAATAAAGAATAAAGAATAAAGAATAAAGACAGAGCAGATAGAGCAGAGATTGAGGGAATGACCAACTAATGTCTGGCCCAACCCAAGACCCACCCTATGGGAGAGAGCAAATCCCTGACACTATTAAGGATACTATGCTATGCTTACAGACAGGAACCTAGCAGAGTTGTCCTCTGAGGGGGTCTTTCCAGCAGTGAATCAAAACAGATGCAGAAACTCACAACCATACCTTAGGCGATATGTAGGGATTCTTGTAGAAAAGTGGTGGGAAGGAGAAAATGACCTGTAGGTGACAGGGACTCCACAAGAAGAACAACAGTACCAAATAACCAGGGCCAGAGGGGCTTGATGAGACTGAATCACCAACCAAGGACCATGCATAGCATGGACCAAGGCCCCCTACACAGATGTAGCAGAAGGGCAGCTCAGGAATTAATTAATTAAGTTAATTTATTGCAATTAACTTATCTGTAAGGCCTAAGAAGCCAATAACTGATACAAAGAGACTGTAGTGTATTTTAAAGCTGTAAACCCTAAGCTGGGCAGAATCTATACTACTACTAATCTACTAGTAAACAAAACTACCCTAATCCTATGGACTCAAAATCTGCATATATCCCAATCACCTGCCAATCTGATCCTCCTCAGGTGGCTTCTCTACCCAACTGTCAACTGTCCAGTAACTGTCTCTCCCTCTAGTAAAGTGAGCAGAGGTTATCTCTGACATGGAAACTTTTTCTAGCTTTTTGATCACTTCCCCCGTGGGACTGACTTGCCTGGACATAGGGGAAGAAGACACACTCACTCTTGATGCATCTTGATGAGCTGGGTTAGATAGAAACATGGTCTCCCTTTTTCTGAGGAATAGGTTAGGTGGAGATGGAGGAAGGGTGTCCTTGGAAGAGAGGAAGTATGGAGCTATGATAGTTGTCATGGTCAAGGTGTCTCTTCACAGTAATAAAAACCCTACCTAAAACATGTACTGGTAATAAATAAATAAATTTATATACCACGGTTTTGCTCTAATAATATTAAAATATTTTGAGGAAAATTCCAGTTTTAACAAACTTTAAGGTAAAAGTAAAGAATAAAATATTGAATAGAATTTTGTTAAATGCATGTGCAAGGAAGGTGAACTACATTAAAACAACCTAAATATAAGTAGCAATATAAATAAACAAATATTCCTTTAAATGTAGTCATTGATAATAAAATGTTTTCAACCTGACCTTTTTTGACTAATAAGGATTATTAGAAATTATTTTAAGCATATAAATTTCATCAATAAATTACTTCAATCTATTGAAGTGTGTTACCCAATGAAATACTACTCCACTATTAAAAACAAGGAAATCTTGAAATTTGCATCCAAATGGATGGAACTAGAAACAATCATCCCGAGTGAGGTAACCTAGACTCAGAAAGACAAACATGGTATATCCTCACTTATAAATGGATATTAGCCCAACATACAAGTCCTCTGAGAAATTTCACCCTGTGAGGAATCGGGACATATGCTGGAACTTGCTGCTGGACTCTGGATGGGATGCTGACAGGAATATGGATGAATGAGGGCATGGAGGGACCCAGAGGATTAAGGAGCCCCACAAGGAGACCATCAAGGCAGGTAGATCTGGACCTGGGGGCACTGCAAACTGTTGCACCAACCAAGGACAATGCATGCAGTAAACCTAGACCTCTTATTCAGATGTAGTCAATGGACAGCTCATTCTCCATAGTTGTGTGGAGAGTGGGGACTGTCTATGACATGAACTTTGGTGTGCCAGTCAGTTGATCACTTCCAATTGGTGGGGAGGCCTCTCATACACACAGAAGGTGGGAAGCAGGCAATCCAGATGAAACTTGATAGGCTGTGGTCATATGTGGGAAAGGAGGTCCTCTTCTGTTAGATGTCTAGGGAAGAGGAATAGGGAGTGAATAGGGAGGGAAAAGGAGGGAGGGAAAGAATAGGAAGAGGAAAACAATTTAGATGTAAATTAAATAAGTTATAATAAATTAAAAAAAATAAATCTTCACAAAGACCTATTATCTTACTCTGACCTTGGTGACAGATATTAGGTTGTAAGGACAATATAGTCTAGGATATGGAAGATTTTATTTTTATTATTGTATCTCACCAAACCTGCAACTTCCTTGAGGCAATGTGGCCTCTCATTACTTTTGAACTCTTTATTCTTTTTAACATCATCTTTTAAAGTCAAATTTTAAATGTATCCAGTGATATATCTAAATAATAACTAGATTTTTAAATTATCTTTTTATGTTTTTAACTATTCTTTTATTGAAAAATAAAATCATACATATTACATCTCAATTGCTATCCCATCCCGTGCATCCTCCCATTCCTTCCTCCCTCCCGGTTTCACCCCATTCCCCTTACTTATGACTGTGACAGATGGGGACCTCCTCCCCTTGATTATGATGCTAGGGAATCAAGTTTCTTCTTGGTAATCTGCTATCCTTCCTCTGAGTGCCATCGGGCCTCCCCATCAAGGGGACATGGTCAAATATGAGGCACAGAGTTCCTGTGAAAGTCATTCCCCAGTCTCCACTTAACCGTGGAGAATATTCTGTCCCTTGGCTAGGTCTGGGTAGGGGTTTGATGATGACTACACATATTATCCTTGGTTGGTGCCATAGATAGGGCAGAACCCCTGGGTCCAGATCTGCCCATCATAGTGTTCTTCTTGTAGGTTTCTAGGACCCCCTGGATCCATCTATTTCCCTATCTCCTATATTTTTCACACCTTAGGATGTCCTCACCACTATCCCATTTTCCTGGTAAGTGAAGAATTTCATAAGACATACCCCTTGGCCTACTGTCCAGATATAAGTGAGTATGTACTATTTGAGTCTCTCTGCTTCTGGGTTAGCTCACTCATTATGATCATTTCTAGTTCAATCCATTTGTCCACAAATTTCAGGAATTCCTTGTTTTTAACAGCTGAGTAGTATTCCATAGTGTAAATGGACCACAGTTTCTTTATCCATTCTTCTACTGAGGGACACTTAGGCTGTTTTCATGTTCTGGCTATTATGAATAAGGCTGCTATGAACATGGTTGAGCATATGTCCCTGTTGTGTGCTGGAGCATCTTCTGGGTATATTCCAAGGAGTGGAATAGCTGGGTCTTGAGGAAGCCCTATTCCCAGTCTTCTGAGATAGAGCCAAATAGATTTCCAAAGTGGCTGCACTAGACTACATTCTCACCAGCAATGAAGGAGTGTTCCACCTTCTCCACATCCTTGTCATCATGTGGTGTTTCTTGAATTTTTTATCTTGGCCATTCTGATGGGAATAAGATGGAATCTCAGAGTTGTTTTGATTTGCAATTCTCTGATTACTAAAGACGTTGAGCATTTCTTCAAGTGTTTCTCATACATTTGATATTCCTCTATTGAGAATTCTCTGTTTAGTTGCGAGCCCCATTTCTTAATTGGATTATTTGGTTTGGTTGTGGTTAATTTCTTGAGTTCTTTATATATTTTGGATATTAGACCTTTGTCAGATGTAGGGTTGATGAAGATCTTTTCCCAGTCTATAGGCTATCGCTTTGTTCTCTTGACAGCATCTCTTGCCTTACAGAAGCTTCTCAGCCTCATGAGCTACCATTTATTAATTGTTGACTTTAAGGCTTTGGCTGTTGGTGTTCTGTTCAGGAAGTTGTCTCCTGTGCCTATGTGTTGCAGGTTCTTCCCCACTTTTTCTTCTAACTGATTTAGTGTCTCTGATTTTATGTTCAGGTCTTTAATCCACTTGAATGAGTTTTGTACCTGGTGACAAATATGGGTCCAATTGCATTTTTCTACATGTAGACATCCAGTTAGACCAACACCATTTGTTGAAGATGTTATCCTTTTTCCATTGAATGGATTTGGCTTCTTTGTCAAATATCAAGTAAGCAAATGTGTGTGGATTCACTTCTGGATCTTCGATTCGATTCCATTGATCCACCAGCCTATTGCTGTGCCAGTATCAATCTGTTTTAATTACTGTTGCTCTATAGTACAGCTTGAGATCAGGAATGGAGATTCCTCCAGAGGATCTTTTATTGTATAGGGTTGTTTTTGCTATTCTGGGTTTTTTGAAGGTCTAGTAGAATTCTTCACTGAAACCATCTGGCCCTGGCCTTTTTTGGTTGGGAGACTATCAATAATTGCTTCTATTTCTATAGGAGAGATAGGACTGTTTTATTGGTTTATCTGTTCTTTATTCAATTTTGGCAAGTGGAATCAATCAAGAAAATTGTGCATTTCCCTTAGATTTTCAAATTTTGTGGCATATATGCCTTTAAAATAAGATTTTATGATTCTTTGTATTTCTTCAGTGTCTGTTGTTATGTCTCCCTTTTCATTTCTGATTTTGTTGATTTGGATAGTGTCTCTCTGCCTTTTAGTTAGTTTGGCTAATGGTTTATCTATCTTGTTGATTTTTCAAAAAAAAAAAAAACAGCTCCTGGCTTTGTTGATTCTTTGAACTGTTCTCTTTGTTTCTAATTTATTGATTTCATCCCTGAGTTTGCTTATTTTCAGACGTCTACTCCTCTTGGGTGTTTCTGCTTCCCTTTTTTTAGGGCTTACAGATGTGTCGTTAAGTTGCTTATGTGGGATGTTTCCACTTTCTTCTTAAAGGCACTTAGTGCTACAAAATTTCCTCTTAGCACTGCCTTCAGTATGTACCACATATTTGGGTATGTTGTTCCTTCATTTTCATTGAATTGCAAGAAGTCTTCTATTTCTTTCTTTATTTCTTCCCTGACCCAGGTGTCATCAATTAGAGTATTGTTTAGTTTCCATATGTTTGTAGGCTTTTTATTGTTTCTGTTGTTGTTGAAGTCTTGTCTCAGACCATGGTGATCTGATAGGATACAAGGTATTATGTCAATGGTCTTGAATCTGTTGAGGCTTACTTTGTGACCTATTATGTTGTCAATTTTGGAGACGGTTCCTTGGGGTGCTGAGAAGAAGGCACAATCCTTTGTGGTTGGGTGAAAAGTTCTGTAGATATCTGTTAGATCCATGTGATTCATGACATTGGTTAATGTTGTTACTTCTAGGTTTAGTTTTTGTTTCAATGACCTATCCTTCAGTGAAAGTGGGGTGTTAAATTCTCCCACTATTAGTGGGTGTGGATTGATGTGTGGTTTGAGCTTTGTTAAAAGTCTTTTACAAATGTGGGTGCCCTTGTAGTGGAAGCATAGATGATCAGAATTGTGATGTCATTGTCTTTAACTTTGATGAATATAAAGTGTCCTTCCTCATCTCTTTTGATTAATTTTGGTGTAAAGTCTAATTTATTAGATAATAAAATGGCTCCACCAGCTTGCTTCTTGTGTCCATTTGCTTGGAATACTTTTTCCCAGCCTTTTACCCTGAGGTAATGCCTATCCTTGTGGCTGAGATGTGTTTCTTGGATGCAGAAGAATGTTGGGTCTTGCTTACACATCTAATTTATTAGTCTGTCTTTTTATTGGAGAATTGAGACCATTAATGTAGAGAGAGATTAGTGGCCAGTAATGCTATGCCCCATGATTTTGATGTTGGTTGCAGTAGAGTACTTATATGGTTGATTTTGGGACAGTATAGCTATCTAAATCCTATATTTTGGGTTGTAGTTTGTCACTTTGGTTTTGGGGTTTTCCATCTATTAACTTCTGTAAGGGCACATTAGTAGTTAAGAACTGTCTGAATTTGTTTTTATCATGGAAAATCTTGTTTTCTCCATCAATATTTGTTGAGAGTTTTGCTGGGTAGAGTAGTCTTGCCTGGAATCTATGTTCTCTTAGGGATAGCAGGACCTCTGTTCAGGCCCTTCTGGTGTTCATGGTCTCTGTTGAGAAGTCAGGTGTAATTCTGATAGGGTTGCCATTAAATGTTAATTGGCCCTTTTATCTTGCCGCTTTTAATATTTTTTCTCTATTCTGTATATTTTGTGTCTTACACCTCCTTCCTTAGATTGGGGAAATTGTCTTCCTTAACTTTGTTGAAGATATTTTCAGGTCCTTGGTGCTAGGAATCTTCTCTGTCCTCAACTCCTACTATCCTCAGTTTTTGTCTTTTCATGGTGACCTTTATTTCTTGGATGCTTTGTGTCAGGAACTTTTAAGATTTAGCATTTTCTTTAATGTTTGTTTCAAGTTCTACCATAAAATCTTCTACTGCTGAGATTCATTCCTCCATCTCATGAATTCTGTTAGAGAAGCTTAGGTCTGTATTACTTGCATGCTTCTGTAAGTTCGTTTGTTCCCGTCTTTCTTCTGTCTGTGTTTTTATCATTGTTTCCATTTTCATCTTCAGATTTTGAACCATTTTATTGATTTCCTTCTTCTGGCTGTTTGTGTTTTCTTGAGTTTCTTCCAGAGACTTTCTATGAGCCATCATCTCTTGAATTGTTTTATTAGTTTCAATCATCTGGCTGCTTGTCTTTTCCTGGATTTTTTTCTAGTTCCTCTCTATAGGTCTTTTTAATGTCTTCAATTTGTTTGGCTGTCTTTTTATCTTTTTAATGAATTCTTACACCAGTCTGGATTTATGTTAACAAAATGAAGATGCCAGAGCTCTGTGCTCTGTTCTTATTGAGTATATATCAGTGAAGATTCAGATAGAGGCAGACAGGTATTTTCTCCTCATATAACCTCATAATCATTGTGTTCCTACAGAACTGCCCAAAATGAGGCCAAACAAGGGTATAAAGAGAGAATTATAAAGTTGATAAATAAGTGTGAAATCCTTTTTACAATAAAATAAACTTAATTTGTGTATCAAGAATACAGTAATTTTTGCATGGAGACTCTGGTGTGCATCAGGATTTGAGTTAGTTCCTATAAGTGTTTGTGTTTAGAAGACCAACCCTCTCTAGTATTTTGATCCTAATATAATAGAAATAAATAAAGTCTTGAACATACTAGCCTACCTAGAAATCCTAGAGGATTCTATTTTGAGACTAGTTTTTGGATCAGAAACATTGCCTTACCTAATAACTTTAACTCATGTTTCTAATCTTCACAGTGAGGTAAATACTAACATACATTTCAGTAAAAAATCTTTCGTTAAGATATCAAGTAATTCAGAGTTTCTATAACTATTGATGTACAATATTTAATGATCAAACCAAATTAGTAACTGTGTAACAAAGGCAGAGAGAGTGAATAAGGAGGAAGTGTGGAAGTGGTGGTTCATGCCTTTAATCTCACAGTTGGAAGGCAGAGGTATGTTAATCTATGAATTTGACATCAATCTGGTCTACAGAGTGAGTTCCCAAATATCAGGGCCATATAGAGTAATCCTGTCTCCAAAAAAAAAAAAAAAAAAACAGAATCAATCAATCAAACAAAAAACAATAATGTTATATAAGTAGAAAAATTATTAAGACCATACAAACTTATACTGCGATTGTTAGAAGAAACTATAAATTGCCAAGAATAATGTCTAATAAAAAGAAAATATCCAAAAATGAGAAACCAAAGGAATGAGAAATTGTGAACAATCAGAAATATATTGTATGATTCCCAAAATCTTTTTTTCAAAACAATAATTATATGTAAATCAAACTAGGAATCCAATTACAAGTTACATCACAACAGTTGACTATTAATTGAAATAGTATGCCAAAAATACTAAATTTTATTATCCAGAAAAATTTAAGGCAAAATATTGCAATTTATGATAACAATTGAAAAATATAAAATACATGAAATTAGAACTGACATAGACATAAAATATAAAGGCTGTTGTAGCAAAACACACTTTAAGAAAAAGAGTATCTCAAGGATTTCTTGAAATTCACATGTTCATATAAGAATGAAGGATAACTTCTCAAGAGAAAGGAAAGAAACTATAGTATATTACTATGGTTATATCTTAAAGTGATGCAAATAGAAACTGCTACATTTCCACTTTCTACATACAGTTACATTAAAAAATTTTTAAAAATTGAACACAAATTGGAGCAAATTAGTGTTGTGCTATCAAGGTGGATATAAAAATAAATCACCTCAATGAAAAAGTTATATATTTTAGCAATATATTTATCCTAAATAAGCATAAAAACATAAAATAAAAAGTAAAGATAATTATAAACATAAATGCAAAAATAGTATACAAATGTATTAGCAATAACCCTTCTAGAGGTTAAAATATAGACTCATTAAAATGACTACTCTTGGAGTAACTATGGGGGAGTATAAATACCATTAAAGATTGTTTAAACTTAATATGGATACCTTTCTAAGTAGTACGAGATTCAAATGTAGAATAAATGGTCTAAAGAGATGGCTCAATTGTTAAGAACATCTATTGCTCTTGCAGATGACCTATGTTGGGTTTTCTCACTGATATGGCAGCTCTCAAACTACTTTAACTCCAGTCTCTGTGAAAGTAATATCCTCTTCTGGCATCTATGAGCACTAGACACTTATGTTGTACATATATATGAAATAAAAAAGTCTCACACTCAATAATAAATAGCAAATATTTAAAATAAAATGTTTAGATGACAATTAAGTCTATAACAGAGTGACAATACCACTACTAGACATCACTAGGTAACAACCAAAAAGTCATTTATCATAAATAGGTTATTTCTATTTGACTTGTTGCCTAGCAAGGTCCTATAGATACTCAAACATTGCAGGTTATTGTCAATAACATAGGTAACTCTCAAGAACATAATAGTAAGATCTTGTAGCTAAAGTCACCACATATTTGACTACTAACATATGTGTATACATATATATATACTCTCCTTAAAGCCACATTCCTATTTTCTATCTTTTATAGTCCTGGAAGGGGCTAAGCATACTTCTAGAATAGAGAAATAATCATCATTTGTACCCAGCCATGAACCATCTTAGTTTCCATAATGACTATCCTGGTAAGACATGCTCACTGGTGCCATAGTGTCATTAACATCATGAGAGTAACTAATCACTTGTAGGTTCAATTTAAGGAACACTCCACAGGATGAAGTCCCATCATAGTACTGTGAACAATTGAATAACCTGTAACTATAGGTTGATATTTCCTAGGACTAAAACCTATGGTATTAATCTGCTTACTGGTCATAATATTAAATAAGCCCAGGTAACTTATTATTATGCCCATAAATTCATGTACTTTTCATCCTTCATCAATAAAGTCTATTTACAGTAGATGATGATTAACACAGAGAATCACAGTTGCTAAAGGCAAAAAGAAATAGAGACTATGAAATGCTCATCTGTAATGAAGTATCTATATTGTAAATCATGCTTTCAAGTCTTAGAGACCAGTTTGGAAGGTAGTAGACAGAATGGATGAGGAAATGGTAGGGATGACTATATAAAAACAGGGTCTTGTGAACACAAAGAGCAGGTGCATATACATTCTCACAGTGGCTATGACAGCATGGACAAGAATTATGCTAGCTCAACCCAGACAATGTTCCAAAATTGGAGGGTGTCTGTGTGTATGTGTGTGTGAGTATGTGTGTGTATGTGTGTGTGTGTTTGTGTAAAATCAGTCCCATCCCTAACCAAAGAACAATTGCAATAAATAGCTACTGTGAGAGGAAGAGTAAGTTTTCTTTAATATTTTGACCCCTGGCAAATTGGCCATGTTCCAGTGGAGGATCACACATCCAGAAATATATGGGCAGCACAAATTGGATTTGATGAGTGATTATGTTATCTATATATAACTAAAATAAGTTTAACCTTTCCTGCCATATTATGTTGGAATTATAAAAAGGTCAATAGTTTTTAGAAGAAATTTCTCTCTTGTTAAAATGGAAATACATTTGTATGTATTTAAAAGAAATAAGTTATAAAGTATAGTGGGTAGGGAAATGAAGGATAGATCTAGAAGGAAATGGTAGAGGGGTTTGTCTTAGTGTTTTGGTATAAGATGTCATGATAAAAACCAACTTGGAAAGGAAAGTGTTTATTTTGCTTATAAGTTCAGATCATAGACAACCACGAATGGAATTCAGGACAGTTCTTCAGGTTAGTAATCTGGAGGGAGGAACTGAAGCATGCATTATGAAGGAGTTCTGTTTACTGCCTTGTTTTTCTGGCGTGACCAGCTATCGTGTTTATACAAGGCAGGGCCACCTTTCCATGTGTGAAAGTCACAAGAGTTGGCTGGCAACCACCATCCCACACACCCATATCAGCCATTGATCAGGAGAATGCTACACAGGGTTGCGTGCGTAGATGACAATTTAATAGTTGCATTTTGTCAATTGACTTTCCTTCTTCTGATATACCTTTATATTGTGTCAAATTGACAAAAAAATCAAAATAAACAAAACAAGCAATAACAACCTCAGAAACCTAACTAAATGTGATCAATACATATTGTGTTAAACTTTCAAAGAACTAACAAAAATTAATAAGGTAGAATGAGTCTAAATAGTAGATCAAAAGTTGAGTTAATTATAAAGAGCACTTAATTCTACCAAATACACAATTCTAAAGTATAAATACTGGTCTCTTCTTTGTACTAAGTAAATTTATCTTTTCATTCAGGTTGGGATTATATTTCCAGACTAAGTATCTACAAATGTCATTGAAGCATGTTACAAAAACAAGTGCTATGAAAATATTGTTCAAAATGGTTCATTTGAAAATCAAAAGAATCAATTCTCACAATTATCTCAACAAAAATAAAGCAAGGATGCTAGTTTTGCAGTTACATAGTATTGGTAAAATAAATGAAAATTGATTAATGTAAACAAAATAATAACCCTATTCTTGTACTGAGCTATATAATGATGCTTATTTTACTTAAATTATAGGATCAACATCGTCAGTCATAACTATTCCTAAAAAATAAAAAATCTGGTTCTAAAATGTATATGAAATGTAAAGTCAAAAAGATCAGAAAATTCTTTAGTAAATAACTGTCCACTTGATAAGGTGAAGATATAAGAATAGACCAACATCTGAGTCACTCTGGTGCCCCGTATTTGACCACTTCCCTATGGTGGGTAGGCCTGGTGACACTCAGAGAAAGGATAAGCAGGCTACCAAAATAAGACTTGATAGATAGCCTATATCCATGTAGTAGGGGAGGAGGTGCTCCTCCGTCATAGATCTAGGGAAGAGGAATACAGGGAAAGTGGGAGGGGGAGGAACAGGTGGGTACAAGTGATGGGAAAACAACTGAGATGTAATTTGAATAAATAAATTAAATGATAAAAACTTTTTAAAAATAATAGACCAATAAAATGTGGTGGATTTCTAGAAACAAACTACTTCTCACTTCAGTATAGTTCACTAGGTTTGTTATTCACTGAAAATAGGGGAGAATGACTCATTAATAAATAAATGATAACAATATTAATAATACATATATTAATTGATTATTGAAGACCCTAAGGAGTTTCTCCACTCAACGGCACTCATCACTCCAATGCTTCTGGTTTTGTTTAGTTCTTATCATTTATTTATTAATGAGTCATTCTCACACAATAGAACTAAACTTTGATCAATAAGTGAGACTGTGGAATTTCCAGTAGATGTTATTTACTTTCTTCAGGAATATCTAAATATGCTGTTCATTTTCCAATACATTTATAAACTAAAATATTATCTGTTTTTAATTTGATACGTTGCTTACTAACTCATTATTTGTGTTATTCTTGCCTATATATGCTATGCCTCTTTCTAAAGTTTTAGAGTTTTATTTATGATACTAAACCTTTTCCCCTTTTCAGCATGAATTCATCGGCTACACCCATGGCTGTTTTTGGCCACTGCTCTTTTCTAGACTCCTTCCTCATGGTGCTCCTTTCCATTCTTTTCCTGTCAAATCCATTTCCTGATTTTTGTTATTCCACTCTAACTTCTTTTATGAAAGACAGGCATGCTTTTCTCACAAAACATTTCAAAGACAGGCACTCATTCAATGATGAAAGCAGTATATTAGAAACATACGCACATTTTATACCTACAGAGTTTTTTATTCTAAACGTTATATATACTAATTATTAATTAATGTAAGAGAAATGTTTCTGACAACTGTCCAAGAATAGCTATTGTTCAAGGAAAAACTCTACATGCATCACAATATATTTCTATTATATACTGCTTTTGATTTAAAGTTGTTTTCAGTATTTTCTCTTGCTTTCTCTGTAATTAAGAGTATGTCACATGAATAATATGAAAGAATTTAGTTCTTCTGGACATTTTCTGGTTTCATTGTGTTTGTGGTTTTGAAAATGTTTGTGTTAGTGTGTGTATGTGTGTGTGTGTTTAAAAATATTAGGAATCCCAAAATTTAAAAAAACGGCATTAATTAGTCTCCAAGCATGTTTTATTTAAAATGATAATTTTCAGATAAACTGAAAACATATACAAATCATTTGTGGTAAATAACCTATTTCAAAAGTATTGTTTTTCATAAATAAATCAAAATCTTCTAAGAAAACAGAGTTTAAAAAAGCAAGTGGGTAATTACAATTTGTAACTATTTATTTAGTCTACTGATTTTGAAAAGAGACGAGGGAAGAAAAAGTTTGACTCATTGATTGCAGCCCACCATTAAGGGAAGTCAGGCGAAGAACTCAAGCAGAAACCTGGAGGCAGGACTGGAGCACAGATCCTGGTGGGGCTTAGGTACTGGCTTGTTCACCATTGCTGTTCATTGTGCTTTCTTATACAAGCAAGAACCCCCTGTGCAGAGGTGGCCCCACCCACACTTGGCCAGCCTCTCCCATAGCAATCATTAATCAAGCAAATGCCACAGAGACATGACCCCAAGAATATCTGATGGGGGGTAGTTTTTAAATGAAAGTTTTTCTTCTCAGGTGATTAGTTTGTATGGCTTTGAAAAAAAGTAACTTAATACTGTCATTTAGAACAGTGATGTCTTTGATAAAAAAAAGACTGTGTAAATATTTATTTCAAAACATCCTCTTATGCTATATTTTGATCATATTATTTCCTTTCTTCCAATTTCTCTCAGATCCCTCCACCTCCCTATCAACACAATTACAGGTTCTTTCTCTATTTTTCTCTTCAAATAAATAAGTAAACAAACAAACAAAGTGATAAAAACAATAAATTAAAATGGAATTAAAAACAAACAAAACATATAAATGGAAAATAAATAAGAGAAAAATTACAAAAAAAAAACTACACATGAAAACAGATACATAGAAATCATGGGGTACACTATTTATTAGATAACAACTCCTGTGTAGCCTCCTCTGTTCTGTGGTTGGTATACCCAATGCCAGTCAATTGGAGAAATGAGATTCTCCCTTTCCAAGCAGGTATCAATTATAATTACCTTCATGGCTAGAAGTGGTAATCTGTTTCAAATTCTCTTTCTCGGTGTGAGGATTTTGTCTGCTTTGAACCTATGAATGATTTTCATGTACTCTAGTGAATTTTTGAGTTAACATGTTTATTAATTATGTTGCATTTGATGATGTAATTTCTTTGGTGATATCTCCCACTTCTAGCTCTTTCTCTCTTGCCACCTGCTTTTCCATATAGGTCCCTGAGCTATGAGTGGATGTGATGTGTCCCAGCCCACAGGACAAATCGAACCAGGATTCACATGAAAGAGGGAGTAGGGATTGAAAGTGGGGACAGCGATGTGAGAAATAATGAGTCAAGCCTTAAAATTTCTGATCAAGACTCACTTTAATGCAGCCGAGTGAGACTTTATATAGCAAGGTCAATAGGATCTATTCTAATACCACTTTGCCTAGGTTCCAGGCAAGAATACAATGGCCTGAATAGCTCCCTGTAGGAATTTCTTATTTTTCTGAGTAGTTCCCTGTAAGAACTTCCTTGATCCTCTGGGTGGTTGCCAGTAGGTACTTCCCTACTTCCATCAAAGGTAAATAGTCCAAGGATAGCCTAGGACACAAATACTCCTCTGGAAAAGGTCAGCGTCTTGGAGGTCACAGCAAGCAGGCTAAGCATGGGATTTCTAAAATGGCAGAATTTCACATGGCTCCCCACATCTGCCCCTACTAAAATAAAATTATGAAGAGTCTGTCTTAGGTTGGTGAGTAGAATGCGTATCTTTACCCCTCATTGGCACATGAATTCCATCATTTATAGCCTGTCTTAGGTTAGGTAATCCTCAGACTCACTCTTACCTGTCTCTGGCTTGTCTCCATATCAACAGATGAAGGAGGGCAGTGTTTTTGAGCTCTATGCCATGTGCTTGTGCTTGTATCAGCTGCAATTGCAAAGACATGAACTGTGTTAGAAAGGAAGGAAGGCACAGGCTGTAATTTTGAGCCCTACTATCCCAGCCAAGGATAATTCATGCTGAAGAATACTTTTAATTCTAAAGAAAGTATAATGAATGTGAATCTAGCTGTATCCTACTCACAAGGAGTCTAGGGAAGTCTAGCATGGCATTGTAACTTGCTCAGTCATCTCAAATCCCTAATCTCTTAGTTAAGGTGTAAACAATATTAGCAAAGCAATGGCAAAAACCATAGTAGATATGAGAATAATAACAGAGATTTTACCACCCAACAGCACTCCACAAATCTCTTTTCAGTTCTCCACAGTCCTGCAGATGAAACTGACCCAGACAATTAGGGTGGGAAAGCCCTTGTAAAGCTTAAAAATCTGAGTTTATGAAAGGAAATTATTCTGGAGGAGTCTCTGCAAAGCATCAACTCCAGTTAAGTCAAGTGTGTAAGGAAGATGCCTCACGGGTACAGGAACACTTGAGTTCTCCTTTCCTCCTCAAACACAGGGAAATTAGGCAGTAAGTGGTATTGACATACGTTATCCCAAGAAACAGGTTGAAGAAGAGAAGGATGAGGAATAAGTGTCCAATGAATCTTCACCTCGAAACTCAGGTTCATCAGCAAACTCATCCATGCCAGAACTACTTGATGTACAGACCTCGTGGGTAGCCAGTGTGCAGCATAATGTTCCTGGGAAAAAACACATACATAGCCTCCACCTCATATTAATACAGGGTGGGGTCCATTCCACTGTCCAGCTAAAGGACCCTTCCATTTCACTCTAGCAAAGGACAACTGAGTATTGGTGTGCCAGAATTGATTGGCTGCAGAATTTCCTTTGGCATCAAGCAGTAAAAAATTTAAAATAAAGAGAACATGACTCAAAGCATTTTGAGGTTATTGGTGGTAAGTTCTCTCTTCTTTACTTTTTGTAAATAGGTTTCTATGGAAGAATGAGCTCATTCCACCATATCTTTTCCTTGAGGATTATAAGGAGTACCTGTAATATGCTTTATGGAAAATGAGTTACAAAAGTTTTGAAAAGTTTTGCTGACATACCCTGAGCCATTATCTGTCTTGATAGCCTTAGGCACACAAATGTGAGAAGAGACAGACAGACAATGGCAATGACATTTTCTGTGGCTCCTCCTGGTTGGAGAGAAGCAATCAAATATCCAGAATATATATCTATAGACACATGAACATATTTTAGCTTTCTAAAATCAGGTATATGAGTAACATCCATTTTCCAAAGTTGGTTAGAGACCAGTCCTCTGGCTTTAACTCCCAGATGTGGTACAGGAAGAAACTGAGGACATTTGGAGCATGGTTTCACAATGGCACGAGCTTGCTCTGTAGTAATTCTACATTGAAGTCTTAGATTTCAGCTTTTAATATGATGTAAATCATGAGAGTTTTGAGCCTTTTTCACAAATTTTTGGTAGCTGTATCTGTTAATGCATTACCTGCAGCCAAATGTCCAGGTAAATCAGTGTGAGCTCTTAAATGTCCTATTAAAAAAAAGGATGTTTTCTCTTTAGAATTGCTGTCTGGATTTGAGAAAATAATCCACTAGCCCATGACTGGGGTTAGATTTGCCCTGCAGTTTCTAGGCAAGGAACACCCTCTGCTACACAGCCACTATCTGAATATAAATTAAAGGAGCAAAAGGCATAATGGTGGAAAACAGTAGCCACCACTTGTAGCTCAGCAATTTGAGCAGACTTAGCAGAATTAGGAATAACATATGTCTGTCCTTCTACTATATAACTAGCTTTTCCATTAGAAGACCCATCAGTAAAAATCATCAAACCACCTCTCACAGGCTGAAATTTGAATTATCATAGGAAAAAATAACTGGTTGTTTATTTAAAAGGTGGAGAAGCCTATTAGAAGGTAAATAGTTATGTATATATCCACATAATTGTACACATGTCAAGAGCAAATCATTCATGTTAGCAGACAGCCAATTTTCCTGTTCCTTGGAATACGGCTGAATAATAAAATCAGGTTCTTTGCCAAAATACTTTCTTCTTTGCAATCTACCTATATGGATCAACTTTGCCACAGCCAAATCATATGGTACTATTACCTTACTGGGAGAAGATGGGAAAAGTTCCCACATAATAGGAGCACCTTGCCAGAACACTACAGTAGGTATAGTATGAGTGGCCAAGGTAATATACCCCAGAGGCTTTTCATAATCTATATAGGTTATGAGTTGACGGGAGATAGACCAGGGTGAATTTGGAGAGGAATCTCCTTGTTAGATTTTGAATAGGGCCAGAAATATCCATTTGTTAATTTTAAATAAGGTTGAAGCCAATATATATCACCAGCAACTTTTGGAAATCATATAAATCTTTACATGATCCACTCTCAATGTGATACTTGATATTTTATCTGAGAAAGAAAAAGCTGGAATCCAAAATATGAATATATATGTCAACCTTTTGAACTTTTTCTGGAGCTACTTGCAGACCAGACTGAGATAATTGGGTCTCCATAAAAGCATAACACAGATGTGGTCCATCCTTTCCCGCAATAAGTATATCATCCATGTAATGAATGATATATAAATCAGTATATTTTAACCTTTTGTAACCTTTTGTAAGGCTGTAGCCACAAATTTCTGACATAGGGTTGGGCTGTTAGCCATTCCCAGAGGCAAAACCTGCCAATGATATCTCTTCATTGGTTCTCTAAAACTCACAGAAAGCACATTGAAAGCAAAGCTATGGCAATCTTTTGGATGCAAGGGAATAGTGAAGAAACAATCCTTAAAGTCTATGACAATTTAATAGCCACAGGAGAAGGCAATTCTGGCTGTAATGCTCTCATAAGTTGTATAGTCTCATGTAAATTAAAAAACTTACATCTCTATATGTATTTATCAGTAGATCACACCCAGTTTGGAACTCAAGAGTTCTGCCATGTTAATCCCCAAGTGCTGGGATTAAAGGTGTGTACCACCATGCCCAGTCACAGTGATCTATCTGCTTCTGCCTCCTCAGTGCTGGGATTACAGGAGTGTGCCACAGCACCTTGTTTAACTATTTCACCTCAATTCTAATAAATATCTTTAAACATCTAAAACAAAAATTAATCAGGGAAACAAGAAAATTCTAAGTTCTAGGTAGTTAACTACATTCTCTAGGCTGGCTAGTTTAAAAAACTATCAACACCCTAGTTCTGCCTCTCCAACTGGCCATGTGTCTAAAACCATCTCTGCTCTGAGCTCTCAGGTAGCTAGAAGCAGTGTCTGTAAAATTATCTGGCCCAAGGATGTTCTAGCCCTGGGCTTGTTTAGCTAGTTTTATCTAGGCTGAAAACTCCCAGCTGTAAATGTTTGGTTTTAAGGACAAAACTAGTTTATATCTCTTTTTTTGAGAATCTAAAAATTTTTAGAAATATCTCAAGTAACAATTAAGCAAAGAAACAAGAAAATTATAACTACCTTGTAGCTAAGGAGTTTGGAATTAACTCCATTCGCAAGACCAGTTTAGAAAACTGTTAGTCCCTTAAAATAAAAATTAAGCAGTAAAATTGTAAGTTTTAGATAATAAACTCTATTCCTTAGACTGTACTTCCCTGACCAGCCACATGTTCGCAGCCGTGCCTGTTCTGTAAGAATTGAGCCCCACCAGCAGCCCGGAGCAGCACCTGTAAAACGATTTGGCCTGGGCTTGTTCCCCAAGAGTGGCCACTGTGCCTGGGTCCACAAAAGGTGGGCCTGCTGTTGGCTGGCACCTCGCAGGCAGTACTCTTACTACCTCATGTGCTGTGCATAAGACATTGAGCTGCACAGTTGTTTACAAAATTGGCAGGTGAGTTAAGCTTGGCCCTCTCTCAAAATATAGAAAACTGAACGAATGCTTAAACAAGTAAACTAATACAGATTAGACATACAATTTGACATGACGATCATAAAGCAAACAGTCTGATAGGCAAAAGAAAAAGAAGCAGTTTCAAAATCTTGACAATACGTGACATATCTAGAGTCTAAACTATCTTTAATAAAGCCACAAGATACACACACACACACACACACACACACACACACACACACACACGCATATATATGTCGTTATAGGTCTAAAAGCATAATATAGTGTTGCTGTTATATTTTACCAATGCTATCTTGCATTTGTAAATCATCTACTTCTTCCTCAAGAAACCATGAATATACTTCATTAACATATTCTAAAAATGTATCCAATTATTCATTAATTACTCTTATTCCTTGCATTTGAAACTTATTTTCCGCTGTCTCTCTGAATAACTCTTTGCTCTTGCTCTGTCCAATGTTTGTGTTGCTCACCTTGCCATTCCTCTGCAAAGTAGGCTACTGTGGGGTCGAGGAGGAAACACTCCATTTGTCTGTTCATGGGCTCCCCTCCAAGCAATGCCTGCCACTTAATCCCTCATTTCCAGGTCCCTGTTTGTGCTCCAAATGATGTGTCCTGGCCCCTGCAACAAATTGAACCAGGGTTTACTTGAAAGAGAGGGTGGGGATTGAAAGTGGGGTACAGAGATGCAAGAAATAATGAGTCAAGTCTGGAGATTTCTGATCAAGATTCCCTTTAATGCGGACGAGTAAGACTTTATATAGCAAGGTCAATAGGATCTATTCTATTTTTTTCTCCTTTATTAATTTATTCTTGTTACATCTCAATGGTTATCCCATCCCTTGTATCCTCCCATTCTTCCCTCCCTCCTATTTTCCCCTTATTCCTCTCCCCTATGACTGTTCCTGAGGGGGATTACCTCCCCCTGTATATGTTCACAGGGTATCAAGTCTCTTCTTGGTAAACTGCTGTCCTTCCTCTGAGTACCACCAGGCCTCCCCCTCCAGGGGACATGGTCTAAGGTGAGGCACCAGAGTATGTGAGAAAGTAATATCCCACTCTCCACAGTAGAGTCCATTGTCCATTGGCTAGATCTGGGTAGGGGTTTAAGGTTTAATGCCTGTATTGTCCTTGGCTGGTGCCTTAGTTTGAGCGAGACCCCTGATCCCAAATCTGTCTATCATAATGTTCTACTTGTAGGCTTCTAGGACCCACTGGATCTTTCTACTTTGCCATTCTGCCATGCTTCTCTCATCTAGAGTCCCACTAGAATGTCCTCCCCTCTGTCTCAGTTTCCAGGTAAGTGAAGGCTTTTCTGGGACATGCCCCTTGGGCTAATATGCAGATATAAGTGAGTATATACTATTTGACTCTTTCTGCTTCTGGATTCACTCACTCATTATGAGCATTTCTAGCTTAATCCATTTATCCACAACTTTCGGGAAGTCCTTGTTGTTAATAGCTGAATAGTATTCCATAGTGTATATGTACCACAGTTTCTTTATTCATTCTTTTACTGATGGACACTTAGGCTGTTTCCATGTTCTGGCTATTATGAATAAGGCTGCTATGAACATGGTTGAGCAAATTTTCTTGTTGTGTGCTGGAGCAATTTCTGGGTATATTCCAAGGAATGGAATAGCTGGGTCTTGAGGAAGCCCTATTCCCATTTTTCTGAGATAGCACCAGATAGATTTCCAAAGTGGCTGTACTAGTTTGCATTCCCACAAGCAATGAAGGAGTGTTCCTCTCTCCCCACATCCTCGCCAGCATGTGGTGTCGCTTGAATTTTTGATCTTAGCCATTCTGATGGGTGTAAGATGGAATCTCAGAGTTGTTTTGATTTGCATTTCCCTGATGATTAAGGAGGTTGAGCATTTCTTTAAGTGTTTCTCAGCCATTTGATATTCCTCTGTTGAGAATTCTCTGTTTAGTTCCAAGCCCCATTTCTCAATTATGTTATTTGGTTTGGTGGTGTTTAATTTCTTGAGTTCTTTATATATTTTGGATATTAGACCTTTGTCAGATGTAGGGTTGATGAAGATCTTTCCCCAGTCTGTAGGCTGTTGCTTTGTTCTCTTGACAGTGTCTCCTGCCTTACAGAAGCTTTTCAGCCTCATGAGGTCCCATTTATTAATTGTTGACATTAATGTCTGGGCTGTTGGTGTTCTGTTCAGGAAGTTGTCTCCTGTGCCAATATGTTCCAGGCTCTTCCCCACTTTTTCTTCTAAGTGACTTAGTGTCTCTGGTTTTATGTTGAGGTCTTTAATTCACTTGGATTTGAGTTTTGTACAAGGTGACAAATATGAGTCCAGTTGCATTTTTTTACACATAGACATCCAGTTAGACCAGCACCATTTGTTGAAGATGCTATCCCTTTTCAATCGAATGGATTTGGCTTGTCTGTAGCCTTCCTATACACAAATGACAAGCTTGCAGAGGAAGAAATTAGGAAAACTACACCCTTCACATTAGCCACAAGCAACATAAAGTACTTAGGAGTTACTCTAAGTAAGCAAGTGAAGGACTTGTTTGAAAAAAATTTCAAAACTCTAAAGAAAGATTGAAGATGACATGAGAAGATGGAATGATCTTCCTTGCTCATGGATTGGGAGAATTAACATAATAAAAATGGCCATCCAACCAAAAGCAATCTACAGATTCAATGCAATCCCTATCAAAGTACCTACACAATTTTTTAAAGACATTGAAAGTTTAATTCTGAACTTCATATGGAAAAACAAAAAAACCAGAATAGCTAAAACAATCTTGTACAATAAAAGGTGCTCCAGAGGAGTCTCCATACTTGATCTCAAACTGTACTATAAAGCAATAATAATTAAAACAGCATGGTACTGGCACAGCAACAGGCTGGTTGATCAGTGGAATCGAATCGAAGACCCAGACATGAATCCACACACATATGGTCACTTGATTTTCGACAAATAGGATCTATTCTAATCCCTGTCTCCCTAGCCCCCAGGCAAGAATACAATGGCTTGAACAGCTTCCTTTAAGAACTTCCTTGAATCTCTGGGTGGTTCTTAGTAAGTACTTCCCTAATTCATTCAAAGGTAAATAGTCCAAGGATAGGGTAGAACACAAGACCTCCTGTGGCAAAGGTCAGCAATTCGGAGATCACAGCCAGCAGGCTAAACTTGAGATTTCTAACATGGCAGAATTTGGCACGGCTCTCCACATGGATGAGTATTTTGAATACATCCTACTTAGAGCTATGTGCTTCAAAGTAACTCCTTTTAAAAAGATTTTCCAGTTGTGGATCTCTTTTTAAATGATGACCAACTGCAAGAAGCTTCCTTAATGACAGTTGAGTGACACATTGCTCTAGGCTTATAAGAATATGTCATTAGGAATAATTTTATTGTTATATCCCTTTAGTAGAATAGTAGCAGCTTTCCCCCTATGTCCATGATATTTATAGTCAAATGTTGTTGCCCACTTTAGATGCATCATGAATAGATTGCATCTCTTGAAGTATACCTTACACCGAACTACTAAGTTATTCCCAAAATATTTGTGCCAATATTACACTAGCATATTTTGCAGGTAGGTCTGTATTATATGTCTACTGGTTTGTAGGTTGGAAAAAATGATTACTTTTCTCCTGCAGTAACATTCACAGTAAATTCCAGCGCCATGAATACTATTCAATAGGACTGACACATCTAGATGGGCATGGCCTTGATTGTCCCATGTTCAATGACATAAATACATTGTGTCCTTAGCAGTAAGGCCTTGATATTTGGTATAAGGAGTAATCAATACTTTTGGCAATATCATGAGATGTTTGGCCAGGGCATATGGGACTCATTCATCAAAGATTAAACCAGATTAGTACATTCCTGCTGGGATAAGAGGTCTAGTTGCCTTCCCTTTCATATGATGTTTATATTTACATTTCTTTCATGTGTATGTATATTCTAAGAAGTTTCTATAGCATCATGTTACAACATGTTTTTTTTAAAGGACTATATTTTGATTGTGGTTTCCCCTCCCTCTACTCTTTCTTTAGCTTCCCACTACCTCTTTCAATCTGAACAACTCCCACTCTGTCACTCATTTTAAAAACAGGCTTTATGTGATAATAAAAAATAATAACTTAAAAAAACTAAGACATCAGAATGTGACAAAACAGAGAAGAGTACAAGAAAATTAAAAGAGAAGACAACAACAACAACAAAAATTGAACAAACAAAAAAACAAAAATAAATGAACCAGAAATAGACACAAAAAAAATCTTCTGTGTATACAATCAGAATCTCTTATAATATGGAAGCAACAATATAGATGTAAAACTGAGAGAGAGAGAGAGAGAGAGAGAGAGACAGACAGACAGACAGACAGACAGACAGACAGAGACACAGAGAGAGATACAGAGAGAGATACAGACCGACCGATGATAGATATATAGACAGACCAACAGATAGATAGGTGAGAGATGAGTAAGAACATATGTATGTATACATAAAATTAAAAGGAAAAAAGAGAATATTCTCGACAAAAATTAGGAAAGAAGGAACATCCATATATGCCATTGATTTTGGTTTTTGTTTCCTAACTACTGTTGTGCATGTACTTTCTTTCCCCAGTTACTGGAGGAAACTAAATATTCAGTATATGTGGTTATCAAATGGAGATAGCTTCTGAGTTAAGGATGGGGAACCTGTCCACTTCCCGTTTCAGGCCCTGGACTCCAGCTAGGACAGACATATGGAGACTCTGTACATGATGCATCACTCTGTAAATTTGTATATGTATGGATCTTATTCATTTGGAGAGACTTACTTTATTGGTGTCCTACATTTCCTCTCTAATACTTATACTTTTTTGTCTCCTCTCACTTAGGATTCTCTGATCCCTGGAAGGATGGATTTATTAGAGCGGTTACACTGAGAGTTCCAATATTTCTCATATTCTGCATAATTTCTGTTATCTATTTTTGCATCAGTTGCCATCTTCTATAGGAGGAATCTTTTCTGATGGTGGCTGATAAAGAGAAAGATCTAAGAATATAGCAGAATGTTATTAGAAGTTATTATGAGGATACATTTATTTATTGTTTACTAGAGTAGTTCTGGTTTTATCCAGGTGCCTCAGCTTTTTTGTCTCAGCTTCTTGATCACCAGGCATTGTGGGGTATAGACTCTCTCTCCTTCAATGGGCCCTATCTCTGATGTTGGATGGCTACTCCTACAAGGTTTGTGTGACCATTGCACTGACATTTTTCAGGCAGGCCACCACTGTAGATAGGAGGGCTGTGGCTTGGTTGTTGTTCTCTAAATGTTTGTTAGGGCCATTTGAATTATAAAGTTTGTTAACTCCTGCCTTTTTTTTTTTTTTTTTTTTAGTTTTTATGTGGATGACATATCAATTCTTTTTTTTTTTAAAGGAAATTTTTTTAATTCTCAAGATTGCCATATAAAAATAAAGTTCTTGTTATAACAGTTTTATTAATGACAAAAATTATGTTTACAAAAGTATAGGAATGTTACAAAGTGGGGTATTGAAATTATCCATTATCTCCTCTTTAGTGGATACTGATATTCTTCAAGTTACTCCAAAAGATAGAAGTGGATGCAACATTACCAAATTCAGTCTATGAAGCCACAGTCATGTTGATACCTAAAACCTAGAAAGACCCAACCAAAAAGAGAATTCCAGTTCAATTTCTCTTATGAACATTGATGAAAAATATTCAACAAAATATTTACAAAATGATTACAAGAACATATCAAAGATATACATCATGACCAGGTAGGCTTCCTTCCAGGCATGTATGGATGTTTTAATGTACAGTAATCCATCAATGTAATCTACCATATAAACCAACTGAAAGAAAAAACACATGATCATCTCCTAGCAGAAAAAGCATTAACAAAATTCAACATCCTTTCATGTCTAAAGTTTTGGAGAGATTGGGAATACAAGGCACATACCTAAATATAATAAAGGCTATAAACAGCAAACCAATAGCCAACATCAAATTAAATGGAGATATACTCAAGGAAATTCCTCTAAAATCACGGACCAGAAAAGACGGCCCACTTTCTCCAAATTTCTTCAATATAGTTCTTGAAGTTCTAGTCAGAAAAATAAGACTTCCAAAGGAAATCAAGGGGATTCAAATGGGAGAGGAGGAAATCAAATTACCCCTACTTGCAGATGATAGTGTACATAAGCGACCCCCAAAATTCCACAAGAGAAATCCTACAGCCTATAAACACCTTCAGCAAATTGGCTGGATACAATATTAACTCAAAAAGTCAGTAGCCTTCCTATATACAAATGACAATCATGCAGAAGAAGAAATTAGGAAAACTACACCCTTTACAATAGCCATAAGCAATATAAAATATCTAGGAGTAACTCTAACCAAGCAAGTAAAGGACTTGTTTGAAAAAAAAAAAAACTTTAAGTCCCTGAAGAAAGATATTGAAGATGACTTGAGAAGATGGAGGGATCTCCCTTGTTCATGGATCGGGAGAATTAACATAGTAAAAATGGCCATCTTACTGAAAGCAATTAACAGAGTCAATGCAATTCCTATCAAAATACCTACACAATTTTTAAAAGACATTGAAAGATTATTATTATAATTATTAACTTCATATGGAAAAACTAACAACCAAGAATAGCTAAAACAATCCTATAAAATAAAAAATACTCCAGAGGAATCTCCATATCTGATCTCAAGCTGTACTATAGAGTAATAGTAAGTAAAACAGCATGTTACTGGCACAGCAACTGGCTGGTTGATCAGTGGAATTGATTTGAAGATCCAGAAATGAATCCATACACATATAGTTACTTGATTTTTGACAAAGAAGCAATATCTTTTCAATGGAAAAAGGATAACATCTTCAACAAATGGTCGAGGTCTAACTGGATGTCTACATGTAGAAAAATGCAATTAGACCCATATTTGTCACCATGCACAAAACTCAAGTCCATGTGGATTAAAGACCTCAACATAAAACCAGATGCACTAAATCAGTTAGAAAAAAAATTGGGGAATTGCTGGAACACAGTGGCACAGGGACAACTTCTGGAACAGAATACCAAGAGGCCAGGCCTTAAGGTCAACAATTAATAAATGGGACCTCATGAGGCTGAGAAGCTTCTGTAAGGCAGGAGACACTGTCGACAGAACAAAGCAACAGCCTATATACTGGGAAAAGATCTTCACCAACCCTACATCTGACAACGGTCTAATATCCAAACTATGTAAAGAACTCAAGAAATTAAACACTAACAAACCCATTAACCCAATTGAGAAATGGGGCTCAGAACTAAACGGAGACTTCTCAACAGAGGAATATCAAATGCCTGAAAAACAGTTAAAGAAATGCTCAACATCTTTAGTCATCAGAGAAATGCTAATCAAAACAAGTCTGAAATTCCATCTTATACCCTTCAGAATGGCTAAGAACCAAACTTTAAGTGACACCACATGATGGTGAAGATGTGGAGAAAGGAACATTCCTTCATTGCTGGTTTGAGTGCAACTTGTACAACCATTTCAGAAATCTATCTGGTGCTTTCTCAGAAAACTAGGAATAGGACTTCCTCAAGACCCATCTATTCCACTCCTTGGAATATACCCAGAAGATGCTCCACCACACAACAAGGGCATATGCTCAATCATGTTCATAGCAGCCTTATTCATAAGAGCCAGAACCTGGAAACAGCGTAAGTGTCCCTCAGTTGAAGAATGAATAAAGAAACTGTGGTACATTTACACTGTGGAGTACTACTCAGCTATTAAAAACAAGGAAAATTCCGAAATTTGTGGATAAATGGATTGAGCTAGAAATGATCCTAATGAATGAGTTAGCCCAGAAGCAGAAAGACTCACTTGGTATATATTATCTTATAATTGGGTACTAGCTCCAAAGGCATGTCCCACAAAAGTCTTCACTTACGAGGAGATTGGGATAGATGTGAGGACATCCTACTAAGAATCTAGGTAAGAGAAATATAGGAGATGGGGAAATAGGGCCGAGAGGGTCCTACAAGAAGAACATTGTGACAGGTGGATTGGGGCTTTATCCCTGGTCTCTCTTAATGTCCTTCCTTTGTTTTGAATATGTAGTATTTTTTTGTGTGTGTGTATGGTGAAATTTTTCTTTTCTTTACTTGCCAATTTGGTTTCTGTATGTGTCTTGTACACTGATATGAATCTTTCTTTAAATTGGGAATATATACTATAATATTTTTAAAAATATGTTCTGTGCCTTTACTCTAGGTTTCTCCTCTCTCTATACCTAATATTTGTAGATATAGACTGTTCATAGTGTCTCATATTTTCTTTATGTATTATGTCTTTTTTTTACTGCTGATTTACTATTTCATTTTACTGAGTGATCCATTTCTTCTATCTTATTTTCAAGACTCCAAATTCTTTCATGCCTTGGAATCTGTTTGAGAAGCTTAATTCTGACATTTGTATTTGACATCTTGAGTTTCTCATTTGAAGTTTTAGTTTGCTTTTGGTTTTCTCTAGTGATTGTATTTCATTGTTGAATTTTACATTTATGTCACAAATAGTCTTCTTTATTTTACTCAATTGCTTGTTTCCATGATTTTCATTAAGAAACTTATTAATATATTCTCAATGTCTTGAACATACTAATTATTACAATTTTGAAACCCATGTCTTGTGCTTCAGGTAATTTGCTTTTTTATCCTAGGGCAATTTTGCAGTTGGATGTTGGCTACTGGAAGAGGCATATTGTCTCAGCTGTCACTATTTGTGCTTTTGCTTTGGGATCTAGGCATCTGAAGTTATGCTGATTGAAGTGTTTCTTGGCATGGATATCTAGCTTCATATTTACTGTATGGATGTTCCATTCTTTGGTTGATTTTGTATATCTGGATCCTAGACTAGTGTGGTGGCTGTTTCAAAGTTTTTCTGCAGGTGGGTGACTATCACCAGATAAATAGAAAAACAAACAGATAGATGGATAGAGGATAGATAGATAGATAGCTTGATTGATTGATTAAATAAATAAATAAATAAATAAATAAATAAATAAATAAGAGGCATTGAAAAATAACTGAATTAACTCTGGGTCCTCATCAAAAGCTGGAGTCACCACGAGGTGAAGTTGGGTTAGAAAGAGTAGCTCCTGTGGGTGGGGCTGTGGCATGACTCTATGTAAATCTTGAACAATGGTTAGGAAAGGATGTAGGAATAGCCTCTAAGCAGTATTCTTGACAGTATTCTTCTTTATAAATATCTACATTGTAACACCTACTGTTAGTGAAGCAACTGGAAAAAAGCAAATACCACACCTGAACATGAGAAACTTTACCTGCATCTGATAATGATAGTAAGTTATATTTAGGGTCACAGGAAAAAATATTTTGTGGGGGGTATTCTCTATTTATTCAATCACTTAATTAGCAGTATACTATTTCCTAGAACTGGGACCTGGTGAATTATTGGCCAGGTGCATATTGGTATAGGAAGCTAAAGGGATCCTGGATATTGAGGAGAGAGTGTCAGGTGATTTAACCTGCACTGTTCACACAACAACTGCTCGTTTCTGTGGACTGATAACACAAAGGTTCTCTTTTGGGATTTGGGCAGCTCTATAATTAATTATTTTCCTTATAACTTGCCAGTCATTAAATAATAATTATTTCACAGTGTTCTCCTTATTGCACCTCCCTATTTGATTTTTAAAACAGAAATACAGTCAAAATACACTGTGAGAACTCTTCTAATTTTTAAAATATGTGTTGTCCATGGAATATTTTCTTTTAATTTCTCATATTTTCCTTTAAACCAACGCTGATGTAATTCGAGATTTTCACAAAATGCTCAATATTTTATTTTATATACTAACAATACTAATTATAAATCTGTTTTTCTCCCAAGCTCTATCTTTCCTTATCTACCTTTTCTATGTGAGTGTTACGCTATATGAATTCATGCATTTCACCATAAATATATTTCCCATTACCAAGACTAAAAATTAGATTCCTTTTACATGGAAAACTTCATTTTCTGCCTCAGTGGCCTTTTTTATAAGGTCCTATTTTTCTCGTCTGGATTAGAGCAGTTGTTAGATCATTCCTATATCTACAGGATTGCAAACCAAGAATTCTGCTTTCACATCAGCAATACATTTAAATGTTTAATTAATAAGTTAAGTATTTTTAACTCTCTAGTTCTTTTAAAAGACTGTTAATAGCATAATATGCATGTTCATGGCCTTATTGTTTTTGGACTATACTTTATCAAAGCTAGTTTTTTTTCCCCTTTAGTACTCTGTCAATAGTAACATGGTAACTTTGTTCCAAAATTACCATATTTTCATATTTCATTATATTTACCACTTGATGGAGCAAGAGGACCACAGTTAAATTGCTTAAATTGGCTGACTCGGGTGATAAATCCAGAAGAATAATTGAATCAGTCGGAACAGAGCACAGTCATGAATTAAAGTATGGTTCCTTTATCATAAATGGATCTAACCAACCAATTTCAATTCTGTCTAGTTTTATTATTGAGAACAAAATTCTGTTTTCAAACAGAAAATGAACCCAAAAGTCGATTGATAAAATGTGTTTGATAAGTTGTGCGTTTCCAATATTTTATTCTATAATTTAGCTTTTTTTAAAGGTATGGAGGCTAGACTAAATATTTCCAGCCCCTATTTATATTAATGCTCCAAATGTTTTAAAGTTTATAGGTTATCTTTTAATCTTTTCTGATAAGTTAGAGTAAAGTCACTAGAAGTGAAACATATACACAAAATGCATATTTTTTTCTCTAAATCTTTTAAATGTTTAGTAATATTTATACTTAATATTAGAAGTAATGGGTTTCCTTGTGGCATCTTTGCATACTTTATTAATAGTTCTTTCCTATCAAACTCCCTAATTACCTGCTGCCTTTGTTAGAGTTACTATTGCTGTGATGGAATGCATGTCTAAAAGCAAGCTGAGGGTAAAAGGATCTGCCTTACACTTTCATATCATAGTTCACCAATGTAGGACGTGAGGACATGGACTCAAGGAGGGCTAATCAGACCTCAAAATGGTGCTGCTTACTGGCTAGGGCATGGAGCAGGAGCTGATGCAAAGACCTCAAAATGGTGCTGCTTACTGGCTTGTTCCTCATGGCTTGCTGAGCCCATTTTCTTAGGAAACAGCTTCCTGAGCCCAGGGCTGGTACTCCCAATCAGTCACTTGCCCCTACCCTCATCAATCACTACTCAAGAAAGTGGCCTTCAGGCTTGCTAACAGCCCAAGCTTAGGAGCCATTTTCTTTTTCCTTTTTTTTTTAAAACTTATTTTAATGTATATGTTAACTTTATAATTTTCTTTTTTGTTTTTGTTTTATTTTACTTTATATTTTTCTTTTTTTACATAGATAGTTCTATTATTACCCATATATACAATAAATTACATAGAGCAAGAAGAACCATTAAACAATCAGGATTTATATAAATGTTATATTCATACTGTTTTGGTTATTTGTACTTGGCAACCTTGGAGAAAACATCTTTCCTACAATTTTCTTAAGTGAGGTTACTTACTCTCAGATGCCTTCAGCTCATGTCAAGTTGATGTGAAATAGTCAGGACAACTTACACTCTGTCAGCTTCATACACAAACACATGACTGTCAAGTCATAACCTTTCCTTTCTCATTCATCCTCAAGATCGTATATTAATAAAGTGATCACAATGTTAAACAGTTTTAAAAGTAAAGCATCTCAGAGGCTTTAGATTTTTAAACACTTTAACATTCTCTTTAAAATATCAAGTCTCATGAAATCAAAAGACTTTTAAATTTGAATGTATGTCAAATGTGGGATCCTATAAAATAAATTAAATACTTAGTTACTTCAAGAAGAAATGACCAAATCATAATCACAGTCAAATAAAAACCACACACCAACTGTGTAAATAACTCAGTGTCCAATGTCTGGGATCCACTCACTACTTTCTGGAATCACTATGCTGTGTCTTCTACTGCAACTGGGCTGCACTTTCATCAATAGCCTTTTGGGGGCTCTTTTCATGATGCTGAGCCTCAACTTCTATTTATAATCCCTTAATACCCTCAAAAGAAGTATGCCCTTGTCACTCTTACACTATCTCATTTGACTTATGGAACAGGACTCAGCCTTCGCTGCCTCTGGATGTAAGTTTCTGGGTACTGACTCAGAAAAAACAATACCCAGAAGGCTTCATCCTAGTCATGCTGGTCTCTTCCTAGCCATGGGTAATTTATCAGTTCACACCACCATGCATGAACCATTCCTGTACCACGAATGTTTCATGTCAACGGCTCTGGTCACTTGATAATTGTAGCTGACACTTCAGCCTCAGTTAACCAAAACCACACATTCTTAATTCAAAAATAGGCAATGACCCTGAGTCTGTTTAAGTGACTCTCAAAATTCCCACTGGGACTTCTCAGTCCAGGCCACCAACCTCATGTTTTTTTTTTTGTTTTTTTGTTTTTTTGTTTTTTTTTGTTTTTGTTTTTTTTTTGTTTTTTTGTTTTAACATTCTTACCTTCATGATATCACAGGACAACTCACCAGGTTGGAAAACTCAATAGCTCTTCAGCTTCAAGTTCCAAAGTCCTCTGACAATCCTCCCCAAAATACAAGTTATGTCTGTTACAAAATTACCCCATGATTCTGGTACAAATCTGTCTTGTTTAAAAAATGACATAAAGCTAGCCATAACCATGTGTGTTTGTGTATGTATACATATATATGTGTATGGTGTGTGTGTGTGTGTGTGTGTGTGTGTGTGTGTGTGTGTGTATAAACTGATAAATGTTCTAATGTTGCTATAATCAGAAAGAGTGCAGTAAGTAGTGGTATATGAAATACCTAAATCATTGTATAAAAAAATACTAATCTATACTATATGTCAAAAAATTTATCTTATCAAGGAAAAATGGATAATTGAATCCCAGATTATACAAAAATGAAAGAATACAAATTTTCTGTCTGTATGCATTCATCAGAAGAGCTCCATATGGAAGAGCAGCAGGATGGTAAAGCTTTTGGCAAGTAGGAGAAAAATAAGAGCAAACCTCTATAACTCTCATTTTTGTTAATACAAAGGTGAATTGTATGTGAATTTTGAAAAATAATATTGTGCCAACATAAGCACTGAATATATCTCTATAGTATTTCATTACTTTATTTTATCTAATATTTTCATATCTTATATATGAAATATGAATATTTTACTCTGGGTAGAAAAAACTTCAAATACTCATCAGTGTTAATCTCCTGCATATAAAAGGAATATAGGCTAAAAATTAAAAAGCCTGGTATCATAAATTATTCCTCTCTTGAGCTATCAGACACTGTTCTATGATAAAACATCAAAAATTATATATTTATTCCTATGCCACTTCTAGAAGTTGACATTAAGGCCTTATTGCTGAAAATAAAACATACATGATTCATAGATCATAAAAATTCAAGTTGGTACTGAACCTGACTTTAAAGATAGTGTTAGAGGGTACATAAAGATGGGTGTGTAGGGTAGGAAGATGGATTTGAGAGGGGTCGGGAGTAAGTGAATACGATGAAAACACATTTTGTGAAAATGTGATCATATTCATATGATCAAAACTCATTGTATGGAAATCCTGTGAGGCATTGTGGATGATGCTTGTAAGCCCAGGATTCAGGAGGCAGAGGAAGTCAATTTGGTGTGAGTTCGAGGCCAGCCTTGTCTACAAACCAAATCCAGAATAGCCAAGACAGAGAAACCCTGTCTAAACAACAAAACAAAACAAAACAAAAAACAAAACAAACAAACAATGAAAAACACAAAGAATCCCAAAGAACTGATACAAGTTTTAAAGAAAGTAACCTAACTTTATTGCCAGTATTTGAGCAACATACTAAAGAAATCCTTTAAATAACAGTTTGTTTTTTTATAATCATCAAATTGGTCAGGCATTTCTTGAAGTCATAGAGCGAAATACTTAAAATTTACAATTTTCAATTTTATATATAGTATAAGTGGTAGTATAAAAATGTTAATACTGGGAAAGTTCATATAGTTTAGAAAAGTTGTCAACAATGTAATATTTTTTTGTGCTACAGTTCTCACATATAAATGCACTGTACATGAATTATATAAATGATTATTTTCAAATGTAGATTAATAAAATTTAGAATGACACTTGGGATTATATTTTTTTCTCTATCTGTGGGAAATGAGAGGTGTAGCTATTATCCTACACTTTAAGCATCAGCTTTTTTTTATTGAGAAGTACCATTGGAATTGGTAAATACTTTAACGCAGAGCTCAAAATGGGATTAAAATTCATTTATTGCTTGTTTTTCACTTTGTAATCTTTTAATGAAGAATTTACTTCATATTGACTTTAGCAACCAGTCTAAGCCACCATATTTCAAATCTAAAAACATTAAATGAAATCATGGATTAAACCCTTCTGAAGGGTGGTGTAATCTTATCACTTTTCATTAAATATTAATATCATACTTTTGGCAAAACAAAAAAATGCCAACTAATGCAGCATTGCTTCATCACAAAAGAAAATGTCAATAAATGGTATATATATATATATATATATATATATATATATATATATATATATATAGTTTCATCCATTAATAATAATATAATGAGATTTCAAAATGAATCCCAATTTCCGTAATGGTGTGACCCTTTAATACAGTTCCTCATGTTGTGATGACCTCAGCCATAAAGTTATTTTTGTTGCTACCTCATGACTGTAATTTTGTTAATTATGCATTATAATATAAACATTTTGGAGATAGAGATTTGCCAAAGGTGTCATGATAGGGAGGAATAGAACAACTTCTCTATAAGACCTGGTTTCAAATGTTCATTTTCAAAGGACAGGATGCTTGAGGAGATATGTTGCTTGTTGCTCTTGTCTTCTCGTACCATGATATTTAAAAATATATATATTTAAAATTTTACTATATTCTATAAATCTGTGTAATCAATACATACAGTTAAAGCTAAAATAAACTTTTTAATAGTCTGTTTACTTTGAGCATCTTGAAGACCTTGCCAATAGTACTGCATCTTCCTTGCCTGATTTGGATTTCATATTTTAAAACTGGAACAAGTAGAGATAAATTGAAATATGTATCATCTATTTGATATCTATTTCACAATGTATTTTGCTCTTAGACTTGGGTGATTATTGAACTAGGCTGTTCTTCTCTACAACTAAAATGTCACACTAACTGTAGAAGTCTTGAATCTCACTATTTTTCTAACAAGTCTACAAGAGCAGCAGCCAGACATGGGTCATGTTTTTGAATATTCATGGACTTGTTTCAACTGTTTGAAACTCTTGAGTTCGTTTAATATTTTCTAATACTGAGAGTTTATTCTTTCAAGACTTGATCATATGTAATGAACTTGTCAAATGGCATTCACTAATGTTTTTATTATCTCTAATGAAATGACAGTTGCCAGAGTCTATACAGAAAATTATGCAATGAATTATTTGTATAAAATATTGATTGTTTATTAAGTATATCATGGAATGGATGCCTCTTTTCATGCAAGATGTATTATGAAAATTTGATAAAAATATTAAAAAAGAATGAAATGAAACACTTTTATTTATGCAAGTACATCCGGAGTAGTAGTATAAGGTTACACCTCTTAATTAAAGAAAGATAAATAATACCAAAACCTACATTTTTTTTTTTGGTGTTATGGAGACAGGGCTTTTCTGTGTAGCAATGGCTGTCCTAGATTTGCTGTGTAAACTAGGGTGGCATCGAACTCACAGTGATCCAACTGCTTCTACCTCCAAATGCTGGGATTGAAGGCATGCACCACCATGCCCGGTCCAAAAACTTAATTTATAAGAGAAAGGATGTATTTATAATTTATAAGAGAAAGGAAATGTAATCTTGAAGTTGCTTAGCTCTCAGGTTTGCAAAAAATTCTATTGGTGACCTAAAATCTTGATCCCTGTATTTAGTGTTTGATCAAATAGTCTCATGTTAAATTGAAATTTTATATTTTTCAAGATATTGAACTAAAGTGGAGAGCACAGTTCTTCATTTATCCTTACTCAGTGTTAAGATTTTTCTGTTGGTGATAAGTCCAACAACATCTTGGAATCCTGAAAAAAATCTCCTCCTTAATTAATTTATTTTATTTTCACTTTTTTTTGGGGGGGTCATTAAAAACACTTTCCTTAAAATTCAAAGGTGGTAGTGAGGTAGCCCAACAAAGTTAATCACATCCTAATCTTATATAAATTATGTTTGTTTTTGAAACAGAAAGAATAAAACAAAAAATAGTTGACAATCATTATGCAAGCAATACATTCAGCATAAAATATTTCATATTTTAAAAAATTAGGAGCATGCATTTGTTCTTTGATTTTGTTTTTAGGTAATCACATTGTGCATTTCCTTGCTATGTAGGGGGCATTAAGAATATATTTTCTGGAATATTAATCATTTAATTAGTCACCTTCATTGATCTATCCAGCTGAGCAGTAGTACCTAGATATGTGTTTTTCTATAGACAAATTCATTGCATTTCTCTTTTTATTCTCTAGTTCTCTTGAATTGGCAAAAAAAGAAGCTATTTTTCTGCAAAATGTAATGTGGTCTCTGTTTTTGTTCATTCTTAAATAACTTTTTGGATATTAACCCATTACTTCTGGACAGTTATGTAACACATCAATTAATGTGGTCAAATAATTCCTAAGGCATTGCTTTTTATAAAACTTATCTTAAAATTTACTCTTTGATATATTGTTACATTTTATTAAGTTTATTTAATTGACTGTCTTATAGCTTTTCCTCTTTTGTTTCTCTTTAGGTCAATTATACCTGACAGAAAGAATTTCACAAGAAGTTAGAAAAACTACTTATACATAAAGACATATTTATAAAGTAGTGTATACCACCAACATCTTTTAAATGATCCAAAAGAATAAATCTGACCAATTAGTCTCAATATTCTCATAATGAAGTACAGTCCAACCCTATATACTATATTAACACAGAATCAAAATAATTTCTGAAATGTTATGAATATACAAATATCTTTTTCAAATAACACTTTACCAAAAATATAGAATATCAACCATTAATATTTATACAACATACTCATTTAATTACCACTTGTAATTATGCATTGGATACTTCAGTGAAATATAGGAAATGGGAGGGCATAAATAGGTGATATGTAAACCCTATGAAAGGTTTATTCAAAAGTATTAGATATTCATGGACTTTGGTATATATAGAGGCTTCTGGAAACACAGCTCATGGATTTAAAGAAACAAAGTTATTTCTTAATGTATTGCCTGCCCAGAGCTATAATGATATCAAAGACATTTCTCTTAATAACTACATAATTTTCAAATAATTTTCAAATAAATTTGTACTAAATATGTGAAAGTAAAATAATCTGGGAAAAGAAGTAAAAAACCATGAGGTGAGGAATTCAAGAACATAAAGTTGTTCATGTCTATGTAATTGTGCTACTGATGATTAAAATCAATTAGGTACTTATCTTACTCTTCAAGCATATAGGGAGAATAATATGGAAGAGTGTGTCTGTACAGATGAGAGGCTTTATGAACCAGTCAAAGAACACTTTCATAATCTTTGATTATACAAAATTGGTCATGTTGTCTAATCTAACTGCTATGCAAAACTCTTCTCAGCATTTAGAAGCTGGTAAGTACATAAATTACAGTGTACAACAATATACTGTACTGCCGTAAAGAAAACAGAATCCTGTCATTTGTAGCAAAGTTTATGGAACAAGTATGTATTTGGTTTAGGGCATCAAGCCAGACTTAAATAGATAAACACCACATTTGGCTTAAATACTGAAGTTTACAAATATCAACCTGAAAGTATCAGTAATTATGGATACAACAAAAATTATGCATCAATGAAGGGAGAGTAAAAATGTTGGATATAATCACTGCACAGTACATACATTTATGGAAATAATACAAAGAACAAATGACATTCGTGATTACCTAGTGTTTATGATACACTTTAATTTCTTTACAATATATTTCTAAATAATATGAGTTTTGATTTATTATTTCACAATTTTCACGTACACATATGCAACGTATACACGTCCTGTCTCCTCTTTTGCTGCTTTTCCTGAGCCTCAGGACAGGGTGTTGATAGAGACATCACTTTTAACATTAAGTGCTATAAGGATATCCCTGTTTCTGAATATTTTCTAATTGTGGGTATCATGTGTTTCTATCTGCCACTCTGGAAGCTTTCCTGATGATAGCTGAGCAAGGCCTAGATCTATGAGCATAGCATAATATCATTAGGAATAATTTTATTGCTATTTTTGAAAGAACAGTAGCATTTCTTTTCACCCTAGGTACCTAGTCATTTTACTTTCAGGGTCTGTGCCACCCAAGCAGTGTTGGCTCGGAGTTCCATCTCATGGAGTAGAATTTAAGTCACATCAGATACTGGTTACTTTTACTATCTCTGTTCCATTATTGTACCAGCATATCTTCCAGACAAGACATGTTTGTAGATGTTTTTTAGCTAGTTGGGTGGGTTTTTACTTTCTCCTTTGATAGCTTGTGGAGTAACTTCCAGTACCATAAGTACAAAGGCTAAAAGAAGGCACCATCTCAATTCCTCTGTGTTCAATGAATTGTGTAGGAGTTGTCTGCAGCAGTAGAGCATTACTATCAATTTTTGGAGAGCGACCAGCCTGCATTTTTGTATGGCCCTTTTTTTCTCACTAATACTACTTTTAATTTTATTGTTTTGTTTCTAATTTATTTATTCACCTTACATCTCAATTTTAGCTCCCTCCATTCTCTCCTCCCGGTCCCCCTCCCTCCTCAGAAAAGTAAGACTTCACTCACCCACCCACCCCAGATTATCAAGTCACATCAGGATTAAGCATGTCCTCTTCTGTGGTCCTGTGAAGCTGACCTACCAAGGGAGAGTGACCAAAAGGCAGGCAATTGAGTCCATGTCAGAGACAGCCCCCACTCCCCTTACGAAGAGACCCACATGAATCCTTTGCTGCTCATTTGTTACATCTGTGAACAGGGCCTAGGTCCAGTCTATCCATAGTCCTTGGTTGGTGTTTCAGTCTCCACAAGCCCATCTGGGCCGTGGTTGGATTCTGGCTCTGTTGGTATTCTTGTGGATCTCCTGTCACATCCATGTCCTTCTATCCATTCTCCCACTTTTCCACAAGACTCACTATACATCACTCAGTATTTGGCTGTGAGTCTCTGTATCTATTTAGATGTGCTAATGGGTGTAGCAGAGGACCATTACGCTAGGCTACTGTCAGCAAACATAGCAGAGTATCATTAATAGTGTGAGGGGTTGTCTCTCTCCCACAGGTCGTGTATCAAGATGGGCCAGACATTGGCTGAGCATTCCTTTGATATTTGCTCTATATGTATCCCTATACATTTTGTAAGCAGGTTAAATTTTGGGTCGAGGTTTTTTTGTGGGTTGTTTGGTGTTACCATGCCACCACTAGGCATCCTGTCTAGTTAGAAGGTGTCCTGTTCTGTCTTCATGACCCTTGGTACTAGGAATCTCAGCTAGAGTCACCACCATATCCTCACAGAAGTCTACCGTGCCCTATGTCTTCTGCTTGTCACAGAGATGCCCCTTTTCCGACAGTATTTCTTCTCTCTGCAGCCTTTCTGCAGTCCTCCCACGCAGATCTCCCCAGGTCTGATCTCCACACTCATTTATCTACGTGTTCCCTCTCCTGCCTTGTTCCCTCTTTTCAACCACTTCTGCTCTCTATTCTATTTCTCCATCTGAGGGAGCTTTAAAGATCCTCCTTGGGTCCTTCTTGTTACCGATCTTCTTTGGATCTGTGAATGCAGTATTCTTATATCCTGTATTGTATGTTTAAATTCTGCTTATCAGTGAGTACGTAACATATGTGACTTTCTGGGTCTAGGTTATCTAACTCGGAATAATCTTTTGTAATTGCATCATTTTCTGATATTCTTTTTTAATTTTTATTTTATTAATTTATTCATATTACATCTCAATGGTTATCCCCTCCCTTGTATCCTCCCATTCCTCCTCCCTCCCATTTTCCCCTTCCTATGACTGTGACTGAGGGGGACATCCTCCCCCTTTATGTGCTCATATGTTACCCATTTGGCTAACAACACAGTTAGATGTAACCCTTTCCTTGTACTGAAAGCTTCATTTGATGATAACAGATGTCCAGTTTGGGCTTTCTCTTTGTCTGCATTTTTGCACACACCTTGAAATATTACTGTTCATTGTCATTCACTGAAATTTGTCTAACTATAGGAACATCTGCCTTTAAAAAAATTTATTATTTTTGCAAAGTTCAACAATATTCAAAAGAAACATTTGGTATACTGTATATTCAAATAACAAACTATAATTCCATGCTTCTTTGATACTCATCAGGAAGTGAAAATCTTTTGTTGCCTTAAAATAAAACAGCCATAATTGCAGGCTATTTTATGATTTCCTTCAGCTGTTCTGTGAATAAATTAATTGCTGAGTATATAAGCAACATTTTTGTAAACTTTCATAAAATGATTGCATTGTTAAGGGTATAATGAGTAAAAATTCATTTTAATGCACAATAAAACTTGTTACTTAGTTCCCTTCACAACAAATATAATCTTTTTTGATTCTCATTATAGATATGACTTTGTGTGCACAATGAATGTGAGTTTTGTCTTCACATGCATACTACATCACTTTTAGTTGTAGAAACTACAAGTTCATCTCTTGACACAGGTGATATTTTTGTCAAGTCTTTATATGTCTATTTTATACACATCTATGAAAATATTCAATTATTAAAGTTTAATTATATCTATTAATATATAAATAATATATTTAAGATTGATATTGATAACAGATATAAAAACATAATAGATAATAAGTAGATGTAAGTTATTTAATTTCATGAGCTGTAATAAAATTTCCCCCTTCACTATATAAATATATTCATAGGTCATGACACTTCTAGACATGATTTTTCATATGTAGCAAAAACTTAGATTTGGTTTTTCAATTAATACATGCAAATAAAAGATTCATATTACAAACTACTAAAAAAAGATCAAAGTTTTGATGTTTTCTCACACAATGTTTTCTTCATATCTGTGTTTTGAAATGAACTGGTGTTATAAAATGATAAATATAAGAAATAAGGAAATAGTTCTTATTTCTTGATTTCTGTTTTGTGTCTGACATAGTTCAGCAGTTAGCATAATCTCTTAAAACTCTGTGAGTTAATAAAGCATCAGGTCAGAAGTTAAAGAAACCTGCTGCAGGTATTTTTAAGATAAAATAACATTGGTTTTTATCCACAAAGTTCAAATCAGTATTCCATATAGGAAATTTTAATTATCCATGGTGCTGTAGGGATTATAAGAAATATTGGCTAATTATTATTTTTCTTGGATAATGTGAGAATTAGCCATCTGAAAAGTCTTGAAGCATAGTAAAATTATCTCTGCACTAAAACCTACTTAACAATGTTCCTTCAAAGAGAGGAGTCTTGCAGTTCTTCAATGGTAGTGCAAACATAATTATTACTACTCAGCATGTATGGGCTTGGGTAGGTTAGGAGAACTGAGGGAAGGAGAACTTCAAGTGACCAAGGTTTTGCTGTTCATAGTGCGGTGTTAATCACTGAGCCTCTAGGATGCTTTTTAGCACATTTCCCTATTACACATGTCTTAAAGGATGCCACAGCAGCACACTAAACAGGGATGTTTTCTGAATGTAAAAGTCATTTCCAAGGCAAACTCAGGAACTGAAAGTGAAAGGTGATATGTTATGGATTCAGTTCATATTTAGTTACTTTAAACTCTATGAAATTTCTCTTGCTCAAAAGAAATCTCATAAAAAAACATTATACTGAAATTCCTTTTTTTCCAAGATTTGTATTATTTTATTAATTTGTTCTTGTTACATCTCAATGATTATCCCATCCCTTGTATCCTCCCATTCTTCCCTCCCTCCCATTTTCCCCTTATTCCCCTCTCCTATGACAGTTCCTGAGGGGGATTTCCTCCCCCTGTATATGCTCATAGGGTATCAAGTCTCTTCTTGGTAACCTGCTGTCCTTCCTCTGAGTGCCACCAGGTCTCCCCCTCCAGGGGACATGGTCAGATATGAGGCACCAGAGTATGTGAGAAAGTCATATCCAACTCTCCCACTCTACTGTGGATAATGTTCTCAACATTGGCTAGATCTGGGTAGGGGTTTAAAGTTTACAGCCTGTATTGTCCTTGGCTTGTGCCTTAGTTTGAAATTCCTTTGAGGAATCTCACTTTTGTAATTAGATTATTTCTTTATGTGATATATATACTTTTTGAGTTCTTCATATGTTTTCAATATTAGCCCTCTACTGATTTTGCAGTCTGTATATATTTTTCTCATTTTGTAGGGTAACTTTTTCCAAATGATGTATCTTTTGCCATACATAAGATTCTCGGTTCATGAGGCCAAGTTTATAAGTTGTTGATTTTTTTTTCTGTATGATAACTTCAAGACTTAAAAAAAGAAATTATAGAATGTATCAGAAGATGGAAAGATGTCCCACGCACTTGAATTAGTAGGACTAACATTGCAGAAATAATGGCCATCCTACCAATAGCAATCTACAGATTAAATCAGTCCCCATCAAGTTTCATGACAATTCTTCATAGTTTTTGATAGTTTTTGAAAGACAATTATTTCAGCTGCTTGGTTTAATTATTTCTTGTCATTTACATAACTTGGATGTTATTTTTTTCTAGTGCTTTCAAGGTGTGCTGTTTAGTGGTTTTTATGGGATCTTTACACACACACAAACACACACACACATACACACACGACACACACACACACACACACACACACACACACACACACACACACATATATATATATATATATGCACTTAGTTCTATGAACTTGCCTCTTAGAATTGCCTTCTTTGTGTCCCAGGAGCTTGTGTATGTTTTATATTAGTTTTTATCCTATTATAGAAGTCTTTCATTTTCTCACCTTAATTTCTGTCTTTACCCATTTTCATTCAGTTTGTGAGCTACTTAGGTTATACGAGTTTGTAAGCTTTCTATTGTTCTTTTTATTTTTAATATCCTGCTTTAACTCATGGAGGTCAGATATGATGCAACATGTTATTAACTTCTTTTTTGTTTGTTTGTTTCGAGACAGGGTTTCTCTGTGTAGCCTTGGCTGTTCTGGACTACCAGGCTGGCCTAAAACTCATATCAATCCACCTGCCTCTGCCTCCCAAGTGCTGGAATTAAAGGAGTAAGCCACCATGCCCCGCTCAATTACACTTCTTTTTCTTGTCATTTTGTTTTGTTTTCTTTTTGTTCGTTTGTTTATTATTTTTGCATTTGTTGTAACTCACCTTGTGTGCAAGTTTCAGAAGGCCCTGATAAGGTATTTTGGTTTTGTGCTTAGGTAATATATTCCATAAATGTGTATTATGTCCTGTTGTTTTGCTTCAGAATTTCTGTTTAGTTTGTCTGGATTACCTGTCTATTGACAAGAGTGGGCCAAAAAACTCTCCCACTGTTAGAGTATAGGGGTTAATATGTGACTTATGCTGTAGAGGTGTGTCTTTTATGAACTAGAGTAAATTTTGGTCTGAAAATTTCTGTTAACATATTTAGTTTTTTACATAAGTTAGTTCCAGACTTTCACTCTTTAGCTTTTGTCTACATGTCCCATCTATTGAAAAGAATAGCATTTTGGAGACACACCATAACAGTGTATATCCGTCAATATATGAAATGGAGCTATTTCAAAAATTGTATTAATAATTGGTACTGTAAGTATGAGACAGTATGTTAAGAAAAAAATACAAAAATGTGTTTTTCTATACTACAATACAGAGACTGAAACATCAACCAAGGACCATGTATAGTGTGGACCTAGACCCTCTGCTCAGATGTAGTAGCACAGTGTCCTTGTGAGTCCCATAATGTGGAGAGTAGGGACTACTATGTACATGCACTCTGGACACTGAACTTTGATCAGTTTCCCCTGGCAGGGTGGCCTTGCCAGACTACAGAGGAAGATGTTAGAGGTAGTACAAATGAGAATTGATAGGCTGATGTTAAATGTTAGGGAGGAGTGCCCCCCATTTCTGAGGTCAAGGAGATGGATGGAAAGGGGATGAGGGAGGGAGGGGGCATCGGAAGGACATGAAGGAGAGGGAGACAATCAGGATGTGAAGAATTTAAACTGCAGAATAAAGGAGTAACTTATATTGCTAATCACACTATACAGGAACATCTTGGAGACTAGCTGAGACATGAATGTCTAGGCATACGCAAAGCTTCTTGATGGCTACAGAACCTCTATGGATTATTATCAGATGCTATTCTTCATATGGAATGAATGAAGATTTACTGATGTCCATTTTCTGCTAATAGAAAGAGAAGAAAACTAGCCTTAATTGTTCTGTGCATCATGCATATCCTATACATTTATAATTTTAGCACTGTATAATGCTTGTGAGAAATTGTATGTTTTCAGAACAAAAGAACCAGACATTGATATTGGATCAGACCTGACAAGATTAATTCTTTTCAGCATACAGGATATTGACTTCCTGCATCCTTCATACTCCAACACCAAGTGCTTCAGTTACTGTTCCTCATCAGAACAAGACAGCTCAAAGGACACCTTCGAAGAAAGCTTCCAATCCCAATTGGTCCAGCATTTCAGACTGTTCCAGACAGGACTCTAATTAAGCCTGGAATTTCTCAACATATAGAAACTATACCACAAATGCTATCCCTAGCTTCTTTAACTATTTCCCCAGTTCTATTTGAGCCCCTACATAGGTATTTTGCCCAAATCACCTGGAAGAAACCCAAGAGAATGATGCCCCATTTCCTTTAAAGGGGTCATGTACATTTGTGGTTGCTTTCTTGGGCTATAGAGGGTTATTTTCGATGAGAGTGGCTTATAAGTTATTATTGGTTTTATTTAGAGAGAAAAAAATGTTGGACTCAGAGATTTCTCTCTTTTCCTTTATCTTCCATTCTTAGGTTAAAAAGAAAGAGTGGGGAATATAGAAATCAATAGGGAAGATAGAACAAAAAGTAGATTAATAAATCTGCTCCTCACCTTAGTGCCTCAATTGTCACTCACAAGGTTATTTTTAATAAACTGGTATAAAATTTGTATATAGATGCAATATAGTTTAATTATATATATATATATATATATATATATATATATATATATATATATCTACTCTAATATGAGTCATTGTACCCATATAACTCAATCATAATACAAGGTTTACTTCCCATATTTTGAAAGTGCTATTGCAGCCTGTTTGGAATAAATTAAGTTATGCAGGTTAGTTGTTAGTTGATTATATCATGGTCATATCAATTACTAATCTATTTTTGATGACAAGAATATATATCTTAGCTGTAACAGATAGATACGGTTCTATAGAGAGATAAAGTAAAATAGTAAGGTAAGGTCTTCAAAAACCTCAGAGACATACAGAGTGTGGCATTTTAAAATGTTTTTATTATTTTAAAGATTCACTGATAATGAGACAAGTAAACTCATGGCAACGCCGAGCCTATCTCAAAGATGGTGATGAGCATCAAAGAAATTCCTTATAGTGGTGGCTTCAAATGTGGCAAACAAACCACTGGGCAAAATGTCTTAGTTTCTATCACAAACATAATTCTGACTAAGAAAGGACAAGCTTGGATGCAGGCAGAGTTGATGTCCAAATTCTGCCAAGACAAGTTAAACAAGTCCTCAATAGTCCCTGCCTCACAGATATGTCTGTCAGATATATTTCACCAGAAGGCTGAAGATGACGCTCCAAAGTTTGAGAGAGTTTTGAGTGACTGTACAGGTAGCAAATTGTCTATGTCATCTTCTCATTTGGCAAGCTACTAACCTGCACTCCCTGAATACACAGGTATTCAAGTTTATTCCTTCTCATGTCTCTGATGGAGCTGAAGACCAAGTAACTTAGTTTTACAATGAAGCTTAGTTGTTTAGGGATTAAGATGTTTTTAGGTCTAAATAGACATTTTAAGTTAATAATGACAAGATGTAATGGAGATGGATTTACATTCAGAATTTTAGACTCACCAAGATACAAAAGCTGTTTCTTCAAGGCTGTCAAATACAAACAGACAAAATACTAAGAGTGTAACCTTTATATAATTTCTGATTGTGTCATGGTTTTTCTTGCTATAGGTAGTTTATTGTATATATATGTAATATAAATATATGTGTAAAATTAATAAATAAATTAAAAAACATACTATAAATGTAAGTAAATGAATTAAAAAGAAAAAACTAAAATTAATTTACAATTAAAATTAAGAATATTTAGAATAATAAAAATGTGTTTTAATACATGTAGCCAATTAAAATATAATATAATTTAATAACACTATAATACTTATCTACTCAATCATATTGAATTTTTGTTGACCCTACACATGTGCTTGACGTGATAGTTTAGTAGTTAACAGCACTTATATTTTTTGCACAGGACCCATATTTGTTTCCTAAGCTACATGATGGGTTGTAACCTACAGTTCCAGAATATTCAATTCTCTATTATGGCTTCTGAATGCTTATACAAGCATGCAGGAGACATGTATTAGACACACAAATAATCATTACATTTATCAAGAGATACCTTTATATTTCCACAAACCTAACAACAAAGTAAATATATAGATTAATAGTAATAGTAAATGGTTAATATAGGTCTGTTTATTTATTAATACATTTCAGCAAAGTTCTTTTAAAATGATCTTTCTTGGGCTCAAATTTCTAAAAACATTTGTTTTCTATTCAGTAAAAAGAAATTCAATCTGGGATAAGTCAAATAAGTAATATTTGAAAGTACATTATGTTTTAATTTCTTTAGGTCAAAGTCAAATAATTTGAAAATATGACAATGATTCTAGAAAGTTCACAATGTATTTTCATAATCTTCAACAAAGTAAAATTATAGCAAATACAAATTATTTTCTAAATGTGTCACTGAGTATAGCAACTACATTCCATGATAGGCACCATGTCCAGGACTAGTGGCCAACAAAAATGGAATTCATGTTTTGTGAGTGTGTTTTTATCATTTTTTTTGCTTGTTTTCATTTTTTCTTAGCTTATTGGTTTGAACTTTTTAGAGAGAGAAAGAAAACATGAAACATGGTAGGAAAAGAGATAGGGATCTTCTGAGAGATGTTAAGTAGAATGAATATGATGAGAATATAGTGTCTAAAAATAAAAAATAAGTAAATATAAAAATACTTACTGCTAGCATGTGAAAATCATCTCCTGCTGCATAATCCAAAAAATACCTTCAAACACAAAATCACATTGAGATGTCTGTGTGCACAAATTAATCATTTCCTTGCTAGAAACCAATAGCGATTCAATCATGTTGGTCAGGAGTGAACTATGCTATTACTTAAATAGGATTGAATATTGACATCTTTTTCATTTTACACCTGACTATAGGCAAAGCCAATGAAGTCATTATGGTATTGACTATTCAATGCTTAAAGCTGAGCAATTAATCGACCTCTTTTTTTTTTTTTACAATGTTGCTTTGTTTTAGATATCTCATATTTGGAAAAAATATTCCATCTTCTTACATATGGAAGTCATGTTGCTCAATAAAATTAAAAATAAATAAACAGCGAGAAAAAAAAGGTTTATTGAATTAATTAATTATTTTTGAGACTGTCCTAGCACATTTATTTTTTTTCCTGGAGAATCGTTATATACTTGTCCTTATGCTAAAAAACAAAACAAAACAAAAAAAAACTGGCAAATTCATAAATGCAGGAAAGCCTAAGATACTGAGAATTCATGATCAAATGTTAATGTTCAGTCCTAAAGAAGGCCTTCATACCACCCAGTATGGAGACCTGTCAATAAAGCAGAAAGGAAGGCGAGGAAAGCGTTTCTGCTCTTCCTAATCCTGGACAGAGAAACTTCTTTATGCACTAGGTTGCAGATATAAAAGGTAATAATCACTACTCAAAACTCTGAAAATAAGTTACCACATTCTCAGTGAAAAAAAAAAGGGGGGGTGCACCTATATATACTTGAGCTTGCTAGATTTTGTCATTTTGATAAAATTTAAGATAATAGTAAGAGGAAACTTGTATTTTTTTTCTTCAGATGAAAGATGTAGTGAGTATCATACCAAAACTGTGTGAATAATTGGATTAGCCTGAGCCCAGAGCATTTCCATTTACCTATCACGAGACCTAGGTCTTGAGGCTTCTAGGTGCATACAAACTAATATTCTGCCACACCAGACCTTGAACACTTCAGTTTCCAGCTTCTGTCTGTTAACCTAGAATGTTTCTAGCCCCTAGGAGTTTACTGCTGAGCCAATTCACTGTTTCTAGCTCTTTCTGAACTCTGGCTGGCTGAATCAACTCGGCTGTTCTAGCTCAAACTCCTCTCCAAGCTGACTGATTCAATCTAGCTTCTCTTGAATTCCAAATTATTTTACATTGAAAAAAAAATCCTGACTCTGAACTCCATGAACTGCACTGCACTAACTGCACCAACTGCATGGACTGGACAGAACTAAATTGTACCGCGCAAACTCGACTAATCTCTACTGTGTTCTTCTGGAGGGCATCAAACTTAACTGAACTCGACTGAATTTAGCTGAACATCACTGAACTCAGCTCCTTCTCCCCCTGTATTGCTCTTAAGTCATGTCTTTTTCTGTCTGTCCTCCTGAGAGTTGGGTAGATATGACCTCTGACTCATTCTGTCAAATCTTCTTCTGATTGTCATTTTGTCTGTCCCACAATGACCAGTTATTGTTTGGGATTAAATGTGTGAACTAAAGGCATGTCTGTATTCTAGCCAGAGGGACTAAAGGTGTGCTTCTGTATTCCACCCAAATCACATAATTATTTTTTTATTTCTAAGGTAGATATTATTTTTGAATTTCCAAATAATGCATATTCCTAATATAAAGCACTTAATATTTTGTATTTTCTTGTCTCTTTTGAATTTGAATTGGTTGGCATTTATCAGATAATGCATTGTATTAAAAATGAAACACAAATCATTACTTTCAGCTGTATAACAGATTTTCTATTTTTGGTCTTGCTCTCCCTTGACCTATTTACCCTCAGATTTGATTAGTACTTTTGTCTTGACATCATGTCTATATCCCTTTGATCTTTACAATTTGTAGGCTGTGAGCCCTCTGCCTTTCTGCCAGTTTCAATATCTACATGGTACTTATTTACTTACGTCTACTAATATGTTCAAAACTTCATTAGATCTCACATGACCAATTGATTGAGAGCACAATTCATTTATAACATCTGAACTTCCTAACTCTTCAGAATATTTTTCAATTCTATAATCAACCAAGTGATAGACATAAAATTCTGCATTTATTACATAAGTGACAGTTTTTCCCTAATATATTTCATTAATATTTCTTATATTTCAACCATCAAATCAAATGAGGTTGTTTCTCAAAATATCATGTGCAAGTTATTGGGCTTGGTACTGATATATTAGCATGGATCAACCTGTACTTAATTATGAGTACCATTTTTTTAAATCATGATTGATAAAATTAATACCAAAACCTATAAATAGAGGTTAGAACTATTGCTTAGTCATTAAAGTCTCATCTCACAAACATGACATCTTAAGATCAATGACAATTAGCCACAGAAAATCTCATATAATGACATGCAACCCTATTCACCTACTCAAGCAAGTGAGAGGTCACTATCTCAAAATCAAGGTGGATAGTTCTGATGAAATTGCAGCTAAATGTGAGTTCTGGTCTTATACATAGACAGACACAGACACAGATAACACACACACAAAAAAACACACACATATCCACACACAAACCTGCATGTGGAAACATACATGCATACACATGTTTTCATACATCCGTACTGGCCTGAATTCCACACATGAAGGCATAGTTGTAATAACTAAAGTTCTGTAAAGCTAACAAAAATCTGGTGCCCCTTTTCTGACCACGTCCCCTGGATGGGGAGGCCTGGCGGCACTCAGAGGAAAGATAGCAAGTTACCAAGAAGAGACTCGATATCCTAAGAGCATATATAGGGGGAGGAGGTCTCCCCCAATCACAGACATAGGAGAGGGGAGAAGGAGGGAAGTGGGAGGGAGGGAAGAATGGGAGGAAACAGGGGAAGGGCTAACAATCAAGATGTAATATGAAAAAGTTAATAAAAAGAATTTAAAAAGACAAAAATTATTTAGTGCCGGGGAGATGACTTGATCACTATTATTTACCAACCAAGCATAAGTACCTGAATTTGATCACCAGAGTCTACATGGAAGTCAGGATTTGTGGTGTGTTCTTGCAATCGATGGGCAGGAAAGGAGAAAATAAGGATCTTTGCAATCCCTTGCTGACTTCAATAGCCTCAGGCTTAGTGAAAGTTCCTGTCTCAAACAATAAGATAGACAGCACCTGAGGAATGACACCTAAGTTTGATTTCTATCCTCCTTATGAATGCCCACAAAAAAAACAAATATACACACACACATCCATGTACACATACATAAAAATAATAATATAATATTGGATCCATACACATTCCATGCACTTTGAAAGATATGATGCTATTAACGAAAATGTAGACACTGGCAAAATTACTAAAGATTTTGTTGTGCTAAGCATGACCTCTTTTCACTGAATGTTTTAGAGTACTGTAGGGGCAGAGTTTGCTTGTAAATTTGTGTGTGGTAGACTTGCAAATATTTTATATCCAGAAACACATATCACCTGTCAAGTTTATTTTTCTGTAAAGAATGAATGTATATCTGCTCTTACACTGAACACAATTGTCTTAGCATGACAGTTTTGTTGAATCTCTATTTATATAACATATTCTCAAAAACTTAAATTGATCATTATATCTTATTTTTCTCTCATTTACTAATGTGATGAATAAACTCTTTGTCACATGTTTACCTTAACTGTGTATAAAAATGATATTAGTGTTTGGTAAATTAGATCATGTTCTGAAACTAGCATTATAACATAAATTTGAAATGCTCTTTTAGGATTCACTATGGCATACTGTAATAACTATTAGATGAAATTTGAAAATATACTCCTTGCTCTGATGTTCTTGTCACAAAGTATTCTTACTCATTTTTTTCCAGACTTATGAATACTTATATATATTGTGTATATATATATACAACTGTGGAGAGCCATAGATAGCAGCGCCCCCTGATGCTTCACCAGCGCAATGTGCCCCCTTCTGCGCATGCACAGTGAGAAAACCCTTTGCACAGTGAGTAAACCTTTGCGCATGCGCAGTGAGCAAGCCCCTTATGTGCATGCCTGAAGGCATGACATAAGGTGGCATGATTCTGACAAGGCATGGCGTGAGGTGGTGTGATCCAAATGCACCAACCAGGAGTGGCGACGTGACAGTTTCTGATAGGACAGGCACACTATAAAAGGTTCTGTGGGAGCTTTTCCCAGGGTCACTCTGATAGTCAAGGATCCTGAATAAAAACCGCTAGAAGAAGAGTTCCCGGTGTTGGTGTCTTTCCTGCTAGATGGGAGCGGCATTGGCATTTTGGTGGCCCGTATGGGGAATCTCAGAAATTGTGGCAGCCAGGGCAGCTAGCTGGTAAGTTCCCGGTCAATGGGACATAATTGTTAAGTTCTCAGGCTTTGAGACAATAAAGTTCCAGGACTTGGACAAACTGGGGAATTATATTTTGGGGAAAGTGAAAGAGGAACAGTTTGAAGGGGACGATTCTGGCCCCGAGGATGAAGAATTAGAGGAGTTGACTGAACAGCGAGGTAGCATTATTATACAAAAAAAGAAGGAGATCAAGATTACGCAGCCGTCAGCTCCTGAACTAGAATCACCTAAATCTCCAGGCGGAATAAGACCCCCGCCCCAAATACCAGAGGGAGGTAGGTCTGCCTGTCCTGAGGTATGGAGGCAATTTCATTTGCAAAATGCCCCTCATTGTTACCCAGTTTTTCAGAATGCACAAGGGAATCGTTATCACGAACCCTTGGATTTTAAAATTGTCCAAAGACTGGCTGAGTCTGTTCGTGCTTATGGCATGACCGCAGCCTTTGTTATGGCGCAGTTGGAATCCCTAGGGAGATATTGCATGACACCCTCAGATTGGCAAAATTTAGCATGAGCCTGCCTTTTACCTGGCACCTATTTAGATTGGAAAGCTTATTACATTGAGTTCTCAGCTGAGCAGGCAACTGCCAATGCAGCTAACGGACAACCGGCATGGGACCAGGATATGCTTATGGGGCAGGGACGTTTCGCTAACCAACAGACAGGATATCCGGCGCAAGTTTTTGAGCAAATTAATTTTATTGGCACAAGGGCATGGAAAGCCCTTCCTAAACGAGGGGAAGTATCTGGAAATCTCACAAAAATTATTCAAGGAAGCAATGAAATATTTGCTGACTTTGTGGCCAGATTAGTTGATGCCGCTGGAAAGATTTTTGGCGACCCAGATACTGCAATACCTTTGATAAAACAACTTATTTTTTTAGCAATGTTCCAAGGAGTGTAGACAAGCTATAAATCCATACAAACATAAATCTTTAGATGTGTGGTTAAAGATCTGCAGAGAGATAGGAGGACCATTACTAAATACAGGATTGGCTGCAGCCATAATGCAGGCAGCCCAGGGAAGGAATAGAAAGGGAACTACTGGTCCTCAAAATTGCTTCAAGTGCGGCAAAGAAGGATATTTCAGACACCAATGTCCCAGGGGGATTAATCAGATTAGTCAAAATCCTCCTCCATGTACACCTGGCCTCTGTCCCAAATGCAGGAAAGGAAATCATTGGGCTAATGAATGCCGGTCATTAAAAGACATTAATGGTCAACCACTAGCGGCAGGATTTAGGGGAGCACAGCCAAAAAACGGGACACGGGGCCCTCGTCCTCAGGGCCCTCAAATATATGGGGCAATGGAGGAGACCAGGGCTTCGGAACAGTGGCCGAGTCTGCGTTCTCCCATAGAATTGCAACGTCCCGGAGAGCTACTAGAGTGAGTGCAGGCCTCGACCTCTGTTCTACCACCAGACTTGTACTGACCCCACAAATGGGGCCTCAGTTGGTAGCCACTGATTTCACTGGCCCTCTACCAAAAGACACGGTGGGACTACTAATTGGCCGTAGTTCTACTACATTGCAAGGCCTTATTAACATTCTGGGCTCCATGACACAGCCTGAGCATAGGTGGAGAATCTTGTCGGGTTTTCCAAAACCATTACCAGTATTACATACAACCGCAATTTTCCCAAGAGTCTTCACCACCAATGTTTTGCTAACAAAAGAGATTTCACTTGATACAGAAAATATGGGCTTTCCCCTTAAAGGAAGCTTATGTTTTCAGATTATTAACTTGTCTAGCAGTCTCTCCCAGTATCTTGCAGGTAACTGGAGCAGAAGCCTGGATAGTCCCCTGCAGGAACTGCGTCTCTCCATGGTGCACATCAATTCTACACGAACTGATGTCTCCATGGTCTCTGGGCTGTCGCAGTGGTTCTAGAACACCTTCTCTCATCGGCAGGAATGGGCGGGAATAAGAGCTTTGACAGTGTGTCTGGTCCTTGTCAGTTGCCTAGCACTCTGGTGCATATGCAGGATGCATGCCCTCCAACATCGCAGGCAGGCCTCTATGATGCAAGCATTTGCTGCACTGGAGGCTGGGCAGTCTCCTCAAATGTGGCTTGGCATGATAGAGAAGTAGTCAATGATGGGTATAGATCCCCCATGCACTTGGCAGACCAAGGCCATGACACTAATGTGCTTCCGTTTCCTTTTCCTTGGCATGGTGAGAATGGCATATACTCAGATATTGCCTGCCGTAAGGCATGGGCACCTGCAAGGTGTGTAGGATGAGGTACCGCAGGGGGAGGACCCGATTGTCCTCTGAGTCCCCCAAGAAGTAAACCTGATTGCATAGAGGTTGATGTTGGAAACTGTTTTGTTCGATGTATGTTGGGGATGCCCACAGACAGCAGATCAGGACCCCCCTCTCCTCCTCAAAAAGACATCTTGACAGGCCAATGTGGCCCTAGGAGGATCAGGTCAATGCTTCCCCCCTCTGGTTAATGCCCGCTCCCTTCGGGAACCCAAGCTCACCTATATATGATGGATCCATCTACCTCCTTTTAATAAAGTGAGGGAGGAGAAGAAGAAGAAGTTGGGGACGGGCTATAAGGCCAATGGTCAACCATCTTGTCAGCCTATTTCTCCAGTGCAGGGGGGACAACCTACCAGGCATTCTCTGTGCCACTTGCTCAAAATTTAATAAATAAGGGGGAACTGTGGAGAGCCATAGATAGCAGCGCCCCCTGCTGCTTCACTGGCGCAATGCGCCCCCTCTGCGCATGCACAGTGAGAAAACCCTTTGTGCATACGCAGTGAGTAAACCTTTGCGCATGCGCAGTGAGCAAGCCCCTTATGTGCATGCCTGAAGGCATGACATAAGTTGGCATGATTCTGACAAGGCATGGCGTGAGGTGGTGTGATCTGACAAGGCATGGCGTGAGGTGGTGTTATCCAAATGCACGAACCAGGAGTGGCGACGTGGCAGTTTCTGATAGGACAGGCACACTATAAAAGGTTCTGTGGGAGCTTTTCCCAGGGTCACTCCAATAGTCAAGGATCCTGAATAAAAACTGCTACAAGAAGAGTTCCCGGTGTTGGTGTCTTTCCTGCTGGACGGGAGAGGCATCGGCACACAACCATTATGTCTGCAATATTTACATCAACAATACTTGCCACCAGTTTCCCCAGGCTCCATTCCAAATAATCTCCCTACCAAATTCATGTCTACCAAAGAAGTAAAGCTATTATAAATTTGGATATCTATGATCAACCAAGATCCTATTTTACATTTACATTCCTATTTAATCCTTCATGTTATAGCAATTTACACAGTTATTGCAATACAATTCAGACATGCTAGTTGAATTTACCTAAGAATCCTCTTTGTTTTGTCTATTCTCTCATTTCAAAACCTGGAAATCATTGATCTTTACAGTTTTCACCTTCCACTAGTTTATATATTTAGACTCATCCCCTATATATATTATGCTGATTAGCTTCTTTCACCTACTTAAATCCATTTATAATTTGTTCATATATTTTATTTTCTTACTAAATCCTTGTATTTTTACATATAAATTTATATTGTTACACATATATACAATAAACTACCGACTGCAAGAAGAACCAAAAACAATCAGGAATTATATAAATGTTACATTTTTACCATAAAAATACTTCATTATCTGAATGCACCAGAGTTTATTATCTGTTGACACTAAGTCACATTGATTTCATTTCAAAATTGTATAAATAAATTTTCTGTAAATATACATGCACTTTATGCTAAATTGTTTGGTATGAGTTAGCTTAATTTTATAATATACTAGCAAACTTAACTTCTAAATTGTCTGCACATTTGGCTCACACTAAGAAGGAAAAAAAAGTTTGCTTTTGTTCTCTCTTGGTGCTGTGAGTATTCTAACCTAGGCCTATCAATTGATGTGCAATGCCATTCATTTTTATATTCATTTGCATTTCCAAAATGACATGATGTGGTTATTTATTTGCTGATGACAATTTAATTTCTGCATGTGTCCTTGTTGCCTTTCAAATATTCTTTTTATTATTTTAAGTTTTGTTAATATTTCTTTTTGGTGGTAGAATTTTGTTTCTTTTCAATTGTTCAACACAAGCTTGATGCAAAAGTATCTTGCAAATATTTTCTCCTAGTCTCTTTCTTGTCTGCTCGTTCTTTTATCATTTCCTTTCACTGAACAGACATATCCAATTGTAATGATCTTCTGCTTGGCAATTATTTATTTTGTGAATTTTATCTTTGAATTTATACATAAACATTTATTATAATAACTGATGCTGTGCATATTTTCCTATTTTACACTCAAAAATTATTATAGATTTCCATTTTATATTTAGGATTATGCTTTATTTTGAATTAGTTCTGCAAAGGTTATAAGGTCTAAGGCTATATAGGTTTTTATTTGATTGAAAATTGAAGTTACTGTAATAACTATTTCCTCTTATCTTACTTACCTAAATTGGATTCAAAATTCTTGACCAGATTACTCAATAAAATTCTTACCACAGCGTAGTTATTTAAATTAAACATGACCATTTATTTTTATCACTAAGTGAAAAATGTTAAAAGAAGGGTCATCTAAAGTGGCCCAATCCTGTAATCTCAGAACTTAGCAGGCTTAGACAGTACTGTAGGTTTGTGGAAAGCTTGACCTACATAGAGAGATGCTGTCTCAAACAAAGTAAAAACAAACAACAAATAGATATTCAAAAAATGACAAAAGAGATGCTAAGAGAATATAACAAAGTTCCTTGAGATTAGAAGAACTACAAAGAATGTCATAAACATGAAGACAGACAAATTATTAATTATTTATGCTTTTGTTCTTCAGTAAAGTCATTTTATCATGAAATTGATAATGGATTAGTGAAAGCATCTTTTAATTGTTAACTATGTCCACAATTTTGTACAGACATTTAGGTTGCATGTGAATTACACTCTGTCCACAAGAAAAAGAGCTAGGAAAAAAAATACATTAAGTAAAGTTGTATATTTTGACATTAAGGTTGAATTTGAAAGATTTCAGTTTGTAGATTTTTCTTTTATATCCTTTTCTTCATTATTAACATCCTCTGACAGAAATCTAATTCTTCAGTCCTCATTTAATATTTTTGTATGTTCCCATAAATTTGTCTAATGTCTTTTTATGTAAATTAATGGTAATGTCTATGAAAGCAAGAATATTTATATACTAAGATAATCAAATTAACAACATATTTAGTATCTTTAAGTGCGTGCTGAGAACAGTGTTGGAAATAAAATTCATATGGAAATATAAAATACAGCAGATAGCCAAATCTCTCTTAAAATTAAACAGTATCTCTGGAGGGTCACCATACCTGGTTTCAAGTTCTACCACAGATCTGTGCTTCTAAAATAAAATAGGACCAACACAAACACATACACATAGATCATTGTAATAGAATCAAGGACTCATATTAATTCTAAAGACCTGCAGCCATCTTATTTTGCATGAGTAGCCCAAAACACACAACAGAAGGAAAAGATGAAGTTGAGAAAGCTCGATATCTACAAGTAGAATGTTAAATATAGATCTTACATTTTCCATCATGAAAAGTATTCAAAAGGATCAAGGACGTAGACAAAAGAATAGAATTTCTGAAAAATTAGAAAAATCAGCAGGGGCTATACTTAAACATGGGGGAAAACTTGAGGATTTTCTAAATAAAACATGTAAAAGCAGATGCAATATGCAAATTTAATTTAACAATATAATTTCTTATTGACTATGTTCTATTACATACTTACCACATGCTTCTCTTGACTTTTTTTCAAAGGGGGATTTGCATTTCAGAGAGATTTTATTTGTGAAGTTTTTGTGTGTTTTTATAAATACATTTAAGAGAACAAATAATACCATTAAATGAACAGTAAAACTGATGTTGCAAAAAATAGAAAGCCAAACAGATGTTTCAAATATTACAGAGTTTGTTGAAGCTATAATTGTAATCAGGATCATGGACCACCTGTGGTTTTTAGTGGAAGAGGCTAGAGGTTTTGACGAAGTATTGCTATGGAATGAAATAATAACTATTAGTACCAATGAAAATTTACCATCTTTTAGAATTATGAAGTGAAATTTGGTCCAAATGTACTATTTTGTATATTTAACTTTTCCAAGCTGACTATTAGCATGCTCAATGAGAAATTACTTACTTTTATACTGTTGTTGTGTGTAAAGCCGTCTTCATTTAGTCCTTAGAGAGATAATTCAATTTAAAATTGTTATATTTAAATTAAATATATCTGTTTGAAGTTATGAAAATGTTGGTACCTTTCATAAAAAGAAAACAAATCATGATTTATAAATGTTCATTTTAAGGGGTATACAAAAATATCTTGAGTTTTTATAAAGTTGTATATAGAATTTTATTTTTACTTCTGTGTTGCTTTTATATGTTTGAGCAGAGCACAAAGAATCTGTGAAAATTCTGTTTCAGACCAGAATTGCTGAGACTGCAAATGTGAGCTGCCGTGTCTATTTATTTCCATTTGTGCAGTAATGTAAATAATTATGTCAAAGTTACAACTCGTGACAATAATTGACAATGCCTTGCACCTTCATCCAAATTTTGAACTTAACAAATTATATTTTAAGTGTCTTCAACTGCCCTCATTTTAAAAGTTATACTTAAACCATAATTATGACTTACTGAAATTTATTAAATACACAACTTTTTAGTAGTATTTGTGTAATATTAGTAACTAAATCTTTAGAGGACTTAAAATAGAAAGTGTACACTTCTGATAGGAAAATAAATGTATAACCTTTCTTTATAAAACTTCAAATTGCTAAGGTGTTGGCTCACTAGATAAAGTACTTGCTACGCAAACATGAGATTAGAAATCTCTCGCCACCACCCATACAATATGATGAGCACAGGTGTGAGCACCTTCACCCACCACTGGAGACAGAAACCAGAGAATACGTGCTGCTTGCTAGACAGCATTCTGCCCAAATTGGTGAACTCCAAATCCACATGGAGGTCCTGTTACAAACACCAAGTAAAGAAGATCAAACTTGTCTATTGGCCTCTATAAGCACATGCAGATACATACACATGCACAAGTGTATACCACATAAATGCACACACATACACTCACACACTGGAATAAAAATATCATCAGTTTAAAATGTATTATTAAATAATACAAAAAAAAATAGGTATGTGCCATAGATATGTATATGTCCATAAACGTGCATGTGTTAGATGTTCTGTAATAGAATACATTTAATTTTATTTTGTGCCAATCTAGTATATACCTAATGACATTACATACAATTTAAGTTAAGCTATAAAGCTAAATATAATTTTTTAGTCAGACACTGTCAGCAGCTTCTGTCATGAGGATCACAGAGTGTTAAATGTAAGAATCATTGAACTGAAAATACACCTTTCTTCATTTGAAAATAGACTTTTTTCATAAAAGATATTCTGAAAATATATTTTAAAGTAATTTGTTCACTAAAAATACAACATATATCTGTAAAACTTCATACTGCATCATGAATTATAAAAAATCTAGAGACCTTTATTAAAGGCTTAGATATATGACTTGCTTAACAAATGGATGGAACACCAGTAACTCAAGCTCTAAGGTCAACAGTTTTTTCTTTTGTTTTTTGTTTTTTGTTTTGTTTTGTTTTTGTTTTTTTCCTTTATTAATTTATTCTTGTTACATCTCAATGGTTATCCCATCCCTTGTATCCTCCCATTCTTCCCTCCCTCCTCTTTTCCCCTTATTCCCCTCCCCTATGACTGTTCCTGAGGGGGATTACCTCCCCCTCTATATGATCACAGGGTATCAAGTCTCTTCTTGGTAACCTGCTGTCCTTCCTCTGAGCGCCACCAGGTCTCCCCCTCCAGGGGACATGGTCAAAGGTAAGGAACCACGGCACACCCTTTATTTAGTCACAGTAGTGGATAGACTACGGATGTCATCACTCTTAAGAATCATTCTAACCATCTTTGTAGCAAGAGAGTCCTGGGGCTTTTTGCCAACCAAGGTTTCTGTGACATGCTGATACTGCATATTCTTTGAGCCTTTGTGCAAACAGTCGATCCCTAGGGCAAGATTGGCTCCTTCACCTGCTTAGCTCGAACTTCAGTCATGGTCTATATGGGATTCATGCCATTATTTTCTGCAAGGGCCATAGGGATGACCTCTAGGGCATCTGCAAAAGCTCTCATGGCATACTGTTCCAGAGTAGGACACTTGTCTGCTGCTTGGCTCACTGTCAGAGCACAGGCTAGTTCGGGTGCCCCTCCTCCATACACATCACAGTTGTCTGGATGAAGTTCCGGATGACACACAAGGCATTGTGGAGAGACCGCTTTGTTTCTTCAATAATCTGGGGAGAAGGGCATGTCCCAGTTCCTCATGCTGGCAGAGCAAGCACCTGGACTCATCTCTTCAAACTTGTCCTTTTCGTATCCCCGCAGGGCTTTGGAGTCCTCCACAGAGGTTACATCCAGCTTGTGCTTTGTCTTTGGTTTAAGTGGCTCAAATGGACATGTGAGAATTTCAGTCTTAGCATTTTCCACTTTTTTTCAGCATCTGTGGGTGAATGAAGTCCTTATCGACAACCACAGCCTTTATCAGTTTGGTGTCCTTCAGCCTTCCTCCCACTTTGCCTTCCACATTGATGAGCTCAAAGTCAACATCTAGTCATCCAAATCTGACACAATGTGGACGGCATCCACAGCAATCTCAGCCATTTGTCAGTGACAGCTGTTAACCACTTTTGAGCCCAGCATGGTTTTTGCAGTCTTAGTCAGGGGTTCAGGGTTGTGTATGTCAACAAGCACACTATCACTGATCTTGCCCAGGTGGTCTGTAGCAATTCAGGTAGCCTGTTCATAGCCATCAGCAATTCTGATTGGGTGAATGCCTCGGCCCAGCAGCTGCTCAGCTTCTTCCAACAAGGCACCAGCCAGGACAACCACTCCTGTGGTATCATCTCCAATTTCATCATCCTGGGATTTGGACAGTTCAACCATTAGCTTGTCAATCTGCCGCTCAACATCTATCGCTGAGTCCAGCTCTGGATGAGGGTCGGCCCCGAAGAAAGGTGTATGTAAGAGCCACAAGGGAAGAAGGAATCAGACGCGGGACATCATTCAATTCTTTGATGAGAGACGGGACACAGAGGAAGCCTTGGTGCTCTGACAACTTGTGTCTCTTGTAAGCTTTATTTATACACAAAATCATTTCCTTAAAAACTTTCATCCATTTGTCCGTAAATGTCTGGATTTCCTTGTTTTTCATAGCTGAGTAGTATTTCATAGTGTAAATGTACCACAATTTCTTTATCCATTCTTCAACTGAGGACATTTAGGCAGGGCATTCTTCAGAGTTATGTGGAGAACAGGGATTAACTCTGACATGAACTCTGATGTCCCACACTTGATGGCCTCCCCTTGCTGGGGAGTCCTGTGGCACTCAAAGAAAGAAAGAATACGCAGGCTACCAAGATGAGACTTGATAGCCTGTGACCATAAAGTGGGGACAGAGATCATGGACCAAGGGGAGGGAATAGGGTGGGGGTTGGAAGGAGGGAGAAAACTGATGATACAAGTGATGGGAGAATAATTTAGTTGTAATCTGAATAAATTAATTAATAAAAGAACTTTAATCATTGATTACACAGCTTGAAATGGTTTTGGTTACATAAGTATATAGGAACAAGAGGAACAAAGCGAGCAAACAGCAAATTTCCAAAGAACTACAAATTAACTTTAGGATAAAATCAGCTTTCTTTTAACTTAAATCTTTCTTACTTATAATTTGTATCATAAAGCCTTCCGGTTACAAAAGGTATTAAACAAAGTGACTCTATTTCATTTTGTTTTAAGTTGGCAAATAGTTAATAGATCAAAGATCAATCCCTCCAGCTGATACTCTAAACTTGTCTACCTGACCCTTAATTAATCCTTTATTTTCCTATTTTATATTTAAAATAAAGCTACCATTTAAAAATATTATGTAGCCTTTTTACTTGGAAGCAGCTTGTCCTTTTTCTTTTTTGGTCTTTCCATAACATAATGAAAGTCTTGGCCTGTCATGTGTACTCAGATGGGCAGGCAGTTCACCGAGACAACATGTCTGTCTCTGTGACTTTGTCTTGAACTCCTGTGTCAATACAATTTCTATCCTTACCGTAGTTTTGTAAAGAATAGAATATTAGTAGGACTTTAGGATTGTTTCCAATGTCTTCCTTTAACCTCATCATGAATTTTCACTTCAATACAATTTCTATCTTTACTATAATCCTGTGAAGAAACATTAGGATTTTAAAACTGTTTTTAGGTAGGCACCAAAGTCTCTTGATAATGGTATGATCAGGATCTCTTTTCTTTCTAAACTAGTTCCTTGCTTCTGAAGCTGTACATAAATTCTTAGTGATTTTAATCATAGTTTGTCAGCTTTCAAAGTTTCCCTAAAATTTTCTTCTTTATTAATTCTTCTAAAATCCTCTAAATCATTTACCAAACTCTTTTATTAATAATCTAACAATGAATCTGAATAAATTTTATGAAAGACTCAATTTTCTGTATAGCAGTATTTTCCCAGGACCAATGACTTTATTAGTTTTTATTAGTATCAGCTTTTACTAATTTTCAATTCTACGCTTTGGTGAGAAGCCTCAAACAGGAACTCCACCAGTAAATGGTCAGTCCAAGGCATCCAGGGACTGGAACTTTGCGAAGTAGGTCTTAGGGACACCTGGTTGTTGGGGCACTGGAACTCTGTCAAGCAGTGTCCTCAGGGTGTATGACAGAGGCACTCAGTTTTTGCACACTGGAACTTTGCCAAGCATTGCCCCGAGATTTCTTGGCCTCACCAATCCATCATGCTTAGGATGGTGGCACCATCGTTTGTTGTGTTCACATCGCTATCCTAATCAAGCATCATCTTATCAAGCCCATTTTGTCTCAGTGATGTTCTCATTGTGTTTGCTACAGCCTTTGCAGCCATGATGTGAGACTTGAGGGCCTCAAGCTCCATGAAATGGGACTTGCGATCTTGGTTCTTGATAATAAGGAAAGGGCTCCCATACTCATCGAAGGCAGGGGTCCCCATGGATGCCACGTTGGATGAACAGGAACAAGTGCTCTCCAATAACTGGCAGGAATCACTCCAGAAGAGAGGAAGCACCTTCTTCCAAGGTCAACAATTAATAATCATAAAAACAAGCATCTAAAAGGCAAAAGACACTGTCAACAGAACAAAGCAACAGCCTACAGACTGGGAAAAGATCTTCAGCAACCCTACATCCAACAAAGGGCTAATATCCAAAACATATAATGAACTAAAGAAATTAAATACCACCAAACCCCCCCCAAAAAAAAATTGAAAATGGGGCATAGAGCTAAACAGAAAAATCTCAACAAAGGAATATTGAATGGTCTAGAAACACTTAAAGACATGCTCAGTGTCCATAGTCATCAAGAAAATGCAAATCAAAATAACTCTGAGATTCCATCTTACACCTACCAGACTGGCTAAGATCTAAAACTCAAGTGACAGACATGCTGGCAAGGATGTGCTGATGGGAGTGAAAACTTGTACAAACACTTTGAAAATCAATCTGGCACATTCTCAGGAAATTGGGGGTACTGTTATCTCAAGACCTTGTTACATCATTCCTAGGCATATACCTGAAAGATGCCCCACCATGTATCAAGGACATTTGCTCAACTATGTTCATGCATCTTTTTTCATAATAGCAGAATCTTGATACAGCCTAGATATCCCTCAGCTGAAGAATGAATAAAGAAACTGCAATACATTTACCCAATGGAATACTATTCAGCTATCAAAAACAAAGAAATCTTGAAATTTGCTTGCAAATGGATGGAACTCGAAACTATCATCCTGAGTGAAGTAACCCATACCCAGAAAGATATGCACAGTATATACTCACTTATAAGTGGATATTAGCACAACATACATATCCTCTGAGAGACTCCACCTAGTGAAGGATCAGGACAGATATTGGGTTTTAGAGCGGGAATATGGGTGAAGTCCTGAGAGTTGTATGGAAGAGTTGGGGGATGGAAGGACTTAGGAGTTGTGAGGAACTCCACACACAAAAAAAAAAATCAAGCCTGGTTGAGCTCAACCAAGGGAGGCCTACACAAACTGATGTACCAACCAAGGACATTGCAAGCAGAGAACCGAGAACCCCTGTTCAGATATAGGCAATGAACAGCTCCTTCAGTACTTGGAGGGGTAGGGAAGATTGGTGAGTGCCTCTGACATGACTCTGGTGCCTGGAATTTCATCATTGCCCTTGGCCTGGTGGCCTTGCTGGCACACAGAGGAAGGGGATGAAGGCCATCCTGATGAGACTTGGTAAGCTGTGGTCAAATAGTGGGGGAGGAGGGCCTCCTCAGAAGTCTAAGTGAGGGGAACAGTACGGAAGATGTAGGGAGGGAGGGAATTTGAAGATAAGAGCAATGGAATAAGAATAGGAATGCAATGTGAATAAATTATAACAAATGTTTTTTTTTAAACTCAATAGGGTGTTATCTAATGCGATCTAAGTAGATGCCTCTAATTTGTTTCTATAGTTAAGTTTATACTGTCAAAAAACTATCATCAAGTGAAAGATGCTTCCTTTGGTCAATGATGTTCCACAACTCTGTGAAAAAGAAATTCATGACTTCCAATACAACTTTGATAGAAACTTTGGGGGAATTAGACAGCAGCCTTAGAGATTCACACAACTAGGAGAAAAATGTTTATTGGTGAATGTTTCTGAGTTTGATAGATGCATACTTGAACGGCATGCTATTTAGAAGGCATAAATAATTCATGATGAATTGTAGAGTTAAATATCTTTACCAATTCATAATCCAAATCCACAACCTGCATGTTATATTTTTTGTTTGGTTCTGTTTTGTTAATAGTGGGCAAAATAGTTGTTTGTAGATATTAAAATGGACAATGAATTTACCAAGTGGGCTTGTCTTTCAAGTGTGGAACATAGTGAGGAAGAGAAGTAGCACAACATGAGGGTTTCCTATAGGTGTTTTTCTCAGGCTGTTTATGAAAACAGAGATTATTATTTAAATATAAAACAACATTAAATATTTTAGTGTGATGAATAGAATTTATAATCCACATGGTCACCTTGCTCAATTATTCTTTAAAAGATGGTGCCTCCTAAAGTATGAAATATATATTTTCCATTCTTTTGTGAATTATGCTGAAAAACTGGCATGATAATCAAGAAAAGGGAAATAAAACAGGCTGAATTTATCAACCTGGGATTTTGTGGTAAACTTTCCAAGGGATATTAGTTCATAGTTCCTTGTATGGCATCAGGAAAATTCAGATTTTCTTCATTGAGAAATAGTAGTGGAGCAAATTGGTTTTATCTATATTAATCTCCTTTAGATTTATGATTCAAAACCCACATTCTTATTCTAATTGAATTATTGTCATATTAAAATCAATGTCCCCACATATTGTAGAGAAAAGTGCTACCTCTTCCTTCACACATGCACAGAAGAAATAAAGGAATGCCCCCTCCCACAGGACAGGAATTTGGTTCCCAGAACTCATGTCAAGTAGCTCACAGTAACTTGCAAAGCTGGCTTCAGAGTTCTGACTCTTTCTTTTGCAAGCTGAATACACATGCACTCAAACACCCACCCATAGAGCATTAGTATATATGTACATATATGTGATGCGCGTGAGCGTGCACACACACACACACACACACACCATTCAAAAGGAATTAATAAAGAACTGAAATTTCTTGAGGTGTGTAAAAGTGAGTTCTCTTCTGAAAGCAATCCAAATTGTTTTCAATGTGTTCAGCTGTCTCATCAGTGCTTGTTATCATAAATATCAATTTAACTATTAACTCGATTAATTAAGTGAGGCAACAACAGTAAGAAATGACAATAAATTATTATAAAAATATAAATATTTTGATGTTTAAATATAAAGATTTTTACATATAAGCATTTAAATTTAGACTTTGACAACTTGAAAAATCTTGAAATAACCTGTCTTGCATCTACATGAATTTTGCATCATTAAAAATAAAGTGCACATTTTGAACAAATTTAGCAAATAACCATGTTCTCACACAATATGTGAAGTACCTGAAAAAACTTTAACTAAAGTCCTTTAGAGAAGGGAAACCACAGTAATACTAAATGCATAGCCATCTTGAAGGTCAAGCTACAAGGAATGCATGTGCTCACATCATGCATGTGTAATAATCTAGTGTTTGCAGTGTTTTTGTGAGATGCTGCAAACTTTAAGGACAATGGAAATAAACCTGTCCCAAAAAGCGTTTCCATTTCAAAACTACATTATTTTTATAGACAATCAGAGTTTTGAAAAGAGTTGAATTCTACTGAATGGCATAGTTCAGAACCAGAAAGAAAGAAAGAAAAAAAAATGAGAAAAGAAAAAAGAAAAACTGTACAACTTCTTCCACCAATCCCAAGCTTTTCTTAGGGGCACATGTGATATGGACCGATCTTTATCCCATTTTCCCTTAACATTGGAAATATATTTAAGAAGAGGGCAGCATTCTTCTATGTGTCATGAAGATGATGTGTCTATCATGGTTGCTTTCCCACATATAGAGAAAAATCATTGTGAAGTGCATTAGAGCAAATATATCTAAAGCAAAGGGGTAAAAGGCAATGGACTCACACTTGTGTGTGTGTGTGTGTGTGTGTGTGTGTGTGTGTGTGTATGTGTGTGTGTATTCACTTGATTAGCATGTGTAAACAATTATATATTTTTATTCTAATTTAGACAAGACTACCATTCTGTGACAAAAATGATGACTTTAATTTCTAGGGGAATAGTATTGTGTCTATGCTGTCATGTTTAGTTGCAAATAAGTGTATGGAACTTACATTTATGTAAGAAAGAGCAAATAAAATTTAAGTTTGTTTTTAGAAAGAATGAATAAAGATGCAAGTTATAAAGCCTTGGTTTCTGGAAGGACCTTATAAATCTATACTTAGGTTCCTAAAATATAGTTTCACATAATTATTAATAAAATTGATGATTTTTGGAATATCATTCTCTTTCCCATTTCTAGCCCATTGACCAATCATTCTTGACAATCATAAAACAGACATACTACTTCACCTTATTTTGTTCATTCAGTATCCCACCTTTATTTGTATGTATACATGTACATGTATTAGTGTAAACATAAATACATGTATTAATTAAATGTCTGATACTCATATACTGATATGGATATATTGATGTTCAAATGTTGACATTTGTGTCTAATTTGGAAATGCATACAATGTAATTTGCCGATGGGACTGATGGCTCAGTGGTCAAGAGCCCTTGCTTTTCTTGTGGAAGATCTGGGTTCAGTTCCCAATATGCACATGGCCGATCACTCACAAATGTATGTAGCCTCAGAACCAGGCATACATATGGTATGCATAAATACATACAGGTAAAACATTCATATATATGAAATAAATAAATCTAAATCTAAATATTTGTAAATTTAACTTTCAACATATGTAAGTAAGACATTTTGTTGCTTGGATTTAATAATAATTTTATTAGTTCAACAAAGCTCCAACTTCTTACTCAGTATGAAATATATATGTATGTATGTATGTATGTGTATGTGTCATAAAAGTTGTTAATCTTTAGTACCATTATAAAATTTCAATGATAATGATTTTACTACTGGACCTCATTTACATGTCAATGAGTGGGTATATAATAATAGTCTCCTGCTTTCAGGTCTTTCCTCCCTCCTTCAGCCTCATTTTGACAGCCATTTTGTCTCCTTGTGTATGATCAATGAAGCAACTCCATTTGCTTGGTTTTTTTTTGTTTTGTTTTTTTTTAGTGTCTTCTCATTCACAAAGGGGCTAAGCATTCTACTTTGACACTCCCCTTTCTCCTCTCTATCACTTTCTCCTTCCCATTTCCTCTTTCTCATCTTCCTCTTTCATACTTTCTATCTTTTGTCCTTTTTTCTTCTTCCTATGGCTGTCTATATATTTTATCTATGTAGTAATGCTATTATGTAGAACTAAAGGATACACTGTACTTTATATCTTCAACTCATTTACAGCTACAAATAGCTTGTCCTACCAAAAATATTGAGTATAGATTGGATTCAGCACATACTTTTTCAAGCTTCTGCTATTTTAAATTAGTTCTCTGATTGTTTGATTCATTGTTCCAACATCAACATTTATCTTAATGTTCTTGAAGTTGTCAAATTGTCTAAGAATTAGAGTAATCAAGCTACTACAGTTAGAATTCCTATTATCAAGAATATCCAAACCTATAATTTTAAAATAAAATATATAGTCAGTGTTTACAGTATTGTAGAAGATCATTCTGGACTATTAACAAGAAGAAATTGCATTTTCATCCTGAACTAAATTATTAAAAGCAATCAATAACTGTCTGTATATAGCCAATATTTTTTATTAATATTTCCAAGCAATATAGAGATATATTTAAAATATATATGATAATTTACTTTCCTATACATTAGAAATATCATTTTAACTCTCAAAATAAAAATGGCAGTTTTTGAAGACACAATATTTATATTATGTTTATATTATGTAACATAAGTCTATATATGTTTATTTTTCATGCTGGCCCTGTACTATGGATAACTTTGCATATACAATTATAAAATGTTCACAATGTAATTATTGGTTTCAGAAAAGGACATATTCTTTCTTAATATAGAAAGTCTGACATAGTTTATTGTTTTGCATGTTAGAAAAAAACATTCATTTTAATGCAACTGAACATAAATTGATTTTTAGTTAAAATACTCTGAGTTATTAAACATACATCAATTTACTAATGGAAACAGATTAAAATAGATGCCTACTATATGAGTTCTAAACAAATATAAATATTAAACCTGTAATTGGAAATATTAAATTTGACATGTTATGAATATTTTTATAGTAAAATGTAGGGGATGTAAACATGCTTTTATTTTGGTCCCAAGTGTGGGATGGGGAAGAGACTTGTGAGAGAACAGGTGATGAACCACCTCATTGCTCCACTTTGAGACACTCCTAGAGAGAACCGCTCCAGTGAAGGCTTTGAAGCTCCAGGCTTCAGCTGTTGTTGTTCTAGGTTTCAGCAGCAACTTTGGTTGAATTGCTGGTCTGCTGAAATCCTGCCAACTATGTCAGCAGAATTCCTTCCAGGAACTGAATTCAACTTCTCCTGTTCCCATTAATGTCTTTTCTCTTCCATCTAGGATAGGTCGGTAGGAAAAAATGTTCAAGAATGAAAGATTCCTAAATAAAATAAATAAAGTAAATTTGGAAAAGATTAAAGCCTACAGTAAAAATGTTTTGTTTATTTATTTATTTATTTAATCATTTTACAGCCTGATTCCTCCCCACCTCCTCTCTTCCCAGAGCTACCCTGAAGTCCTCGTGCCCCATTTTTTCTCTCTTTCTTCTCAAAGAAGAGGAAATTCCCCAAGAGTGCCAACCTATCATGGCATGTCAAGCTGCAGTAGGACTAAGCCAATCCTTTCCCACTGAGGCCTGACAAGGCAGCCCATCTAAGAGAAAGTGATCCAACAGAGAAAGTGGCAACACAGCCAAAGGTAGCCCCTACTCCTACTGTTACTTGGCCCACATGTTGACCAAGCTCCACATCTGCCACATAAGTCTAGGAGATCTAGGTCCAATCCATGCATGGTCTTTGGTTAGTGGTTCAGTCTCTGTGTACACCATGGCCTCAAATTAGTTTACTCTATAATTCTTCTTGTGGTGTCCTTGAGCCTTCCAGCTCCCTCTGTTCTTACTCCCATTCATCCACAAAATGCCCCTAGCCTGGCCTATTGTTTGGCTATGAGACTATTCATCTGTTTTCATCAGCTGCTGGATGAAGCCTCTCAGAAGGCAGTTATTTTCAGCTCCTGTCTGCAAACAGAGTAGATTATTATTAATAGTGACAGGGGTTGGCACTCTCCCATGGGGTGGGTCTCAGATAGGGCCACTGAACGGTTTGCCGTTCCCTCAATCTCTGCTCCATCTATATCCCTACACTTCTGGTATGCAAGACAAATTTTGAATGAACGGTTTTTTGGGCGCATTTGTATCCCTCTACCTTCACTGGAAGTTCCAACTGGCTACAGGAGGTGACAGCTTCTGGATCCTTAACTCTTGCTGCTAAAAGTCTCAGCTAGGGTCACCCTTATAGACCCTCAGGAACTCCACTGTCCCAGAGATGCTCCCACACTGATCTTTGTTCTCTATCTTGGTGTTTTCACTTCCCCATATCTAATCTCCTCCCCCCTTTAATCCCTCAACTTCCTCTACCATCTAGTTTCCTTCCTCCATCTACTTCAGATGTCCATTTTATTGCCCCTTATGAGTGAGGTTCAAGGCTCCTATATCAAGTCTTCCTAGGTTTTCTTAGGGTCTCTAGATTTTAGCATAGTTATTCTGTACTTTATGGCTAGTATTCACTTATAAATCAATAGATATAATGCATGTCTTTCTAGGTCTGTGTTAACTTACTCAGGATGCTATTTTCTAGTTCCATCCACCTTTTGGGTCTGCAAGAAATATTCTGTATATATGTGTTAGGTCCATTTTATTCATTAATTTGGTTACTTTCCTTATTTCTCTGCTTAGTTTCAGACCTGTCCACCAGTAGGAAAGAGGTATTGAAGTCTCCCACTATTAATGTATAGGGTTTGATGTGCGATTTAAGCTTTAATAATGTTTTCCTTTCCTTTTCTTTCTTTGTTTCTTTCTTTTATTTTCCTTTATTTTTTTAAATGTAGGTACCCTTGAATTTGGGGCATGATGTTCGGAATTGAGACCTTGTCTCAATTGGTGGATTTTTCCTTTGATGAGTATGAAGTGTCATTCCCCAACTCTTTTGATTAGTGTTGGCTGAACTATTTTATTAGATATTAGAAAGCAAACTCCAGCTTTTCTCTTGGTTCCCTTTGCTTGGAAAATCTTTATTCAGCTCTTTACTCTGAGGTAAGGTCTGTCTTTGTTGCTGATGTGTGTTTCTTTCTTTCTTCTTCTTCTTTTTTTTTTTTTGTTTGTTTTTGGTTTTTTGAGACAGAGTCTCTGTGTGTAGCCTTGGTTGTCTTAGACTCACTTTGTAGACCAGGCTGGCCTCGAACTCACAGCAATCCGCATGCCTCTGCCTCCCAAGTGCTGGGATTAAAGGCGTGTGCCACCACCGCCCGGTGTGTGTTTCTTGTATGTGGTAGAAAGATGGATCCTATTTTTTTATCCATTCTGTTAGACTGTGTCTTATTATTGAAGAATTAAATTCATTGATGTTGAGAGGTATTAATGACCAAAGATTGTTAATTCCTGTTATGTTATATTGATGTTGGTGATGTGAGTGCATGTATGTTTCTGTGTGTTTCTAGTCTTATTTTTGCTGGTGTTAAACTATTTATATCCTGTGTTTTATTGGAAATAGTTAACTTCATTAAGTTGGATTGTTTCTTATAGAATTTTCTGTAGTACTGGCTTTGTTGGTAGATATTGTTTAATTTTGGTTTTGTCTTGTAGTATCTTGCTTTCTCCATCTATGGTGACTGAGAGTTTTTTGGTATAGTAGTCTAGGTTGGTATCTGTGTTCTCTTACTATCTATCTGCATGACAACTGCCCATCTCTTGAATTCCCTTGATGATGCTTCTGTCTGTTGTTCCTGTTTTCTTCCTTAGGGTTTCCATCTCCAGCATTCTCTCAGTTTGTGTTTTCTTTATTTCTTCTACTTTCAATTTTTCAGGGTTTGAACCAGTTTTCTTCATTTCCTTCACCTGATTAATTGTGTGGGGTTTTTGTTTGTTTGTTTGTTTGTTCATTTTGTTTTGTTTTGATTTGTTTTGTTTTGTTTTGTTTTCAGTTTAAGGTTGTCTTCTTGTGCTTTGGCTGTGTTAAAATATCCAGGGCTTGTTCTTGTAGGATAGTTGGACTCTGGTGTTGCTATATTGCCCTGGATCTTATTGATTGTATTCTTAAGCTGGCATTAGCCATCAGGCTGTCGGTGGTGCTGGCTGAATGTTCCTAATGCAGGACTCCTACAGGAGGCTGGAGAGCCTTGGGTCTAACAGTGGAGGTCAGTGAACAGCCCATTGCTCACCTCTGGTACCAGTGCCTCAGCTGGACCTGAATGTTCTTGGGGTACTTCAGGCCTCGCTTGCTGTTCCAAAGGTAGATCAGGCAGGCAGGGAATTGGTGTTTCAGTGAGAATTAACCATTTTGCTATCTCATGTTTTAAACTTGCATTGAATGGATCTGAAGGAAGTGGATACTTGTTCAAATATGGTTTGGAGCTAAGAGGGAAGATAAACTTTATATACAATATGTAGCTCATGTTAGATTGAGTAAAGCTGATTCCTTTCTGTAGCGGGAGTGAGCAATGTCTACTGCTTTGATGTTCTTAATAAAATAAAATTCTCATCCAAGAAGAAAGAAACATTGCTGTTGGATGGCCTAAACATTGCCAGATTGGCTTTATTCATGTCTCTAGACTCAAACTGAATCCCTTTTTTCCTTCTGGGATTTATTTATGTCAGTATTCTGGCAGGAACTACATCACTAGAATGGTCATCCTGGGACCTGCAGCCTTCTGTCTTGTACTACAGAGCCAAGATTTACCAACTTCTAGAACTACCAAAGTATAAAATGTTATGATTGCTTCCTAATTTTCTCTGTCTCTCTGTCTCTCTTTCATTTCTCTCTGTCTCTCCCTACTCCTTTCCTTCTCTCTATATGTCTCTGCCTCTGACTCTCTGTGTATATATACATATATCTGTATCTGTCTTGGTTTCCCTCCTGTGTCTTTCTCTGTCTCTCTCTCACAGACACACACACACACACACACACACACACACACACACACACACACCAAGCAAAAGATGCTGAGAAGTTTATGTGACTTAAACACTTGACATATGAGAACTAGACTTTATATTTCTAAAAAGTAAGTAAGAGGTGGATACAGCAACACGTGTCTGTAAGAGAGTCATACCTTGCAGTTAGAAGGTGAAAATTCAGAACCCAAAGGAGATCACAGGCCAGGTAGGTAGATTCTTGTATACAACATAATTTCAAGCAGCATTATTCTGTGACTTCCTAAGAGTAAATACTGGAGTCCAGCAAAGAACTGATTTATGTTAGCAGGTGTTGATCAGAAAAACACAAGAATTTTCACATCCTGATCAAAAGGGGTAGTTGGAAAGGGCACATCGCTAGAGATAGAAAGAGAAAACCGTAAAATCATCCTGGCCAACATTCCCACATCAAACAAACCAAACATAATGACTTTTTTTTTTTTGATGTTTAGAGAAGACCATCCCTTCTTCAGAATTATTAAATAGAAGATAATATTCTAATTTAAGTGTATCAATTTTAATTCCTTTTGTACCTGCTCTGCTTACAGTTGCCGTATGATTTGAATACCTGATTCCTAAGATATTGAATCACTGTAGTAGGCAGATGGTAGTTACATTGTGAGTGTATGTGTGTGTGTGTGTGTGTGTGTGTGTGTGTGTGTATGCAAGCACAATATATTTGTATGTATATGTAAGTTTTGGTGACACTGACAGTGCATGCGTATATTAAAAACACTTTGATTTCTCGTATCTTCTTTTATCATTCTTCACCTTATTTCATGATACTGTGTTCCTGACAAAAATCTTATCTTGAATTTTTCATACGACTCACTGGCCAATGAGCCTTTGCCATAAGCCTGTCTTTGCCTCTATTAGCCCTTTAATTTTAGACACATATCATTATGTGGGCTATAGGTAATAAAGTCTGGTCCTGTGCTTTCATTTTAAACATTTCATTCACCAAGCCATCACTTCATAACAATACATGCAGTAAAAGTTCAACCCCTACCCAGATCTACCCAATGAACAGGACATTCTCCACAGTTGAGAGGAGAGTGGGGTCTGACTTGCACATGTACTCTGGTGACTCACCTTTGACCATGTCCCCTGGAGGGGGAGACCTGGTGGCACTCAGAGGAAGGACAGCAGGTTACCAAGAAGAGACTTGATACCCTATGAGCATATACAGGGGGAGGAAATCCCCCTCAGTCACAGTCATAGGGGAGGGGAGTAAGGAGAAAATGGGAGGGAGGGAGGGAGGCATGGGAGGATACAAGTGATGGACTAACAAGTGAGATATAATATGAATAAATTAATAAAATATATTTAAGAAGAAAAAGCTAAAAAATATATGAAATTCAAAAAAAGGTTTTATTTTAATATTTACCATATGTATGTGAGTGGGTTCCCATAGATGCACCAAGAGGATACTTGAATCTCTAGATTTCTAGAATATTATATTATTGCATAATTTTTCCTTTCCTTTCCTGTCTCCAAATTTTTTATCCCTTTAATTTATCTTAACTTACTTTTTTTGTTTTGTTTTCTTAGGACACGGTTTCTTTGTGTAACTTTGCCTGTCCTGGACTTGCTTTGTAGATCTGGTTGCACTTGAACTCAGAGATCCACCAACCTCTGTGTCCCTGAGTGTTGGGATTACAAGCATGTGCCACCATCACCTGGCTAGCTTATTCTTTTTCAAAGTCATGCTTTATTTTATTAATTGTAGTTACATAACCAGGCAGTGGTGATGCACACCTTTAATTCTAGCACTTGGGAGGCAGAGGCAAGCAGATGTCTATGAATTAGAAGTCAGCCTGGTCTCAGGAATCAGTTTCAGGACAGCCAGGCCTATACAGAGAAATCCTGTATTGAAAAAAATTGTTACATACATATATGTATGGATAATATATATCAATAAATTCATGCGCACACACACATACATATATATGTATATCTTGCTAAGACTGTATAATGTTAGTTGTACATATGTTCTTAGAAGTAAGGGTGTGATTACTCTTACTCTTGTGTGTGATTATGATCACTGTTTATTTTCTCATAATCCAGTTCATGACCACACACACATGCATTTACTGTATTTGGCAAGTTACATAAGTAATTATAAAAAGATGACACGAAGAAAAACAGTTGCGATGGTGGCGTGGTGGCGTCCTGAGAAAGTTGGAGAGGGGTGTGCAGGGTGACTATGATTAAGTTTCATTATATACATGTATTTTTTAATTTTAATTTTAATTTATTTATTCATATTACATCTCAATTGCTATCCCCCTTGCTTGTCTCCTCCCATTCTTCCCTCCCTTCCTCTTCTACCCTATTGCCCTGCCCTTGGTCTGTGACAGAAGGGGACCTCCTCCCCCACCATATGGTCACAGCCTATCAAGTCTCATCTTGGTAGCCTTCCTATTCTTTGAATGCTATGCGGCCTCCCCACCAAGGGGACGTGGTCAAATATGGGGCACCAGAGTTCATGTCAGAGTCAGTCCCCGCTACACAACTGTGGATACTGTCCTGTCCCTTGGCTAGATCTGAGTAGTGTTTCAATATTTACTGCCTGTATTGTCTTTGGATGATGCAGTAGTTTGAGCAGACCCCCCCCCCCAGGGTCCAGATCTTCCTATCATGACATTCTTGTCGGTTTCTAGGACCCTCTGGGTTTTTCTATTTCCCCATACTCCCATACTTGTCTCACCTAGAGTCCCAATAGGAGGTCCCCACATCTATTGCAATCTCCAAGTAAGTGAAGACTTTCAGGAGATATCCCTGTTGGGCTAGTGTCCAATTATAAGTGAGTATGTACCATATGAGTCTTTCTGAGTCTGAGTTAACTCACTCAGTATGATCATTTCTAGTTCCATCCATTTGCCCACACATTTCAGGATATCTTTGTTTTTAATAGGTGAGTAGTATTCCATAGTGTAAATGTACCACTGTTCCTTTATCCATTTTTCAACTGAGGGACATTTAGGTTGTTTCCAGGTTCTTCCTATTCTGAATAAACCCAATCTCCTGTATTTTATTTATTTTTAAATTTTATTTTATTTTATTTTATTTATTTTTTATTTTTTTGGTTTTTTGAGACAAGGTCTCTCTGTGTTAGCCTTGGCTGTCCTGGAGTCACTTTGTAGACCAGGCTGACCTCGAACTCACAGCAATCTGCCTGCCTCTGCCTCCTGAGTGCTGGGATTACAGGCATGCGCCACCATGCCCGGCTCGTATTTTTGTAATATGAATATAAATTAAATTTTAAATTAATAATTAAAAACAGAATAATGCAAAAACTTTCTTTTATACAAAATAGTCATGGCAATTTTTATTGAAAAATGAGGAAGGGATTTTTGTAGCTTATTAAAATGAAAATGTCATGTGGGCTAATTTTTATGGAATATGACTTATTCTGGAGACAAATAATGTCACCCATAGTCAATTATTCTTATAGCCTGCTTACATAATCTAAGAAGTCATATTTCTTTTTCAGACACTCTAGAAGCTTTGGGATAAGTCATTTGGGAAAATTTTCTGCTTGCCACAAACTCTGCTTGTAATACAAATATTGCTCATAACTCAGTCTGTATCATGTTCATTCTCTAAACTATCTTTACAGACCACCTCTCTCCATAATCTTAAGTCAATCTGTTCCCTAATATTTTCTACACACAATATACCCATAACAACATAAGTAGGTGTTTTTTAAGAAGATAGTTTCACTACTGCCCTATTTGACATCTGCTGGGTCTTGAGGGCATAGATTCTGACTTAATAGTGCATGCTCTCTCACACTTTGCTAACATGAAAGGTTGTGTTAATGAGATCAAAGCTTCTTTTCTCCTTCAAACAGCATCTAAGTAATTACTCTCGATTTGGTTTTAAAGTCTCACTCATTCTATTATTCATGTCTGTGTCAATATGCAGTTTCCCCCCTTCACATCAGTTTTCTATTAACAGGGTGGCATGTACCTGGAATACAGCCTCTGGAATGTGAATGCTTTTTTGGCTGAGTTTTGCATAATCAGGAGCTTTTCCAAATACTTTGCTGAAAGGCAGCAAGAGATATTGGCAGGCTTGACTGTCCAATCTCCAGCATTCTCTTTATTCTCTTGACTAACATTGTATGTTAATCTCTGGCTTGGAGAAGAAACAAAGACTAGTTATGTAGCTCTCACAGAAACATCTACAGTTATGGCTTCCTAGATCTGATCCAGCTGACCTTGACTTCTACATAACTAACAATGTGTCCTTGTGTGGCCTTCATGGGGAATTTTCCTTTTGATGCAAAACATGACTTTATCCAATTATGTCTCAAACCAATTTGGGAGTGTCTAGATTCTGAATTTTCTGTTGGCTTTTCAGAGTTTATTTTTTGTATAATTACACACACACACACACACACACACACACACACACACACACACACGCACACACACACATAACTACTGGCTATCATAATTCCATCTTTAATTATTTTATTGTCCTCAGCCTCTCAATACCTTATCAGACAATAGTACATATAAACTAAAACTTTACCAGGTAAAACATGTATCTAAGTGTATAGTTTTTTATTATTTATTTATGTATCATAATTGAAAGATGTGGAAGCTGACAAAAAGAGAGTTAGAGATAGAAACTGAGAGGCAACAACAAAATGTTTGGTTTTTTCAAAGGTAAATAAATATTGTGCCTTATGTTAAGTTTGACATCAGTAAACTTTCTTTATACTTTATACTTTCTTAAATATAAAATACAAGGGAATTATGGAGTGCAGAGAAAATGAAGGGCTTTTTCTAGTTTATATAATCAAAGATTTTAAATGTATATTATAAAGTTAGATGTGAAGCATAAAGAAGAGAAACATCAGAAAGACTAATGATTAAAGAGCTATGTGACCAAGACAAAAAATTTGATATCTTGGCAGTTCACCACCTGCAAATAATTTTTGTTTTCAGGAAAGCTGACAGCAATTTATTTGGAAGACCTTATAGTAAGTACTTAACATACACATAGTATAAAGTTAGCTCATATTGCTCTTAAAATATCAAAGTATATATCATAGTCATGATGAAATTATCATAGTAATAAGGGATATTTTATTTATAACTTATAACTAATTGCATACATTTCATGTGGTATCTAAATTTCATTGGAGAATAATTGTAGGAAAACTATATTTAACATAGAAGCCATGGTTATCAATGAAATAAAAATTTTATTTTATTCACCCAGAGTTACTCACTTTTTAAAACACATTTTTATTGAAAAATAAAATAATTCATATTACATCTCATTTTCTATCCCATCCCATGCATCCTCCCATTCCTCCCTCCTCCCACATTCACCCCAATCTCCCTTCCCTATGACTGTGACTGAAGGGGACCTCCTCCCTCTGAGTATGGTGCTAGGGCATGAAATCTCTTCTTGGTAGTCTGCTATCTTTCCTCCAAGTTCCAATGGGCCTCCCCAACAAAGGGACATGGCCAAATATGGGGCACCAGAGATCCTGTGAAAGTCAGTCCCCAGTATCCACTTAATTGTGGAGAATGTTCTGTCCCTTGGATAGATCTGGGTAGGGGTTTGATGATGACTGCACGTTTTGTCCTTGGTTGGTGCCTTAGATCAAGCAGAACCCCTGGGCTCAGATCCACCCATCATAATGTTCCTCTTGTAGGTTTCTAGGATCCTCTGGATCCACCTACTTCCCTATCCCCTATATTTTTATCCCCTAGAATCTCAATAAGATGTCCTCACCTCTATCCCACTTTCCTGGTAGGTACAGACTTTCATGGGACCTGCCCCTTGGGCTGGTGTCCAGTTATAAGTGAGTATATACCATTTAAGTCTCTCTGCTTCTGGGTTAGCTCACCCATTATGATCATTTCTAGTTCAATCCATTTGTCCACAAATTTCGGGAACTCCTTGTTTAACCCTACCTTTTTTCAGGGGTTTGGGGGCAAAGTTCAAGTCAGAGTTTCTTTTTGTAACAGAACAGTCTATCCTGGCACTCACTCTGTAGCTCTGGATAACCTCAAATTCATAGAGCTCCACCTTCCTCTGCCTCCAGAGTTTTGAGATTAAAGGCATGATCTGCCACTGCCAGTGTTGGTTAATAATTTTTAATGGTAACTCTGTGTTAACATTAAGCACACAGTAGCACAAAGACTTTAATGTAAAGAAAATAATAACAGCATAGTTCTGGCAAAGACTGCAAGCACACACTTTATTGGATATATCTTGTATCATTTGCCTTAACCATGCCTTTTACAACTATTACTCAATTTATCCTTCAAGAAGAACATGTAAGCATAATATTGTGAAAATAAATTACAAAGTTTGAAAATTGCTATGATTCAACTCTAGAATAGAGAGGCAGAAAATGTATTAAAGGGGGAGAAAGTTAAACAAAGAAGTTTCTCTTTCAAAGCATAGGCAAAATTCAAATGCACAAGTGCTGAGAAACAGTCCTGAGTTATCAAAAATGAGATGAATAGAGAATAAAAAGCTCTATCAAGCACACTTGGAAGTGATATTCCTTTTTTTTATTGTAAGAAATTCTACACAATTGGCAATTAGCAACTCTTGTTTATTGTGCAACTGAAACTCTATTTTAGTCTTGTTTGGAAGAAAGCCCAGAGCTGAAATTGCATAGATAAGAGCTTTAAAAGAAGAGTAAGGTATTTTGATAACCCAAAAAAGCGTATGTTATGCTTCGGATGCCTGGGTTAAATGGCTTTTTATTTAAAGAGCTTAGGAAAACAAAAATAAATGTTCTGAACAGTAACAGCCAGAGGGCAGATGACGGGCAATGTCTTAGAGAGAAATGATGGATACACAAGAAAACATCATTATGATGTTTTCATATTGAGAAATGAGATTTTCTGATTCCATTGCAAGTTAAAAAAATCAATGTTCCCACAGGTAATATGAGTAATATTTTAATTGTAATATTTAATGTAATATTGTAATAAGTAATATTTATTTGTCAGAACGTTCAGTTTATAGAGCAGAGGATTATGCTGTATAATGTCTGTTTGTGCCTGTTTTAGTCTTTTAAGGTTTGTCTATTCAGTAAGATGGTAAGTTAATATCAAATTTAACTTTTTGATTAGGAGCTTCATAAAATATCACATTTATTTCATTAGTCACTGATTATCTCTATCTTATGTAATTTGTATTTATTTTTTTCTTTTTAAATTTTATCTTAAAATTTATTGATTTATTTTAATATGCTTTAATTAAAACAGAATTCAAGATATGTGATAAAACTATGGCATTAAAAATAGTTCTGGTATGAAAACAGACATGTATACCAGTGGAATAAAATAGAAGAGCCAAACATGAGAACTCACACTTCCTCCTGGTGTGAAGCAGGCTACAGAGGAAGAGGATACAGGCAGTCTAGATGAAACTTAATAGGCTGAGGTTGGATGATACAGGAGGCGGGCTTACCCTTTCTGAGGAGTAAAGAAGGTGGGGAGGGGTTATAAAGGGGAAGAATGAGACGGGAAGGTGATGAGGGAGGGTCTTACAATTGGTATGTAAAAGGAAACGATTTTTAAAAAGGAGAAAAGAAACAGCTCAACAAAATATACACTGGGGAAAAGCCAGCATCTTCAGCAAATGTGCTAAGAAAACTGGATGCACACCTTCAGAAGAATGAAATTACACCTACATCCACTACCCTTACTTTTTTCTATTTAACAACAAAAACTACAACCACCGTATATTTAAACACAGTATTGAGTTTTATATTTAATATTTAGCATACATTAGTATATTTTTATATAGAAAGGGTTCCTGTTTCCATCTTTTATACAATAGTAACTAGTTTTCAATGTAGATATCTACTTTTAAAAGTAAACTATATGCTGTTAGGGACAGAATTGAGATTTCACAAATAGCATGCTCAACTTCTACCAACAGAATCTTAAGCAAATATTCCAATGTTTCTGGGGGCCCAATGGAATGTCTCTATTAGAAGGCTAAAAGGATGCTGCTTACAGCTCTGTGGTTTTTGTTAAAGGTTTATTTGGCTGTATGTTATATCTTGTGGTTGTATAATTTATTTTTCTATAGACATATTGTAGATCGTTTTTTGTATTGTTAGGATAAGAATTGTCAAATTTGGTCGCTAACATGTGGCATGGCTACAAGTTAAAGCTGCCTTTTGGAGGTGGGGGCAAGTAGAAATGTGATGAGTACTACTGTCGACATGATAAGATTTAGGACAATCTCCCAGAAAAACTCTGTGTGTGAATATGAGGGAGGTCCTAGATTGGACTGATTGAGTTAGAAAGACACACCCTATGTGTGTGTGGCATCAGTCCATTTGCTGAAATTCTGGACAAAATAAAGAGAAGATAGATAAGCATTAGCATTCATCTGTCTCATTCCTGAGGACAGAAGCAATTTGATCATCTGCCGCAAACTCTATTGCCATGAATTTCCGTGCTGTATTGGAATATAACCTAAAACTATGAATCAAAACAAACCCTTCTTTGTTTTCTTCGGTACTTTGTCATAACAGTGCATTCACCAAATTAATAAAGAATAGTGTGAATAAATGCACAGCAAGCATAACTTTGTATGGTGTGCTAATTTTCAACAGGTTTGTGGGAAAATATGAAAGAGGTTGAAACTTTACTAGAAATGTTTGTATTTTGGAAAAAGAATACAGTGGGCTATTTTTGTAGAAGGCCAGAAGAGAATAATGGAGAAACAAACAATGGTAATCTGGCTCATAATTTTTAAACAGAGAATAAGGATTATATCCAGAATGGACTATAACCTAATCCTGCTATATCCTGGCAAATAATCTTGTGGCTTTATTCTCATGCCTTAAGAATTATGAGGATGAATGTAGTAGTAATGGGTAAATATTCTGGTAAAAGAAATTTCATCACAGTAACATTCAATCTGTGCTGTTCTTACTTCTTTTGGCTTGGTTGTTGTTCTGAAATGAAGGAGAACAAAGAACAGAAGAAAACTATATATATATATATATATATATATATATATATATATATATATATATATATATGTCCTATTTCATGGAAGAAAAATTAAAATTACAGAAAAGGTAAAAATTAAGAAGGCAGTTGCAATTTGGGAGGCAAATGAAGCTATTAAAGGGCAACAGTCTGCCCTGTCTTGTGAAATGGTGCCTCAGTGCCAAGATCACAATCATCAATGTCCCCATCCCCATCCAACAGCTAATCCATTGGAAAGAGGGAAACCTAACCTGTTAATAACCCTGGCCATCTAAGCTCATGGAAGCCTCTGTAAATTTGGCCATGAAACCAGTCTGTACACGCTGTTGCCAGCAGAAGTTGGCAGGATTTTCCAAGTGATATTGAATGTGAAATGATGGAAGATGCAGTATGATGTGTTCATGTTGTGTTACACCTCAGTTCCAGAAAAAAAAATCACTTGAGTCCACACAGTTTGGCAAAGATTGCAATCTGTTCAAAAAGACCCTGGAGATTTCATACACAGTTGTGAAGGTGAATCATAAACTGAAATAGATCCTTCCAAGTATATTCGGCATTGGAAAACTCCAAATGCCCACTGAGAAAAAGCAATAGGTTCAAAGAGAACTCAGACACAGAGAGAAGCTCCTTTTGGGAGCTTGCTGATTTTGGATATCTGTCATGTTAGTGAGAATGGTACTAGTATATTCTGATGATCAATATCATAAAGTTCACATTGCAGAGATAAGCCCTCAGGCATATGTACCTGTGAGGTCTTGTCATGATTTAGGTAAACTCTGAAAATGTGTCTGAGATATTGGCTCTTTATGGAAACACCAGTTTTCAGTGCAGGCAGCACCTTTTCCTGGATGGAGCACTGTGGACTCTATAGAGAAGAGAAGGAAAGCTGGGTACCAGCATCCATGAGCTCACCCTTTGCTCTCTGCTCTTGAGCTGTAATGCAAGGAGTTTTCCCCAACTCCTACCACTGTTGCTTCCCTGCCATGATCCTTGAGAACTGGTACTGTGTGCCAAATAAACCCTTTCTCACTGAAGTTTTCTTGGCAGGAGATGGGAACAGGAAGATACAAGTGAGAGGATAACAATATAAAGGAGGAAAAAAAATAGTCAAAAAAAAAAAAAGAGATACAATCTGAATCAATCATTTAATTACAAAAACAATAAATGTGAACTGAGGCCTGGGAAATATACTCCTCTTTTCTTATAAGTTAAATATAAATACCAATCAAATATTTTGATCATATGACAATATGATGACATCACAATAATGTGAATATTTCAAATATATTTACACTCAACACCAAACATGTGAGATACTGGAATCTTTGTGACTTCTTTAATTTCTATCACCTAAATCTTATACTCTGCTACAGAGATTTTTCACTTTGGAAATTTTATTAGTGCTCATATAGCCTTCAAAATGAATTCATGTGTGAAGGTATATTTTATGAAGAAAATAAAATGTTGTACTCTGCATCAAAGGATGACTTTGTAAAGAAAATGAAGAATGACATTATCTAAGCCATATTTTAATCAGTATTTATGGAAAAAAAAACAAGAAATCTCTAAAACCCATTTTTGAATGAACTTTCTATATCATTTCTAATCATCATTGTATAATATTTTAGTGTAAACAATATATGACAAGTTAAATACAGATTATCATAAAACATTTTGACATTTTATATTATCAAGAATAATTTCATACACGTGTCCTAAATTATCATCAAAATGGTAGTGCACAGGGTTATTTACATTCACATTGCATAATTTTTCAAATGTACATACTTAGTTTGTAGAATTACGTCAGCTTAGAAGTTTTTTAATTAAATATTTATAAATGAATGAATCAGAAACCCTGTAAGAAGAATGTGGGAGAAATAAACAGAAACTTTTTGATGATAACCTGTGGTGCCCGCGCCACCGCGGTACTGAGTCGAGGGCGAGGGACTGCAGATTTAACTCATGCATGCACACAGACGCACACAGACGCGCGCGCACACACACACACACACACACACACACACACACACACACACAAAATAACACAGCGGGTCCTTCGTGCTAATAGAGCAGCAGCCGTGGAAGCGGTTTATTATTCTTTTTTTATTCCCCTAGAGTTCCAAAGAGCCTTCTTATAGGCAGCAAAACAGGAATCCTCCTCCCAGATGAAATTCCTCAAGAGGTGATTGCACACAGGAGGAAAAGTCTCGAGGAAGGGAGGGGCACATTCTCAGAGCAGTAAACATGACTTGTTAACCAAGATAAACACAGACATTGGAAGCTGCTAGAAACAATACATGAAACAGCAAGACAGGCAGGCAGCCCAGTCAGGCCTGGTTCCTACAATAACACTAAATATAACTGCTCTTAACTCTCCAATTAGCTAAGACTGGTTAAATGGAATAAGACAAAAATTCAAATATTTTATGTCTTACGGAAATATTAGGCTACCAAGTTTTTTTGGTATGGATTACAAACAGTTACTAATTAATTTCCCCATTGAGTTTCACCTCCATAACTTGGGTTCATCTTTATTTTTGGAAGAATACCAGACTTACTACCTTACAGAAACAACTTCAGCTTATCCCAAAGGAACCAGTTTGCATATCCAGTTGCCAGCAGAAGTTGGCAGTATTTTCCAAGTGGTAGTGAATGTGAAATGAAGGACCATGCCAGACTGAGGTGGCATCTTGTGTCATGTCCCACTTCCAGAAAATCACTTAAGTTCACTTACTTCATCAAGGCTAAAGTCTATTCAAGCAGCTTAGGGAATTCATTATATTAAGTTCTGAAGGTGAATAGTAAAATGAAATAAAACCTGCTAGGATATTGGTTATGCAAAAACTTGGAAAGCTCATGGAGAACACTATCAGGAAAACCAACTTTCCTATATAAACATATTTACTATTTCTAGTATTTATGTTGCGATTTAACACTTCAGAACATAACTTCTCTTTGGAATACTCATTGAGTTTAGATGTGATATGTAATGAATGATTAGGGAAGAGAAGAAAATTTATAGGGAAAGATAAATGTAATATAATATCATAAAAGGATGCTATACCCCAAAACAAGTGCATTCCTCATTAGAAAAGCTTTTTCCTGAAGTAGATTATAATTAACACAAAGATACATGACTGACTTCCATTTGGAAGTAAATTACGCTGCAATGATGAGGCAGTACTTCTACTTCAGTTAGATACTTCCTATAAGGTTTTATAGGTTCTTCTTCTTAGTTTATGTCTGAAGAGACCAAGGTGGCTCAGATGGTAAAGCAACAGACCTTGTATGTGGAGGTCTGAGGTTCAAGCCTAAGTAGTTTATGTCTGAGAACTAACATATATATGTAGTTGACGGACGTCTATAATGGCTGGATTTTGATTTTATACGAGTATTTCATCCGCATCTATTTTGACAGTCAAATATTTTACTTACTTTTTAATGATATGATGTATTAAATGTATTCTTTTTAGAATGCTCAATAGTATGCATTGGGGATGTTGGTTCAATTTGATTATACTGTATTTGTATTTCCTAACTTTATGGGTTAGATTTCCAAATATATTCTTATCTGAATGATCATTTTGCATACTGAGCTGTAGATATTCGCTTCTCCTTTTTAAAATCCTTTCTTAGTATTCTTGATTACTCTGTGTCCAAGAAGTATGTATGCATGTATATATTTGTATACTTATATATGTAGAAGTGCCACATTATGTACTTGCTTTTTAAAGAAAACTTTCAGAAGTTGCTCTACAAGATCCAGGAATTAAACTAATATGAGTCTAGAGTAGACAACATCTTTACATGCTAAGTCATATTGAAAGAGCTCCTACAATATTTAAACTCTATTAGATGTTTGGGATGCATTCTTTCTCACATTCGTACTAATTGATTAATCATCATGCATACAGGTATGTAATAGCTCATTTTTGCTGCTAACAAAATACAGAAACATTGATGAATGTTATGCTAATTATTTAAATACTAAATAGCATACTAGTCATCACACTAAAATAATATTTATTTTTGATTCAGATGATGCAAAATATCATGGTTTTGGAATTTAATTTGGCAAGGAACTGAAAATTGGCCCCTGGCAATACTTGTAAAAAATGCATTACACACAATTTGACAATACCATATGATGAGAGAATAAGAAAGAATAGCTAATAAAACCCTCTCTCACAGAAAATGAAAATAATGATGACAAAATGTCAAAAATTATTGCCTACAAAATTTTGAAGCACAAAATATAAAAGGTAGGTAACGTCAAATTTTGATTTTTTAGTTAAAATGTTATAATCTAAAAATAAATAAACTATAGCCAGGGAAGATGCTTCAGCAGTTAAAACTGCTAATTTGTAAGCCTGATAACTTAGGTGTGATCCCTGAATCACAAGGTGGAACTGACACCTGGATTTGACGTCAGACATCTTAATGAGTGTCATGAACATGTGATTCCTTCACAAACACACACACATTCTAAACACACATCAATGATAATAGTATAAATAAATAAACTAGGTAAAATTAGCATAATATTTTGTATTAATTCATATTTAATATAAAACTGAATATACATAATAAATATGCTCACACAAATGTATGCATGTGTATGTATGTGGGGTGTCCATGTATGTAATCATATCTAGGTGAGCACAGAGACCACAAAAGTGTCTCTGTCCTATAGCTATTCTTTGATACATTATCTCTTACTCAGTGTTTTTTAGTTAGAGTGGCTCAAGGGGAAACATTCACAGTACTCCTATCTTAGATTTTCACAGTGCTGGTATTACAAGTATATTCATCCCTGCATGGCTTTTTAATGTGGGAATTGCAGTTCTAAACTTAAGTCTTCATGCTTGTGTAGCAAATGCTCTTAACTAATTATCTATGTCCTCGTGCCCAAATACAGCATTCCTAAAAGAAAATAGAGTAGTATGAACATGTATAATTTCTGAAGAAATCTGTAGCATGAAGAATACGTTGCAAGCAAAACAAAGCCATGAAATTTGAAGAAAACTTAAATTTCTAAAATATATGGATGACTTTAGATGGATACCTGTTAATGTAACTGTGTACATTGGACAATATGCATTTTTTTTGTTTCTTGGCAATTTCACTTTGTGTTAGTTTTTTTCAGTTTGATTAATTTACAAAAATATTTATAGCTCATCTTATTATTTAGTTTATATTAATAGGACTAAAAATGTTTGGTGTGATACATAAAATCCAGAAAAATATGAAAATTTACAAGTAATAACAGTATAAGTGATTATACAAATTATATATATATATATATATGTGTGTGTGTGTGTGTGTGTGTGTGTGTGTGTGTGTGTGTGTGCACATACATAATGATTTAATACATATACATTTCCTATTACATAAGCCATTAAAGACAATGATTTCACTACTAAAGAATGTCATTTTTTGGAAATCTTAATTTATTCTAATAAACTCATACACAGAATATGTCTTTCTTCCATTATTCTGTCTCAGTATTCTCAGTCTACCAGTAATTCTAATATATAAGCATTCTTTACTGGAGACCATATCTTTTTTCTAACATCACTAACGGTTCTCTGAAGTAGCATTTCTCAGTGGCCCTCTTACATGATTTCCGCAGCCAGTTCTACACTAGTGATGTTTAAGTAGCATTTGCAGCAAGATTAATTTTATTTTTTATAATTTAATTAGTGTTTTTTAAAAATATAATACAACCAAGGACTGTATGATTAGGATTTTTAAAAGTAAAAATGATTGTCCTTTTAGAAATATAGTTTATTATATTTATGGTTACATACCTATGAAAATAATAATAGTCATACATATTTTTCACAAATCACTTATTAAGAAAATTAGAAAAATCTCAGATGACAATAGAGAAAGGAAGACAATGTACATGTAATAATTAGATTGAAATTTGGGGTAAAAGATGACAATAAATGTATTCATTACTTTGTGAAGAGAATTCCACCATACAACAGCTCCTACATTTCCTCATCTGCTAGAGCAAGGAGATATTTTAAACAAAATCTGATAAATTAGATGTCTTGAGAGTTAATACATGTGTATTATATTGCTATTTCAGTTATTTTCAGGAATATTACTCTTTTCCCTTCCGTATTTTAATAATATGTAAATCCTCATATTTTTTCATAAACTTATAAAGAAAGCACAAGAGAGTGGAGAAGTCATGTGTCTTTATGCTGATAATAGTTTCTAATGTATTCTATGAGCCAAAAAGAATTTCAGACATGGGCTTCCTCAAGACCCAGCTATTCCACTTCTTGGAATGTACCCAGAGGATGCACTACCACACAACAGGGACATATGCTCAACCATGTTCATAGCTGCCTTATTCATAATAGCCAGAACCTGGAAACAACCTATGTGTCCCTCAATAGAAGAATGGATAAAGAAACTGTGGTACATTTACACTATGGAATACTACTCAGCTATTAAAAACAAGGAATTTCCAAAACTTGTGGACAAATGGATTGAACTAGAAATTGTCATAATGAGTGAGTTCACACAGAAGCAAAAAGAGCTAAATGGTATATACTCACTTATATCGAGACACTAGTCCAAGGTGTACATCCCTATGAAAAACTGTACCTACCAGGATAGTGGGGAAGAGGGGAGGACATCCTATTGAAACTTTAGGTGTGAGAAGACTGGGAGAAAGAGGAAATAGAAGGATCCAGCAGGTCCTGGAAAACTACAGGCGAGTCTGGGCCCTGGGGTCCTCTGCAAACTGTGGCAACAGCCAAGGAAAAAATAGGCAGTAAACCTTGAACCCCTACCCGGACTAGCCGATGGACAGGACATTCTCCACTGTTGAGTGGAGAAGGAGATCTAACTTTCACACAAACTCTGGTGCCCCATATTTGAACATGTGCCTTGGATGGAGATGCCTGGTGGCACTCAGAGGAAAGATAATAGGTCACCAAGGAGAGACTTGATACCGTATGAGCATATACAGGGGGAGAAGGTCCCCCTCAGACACAGACTTAGGGGAGGGGAGGGGAGTAGGGGGGAAGTGGGAGGAAGGGAGGAATGGGAGGATACATGGGATGGGCTAACAATTGAGATGTAATATGAATAAATTAATTAAAAAATGTAAAAAAAAGAAAAGCTATGAATTTATAAGTCTGCTTAGTACAGTAGGGATGAATGACACTTTTCATTATTCATCCATTCACTAGATTAGTAAGAGAGTAATATTGCTCTAATTAATTATGACATATAGAATTTTCATATTAATATGTAAATAAATTGTGATATAACAGTGTATAAATAGAATAACAGTATATATATTTTGGTATGTACTAATTTTCATATGAAGAAAAGACAGAACCAGCCATAATTTACTGTATCATTATCAATATTGTTAGATACTTCATCTTTTAAATTTTTTTATTTAAGACTCATCAATCTTTAAAAATTATTACTTTTTTATGTTTTAGATTACAATAAAATCACACAGTATTTCCTTCTTTTTTTCTACCAAATATTCCCTCTGCCTGTCCTTGTTCTTTATAAAATTCATGGCCTCCTTCTTCATTATTTTTTCAATATATACATACATGTGTGTATGTGGGCTTGCACATGCACACATACATGCACATGCATGTATGAGCACATGTACACATATATGTATACAGTACAACATGCTCACTGTAAAATGTTAAATGCATGGGTATTTTCAGGACTGACCAGTTGGTGTTGGATAGCTAATTAATGTACTGTTCTCTGGGGATGACTATTTTTCTGTGCTTAACATTTTTTTATTACCTATATTTATTTGTGCATACTTAAGGCCTTGTAGACTTTTCCAATTTAATTATAAATATGCATATAATTTTAAAATTAAAAATTTCCATCTTGCCTAATAAATCTCCCTCCAAGTTCAAATACGACTTTACAGAAACCTCAATATGAGCCCTCTTTTAAGTTGTTAGTCACCATTTTCCAAGATATTTCCAAACCTTACAGGCTATCGCTCTTGAATTTGTTTGCTTGATCCCCTGCAGTGGAAGGTAAATGCCTATTGCTGAAGATATCATGCACTTTACATACAGGGCCCAGAGGCCCCTAACCTGGAGCTGGTCTAAAAGCTCCCTGAGGACAAGTTTCTATGGTAACATAAGGTACCTTGAGGAAAACCACCATCAGCCTTGCCAGAAATTATGCCTATAAGACACAAAAATGACCAGCACAGTTTTCTAATCCTAATCAGACATACCTGTTTATATACCAATATTTGGGGAATGTAACTTATCAGAAGTACTTAGAAGTAATACATTGTTTGTTTGTTTGTTTGTTTTCAACACGGGATTTCTCTGTGTAGCCTTGACTGTCTTGGACTTGATTTGTAGACCAGGTTGGACTTGAACTCACAGCACTCCACCAGCCTCTATCTGACCTTTTAACAAAGGATTATTTGGATACTGGAATATCTATACCTCACTTAGACCAGAGTAATGAGAGAAGTATCTTAATGTGGAGAGTTGGCTCTTCTTCTGCCTCAGAAAATGTGACTTTGGGAGATACTAGACAGCAGGGCCGATCACACACAACTTCTGATGAGCAGGACAACTAGGACTGCACAAGTGACCTAAGACCAAACTGAGAGCTACAAGACACCAGTGCTGCTGATTCCCAGATGAGAGATATCCACATTGCATGGAGCAGGGTTGGGTCTGACCCATGGCCACCCAACTAACCTACAGAAAAATCCTAGAGGACAACCCCCATTAGCTACCATATTGAGAAAGACTGTGAGAAACACTTGCAGCTTTGGGCTCTCTTCCCCCAGCCAGTCTGCTGCTTGCCTGATCCTGGACACAGGGCAGACAGGAAGAGCTGAGTCATGATGCCGGACGTAATCCTCATTAGCTCCCATCCTGTGAGCAGCTTTGGGCTTGGATCTCTCCTTACCCTCTGAAATCCTACTGGTCTGACACAGATAGGACGCAGGACAGGCTGAGTAGAGAACTTCACAGGCCACATTCCACATTAGCTGGCATCCTGTAAGCAGTTTGGCCTCTGATATCTCTCCACACCCGCCTGCAGCTTATTGGCCTGGCCCAACCAGGTCAGAGAGCAGAAAGGTGGAGCCAAGACCTGCATCTGCAACACTCCACATTTGTTGCCATTCCTTGAGCAGCTTTAGGTTCAGATCTCTCTCCTCCCGCCAGCTGCTTACTGGCCTAGCCCATTTGAGATACAGAGCAGATAAGCCCAGCCCTGCCATCTTGAGAAGGCCTGTGGAGAACCCCAGCAGCTTTGGGCTCAGACCCTCCTCAGCTGTTTCTGTTTCTAAACCTCTGTAATGCAACTTGATGTTTGGCATGATGATACCTCTCACAGTTCTTTTATTACTCAAATTTATTTTTGCTATGCTGGGTTGTTTGTTTGTTTTATATGGAGCAGAAAATTGACCTTTTAATTTCTGTGAAGAATTTGTTGCAGTTTTCAGGGGGATTACGTTGTATATATAGATATGCCTTGGGCAGGATGGTCATTTTCACTATGTTAATCTTACTGATTATTGAGCATGGCAGATCTTTCCATCTTCTGGTATATTCTTATTTTCTTTACTTAATGCCTAAAAATTTTATTGTATAATTCTGTCCCTCTTTTATTCCTGTTTTTGTTTTGTTTATTTTATGAGACAGGGTCCCACTATGTAACTCTGTCTGCCCTGAGATTCACTATGTACACCATGCTGTTCTCAAACTCTGGCATTAAAGGCATGATCCATCACACTGGCTCTTTGTTTATTCTGAGACTGAACATTTAAAAATCAACAAAACAACCAAATGTTAGCTTGTATGTGAGGAAGCGGAATCGTTTATTTATTACTAGTGGGAATAAAAACTGATGCAGTTACTGTGGAAATCAGTGTGTGTTTTCCTTAAAAAGCTAGATGTGTATCCACCACAATATCCAGCTATATCCTTATTTATCCTATACCAGAAGGGCTTCATACCTTACTATAGAGATACTTCCATTTCTGTGTTCATTTTTTATTTATTCACAATATCCACGAAATGAAAAACACTAGAAATCCATGAACTGAGAGTGATAATGAAATTATGGTACACTGACATGATTAAATACTATAAGCTATAAAGAAGTAGGATTAGGAAACTCATAGGTAAATGGGCAGAGCGGCAAGTATTTATTCTGAATGAGATAAGTAAGACCGAGGTATGAAGTTCTGTTTGCTGTTTTTGTTTGTTTAATTTGCTTTGATTGTTTAAATTTTTCATTTAAAATGATATCCAATGGAAATGTGTTTCGTACATATATTTTTTTAAATATTAATAACCTCTTGATAAATTGTTCCTTTAATGAAATAGATTTTCCTTATTTCTCCTGACAATTTGTCTTTAAAATTTTAAGATCAGATATAAATTCACTGTGCCTGCTTCTTTCCTATGCCCATTTGTTTGGAAAGGTCATTTTATCCTGAGGAGATCTCACTTGTTGATGGTCTGGTATGTTGCTCAGGAGCAACAAAGGACCTATCCTAATATTGTTATTGTTGTTGTTTTGTGGGAGTTTAGTTTTACTCATATTCAAAATCATTGTTGAAATTGTGTTTAATTTTTTTCATAGTATTTGTTTTGTATTCTTATATTAATTATCCTGGTATTTCTCATTTATTGCCTATTTCTTCTTTGTTTTGTTTGGCCTACCCTTCAGATGAATGTATTCCATTTCATTATCCTCTGTAGAGCTGCCTTAATGGTCACAAATTTCTGTAGTCAGTTTTAATCACAAGTAGTTATAATTTTTTCATTCAATTATAATATTTTTGCCGATCTTGATAGTCTGAGTTGACAGCTGAGGTCTTTCAGATCTTAGACTACATCTTTACAAGTTCTTCTGATTTTAAATATATCTATGAAATAATCAGGAGTTATTCTTATGGTACTGCCTTTATGAGTGACTTGATCTTCCTCTTACAGCTTTCTAGGAATCTCCTTGTTCTATTTTTATAATGCTTAGTATGTCATCACGAGGGTAGTTTTGTTTGCTGTTTGTTTGTTTTTCCTTGTACTATCTACTTGGTGTTCCGTATTCCTTTTGTACCAACATGGAAATCTCCCTTTCTCTAGATTTGTAATTTTCTTGTTTGATTTTATTGAAAATATGTTCTATATCATTGGTATGGTCATGTTGCTTCCCTCTTCCTCCTCCTCTTCCTTCTCCCTTTTTCTTCTACTTCTTCTTGGCCAATATTCTAAATTTTAGGTCTCTCCATGATGTCACAATGCTCACTTTTTTTCTATATTTTACATTTTTAACATTGACATTTATTGAGTAATTAGTTTCCTCTGCCTTGTTCTCCAGTCATGATCTTTGATTCATATCTTCGCCCATCTTCTTGTGAAGTTTCCAACTGAGGTTTTTATTTGGCTGCTTCAGTTTTCATTTTAGAGAACATGTCAATTTGGCCTTTCACCAGTATTTCTCTATCTGTACTAATGTCTATTTTCATCACTTTTATTGATTTTCTCATGTCATTGACTTGTTTATTTTATAATTTGTTATTGTTATTTTCCTTTTTACATATACACTTATATTATTATACATAAATACAATGAACTACATATGGAAAGAAGAACCATGAAAAAACTGGGAATTATTAAAATTTTACATTCATAATGTTTTGGCTATTTGAATTTGGCAACCTTGAAGAAAACATCTTTCTTCTCTTGGTGAGTCTAAAATTCTGAATGTAATTCAATATTATATCTCATCTCTGTCAACTTAAAACATCTATCTAGACCTAAAAACATCTTAACCCCTAAACAACTGAGCTTCATTGTAAAACTAAACTCTTTGGTCTTTAACCCCATCAGATTTGAGAAGGAGTAAAATGTTTTGAGATGTTTGAATATAGTACCAGTGCTTCTTTTGTATTTTTTCTGGAAGTTCTATATTTTTCTGGATGGATGTCCTTATTGCAAGATTAGTAATTTTCATATAAAGTATATTACTTTTTTGCAGTTATGGTTTCTGCTTAGTGATTTGTGCAGTGTGAATACTTTTTCCCATTTATCTATATTTATTTATCTAATCATTTATTTATTTAGGTTGAAATCAAATTTCTTCTTTCAGTGGATATGTTTATATTGCTTAAAAAACTAGTAACTCTTTGGAGGGTTGAAATGCTAATTTTTTTTCTTTTTAAGGCTCTTATTGAGGGCTATGAACTTTATCCCCCAGTTTCCTCTGACAGTTGCTACTGATGAGTATGTAGACTTAAGAAAGAATGTTTGACAGTGTAGGCAGGGCTAGATAGGAGGCCTTGTAAGCTGGGTACCTGAAGCAAAGCTCTCCAGAGATAGAGCAGTCTTAAGCAGGAAACACTGTGGTTTCTCATTTGGTGCAAGAGGTTTCTGGGTAAGATATATGGACATAAGGAGGAAAGCTGATGCACCCTGGGATTCTAGAGTATAAGAATGCCTAGTGTAAGAAGCCACTTAGGGTATCAAGTCTCTTCTTGGTAGCCTGCTGTCCTTCCTCTGAGTGCCACCAGGTCTCCCCCTCCAGGGGACATGTTCAAATATGAGGCACCAGAGTATGTGAGAAAGTAATACCCCACTCTCCACTCTACTGTGGAGACTGTTCCGTCCATTGGCTAGATCTGGGAAGGGGTTTGAAGTTTACGGCCTGTATTATCCTTGGCTGGTGCCATAGTTTGAGCGGGACCCCTGGGCCCAAATCTGCCTTTCATGATGTTCTTCTTGTAGGTTTCTAGGACCCTCTGGATCCTTCTACTGTGAGCATATAAAGGCAGAGGAAGTCCCCCTCAGTTACAGTCCTAGAGGAGGCGAGTAAGGGGAGAATGGGAGGATACAAGAGATGGGATAACCATTGAGATGTAATAGGAATAAATTAATTTAAAAAACTGAAAAAAAAGGAAATAAAATCAGGTTATGCTGAAAAAAAAAAAACAACAACAACAACAACAAAAAAAAGAAGCCACTTAGTCTGGTGCCCTAGATCAAGGTTACCAGACAGCGTTATACCTGTTTAATTGCTGTACTTCTGGGAATTGCTAAAATAATTTCTAGCAAAAGTTTGCAAATAAATGTTTACTACTTAGGTAATTTTAGTTTTACTAATAAAATATACCTTATTTGAATATATATTACATAAAATATTGTATTACTATTTTACTATACCTTTACTATACCTTTACTATATCCTTATACAACTTATGTTTAGATGGAACAAAGATATTTTCTGAAAAAAGAAATTCAAATTTATTTCTTCCTTCTCATTTTTATTAGTTTTCAGAGAACTTCATTGTGTATATATCAATCAGTCATTCTCAAACCCTACTCATCCCAGAACCATCTTAATCCCTATCCAGTTAAGTTTTTGTGCTTCTTTCTGTTTAGTTTGTTATATGCTTACTTAGTACATTTGATGCTGCCCATAAACTCTTAGATGGTGGCCTTTCACTAGAACAGAGCTAACATACCAGGAAGAATGTCCTTAAAAAGAAAATAACTGACTCACTCTGTCCCAGTAGCTACCAATTTAGGCCTCTTAAGTCTCATTTTAATTTCATTTATGCTAAAGCAGCACTTCTTGACTGTTTTTTCATGTATCTTACCATTTACCTGTTGCTTTTGACTCACAGAACTCTTAATGAGTCAATTGTATTAGATTTCAGAGTTCCAACAGTTTAGGGCATAACTTTAATATCTAAAGTTTTCTATGAGCAATCTTAATATTTGATTAATATTTTCTATGCCTGTGTATATAATGTATTCTTTTGCCACATCTTCTTCTTTTTTAAGTACTTTGCTTTCTTTTTTTTTAAATTAATTTGTTCATATTACATCTTAATTGTTAGCCTTTCCCTAGTTTCCTCCCGTTCTTCCCTCTCTCTCACTTCCCCCCTTCTCCCCTTCCACTTCCCCCCTTCTCCTGTCCCCTATGTCTGTGATTGAGGGAGACCTCCTCCCCCTATATGTGCTCTAAGATTATCGAGTCTCTTCTTCCTAACTTGCTATCCTTCATCTGAGTGCCACCAGGCCTCCCCATCCAGGGAACGTGGTCAGAAAAGGGGCGACAGAGTTCGTGTGAGAGTCAGATCTCACTCTCCACTCAACGGTGGAGAATATCATGTTCGTCGGCTAGGTCTTGGTAGGGGTTCGAAGTTTACTGCCTATTTCTCCTTGGCTGGTGCCTTAGTTTGAGGAGGACCCCAGGACCCAGATCTGCCTGTCATAAAGTTCTTCTTGTAGGTTTCCAGGACCCTGTGGGTCCTACTATTTCCCCATTCTTCCATGCTACTCTCACCTAAAGTCTCAATAGGATGTCCTCTCTTCTGACCCACTTTCTTGGTAAGTAAAGTTTTTCATGGGACGTATCCCTTGGACTAGTGTTTTGATATAGGTGAGTATATACCGTTTGTCTCTTTTTGCTTCTGGGTGAACTCACTCATAATGATAATTTCTAGGTCAATCCATTTGTCCACAAATTTCGGGAATTCCTTGTTTTTAATAGCTTAGTAGTACTCCATAGTGTAAATGTACCACAGTTTCTTAGTCCATTCTTCTACTGAGGGACACTTAGGCTGTTTCCATGTTCTGGCTATTATGTATAAAGCAGCTATGAACATGGTTGAGCATATGTCCCTGTTGTGTGTTAGGGCATTTTCTGGGTATATTCCAAGGAGTGGGATAGCTGGGTCTTGAGGAAGCCCTATTTCCATTTTTCTGAGAAAATGCCAGATAGCTTTCCAAAGTGGTTGTACTAGTTTGCATTCCCACCACAAAACCAAACAACCCAATTGCAAAATGGGGCTTGGAACTAAACAGAGAATTCTCAATAGAGGAATATCAAATGGCCGAGAAACATTTAAAGAAAATGCTCATCCTCGTTAGGCACCAGAGAAATGCAAATCAAAACGACACTGAAATTCCACCTTACGCCCATCAGAATGGCTAAGATCAAAAACTCAAATGAAACCACATGTTGGCGCGGATGTGGAGAGAGAGGAACACTCCTTCATTGCTGGTGGGAATGCAAACTAGCCACATATTCTATAGCAAATGTGCTGTCATTTTAGAGACAGTTCTCTCTTTACAACCTTATATAGGCATAAAAATCAGGCAATAATTATTTGATGAGCCATCTCAACAGACTCTGGTAGCTATCTTGTAGGTAATCTAGTAGCAAATTTTGAGCCCTTACCTCAATTCGTGCTTTTTCATTCTAATTTGAATTTTGAGAATATACTGAGTTACATTATGTATGTAGAAAAATATATAAATGTAATTAAATAAAAATGAGTCTATGAAGATGAGTGGCCAGGAAGACTGAAGAAAAAAATGTACATTACATTTCTAGACCCATGAATACTGAATGCCCTTGGCAAATTTTCAGTTAAAAAAACAAAACAAAAAACAAAACAAAACAAAAAAACAAATTTTACTCTATTAGTATTATTTACCACTAGATGGTGTGGTCCCATGAGTTATTATAGCAATATCTAATTTCTTATAATTATATTGTATAAGTAAACTTCCAAGGAGCAGATATTGTGGTAAATCTTTAAAAAAAATATGAAACAAAGGACAGGACTATTTCTAGGGGGTTTAAAATTCCAGATGAAAAGTGATATACCTGTCTAGTTAACATGGTTCTGCTCTATACCTTTACTTAGCATTTTCAAACTACTTCCAAGTTTATAGCTTGCACCTGCATGTAAATCACACAGTTACTCACCTTAGCAGCTTCTTTTGGATAGCTTCCCAGATTGGACCCATTTATACATGAAATTACCTTTCTGGCAGCAGAAGTTCTAAATGAAGTAAATAGTCTTGATTGGTTGGTACATAAAATTCAGAAATGTACAGTTAGGAAAGGAAGAACTGGTGGTGTAATTGTCCGTAATGCCATGCTTGACAGTTGTGTAAAGAAGTGTTTTTATTGAATTTTTCCATGCCAAGAGGACAAGATTGCAGTTTTCATTTGGTAAATGAAATAAATCCAACCCTTGTAATCTCCTATTCACTTGCTGGTCTTTATTGCCAGAGTGTCATGGGAGAGGCTCCTCAAGTGGTTCATGTTACTGAAACTGGACACCAGCAGAATTTGGAGCTGCACAAGTGCTCAGTGTATATACATACATACAAATATATACATGGAATGTACATAGAATGATTATTGAGGGGTTTAGTTATTAAACACGTATGATAGAACTGACAGACCTGGGGAGGTGCCGTCATGAGTAAAAACTGCCATTCACATTTAAGTTTATATTCCTAAAATTTGGGGATTATTGTTACTGATACTTGCCCTCAGGAAAAAAAGGTATTCCATAATTACATCAGAACAAAGGGATTTATATTTACAGGTGTACTAGTGATCTTTTCATTGTTTTGAGTAAATAACTGATAAATAAGATAAATGAGGATAGATTCATTTTGGCTCTTGGTTTTTTGAATGTTCAGCCGTGGTTGTGTGATTTTACGGCTTCGTCCATGTGGCAAGCCACAATATTATGGATATGGGAATCACATTGGCGGTTCAGTGGTAGAACTTTCACCTGCATGGATATAGGAATGCTTGACAGGTAAAGCTGGTCACTTATTGAGTAACGGGAAGCAACACACCAAGGTTCTGTGGATAAGATGGCCGCTTCAAGAACACGGTGACAATGTCTTGTATCATCAAACTACAATCTGCTTCTCACAGTGTCTATCACCCCCTAACAACTCATTTGGTTCTGAACTTAGTTCAGTTCTTCATGCATTGGAGAGCCTTGTCGGTGACACTTGAGACATAAACACCTTCCAATACCACAACTCTAAGCATTCTTATGCTAGATATCCAGGCCTCACGGAATGAATATTTTGGAAGTGTGTACTATATAACTTAGCAATAATAATAAATTTATGCTTAGTATAGCTTTTTTGAGTCCCCACTAAAAGAAGGAACTTAATAAATATCAATGAAAATCAAGCTAGTAATTTGTTAATATTTTAGAATATACTATTTCTATTTAAGAAGATTTTTGAAGCACCCTCTCCTGTAGCCTAGGATGGACTTGACCTTACCGGATAGGCAATGTTGGTATTGGATTTATGATTGTCGCTCCACAAGGTATATGAAAGGTTTTCCATGTGTTTTACTACAAATGATGTAATCCAGGGTCTTATACATGGATAAAATACAATCTTCCAGCTGAGCTACACCCTCATCTTACTACTTGAGTGTTTATTTTTCAGATTCATAGGATATTAATTTCATAAGCTTAATGGTAATTTGTAAAATGATATGCCAATATTAATTTTAGTGTTTTTAATTTACTAGTACCAATTTTAATTAAAATAAACTTCTGAATAGAAAGAGAATATTTTCTAAGTAATTTTAGTTATTATGTTTGTCTTGACCAAAGCCTAGTAATTCTCTCTATAGTAGTCTACTCATTATGAAGAATTTCTGACATTGCTTGCATTAAATATTCCAATACGCAAAATGACACTTATGTTTATATACTATGCTTTTTCACACTTGGAATCTGTGGACTCCATGTTCAAAACCAGCCTTGTTAAACGACTGTGGAGTGGAAACTGGATTTAAGATTGTGTCATGACTGAAGGTACAGCATCTTTGAAACACTACACTTTACTGTTACATGTAAATCAAGCTGTTCGTCACTTACTAAGATAGAAACTCTGTGCCCATGTGCTAATTATGCCATAAGTGACTCATTAGGGAATGAGATCAGCAGACAGAACATGTGCATCTATTTAGTTTGAGCTCAATTCAGAGTTAATTATGAAATTAAAGTTCCTTAAAGTCATTACATAATGTGATTGAGTGCAGTGAAATGTAGTGCTAGTTAGTCATATATGAAGGGAACACAATTAGTACATCTCTGACCAAGTAATTCAGGAATATACGTTTAAACAAGCAAATGTTTCTGTTTGGCACAAAATAGTCCTAACATTTTTAATATGAACATGAAGTTCTGTTCCTTGTAGTAATTTCCAGTATAAACATCCAGGAGGTTGTTTTCTTTGAATTAATTCATTTGGACATTCTCTCTTTGAAATGAAACCATGTTCAACCTGAAAGATAAATCTTGTGACTTAGCCCATGTGTTCATGATTCAGGGTCAGGTTGCTTGATCTCAAAATACTATGTCTTGACTCATACGTTGTTGGTAAATTATTCATTGATTAATTTGGACATTCATAAAATTTTCTAAGATGTTTCTGACCAGTCATATTTCTATCTAAAACAAGAATCTTCATCTTTAAATAAAAACTAAAAAATATCCACCAAGCATAGACTCATTTACTATTTCCATCCTTATCAAAGAATTTTGATATTTTAAAATTCTTAATTTAGTCCCTAATAAATTTGTATTTGAGCTGGGTGTGGTGGCATATGCCTTTAATCCCAGCAGTCAGGAGGCAGAAGCAAGCAGATCTCTATGAGTTCGAGAACAGCCTGTTCTACAAATATTGTCCAAGACAGGCAGAGCTGTTACACAGAGAAACCTTGTCACAAACAATAAGCTACCTTGTCTCCAACTCCATCAGAGACTTGAGAAGGAATAAACTTGATTACCTGAGTATGCCTGGAGTACAGGTTACTAGCTTTCAAAATTAGAATTTTGTCATGGTTATTATTGCTATAGGTAGTTTATTGTATATATATATATATATATATATATATATATATATATATATATATATATATATATGAAATAATATAAATATATATGTAAAAATAAAAATAAAAAATAAAAAATAAATAAAATAATTAAATACACAAAAGTCTGGAATTATATAGATGTTAAAAAATAAAATCTAATGAAGGCAAAAAAAGTTTGTGTTTGAACTTTTTTAAACAACATTCTTAAGGAATATTTTAATGTACTGAAAGTAATGTCACATATTCAATATTATACTAAGAATTTACATATATCATGAAATATTCTAAATGTTTTCAAATTGTTTTAAAGCAACACATGACTTTCTTTCAATTCATTGAGCTATAGCATCTTCAGTTATATAAAAATTTAAATTTTATAAGGCATGGTATTTTAATGTGAATTTATTTCTTGTGTGAAATCTAGAGTGGATTTTGACAGACAGAGTTGGATTTCAATATTTATATGTAGCATTTATTGTACTTAACTTGATTTGTTCAGTTTATCTCTGTCTAGATCTTTGGTAGCTAGGAAAGCCAAAAAATATGGTTGCAATTGGCAGAGAGTAAATCATTGCCAGTGATTTGAACTACTTATTCTGTTTTCACCGCCCCCCCTCCGGAAAAATCTTTATAACTAGAGCCTTTTAAATTTTTATTTCAGAATCTAATCATTGGGAAAAAATATGACAACTACTGCTTTTGACAAAAAAAATCCAGTAAAAATTATTTAATTATAAACTCCTCCATGGAATTAGCATCAGTTGAAGCAAAAATATACTGGTTAGACAATGATTTAAAAATTTTCAAGAACTCCACCATATTCCGGGGGTCATGAAATGTTACTCACATGTTGAACATTTTGCAAACACCTTTAATTCTCACACTTGAAAGTGGTAGACAGTGGATATCTGTGTTATCAATGTTATGCTAGCCTACATAGAGATTTTGAAAGCAGCCAGATCTACATAGTGTAGCCCTGTCTCACACCAACAATCACACAGCAATGTGTAGCTAGGAGCATTCTCAGTAAAGTCATAATTGCCATACCCAGTAACTGACCTTGATCCTCCAACAGAGGAATAGGTTATTAAAACACAGTTATGGATTTACAGACTATAAAGGCATGCTTGCATGCACATATGCACATAAACACAAGTGTCACTGTGATACAATTCAGCTGTGTGGTACTTGCTTAGATGTTTAAAGAACTTCCAGTGAAGATTTCAGGGGATCAAAAAGCAAAATAAGAAGGAATTTCAAAGGTTGCTTATAACAAAACACAAACGAGATTGATGGATTAAGAACAAGAAAGCACCAGCAAAATCACCTTCAGTAACACAAACACCAGGAGCAAAACAACACTCCAAACGATGGTTCAGGTCTTCAAAGTTGTCACGTGTATTGAGCACGATGCTACAGGTTTCTACAGAACTTTCTTAAAACAGCATAATTTCTGTGTTTATAGATATTCTTATGCTTATAAGAAAGCATATCTCTCACCCTTAATCCAAGAATCTGCTTTCTGATGACAGACTGTTACTGAAAGCCACAACTGGGCAAAAGTAAGAAAATAACTAGCTTGATTCTCCTTAAATTTCAGGGAAAAAAAAAGCCCAGTTACTTGGAGAGCTTTGTAAGTTACAATAAAGCCAACATCTCTACAAGCTCTGGTCAGAACACCAGTTTCCAACCACTAAATAAATGGTATTCTGTTAAAGTTTAAAATTTATAGTAAATCGTAACATAATTCACACAATCTTTAGATTATGTTATTATTATTGTTGTTATTATTATATTAATATTTTTATTTTTGTATTTTGTATTTTATTTTTATATTTGTATTTTATAGTTCTTTATTATTAATATTATTATTACTGTATTAGTTTATATTTCTCTAAGACAGTGGTTGGCAACCTTTCTCATGCTGTGACACTTTAGAAAGTTCCTCATGTGGCACCATCCGTCCATAAAATTATTATTGTCAGTATTTATTACTGAAATTTTGCTGCTGTTGTGAAACATAATATATTTCCTATGGTCTTAGATGACACCTATGAAAGGGTTATTCTATCCCTTAAAGTTTAGTGACTCCCAAGTTGAAAAACACTGCTCTAAGGCCTGGTAGCTACTAAGAAAATACTATTTATTGAAAATTGAGTGTTAGCAATATATAATGACCATTGTACTACTTAATGGGGAATTACTTGACTGTCATTTAGGATGGTTTTTGAATGAATTTAAGGGACATATAAAGAAACAAAAGATGCAATTGCTATTTAATTAATTTTATAGTTGATGCCAATTGTTTAATTTTTATACAGTATCCTACATATGATGACAATTTCACCCCCTCAGAAATAACAACCAAGTCTGCTCTCCTCAGGCTCTAATGTGGTCTAAAGAGCAAATACTTCCTTTTGTGGAGCGGTTAGAGGGAATTTGAAAAAGCTATTTTGTGAGTTCTGTGTTTCTGTCACTAGTGTTCCATTATGCATATTCACAGCTCTGGCCTCTCCTGCAGAATACAAAGCCCCTCTGCTGCACCAGCCATAGCAAATACTTTCATTAGTTGATACGGAGCCTATGAAATTTTACAATACTATAAATTCATTAATGTTCCATAAAATTATATTTTGGGCCTCATCTAGCATCTCACCAAAGTGAGTCAATTCCTAAATGGAAAGACGTTGGTCTACTGCAATGTAGAAAGCTCTATGAATCCCGAGGAAGGCAAAATGTAGATCAGTGAGTCAATTCCTAAATGGAAAGACATTGGTCTACTGCAATGTAGAAAGCTCTATGAATCCCGAGGAAGGCAAAATGTAGATCAGTGAGTCAATTCCTAAATGGAAAGACGTTGGTCTACTGCAATGTAGAAAGCTCTATGAATCCCGAGGAAGGCAAAATGTAGATCAGACTATAGAGAGGCCAGCACACCGACATGTACCAAATGCATATAAATGAAAAAATCAAGGACTTAGGTTGTGACTAAAATAGTGAAAAGCACACCAATAATTTAATTTTTATTCTTTAAGCACTGGATATCTATGTGCATGTAAACAAGATTTAAACCTAAAGCAAAAACCATTAACTTATACAACAAAAGGTTCAAGAAAATTGTATTTCAAAATTGTTTTGAGGTTAAAAAAAAAAACACAGCATGAGCTATAAAAACAACACATAACACAGATAGTTTTATTTCTATATAATCAATTTAAGGCATATTAGAATACTAGTTCTACAAATATATAAGATACCTCTTATTTTATGTTAGAACAAAAATTGAGCTAAGAGAGAAGTCAGATGAAAATCTTTTATATGGATTTTAGAATTTTTACTAAATACATGTCAGCCATTTATCACAGAATAATCTATTTTTCCCAAATGTGGAGTTTTATATATCATATGTAATAACCTTGAAAATTACCTATTTACAAAAAATACTTTCTAAATATTCTAAATTCTGTTAAGCAAAGAATAGCGTGTGTGTGTGTGTGTGTGTGTGTGTGTGTGTGTGTGTGTGTGTGTGTACATCTGTGTGTTTCTGAGTGAGGATCATGTATGTGAATGTACTTATAGGTACTTAATATTTGCCTATAAATTAAATGAGTACTTTGAGAGACTCTAAGCATCTGGTAAAAGAATTTCTGAAACCAGAGTCAAGCCTTTATTGAGAAAATATTTACAAGATACATTTTTTTTAGAAACAGTTTACTCATAGGAAAGGTAATGCTGAGTTTCATAGGCAGCTATAAACATTTTACAAGAAGGAATAGAAGGCTTTCTTTGATACTACAAGTACAATACAATTATGATATTTAATAGTAACAAAAATTTTAAGTCTTTTTTTGAGATTATTTGATGCAAACTTCAAACTACAAAAACTTTTTAAAATCTTTATAGAAAAAAAGTTCCAACAAATAATGAGAAAACATTATCCAGAAAAATTTCAGGAGGAAAGTGCTCCTTTTGTTAAGTATGTGACTGTTAAATAATGTCTAGCTATTGATGTCCTAACAATAGTCAAGACTATTGTACAGTTCCATGTGTTGGCATGCATCTAAACAAGATACCATTTTTATCCAGTAGTCAAGTGTAATTCTCCGTGTTTAAGCAAGATTATTGGTCTTTATTCCCTTCCCTAACACACTTCATACAAAATACTAGTAACACCTTTATGTAATAAATGTAAAACAAAATTTTACATATAGAAAAACAAAATGTGAACAATAAATTTGTTGTGTATTTCAATGTGCAGCTAACAATTGACCATCAGTGTCATTCCATCACATAAAAATAAGCACCTTTATATTTGCAAAAGTAGACTTGCCATCACTGTAATAGAGAGAAAGATGATTTAACCTCTTATATTCTGAGGTTTCAAGGTGTATGTTCTAGGTTCTCATGATTTGGGGTATGTGGCAGGGTTCACCAAAGGATGGTGGGAAATACATGACAAAGGTAAAGGTTTTCACTTCATAAGAGTAGGAAAATAAGAGTGAGGGGAAGGAAGGACAACATTTCTCAAATATCTTTCAAAGGCATTTCTTCCCAGCAAGCCAATCTAGTAATTCGTTTTTTGTTTATTTTTTGGTTTGTTTGTGTTGTTGTTGTTCTTGTTTTCTGGTACATAGTAAAGCAACCAGCCATTCAACATGTGAACCTTTAAATGGCAGTCAAGCTGGTGCTGGGATATATCATTGATTAAGAATAATTACTAAGCTGGCATGAGAACTAGTATTCAAATCTCCAGCACCCATAAAAAAACAACCATGGGTTTGATATGCTTGTTACCCTCAGGCTGTGGGAGACTGAGTCATGAGCATTACTGGAACAGTCATTCTAGCTCTAGCTATATTATCTCAAGATGTAAGAAGGAAAAAAACAACAGGACGTGGGGACACTCTTCATCATCTTCTGACTTACATATGTGTATACAGCACACATTAACACACGCACACACACACACACAGACACTCAACAAGATAACAAGACTGTAACACCCAATATAACAAGATCACTTGTCAATACTCCTTAACAGCAATAATTCACAAAATTAAACATTCTGAAATGGATTGTTGTTTGATGAAATGTTAATGTTAAATAAAAATGTGCATAATTACCTTCAAATTTAAAAATCTAATTTAAGTGCACCTTACCATTAACATAAGAATGTTATCCATGATCTATTTTTCTTTTTGTTTCATTTTTGAGACAGGGTCTTACAATGTATCCTGGACAGCTTGAGCTCACTGTGTAGGCAACGATATGGTCAGACTTAAAAATCCTCAGTCCCTTACTAGGTACCAAAATTAAAGGTGTGTACAACCACATTCAGATCATGTTTTCTCTTTAAGTGACATTAATTTAATGATGCTCATGAAACATTAACTGTCTATTGGATTTATTTATATTTCCAATAGTTACCTTCCCAAAAAACCCTGAAATGTGTTGCCAAGTAACATTTTCATACTAACTACAATCTCTTAACATTTTTTTTTTCATTTTGTCCAGAAGATGCTGCTGCTGCTGCATAGATGCTGAGGTAGCTCAGAGACTGGCTGTTCTGCAGTCCCAGCTCATATCCATTGCTTACTATAAAAAAAGAGTGATTCACTTTAGTATTTGTTTTATTTTTCATTTCACCCTGTGATTAGAGCAATCTTTAAAAAAGAGGATCATAAAATGTAAAAGCTTTTCTAAAAAATCCATTTATGTTATCTGATCCAAGAAAGAAGCACAAAGGAAGATTGGATTAAGATGGGATCAGGCACTGAAGATTTAAGACTGGAAGGTAAAAATGGCAACTGACATGCATTTGAAACAGTTGGAAAATTCAAAGAAGTCATTTTAATGGAAAAGCTAGTGCTCAACTTCAGAACCAGTGCACACACAAAATGGAGTACTAAAGAAGAGAAAGGAATTAAAGTAAGGTTTAGTGTAAAGTAAATTAAATAAAATACTCTAATTTTTATTTATTTTATGATATGCTATACTAAAAGTATTTCCACAATACATTACATTTCAAGCTGAAATGCTTATGGTGTGTGTTTTGAAACTTATATATATATATATATATATATATATATATATATATATATATATAATTTATTGTATGAACTAGCTAATTGTGGAAAACAAAACCAAAAAATTAATTTTCAAATAACATCTCTACTTTTTTTTGCAAGTGAAGTAAAGAATTTGTTATAAAATATTGTATTTTTCAATATCTCTATCTATACAGTTGCCAAAGAAAATGTAGTATATCTTAGTCTCCTAACACACATGTACTGAGATGTGACAACATGCACAAAAGTATATGAACATAAACACACATATGTTGGCTCTGTTTTTTAACAATTATACTTTATTATACAACCCAATTAGCTTACACAAGAGGGAAGAAAGGTTAAAAGGAAATAAGAGTGAACCTTTCAGTATCCATTTCACGGGACAGGTCCCAGGTGTCTCTGGTCTGCACGCAGGTCAGGCGGGTTCGCTGATTCTTTCCTGATCCACATGCACTCAAGCCTGGTCTTAACCTGCTGCTCCTCTCTCCTCTGGGCATAGCCTGCCAAGACTGCTTTCACCTGTGACAAAGCTTACAATCTTACACACACAAACACACACACACACACACACACACACACAGAGAGAGAGAGAGAGAGAGAGAGAGAGAGAGAGAGAGAGAGAGAGAGAGAGTTATCCTTAAAGAATTTTTCTTTTTCCTTTCATTTTTCATAAATGTTGTAGGGTCAAAAACCAAGCTAACACCAAGATATTACAAGGATATATATATATATATATATATATATATATATATATATATATATATATATATATATGTGTGTGTGTGTGTGTGTGTGTGTGTGTGTGTGTGTGTGTGTGTGTGTGTTTGTGTGTGTGTGTTTATGTCTGGTACAAGCTTACATACAGTTCTTATATAGGTACTTTGTGACTTTTGCAAGCCTGCAAAGCTTAACAAAAAAAAAATTTGTGCAATTAGTACTTAGCATACACATACTGTTAAAAGTTTTTATCTTCATTGTAGTCAGCCAGTTTTGGAAAGCCTCATCTTTCAAGGTCAGTTAACTTGAATCACAGAATATCTTTGTGGTCTATTGGTGTGTGTTTGAAATCCAGTATGAACAATATGAACATAAATCTCATTTCACTTAAGAAAAACAAGTACAATACCAAAACTCTGGAAACAAGGCAGGAAGGTTAACAATGGGGAGGCTCTCTTATGATTAACCCATACTAAAATCAATAATAAAGGCAGGAACGAGGGAGTCAGCCTCTAAGATTAAAGTGGTAATTTAAAAATAAGATGCATTCAAAATGTCTTATATGTAGAATAGTAAGAATACATAGCATAAATTTGCTAAAACACCAACTGTAAGTGTGCTAAAATACCTACTGTAAATAAAAATAGATTGTTGTGTAGGCAAAACATTAATAAAATAGTCCATTTTTGGATAAAAAATGAAGCACTATATGATTTTAAAATTTACTATGAGACGGTAGACTATGCCTGAATATGCCAACATGATTATTTTTTAAAGAAAGAAATAAATTTGTGGTGTATTGGATTTTAAGAAATTAAAAGTTATAAATTGACTTTTATAAATTGAATATCCTACTCTTTATGTATTGTTATTAATAGCAAGAAATATAATAAGATGTATAAAAATATAGAGAACTTAAAAATGAGAATCAGATTAGAACATGATATTGACAAGATATGTTCCTGCATCCTGGCCTCTGGAGCTTTTCAATATTACTGTATATGTAAAGAAAGCTTTTACAATTTGTTTGAGATAGGATCATTAGGAAGAACATCTTGGATTCTGTTAATTCAACCGATATATAATAATTCATATCATTATGGGAAAGAGATCTGACAGGAAAGGACAGGTAAGTATAACCTAGCACATGTGTTGAGGTTTTATGAATTACTGTTCAGGATGGTGAGTCCACAGTAGTCAACTTGAGGTGAGTGACTGCTTGCACTCCTCTGTGTGCTGGTCAACAGAAATTATTAATTAAAATATTATATTATTCTACTTGTATCCCAACTACATTCTTCTCTCTAGGAATGTTGTGGATGACAATCTACTGTTATATATTCAGAAGTGTAGATGAGTCTGATAGAATCTAAGAAACAAGAAGGATATTTTGTCTAAGAGTCTTCATAGAGAATACACTCATTGTGACTAAAGATTATTGTTTCAGACATTTTGTTTTTGCAAATATGTGGAATTAGTGAGGTTATGTATGTGTGTGGTGAAGGCAAAAGTGTGTGTGGTTTCATGCAGAATGTTTTGTGGTTCTTGGATACTTTAGTGGGTAGCATGCTTTGGTAGCACGCTCTCTTATCCACTGAGCCATCTCTCTACCATGATGACTTCAATTTCCTGATAGTAAAATTTAAGATAATAAATTTGCTACATTGAACCACTATAACCTTTTGGCATTTTTACTACTAACACACAGAAAATGACATGTTATTCATATAAAAAGTAGCAAGATTTTGGGAGGTCTCTGCAGGCAGAAAATCTCGTGAACAGACTTCACACCCTAAGTTAGATCTCATTTTCCTCAAAATGGCAGGAGACTACTGACATCTAAGGTTTCTCCTTTGATCTCAATGTACATCCTCTCTCTCTCTCTCTCTCTCTCTCTCTCTCTCTCTCTCTCTCTCTCTCTCTCTCTCTCTCTCCCGTGTGTGTTTGTCTCTATGTCTCTTTCTCATGCATGCACAGAAAAAGTTTGCCTTACAAATACATTTAAATAAATGTTGACTCATTTATAGAGTTATAAAAATATTTTGCTATTTAAAGTTTTTTTATTATTAATAAAATAAATAGTAATGAAAGGCCAATAAAATAAGATAATTCAATAATGAAAATGTCAAGAAATTGCAATCATTGCATTCAAAAACTTTTATTCTCAAACATTGTGAAGAAATTAACATACTCTGTTTCAAGGGATATTTCATCAGATATGATTTTTTATTTGGAATATATTTGGCATGATATTTAGTATATACTACCTTGAGACTCAATATTATTTTAAGGCATAGTGTCCCAATCTAGGAAACTTAACCTTGCAGAATGAGGGAGTTTTTAAATGTGTGCAGACAACAAAATTGCACCTATCTTAGAGAATTTTAATCTGATGGAAAGCAAGATCAACAGGATATCTAGCATTTCCAGGAACAAGTGAGACATATTATGAGCTATGCATGATGGCATGCACATGGAAATGAGCTTCAAATATTAACACTAATAGTAACATTAGAATATCTCTAAAATGACCCTACACACATCTTTAAAACCTCAATTCATCTTTAAATATAGTATAAATATAAATTAATGTCTTTCACAATTAATATTCTGTGTAAGTAAAAATTACTTTGCAAGAATATGCTTCATTGTCTGTATTCTGGTTGAACTTTTTCATTTCTGAAAATAAAAAAGGGGGTCAAGGTAACAATAAAGCTACAAACCTAAAATCACTAACCTAAACAGACTACATGAAATTAGTTCATTTCCAGACACTGTATACTTGTTAATTATTATTACTAACATATAGCTCAAATAAACAAATATAGTAATTGCTAAAAGTTTTAAATTTGCCGTTATTTTTAAATGTGAGTATACAATGGAACATAATAACTTATATCTACCAGCTCTCTCCATAGCCCTCCCAGCATTACCCCTCCCAATTTCAACTCTCAGTTCATTTGCTTTTTAAAATTAATTAATTAATCACTGCATATTCAGGCAGTGATCAAGAAGGACCTGGAGAGGAAAGAAGCTCTGCAAGACCAACAGAACAAACAAATCTGGGCCCAGGGTGGGGCTTCAGACTGACGCACCGAACAGGGACTAGGCATGAAGAGGACATAGGCTCCCTGCTCAGATGTAGCAGATAGGCAGCTCAGTCACCATTGGTAATCCCCTAGTAAGGGGAGCAGGGGCTGCCTTCTCTTTGATCACTTTCCCCTGGTGGGTAGCCTATCCAGACCACAGAGGAAGAGGTTGCAGGTAATCTAGTTGAGACTTGATAGGCTGCGGTCAGTTGGTGCTGGAGAAGGGTGCCTCCTTTCTGACGACTAGGGGAGGGGATAGAGGGGAAGAAGAAGGGAGGTATGATGAGGGAAGAGGCTACAATCAGGATGTAAAGTGAATAAATATAAAAAATAAATTTAATTAAAAAAACCAGGCAACAGAGTCTATGTTAGAGAAGCCCTGCTTCCCTTACTAGGGGACTTACATGAGGACTAAGCCGCCCATCTCTTACATCTGTATAGAGGGCCTAGGTTCTCTATACGCATGGTCCTTTGTTGGTTCCCTATTTTCCACAGGCCACCCTGGGCCCTGGTTAGTTGGCTCTGTTGGTCTTCTTGTGAAGCTCCTGTCACCTCCAGGTCCTTCTATTTTCCTGAAAAAAATATAAAACAAACTTTCATATTTTGTGGGGGAAGCAAAGTAAGATAAAACTGTGTGGAAACTCGAGAAAGAGATGATGGGGTGGCATAATATTTAGACAAAATGATATATAAATTAACAAAACCACAAAACTGTCTACTGGTCATGGTGCTTAAAATCATGAATTTTAAACGAACTAATGTAGAAATATTATTATAGTAAACATGCATGATTGAAGCCTTACTTAGGGGTTTCTTCAGTGCCATTCTAAGGCATCTGTTATAAGCACATTAGTATATTACTTTTAGAAAATATTTTCATATCTCTCCATCTTATGAGATATTCATAACTTAGGAGTTATTCTGCCAGAGAAAGAAGCTATCTATCATCTGTCTTAGCCATCTGTTAACATGACATCTGGGAAGAGATTATCTTTTCCTATTAAAACAACTGATGGGACCTGTTTCAATGATTGTTCTGTAAAATTTGTCTGATTTTTTCTTTATAACTATGGAGCAAATAAATACTTCATACAGATAAGCTTTGTCTAAATTTAGGACATGTTAGTCCTTATGAATAATGGTTGAGTTCATTTAAATAGTTTTCTTGAAACATAATATAGTAACCAGTAAATGCAATAATATTCTAGGATGTTTATAAAAACTAAAAGGTAAGCATCATCAAGATTATGAATATTAGACAACTTACATGTGTGTATATATATATATATACAGACACATACATACATATACATATACATATACATATACATATACATATATACACCCTGACAAGATTATAATGAAAGGCTCTCCAAAAATCCTATTGAGTTAATTTACTGTTGGCCATCTACTCCTGGGCACGTGACCAAGCTTTAAGACTTGTTTGGTTCTCCAGTGAGAGTCCATTGGAGAAAACTAATATTTCATTGACAAATAGCTATCAAATAGGTGTGTGTGTGTGTGTGTGTGTGTGTGTGTGTGTGTGTGTGTGTGTGTGTGACTCCTGCTATATTTAGAGGCCTTTTCCTTTGCTGTCCTCTATGCCTAATGTCCCTTATATTCTCTATGCATCCTTTTCCACACAATTCCTTGAGCTCTGATGGTAGAGACTTGATAGAGACATGCCATTTAGGGAGGAGTGTTACAATGCTTCTAAATTTTAACAAAATTTCCAGCTGTGGCTCTCTATACTTCTTCCCTTCTGTAGATGTGGGATGCTTTTCTGATGATGCCTAAGCAAGAGACTGGTCTCTGCACATGACAGATTGTCTTTAGAAGTCATTTTATCGCCCTGTTCTTTTAGAAAGACAGAAGTATTTGGCATTTCTTTAGGTCCCTAGTGCACATGAGAAGTGTTAGTTATGTTTCATTTCATGAGGTGAGAAACTCTCTATATAAATACATATTTGCAGCCGGGCAGTGGTGGCGCACGCCTTTAATCCTAGCACTCGGGAGGCAGAGGCAGGTGGATCACTGTGAGTTCGAGGCCAGCCTGGTCTACGAAGTGAGTCCAGGTCAGCCAAGGCTACACAGAGAAACCCTGCCTCCAAAAAAAAAAAAAAGCAAAAACAAATAAATACATATATGCATTATATACATATGTGTGTGTGTATCCATACATATATGGGTATGTATGAATATATATATGTACATATACTTTTGGAATATTTAAGGAGTTATTTTGAGTAAGTGCTAGAATTAGACTTGAACACAAGATAAAAATCTTTATTGTTGCTTCATGGTGCCTTACCTTTATTTCTCCTTGATGCTTTCTGGTTATTAGTTTCAAGCTTTAACTATTTTTTCCTGTTACTGAGTGTACCTATTAATGCCCCTGTAGGAAGCCAAATCCATAAACACTTTACACAGTGGCAAGATCCTGGAATATAAGATTCACAACATGTATGTTTAGTTCAAGGTCAAAATGCAACAGGTTAAATATCCTGGATGTTGGACATTTCAACTCCTTACTCAGTAGTTTCTAATGATCTAATTATTTTTCCTATTTCACACAAATTCAAAAGGCAATGACTTTAAAAGGCCATTACACTAGTAGGAGACACAATGCCACTGCAAAATTCTGGAACAGCTCTTACAATTTCCCATGCCCTCTCTGCAATTGTCCCTGAGCCTTAGTTGCAGGAGTCATATTTACATATATCTGCTGGGTTTGCTAAAGTGTATATGAAAATTCCCTAGCCCCAAACAAAGAGCTATAGGCAACTTAAAGGGTATTGAGAGCTGGAGAAATAGTCTTCTTTAGGGAAGAGGATATTTGGTCAGCCATGGGAAAAAATATATATGTCTATGTATATGTAACTTTATATCAACTGAACAGGGTGTGTTTATATATATATATATATATATATATATATATATATATATATATATATGTATGTATGTAAAAAGCAATTATTTAAAAAGAAGCCATAAATGTAAAATAGAGAAAAGAGGTGCATATAGAAAAGTTGGAAGGATGGAAAGGAATGGAAAAATTATTCAATTAAATCATAATCTCAAAAATGACATTTTAAGAGACTATTAATATACATGTTAGATGTGTTATATTGTACATTATATATTATTAATATATTATTTACATATTATTAATATATATTCCAAAAAACAATTAGTGAAGAAAATGGACCATGGATTTGAAGTAGGGTGTTTTTAGGTAAGAGACTGATAGAATGTTGTAATTAAATAACAATATCAAAAATAAATAAATAAATAGACATTACAAATATAGGCATATATTTTGCCTAAGAATTTTCTGAAATTTTATTTGTATGTTTTACAATAATAATTTTAACTTGTACTTTCTGGGTTTTCTCTTTTTTACTAAACTTTAAGGACTTTTCTCCAGCGAGGGAAGTAGGTAGGCTAAATGTACATCTTCACCTCTCTCTCTGCTGCTCTAAGTCTAATTTGCGAGTCTTGTCCCGAGCTCCATTACAGAACACCTGCTGTGGTACCCATCTCTCTGCTATACGCACATATGAATTCACAGAGACTGAGGCAACATGCAAAGGGCCTTCACAGGTCTGCACTCTCCATTAGATAGCTGCTTTCAAATGATGATGTAGTTGTCTCCAAGGGAATCTCACTTGGGTAACTACTGTCAAGGTATCCAGAAGGTGATGGCCAATAGTAAGGAACGTTAAAGACATTTTTGCAGGCTCCTTGTCTCATTATCATGTAAGTCTTTTCTCCCTTGCTTTTAAAATTGTATGTTTTTATTTTGTATATGTTATGTATATTTTCTTCACTTCTTTTACCCAATAGTTCTTGTATATATTTTTTATGTCTTCAAGTTTAATATTTTTATGGGATCACTGATCTTGAAAACAAGTGGGTTCTGTTTCTTGTGCCTTCTTTTGGGTTTTATTCCTTATATTTGTCATGTTTAATTCAAATGTACTAGTTTTTGTTTAACCATATTATATGTCATTATATATTCTAATAATTAATACTTTATTATTAATTTTTTTATTCCTCAGAAGCCTATCTTATTCTAATGAGAAACTAAAATGCATGAGATCCAGATGGGAGGAGGTGGAGAGGAATTTGGAGGAGTAAAGGTAGAAAAGCCAAAATCAGGTTGTATTATGTGAGAAAAAATTCTGGAACAGCTCTTACAATTTCCTCTCCAAAAAGAGGAAAACAATGTAAAGAAAAAAAGCAGAACTTTTATTTGAAACCATAAATAGTTTAACTGTTTTCTTAGTTATGATTTCTATGACTTTGAAGAGATAACATGACCAATACAACTCTTAAAAAAGGAACACATATAGTTCATGCTGATTCGTATTCAATGGTACAGTCCACTATCTTCAAGGCAAGAAGTATGTGGCAGACAGGCATACATGATGCTGGAGATGTAGCTGAGAGTTCTACATATTTTTAGGAAGCAAGCAGATAGAGTGGCCCTAACTGGAGCTTCTGAAACCTTAAAGCCCAACCCTGGTGGCTCACTTCCTCATCACGGCCACACCTATTCCAACAAGGATAAATAATCCTAATCCTTTCAAATTACACATAAATATATGTGTTTTAGGTATCTTATATGTAAAAAGACTTGAACTTTTGCTGGACCTCACAACCAAAGTTCATAATATACCTTGAGGCCACTTAAGACATGATGATTCTATATTATGTACTCATATGTGTTACTTGCTTTAGATTTCCAATGAGAACAACTTTAGTTTTCAAGCTAAGGTATGGATGTAATATTTACTTATGTACTTTTCTATTTTCCTGACCCAGAATGTATATACAGCACTTGCTGAAAACAGAAAGATTATAAATGAATGCAATCTTAAAAAATAAATATCCACCAAAGTTGTTTAACTAGTATTTATGGATAATATTTGACAGAACATGTGGATATTACTTGGTAAACAACCATTTTTGTAATACTTGTTATCTGAGTCAGGTGGTGTCAACTGAAGTCACTGAAGGTTTAGTCTTCATAAAAGTCTCTTAAAGATTTCTGTAAAGAACCGCTAACAGCTTTCCAATGTGGTATTTTCTCAATGTGTTCAATAAATGAGAAGACAAAGCTATTTTTTTTTCAGGGATGTCACACACAATCACTCACATAGTCACACACAGAGAGAGACAGAGAGACAGAGAGACAGAGACAGAGAGAAACAGAGAAAAGCAAAAAGACTACAGGAACAAACATAGATAGACATATACACAAGGATAGTTATAAGGCAGCATTGAGGAATGCACAGATTCAGACTTATAAGACACACAAAGTATGGAAGACACAGGGAACATAACATATATACTAGATTCTGTCCTCATTCTTTGTTAAACAGTGAAAAGGGGAAGTGCTTATATTTCTTTATTTAATGCTCTGCCAAAACTTTATTGGTAACATGGAGTTTATTTTTACGGTACTCAATCAAACGTACCTCATTGTACTGACTCTGTGAGGAACTTTTAATGCACTTAGTATATGTATTTTATAAAAATTTGAAGTCAGGCTTTCCAGATGAATAATAATGTAGAACATTTTTCTGATCCAATAACCATTCATATACATTATTATTACTATTGTTGTTGTTGTTTGTAGGAGAAATAAGACCTGCTTTGAGCAGGAACAAGGGCCTCGTGGCAACAAGCATGCGCAGAAGGGGGTCTTCACGTAGTCCAACCCAGGCATGCCTAGAGAGCGACTGTGCAGAGTCTGTTGACTTCACGATGCGGACCAATGAGGAGGAGCCACAGCAGCAGCTCCCAGTTAGAGAGCCAATGGGACACTGGGAGGGGTCTATAAAGGCATGGCCTATTTCAACAACAAACATGTCTGATTCTGCGTCTTGCTGGACCTCCAGAGTTGTGCCGTTGACTCTGTGCTAGCTCACCCCAGCTCCTATGGGGCCTGGACCTGGGTTCAAGAAACATTTGTCACCCAACGTGGTCTCCTAACCTGTGCTGGCATGGGTATTAAGTACACTGGGGTTAGATCGAGCATCTCTAACCCTCTTATGTGACGGTTAGTCGAGTGCCACTTCTGCCGGTTTGTGGGTGAGTTGGCATTTATTTTGTCTGTTTTTTAACCCTCACATGAGGTGAGGGCTTTGAGTCCTCCTCTTTTTTCCTTTGTGTACCTTCATCTCTTCAGGGAGGTACACTCACTTCACTTTCTGTATCCTCAGCTTCTCCACATAAGGGCTACCTCCCCAGGAGAAGGAACCACTCATAGGCCCTGCAGGGCCTTTGCAACCAGAGACAGTGTGGGAGCATCCTGCTATGGCCTCACAAACCTCGCAAGTCCCCCACTAAGCACTAGACTCACAGATCTGACACATCTTTCCATTCTTTTTGTTTTGTCCATTTCCTCAAACGTGTTGTACATGATCTGTAATTAGGGGCAACCTGCCAGGGAAACACAAGCCATTTCTCAAACTTCAGCTATTGAAAAGGCAGAAGAAAGGAAAGGTGTTTTTAGCAATGGGGTTTTTGTTTTTCGCCAAAATTATTAAGGTTTGAAAGACAGGCAAAATACCTTAACACATGTGCACCCATGGGCCAGAGCATTTCACAGGTGCGGCTCCTAGCTGCCTGCCCTCTCTACTCTCACAGAGCAGTGATAGACACTACTATGGTCCCTCTTCAAGGTTCCATAGCCGAAGACTCCTGGATCTTTTTTGGCTTTGTTTTGGCAGTGGGTGTCCAGGTGATCTGTTGAATAAAGACCCCAGGGCAGTATGCAAAAACAAAGAGCATTTTTATTATAGCATTCTAAGATCACCTCTCTCCTCTAGAGGGTGACCCTGAAATGAGCATGTAGGCTCAATTTTTAGACACTTGGGGGGATATGTGGCAAGCTTTAATTGGTTGGTCAGAATTGGGTCAGGATATATGAGGGGATTCAGGATTGGCTGTTTGTTTGGTTACTTGGGACTGTTTAAGTAACTGAGGTTTTGCCTCTTACTCAGGAGTTGGCCTTTAATTTGATTGGATGGGGCCAGCTGTGTTCTTTACAAGGCCATGTAGTAATAAAAACATGGTATATAGCCATTTTGTACTATAAGATGATTACTGTCCATACCTGTGGTTTTTCAGGAATTGTTAGAAACTTGGCCTAGTTAAGCAGAGTGAAAACCTGAAGCCTGTCATGGAGTTGGTCTGCAAACTGGGGTCTTTGCGGGGGGTCTGGGGTCACTGGGGCACGGTCCCTTCAGCACTTGTTATGAAGTTGTTTGCAGTGTACTTAGTGTTAATCACACTAAGGCAAAAAGCTGAGAGATACCAGGCTATTTTACAGGCAATAAAAATGGAAGAAGTAACAGAACTCTTTTCCATAGAGTCAATAGTGGCTGGAATTCAGAGCTCCTTGGCTAGGAGACGTTTGTCAGGTGTTTCTGGAAAGGGTCGACCAATACGATTTAGCAACAACTAAATTCCAAGGAAGGATGGGTATGGCTTTGCTTACGGAAGCCTAAATTGGCACCACTGACTGCAGGCTTAGAACTGTCTTGTTTCCTTGCTGGGTTTTTGCTTGATAATTTTGAATATGTTGACTGGAACTGAGATGAAATATTTGAGCAGGGTGGTGTTGACACATGCCATTAATCTCAACACAATGGAGGCAAAGACATGTGGATCTCTGTGAGTTCTAGACCAGCCTGGTCTCCACAGTAAGCCAGCCTGTGACCTCCTGCCGATAAGATAAACCACCTGCAGAGACAGCCTAGGATTCAAAGTGACAAAAATGTTCCTCAAAGTTGCTATGTAAGTTCTTTTGTCTAAATGATGGATCATATGTCTGTTGGAGGTTGGTCTGATATATTCTAATGCCAATTAATGCTTGCTGTCTCCTTGACCCACCTGTACCTCTCCTAAGACCCTAACCTGTTTGACCAATAAAGGACCATCACACCTGGGCAGGGCAAATGGGATAGGCATGGCTAAGGTTCCAGGGTTTGCGGAGACCAAGAAAATCTTGGGAGGAAGGGAGATGTGAGCAGAAGAAAGGAAGAAGGATGTTCTTTCATGGGTTTGGTGGAGAAGAAGCACATGGCCAGTGTGGGTGGAGGATTTAGCCCTGATGAAGAACATTAGCAAATATTTGAGATTATGGATGGGAGGTAGTCTGATAGAAATTATTAGCCCTAGATGGCATGGGATTGGGAGAGGTACTCCATAACTTCCCCGCTATGGGAAGTAGTTTAGGGGATATTAATCTATGCTATCCCAGGTTAACTAAGGCTGTTTTAAAATATAACAGGTGTATGTGTCTCGATTGATTGCTAGGGGGCTAGAAAATACTGCTGAAATGATAATCATAGGCCTAATAATAATAATAAACATTATTAGGTCATAGTGGTAAATTATCTGCACCATATTTCCAACCCAGATATTAGGTAAAAAGATATTTTGGCATTATGACCCCTACTGTCATTGACACAGTCAGCCACAATATTGGAGACTGTCAAGGACATAGTTTCTAAATTGTTTGAAGCACTCCAGGCACAGGAGTTTTAAATAAACACCTTTACAAGGCCGTACATATCCAACAACATTTGACATCTTGGCTGAGGAATTAGTCTTGATTAGAGACATGACCCTGTTGGCATGTGACCCTGTATTCCATGCAATACATCTTACCCTCTACCAAGTATGCACTTTTACTGAAGCAAGCCAACAGTTGTCTCTATTTATCCAGGGGAACTGGTCAAATACACAAATACAGACTACTGTGCTACTAAGAAAAAGCATGTCATAACTTAGTGAGACCAGGGCTCTAGTACTTTCTCTTGAACAGGTATGAAGCAACATCAGGAGATCTTTCCATCCTTCCAAGATAGCCACCTATTTGATTTGGAGAGTAATAATGATCTCACATTAATCATTTTAAGTGTTTCCTGCAACACGTCACCTGGCAATATTCTATCAGCAAAACTACCCTACAGGTACTCCTGGCTTTGGAACGCCCAGAACACAGTCGACCCAAAGAGGTGATATGGGCCTGGCTCATGGAGATATATAAAGGCTCTGAATAATACCCTACACACACTATGCACTCTCCAGGAATGTCACCCTTTGAAGACCTGTTTGGCAGGTCAACCTAAAATAGTCACAGTCCATTATACTGCGGGTCCTTGAGGTGGCGTTAAACAAGGTCAGAAGAAGTCTGGTTCCCACTGAGTCTCAAAACTAAAAACAAAAGGGTGGGTGGATATATAGGAGGAACAAGATCTGCCTTGACCAGGGAACAAGGCCTGCCAGGCGACATGCATGCACAGAAGGGTGTCTTCATGTAGAGTCAGCCCTAGACATACTTAGCCTTGCCCAGACACAGACTGGCCAGATTCTTTCTCAATGGGAACCAAGGAGAAGGAGCCACAGCAGCAGCTCATAGTTTGGTGCCAATGGGACACTGGGAGGGGGAGGGTATAAAGGCATGCCATATTTCAGCAATAAACAAGTCTGCTTCTGCCTCTTGCATGACTCCCAGAGTCTGTGTCATTGGCTCTGTGCCAGCTCACACCCACATTCAAGGGTCCTGGGCAAGGGTCCCAGCAACAGTTGTTGTTGGAGGAAATAATTTGTTTGGCTTACATTTATGACTATAGTTAATTACTAAAGTAAGCTAAGTCAGGAGTTCATACAGGAGTAGTGGCAGAAAACATAAATGAGAGCTGCTAACAGGCTTGCTCATCCTGACCTACCCATCTTATTTTATGTACAACCCATAACATTCTGTCCAGGACTGGCAGTACCAATTCAGGCTGAGGCCTTCCACATCAATTGTTAATAAAGAAAATGTTCACAGACATTTCACCATGCCAGTTTATATTTTTTAAATTGTGGTTCACTCCTCTTTTTATAGTCATTATTTTTATGAGTTGACTGTTTGCTTTTTCTTGCCCCCTCCGTTTTACTTTTTATTTTTGTTGGTTTGTGTTTTTTTTTTTTTTCGAGACAGGGTTTCTTTGTGTAGCCTTGGCTGTCCTAGACTCATTTTATAGACCAGGTTGGCCTTGAACTCACAATGATCCACTTGCCTCTGCCTCCCTAGTGCTGGGATTAAAAGGTGTGTGCCACCAAGCCTGGCCTATTTGCTTACTTTTGCCACTTGCTTTTTCAGGTTCCTCATCTAATTTTGATGTAAGTCTCAAGCAGACAATTAGTTTACAAAACTATTTTCTCAGTCTGCAGAATATAGCATGGTAATTACTTCCTATATTTGATGCTTTTTAATTTGAGATAATCACATTTACTTACTGTTGCTTTCACTTCTTGTACCTGTTAGTTTCTTTTTTGTTGTTGTCATCAATTTCTCTGACAAAATTACTTTAAGGAATAGAAGGCTTCTTCTTTTTTTCCATCCCAGTTTAAGAATGGTTAGGAAGTAAACAAATCAGGTATTTGAAGTGGATGGACATGTTATGTCCACAAGTCAGAAGACAACAATGAGTACATGGATACTTCTCGGTTCCCTTCTCCAATTACATAATCCAGGGATGCCAAGTTCAGGGAATTATGCCTTCCCCTAAGCTGTGACACCATATCAATTAATGAAACCAAGTTAGTCAATCAGAGAGAAATGCTCAGAGGTCCCTTTTCTAGGTGAATCTAGGTTGTGTTAAACAGACAATTAAAACTATCACAAAATCTCTTGTGTGTCCTCTACAAAATGGCTGTGTCAATCAAAGTCCCCTTAGAGAATTTCCTATGTTATTTTGTAGTAGCTTCATAATACAGGATTTACATACTCCATAGGATTTGGCTTTCAGCTATTAATTTTACATCTGAATATGCAATCTCCCCATAATATATTACTAAAAACGATATCAGTTTCACAAATCATTTTCCTTCATCTTGTCCAAAATAGAATTAGCTATGTGTAGATGTGTACTTCACTTCCCCTATTGGTTGTATTCTGCTCTGATATTGTTCCTAGTAACTTGGTAAATAGTTACAGAGTAACATTTTTTGAAGCCAGTTAATGTAATGATACTTAATTTATTTCTTTTGCTCAGGACTGTAGTGGGTACAGAAACTTGTTGGTGCCACCAAATAAAATTAAAGATCATTTTCCTTGTGCTTTGAAGCTTTACTGTTATTTTAATTAGGGTTCTAATATTAATATTATTACATGGTTAATTTCTTCATTTGTTTTCTTGACTCAAGAATTTTATTTAATTAAAGAACACAGACATAAATTCATGAGGAAATTAGATTGAAAACATAAATCCTAAACAAAAGTTTATACATCAAAATTGCATTATGTACACATTTCATGAGCACTTCCAGAAATCAAAAGCCTTTATCATAACCAATTACAATAATAATTTTCCAGCCATTGAAAATTTCAAGGATAAATGCCAGTGTCCAATAAAATGACAAAATCAAGATCAACAAAATTTGCTCAACCATGTTCATAGCAGCCTTATTTATAATAGCCAGGACATGGAAACAGCCTAAGTGTCCCTCAGTAGAAGAATGGATAAAGAAAATGTGGTACATTTACACTATGGAATACTACTCAGCTATTAAAAACTCAAAATTCTCGAAATTTGTGGACAAATGGATTGAGCTAGAAGTGATTATAATGAGTGAGATAACTTAGAAGCAGAAAGACTCAAATGGTATATACTCACTTATATCTGCATATTAGCCCAAGGGGCATGTCCCATGCAAGGCTTCACTTACCAGGAAACTGAGACAGAGGGGAGGACATCCTATTGGGACTCTAGATGAGAGAAGCTTAGGAGAATAGCAAAGTAGAAGGATCCAGAGGGTCCTCGAAACCTACAAGAAGAATATTATGATAGGCAGATTTGGGCACAGGGGTCCCGCTCAAACTATGGCACCAGCCAAGGACGATACAGGTTATAAACTTCAAACACCTACCCAGATCTAGCCAATGGACAGGACATTCTCCCCAGTTGAGTGGAGAGTGGGCTACGACTTTCACACGTACTCTGGAGCCTAATATTTGACCAATTCCTCTGGAGGGGGAGACCTGGTGGCCCTCGGAGGAAGGATAGCAGGCTACCAAGAAGAGACTTGATACCCTATGAGCATATAAAGGGGGAGGAAGTCCCCCTCAGGCACAGTCATAGGGGAGAGGAGTAAGGGGAAAATGGGAGGGAGGGAAGAATGGGAGGATACAAGGGATGGGATAGCCATTGCGATGTACCAAGAATAAATTAATAAAAAAATGAAAAAAATGAAAAAAATTTCTGCAGTAGATACGTCAAAATCAAAGGACTGTTTGTTGGTTTTGGCTGCTTTTCATTTTTTACCTTAATTTGGTGACCACGTCTTAATCTGTTACCCAAACTAGACTTAAACCCAAATATTTCTCGACTTATCTTCAGTACTGTTGAGATGACTATCACAAGATAATTTAGTTCTTGTTAAGTAATTAAAATATATCTTCATATTCATATTAGCAACATTCCCTAATGCTGTGTCGGAATGCAAAATAAGAAACAATTAGAGGTTTAAAGGACTTATTTTGGATTAGAGTTTGATGAGATAGCAATGGCAGGAGGTGCCTGGTCATACTGTTTCAGGTGTCAGGAGTTGGAGTGAACTGGATATATTTCCTTGTAGAAAAGTAGAAAGCCTTCAGCCAGTTATTTACTTTATCCAATCAAAGGCTAAAGTTTCCACAACTTTGTCAAATAATTCCACCAGCTGGGGACCAAGTGAAAACATGATTTTGCAAGGCACATTTTATATTCAAATCAACATATTAGAGATAAACAGTATAGAATTTTACTAATATGTAATAGTTTGTGTTCATTAATTCCATATGATAATGCAATTTTTGCTAGCATCAATATGAAATAAAGTTAAAAGAGGATGAATTATGTTTATGTTTGCATAATGCATTGTAATGGTTTTATCTTACTGAATAAAACTAATATCTTATGTATTTATTATAACAGTGCTGTCATATACATACAGATATATTCTTGATAGTACTTTATAACAGACTTTGGAATCATATAATCTTTGTCTTTCTAAATGTTTCAGTCCACATATGATTCTAAACATACATTAAAATCTTAACAAAACTAGTATCATGAATATATTTTCCTAAATATGATTAAAATTCTATTTTCTCATTAACTGTATAAACACATTAAAGTAATTGCTTGAAAATATGCTTCACACATAAATTTTTTTTCTTAAAGATCTTTAGGTTTTTCACTCTTATGGTTTTAATGAGAAGCAACTGTCACCATGCTTATGTGTCAATGGAGAGTTGACACTGCTTTGGCAGAGAGAGTAAAAGAGTGACAGCTTCAGGAACAGCTACGTGCCTGTAAGGAGCAGTAATCTCCTCAAGATTTCACATCAAGTCTTGTTAGCTCGTTGGCATTTTCAAAGGTCACCATGATCCTCAGTACTAGCCAGTTATTAAACAAAAAGTATTGCTGACAGTTAAACACTGCTGCACAATTAACTAAAGTGTAAGCTTTATATTTCTGAAAGTAATACACTATATTTTAATCCTTTTTTTTCTGGATATGTTCTCCCAGTCTTATCCCAATCTGGGTGTAAAACATTTCAGTTCTGCCATATAAGTCTTTCAAAGTTCTATATTGTAATCTAGACAGTAAAATAATGTCCAGAACTTCAGTCGTTATTTCTGTTCTGAACTTGGGTATCCTGACCTAATGCCTGTTACAATATATTTGAACATAATATGTACAATGAGCTGAATTCTATGAATATAGTATGAGTGTATAGTCCATATGTACACATGCGCACAGTTACGCACACAGAGAGAAAATAATCAAATAGGAATCACCTCACTACCTCACCAGCACCTTCCTATTATAAAGTTGTTAATAAGTCCATATGGAATCTGAGATATGAAGCTATTTGGAAAATTAGTACACCTTGTGTATTTATAAGTAAAACAGTGCTTTTGAGATAATTATTGGTTTCAAAATCTAAACATTTTTTTCCTCCTTTATTAATTTATTCTTGTTACATCTCAATGGTTATCCCATCCCTTGTATCCTCCCATTCTTCCCTCCCTCCCAATTTCCCCTTATTCCCCTCCCCTATGACTGTTCCTGAGGGGGATTACCTCCCCCTCTATCTGATCATAGGGTATCAAGTCTCTTCTTGGTAACCTGCTGTCCTTCCTCTGATTGCCACCAGGTCTCCCCGTCCAGGGGACATGGTCAAAGGTGAGGCACCAGAATATGTGAGAAAGTCATATCCCACTCTCCACTCTACTGTGGAGAGTGTTCTGTCCATTGGCTAGATCTGGGTAGGGGCTTAAGGTTTACCACCTATATTGTCCTTGGCTGGTGCCTTAGTTTGAGCGGGACCCCTGGGCACAAATCTGCCTATCATAATGTTCTACTTGTAGGCTTCTAGGACCCTCTGGGTCCTTCTACTTTGCCATTCTCCCATGATTCTCTCATCTAGAGTCCCACTAGAATGTCCTCCCCTCTGTCTCAGTTTCCTGGTAAGTGAAAGCTTTCGTGGGACATGCCCCTTGGGCTAATATGCAGATATAAGTGAGTATATACCATTTGAGTCTTTCTACTTCTGGATTAACTCACTCATTATGATCATTTCTAGCTCAATCCATTTATCCACAAATTTCGGGAATTCCTTGTTTTTAATAGCTGAATAGTATTCCATAGTGTATATGTACCACATTTTCTTTATCCATTCTTCTATTGATGGACACTTAGGCTGTTTCCATGTTCGGGCTATTATGAATAAGGCTGCTATGAACATGGTTGAGCAAATTTTCTTGCTGTGTGCTGGAGCATCTTCTGGGTATATTCCAAGGAGTGGAATAGCTGGGTCTTGAGGAAGCCCTATTCCCATTTTTCTGAGATAGTACCAGATAGCTTTCCAAAGTGGTTGTACTAGTTTGGATTCCCACCAGCAATGAAGGAATGTTCCTCTCTCCCCACATCCTTGCCAGCATGTGGTGTCGCTTGAATTTTTGATCTTAGCCATCCTGATGGGTGTAAGATGGAATCTCAGCGTTGTTTTGATTTGCATTTCCCTGATGATTAAGGAGGTTGAGCATTTCTTTAAGTGTTTCTCAGCCATTTGATATTCCTCTGTTGAGAATTCTCTGTTTAGTTCCATGCCCCATTTCTCGACTGCGTTATTTGGTTTGGTGGTATTTAATTTCTTGAGTTCTTTATATATTTTGGATATTAGACCTTTGTCAGATGTGGGGTTGGTGAAGGTCTTTTCCCAGTCTGTAGACTGTCGCTTTGTTCTCTTTACCGTGTCACCTGCCTTACAGAAGCTTCTTAGCCTCATGAGGTCCCATTTATTAATTGTTGACATTAATGCCTGGGCTGTTGGTGTTCTGTTCAGGAAGTTGTCTCCTGTGCCAATATGTTCCAGGCTCTTTCCCATTTTTTCTTCTAAGTGATTTAGTGTCTCTGGTTTTATGTTGAGGTCTTTAATCCACTTGGATTTGAGTTTTGTACAAGGTGACAAATATTGGTCCAGTTGCATTTTTTTACACGTAGACATCCAGTTAGACCAGCACCATTTGTTGAAGATGCTATCCCTTTTCCATCGAATGGATTTGGCTTGTCTATAGCCTTCCTATACACAAATGACAAGCTTGCAGAGGAAGAAATTAGGATAACTACACCCTTCACATTAGCTACAAGCAATATAAAGTACTTAGGAGTTACTCTAACTAAGCAAGTGAAAGACCTGTTTGAAAAAAATTTCAAAACCCTAAAGAAAGAGATTGAAGATGACATGAGAAGATGGAATGATCTTCCTTGCTCATGGATAGGGAGAATTAACATAATAAACATGGCCATCCTACCAAAAGCAATCTACAGATTCAATGCAATCCCTATCAAAATACCTACACAATTTTTTAAAGACATTGAAAGTTCAATTCTGAACTTCATATGGAAAAACAAAAAACCCAGAATAGCTAAAACAATCTTGTACAATAAAAGGTGCTCTGGAGGAGTCTCCATACCTAAACATTTTCTTTACGCACATATATATGCATTTGTACATAATTTGATCCATCTAATTGTGTTAATGCCCGGCTGGTGCTCTGGAGAGGGTCCAGGGTAGTTTCTCTCCAGGGTAGTTGGATTGCGGATGCCCTTCTAGTTCACTTTATCTCTTGGGTGGCCAGAGCTGATGATCAGGCAACTGATCAGGATTGAAAGAAGACAAAGGAAGGAAAGGGAAAAGGAGCCCAAAGTTTCTTCTCTGGGGACTGAGTGTACTGCGGCTGAGGAGAACTTAAACTGACCACATTTTTTTTCCTATAGCTGAGGCTGTAAAAGCGGCTTCTGGCTAGAAACTGCACGGGGTCGTAAAAGGAGGCTCTTTGATCTGTGGATAGGCTTCTTTATGGAGATCTCCAATAAGTTGGTGTAAACTTAGGCTTATTAGCCATAGAAGGCTGATGGCCCTGAATCTGCGAACTTATTTGTGAATTTATAGAAAAATAAGAAGTTAGAGAGAGAGATAGAAAATAAACCACCCACACACATACGTTCAAGAGAAGAGGACCAGGAGAAAAGGTGGATGAAGTCAGGCATCTTAACTTCAACTGAAGTTAAGCCGCTCAGTCTTTTCTCCTCTGTTCTCCCCAAGTTTCTCCGCAATTTTCTCCTTCATTTTCTCCTTTTTTCTCCTTCATTTTCTCCTCCGTTCTCCTGCTCACATTTATTGTAGCCCATACTTATACTTCTGAGAAAAGGGAATTACCTCATAGTCAAAAGAGTACAATTAATCACAAAAACAGATGAATCCTAAAATACAACAGGTTACATGTTTTAAAGCTGAACATTTCTTATCTATGTATCCATTACATAAGTTCATGGTGAGTTCAAAATGATGAAGATTGGCCTGGTCTAAGGTTTATAGGGTCGGAAACTTACAAGAGTATACAACTTATCAGTTAGGACGGACCTGACTATACATTATCCAGCTATCTCTTAGTTTGTTATGAGCTCAGGACAATAATTTTGTCTGTCTTTCATTATAAGAAACATAGTAAACTCAGACATCTCTGGGTAACTTCACTCCACATAGGTTCACATGGAGTTTAAACAAATTTGGCTATATTCATGGTGAATTACCAAGATTCGTGGTGTCATCTGCGGTGGAGGCTTATCTGAAGCCACAAATCTGCTGGTAGGCTATCCTAGTGAGGCATCTGGAGGTCCACAAAGGTATTTATTGCAGCCATAAACTAACTTTAACTTTTAAAACTATTTGAGCCAAATCAGAAATTCCATAATCAGGGTTTAATTCATCTGGATAACAAAAAGTACATCTTCAATAAGATCCTCTAGGAAATTTGCTCAATCAGTGCTGGTCAGTACCCAGAAAATAACACTTCACACCAATGTCAGATGTATTTACTTTTGGTTTTTCAAGACAGGGTTTCTCTGTGCAACCTTGGCTATCCTGGACTCGCTTTGTAGAGCAAGCTGGCCTTAGACTCACAGTGATTCACCTGCCTCTGCCTCCACCGGTGCTGGGATTAAAGGCATGTGCCACCATGCCTGGATCTAATGCCAGATTTTAGAGAGATGCAGCAAAGCACAATTGACAGGGTAGTCAGAGGTTGGAAGCAATTCTGGGGCACATCACAATACAGATCTTGCAAATATTGGATTACCTCCAGAGATCTCTCATGCCTCCTGGACTTTCCCAAATCAATGGCTCCTGACAGCATGTCAGAGGCTGGAAGCAGTTTCGAGGTACATCATGGTATAAGACTTTGCAAACACCAGATCACCTCCTAGACAACCTACATGCATAGTGAGCCCCCTAAACAGGGCGGGTCTTGGCATAATTGTTTAGACCATTCCTAGAATGTAAGCTAAGTGTGATCAGAAATTCTTCATTTGGTCTCAGTGGTATTCCCTCATATCCTATCCTAGTAACTGCTTTTATTATATATTCAATAAATATTAACTGACTTAAAGAATAAAATAGAATTTGGAATTAAAAATTAAAGTATTCTAGTTGTAATGAGAATAAACATAGATTTATACATGATACTTTGAAAGTGGCACAAATTTAATAGAATAAATGTACTAACAGAATCTAAAATCAAAAGGCAAATTGCCTATCTGATACATATACTTGTCATACTACAGAAGTAAATGTTCCATAAAACAAAACTTAAGAGCTGAAAATATAACAAAATCTGTTTCGTTCCAGGCAAGGGACATTTCAGTGAGCATGCGCCAAGGTGATCTTTAACGTGAGGAAGTCTTGGTCTGATTTTTAGGTCTATATATACTAAAGTTTTAATGAAAGTATACATGATCTCACATCTATTAGAAAAGTCATTCATTCTAGGATTATAGTAAAATGTGTAAGTTTTTGTATTGTTTGCTACTGATTAAGTAAATTACTCAAGCAGTTATCAAATGTAAAGGATTAAATATTCTAGGAGGAAGTACATATTTTAGACTTGTACATGGGAATTTGAAATACCTGAGTGATATCATGGTGACTAGCATTGAAACTAAATCTCATGGCAGTAGGTATTTTGAGACTTACATGAGGATCAGATGTTGAGAGAGAATATATGTATGTATGATGATAATACTTTTCTATGTATAGTCAGGGAAAACATTGTATAGTTTAGATATCAGAACCCTAGATTGTGTCATGTCTTTGTTCATGGTTTTGAGAATTAAAACTAATTGATATTTGTCATATCAATGATAGCTTTGTACTAACAGATAATTTCATTTAAGTTTGCAATTTCAGATTATTATTATGATGAGTAGATTATGGAAGAAGAATTTAAAATACACCTAAACTTCCAAATTTATGCAAGATTCACAGACTTCAAGGAAAGGTTTGTATGTAACTTACTGTATTCTCTGAAAGTTAAACCTAGTTTAAAAAATAGCACTAATGGAAGAGTAATTCAGAGAGATGTTTGCATTCATCCCAGACAATTCTTGCATATAGGCATTAAGGCAATTCTTGCCTCTAAAAGGCATTTAACACAGTAGAATATTTTATATAATTTTATTCAAGATGTAAGGAATTACAAATAGTCACATTTCTCAGAACATGGATTTAACATTTCACTTGAAATATCCTTTAGTACTTATTTCTAAGAGCTGTGCTTATGGTTGGCGAGGGGCATTTCTTCTTGTAATGTTTTTGTTAATCAAAAATGATTAAACACAAACTAAACTTACACGTATAACTCTGTACTCAAAATTCAAAACATGTCTATAGAAAATATGTTTCAGAGACTTATATTGAGAAGTTGCAAACATACGCTTGAGCAGATCCCTCAACGAATGCTGACTGTTTGCAGGTAATTGATCCATAGCTAAGTGCCATGCAAATGAAAAACATGTTACCTAAATGCACGTGTTATATTTTTTTCTGTTGGCAGATGAAGTTCTATACTGTAAAAAGGCATAGTAAAGAAAATATTTAGATTTTGAAACCAATAATTACCTCAAAAGCATTGTTTTACTTATAAATACACAAGGTGTACTCATTTTCCAAATATCTTCATATCTCACGTTCCACTTGGACCTATTAACAACCTTATAATAAGAAGGTCCTGATGAGGAAGTGGGGTGATTCCTATTTGATACTTTTCTCTCTGTGTGCCATATAGTAATAGGAAAGATATTTGATTTTTGACTTCTGTTACTCATGGTGATAATGAGACTAAAGGAAGAAGTATGTCATGATTTGTTTTAATTCCTTAATTGATGCACCTTAGAGTCATCGGAAGATAATCTTAGTGAGTGTTTACTGAGGTCCAGGCTTGGAGGGCAGTGTCTTGATTGCTGTAATCATTAAGACCCCCCCCCTTAAATGTAGGTGGCATTTTCAGTTAGTTCAGACAAAAGAAGCTACTGAGAACAAGGGAAGACAGTCACTCTCACTAGGAAGTTCACGTACATTTTGGCTGCCCTTAGTGATTCCTTCAGTGATATTAGAGCCAGAATTTTGAGCTTCCAACATAGACTGACATCCGTTTCTCCAGCATTCCTCCAGGCCTTTGAGTGAGTTTGGGATTTCTGAGATGCTCAGCCACATATGATGGGCAACTACAGCCTCTTCTTCCTTCTCATAAAGAAACAGCCACTGATGTCTACTCTAACAGATCTGATAGATTCCCTTTGTTGGTTCTGCTTTTTATAGAGAACTGTCACTAATCCAGACGGTTTAACTCTTTCCTTCTGTGTTGAAATAATGTTCTTTCTTTCCTGCTCAGTTTATCCACTCCCTTTTCCTATTTGGGAATATTAACAAAAGAATTTGCTAGCCCTATTAATATCTCAAAAATACCTAATTGCTACAATGAACAATAACTTCAATACAGCAAATGTATCCTGCTTTCCTTGTCTCATATTCCTATAAAATGAAATCATGGGTTTATTTATGCAGAATCACATCTTACTGCTTTAGCATGCAAATATTGTCAGTGTATTAAATCTTCAAGCACAGTAATTCAAAATGAAGCAGAATCTTTACTCTTTCTTAAATTTTCAGGTACAGATGAACTATGTATAGATCCTGCTAAAAATGTTCATTTTGATTTACTGGTTCAGGATGGATATGCATTGCAGACTCATAACATACGCTTGGACATTACTGGTGCTGCCATTCTATATATTTAGTAGGAAGAGTCTCACAAACATATTGTTGTGCCTTCATGTTATATCTCATTATTCCTATATAACCAACCAATTACAAATTTAAAGAAAATATAGTCTTTCTTTTATTAAAAAATATTCATTCAGTAATTTCCAATGTTTTATATCACCAGTGCTTAGGGTATAATATGGCAGATTATTTTACTATTTAAAAACCCTGACCTAAGTAACTCTATATGTAATTTTATATTTCCACATTCCTAACTTAATGTAATAAGTTATACGTCTGTTCTTTCAACAATCCTATAAGAATATTTTAAGGAAAGCAATTGTGAATTTCTATAATGTTTAATTCTGCCCTGTAATGTTTGTAGAGTATTGACTTTTTAAAAAAGAGTTAATTCATTTTTGATATCAAGTTATAATTACTTTACTTTCCTCTTTACTTATAATGTTCTTTTTATAGACATCTAACAAGATCCACATAAAACCTTAAACAATTTTTATTGGGTATCCTTTTGGAGTTTTCAAAAATCATAATTTAGTGACTCAATGTAAATTGGTTTTTTATCTAACTCTTGTAGATACCAGGTATCTGAAGTACATTGGAGGGATTGGTATGGTCCCAGTTTTTAAAAAAAAGTTACCTTGACAGATGTGCAAGTTGCTACCTTCTAGTAGTATGTTTTTGTATCTCTATGAGCCAGTACTATGTGGACGCTTTTGTTTACATGGTATATGAGAAATGTGTGTGTAATAAGATTATGGTTAGTTTGACTTTAGATTTTCCATTATTTATTTATTTCTCTTTTTCTGGTCTAAAAGCAAGTTTATTTGGAAATGGCTCCTAGATGAGTTCACCAGTCTCAGAGGAAGAGACCAAAGTAGCTTCATGCGGACTATGACCCTGAAGGCTTTTGTTTTTTGTTTTTAAATTTTATTTATTCACTTTACATCCCATTTTCCCTATTGCAGCTACCTCCCTCCTTCCCTACTTGGGTCCCACCCTCTTCCACCTATTTCCCTTCCCCTTCCCCTCAGAAAAGGGAAGTGGCCCCCTGTGGGTTGTAAACAAAGAAAAATGAGGAGTCTAACTGAAGCTTGGCTTGAGCCTAAGTATGATCTCCTAGACAGGGATTTGGGTGAGTGGCAACTTCAGACGAGGAAGTCATAACAGGAAGGCATTTGGTACCTTTTCTCTTGAGTATTTCAAAGTGGGTAGGATGGGGGGGCGAGAGAGTGAAGTATGGGGGAAGTTTACCTACCATTTTGAAGGTCTGGAGAGCTAGAGGTTCCAACGGAACATCCCATCCTCTTTGAGTATATGAGCTCAGGTTCATGTGTGACTACTTCTTCCTGAAGTGGGACAGTGTGAGGTAGGGGAGTGGGGAATTGTGTCCTTGCTCAGTGGGAGGTTTGGATGTGGAAGCATCGATTGACCATTACTCTGAAAACCTCTCGTGAATCAGATCCTGGAGAAGGCAGAGGAAACAGAAGTGAAAAAACAAAAAACAAAAAACAAAAATCAAAGGCAAATGAGAACGCTGAGTCCGGTTATCAGGGCAAGCACTTAAAAGCAGAGACTGCCACCAATGGAAGGAACCACCCTGGTTTGGCCATCTGACACCTTATTAAAGATCACAATGTAGGTTCTTTTCCTAGATACAGAGAACTGTTAGATTTATTGATAACTTTCAAGTGCCATAACTGGGAAGATATTCTTCTATTCTAACCTATCTACACTAGACTAGCTATTTCCAGCCACATGTCTTGTCACCTGTCTAGTCTTGCCCAGACCACTCCTGTTCCATCTTTGTTACTATGGCAACACCCCATAGTGACCTCCTTCTTATGACATAGTGACTTTCTCTTCCCTCCTCTCAGTTCTTCTCATCTCCTGGAACCTCCAGACCAGGAACAGATACCCTGCTAGTGTCGCCTCTGCCAAGACATTGGCTCTTCTGCTTCTTTATTCACCAATCAGAGATATTTGGGTAGTAATTATTGTATAACATTGAAACAGGAGATTTCTCAATACCAATGACAATACCAGAATCTTTCAGCATTTAGCTCACTGCCTTTTGAGCACTTAATTGGATATTCAGAGACACACCTTAATACAACGTGAATCATCTCTACAGGAATCCTTACTGTTAAATGAAATTAGGTCATGCAGTCTAAGACAGCACTTTCACCCATATCTTGAATGATATGTCACTTAAGATGAAGTATTTTATTAAATTGTCAAATGATATTTTGATCTTTATGCTGCATATACTGAAATTTTCTGTGCATTTTCTGAATAACAACATGAATTTTGATGCCAGCGTAGCAGTTTACAATTACCATTCCAAAAGTGCCCCAAATATTTATGTTGTATATATTTAAGAGTTGAGATGAACTTAACTAATTACTTTTGATAAGGTAACATATTAATGTTTTAATATAGAAAATATAGAACTATGAGTATTCTGTGGATATTAAAATCAGAATTTCTAGAAAATATAAAGTTACTCAACATATGGTTTATATTTTTGGGGTTTAGCTGTATAATAAGTATATCAGTGAATCTCACATCCTGATATTTACCCTCTTAAGTTACATTTCAAAATGTTTATCTGTATAAATCATGCAGTATACTATGAAATATGAACAAGTAACTTTCATAGGACAAAGTATAGCTTCACTTAACATTTCTAAAAATTATATTGCAATGAAGTAAAGTTATATGTTAAGGCTACTGAAGCAGGATCATGAAAGGGAACTCACTGTCAAGATCAGTGAATTCCTCTTTATAGGCTTGATCAGCTTACCAGACATTTGAGTAAGTTGCTGTATCTTCTATGCACAGCCAAACAGTCATCTGCCTAAAGTCTTGAGCAGCATCTTTTTTAATGTTTTATTTAATTATTTATTGATTTTAAATAATTTATTCATCTTGCATCGTTTTTGGTATCCCATCACTTGTGTCTTCCTCTTCTCCCTCCCTCTTTTGCCCTATTCCCCTCTCCTAGACCTCTGACATTAGAGGACTATCTCTCCCATCTTATGACCACAGACCATCAGCTCTCACCCTGATAGCCTGTTTCCCCTTCTTCTGAGTGCCAACAGGCCTCCCTACCCAGGGGGAGTGGTCAAATTTGGGGCACCCGTGTTCATGTCTGAGGCAGTCTTCTTAATAGAAAGTTCCCAAGCATCTCTGAAACAGAACAACCCCATACTGTGGCACCAGATTTTGTGACTTTCTGCAATTGTATGAAGAAAAATGACAATTTTTAAAATGTTTTAAAACCTCTTCTTACATCATTGGGTATTTGGAGATATGTTCTTTGATGAATAATTACATTTAGATGATGTCATTAGAATGAGGACCTACTATACAATCTTTGTGACGTACAAGGCAATCGTGCTTGGATTCGCATTCTTCCTACCTTTAGTCTTGTTGATGCTCCCACCTCTCTGTAAAATTGTTATTATTATTCAGATCTTGAACATCTCCAAAAACTCAAGCTAGGGACGTTGAGTTCACAGTCTGTGATACAGTTTGTAGTACAAAAGATTTAGGGATAATGGAGGCGCAGACCCTTCATATCACTAGGGCAATTTCTGAGAAGCGTGCAGAGACCCCAGGCATTTTCTTTTTTCTTTTTTTTTTTCCTTTTTAAAAATTAATTTATTCTTGTTACATCTCAATGGTTATCCCATCCCTTGTATCCTCTCATTCTTCCCTCCCTCCCATTTTCCCCTTATTCTCCTCCCCTATGACTGTTCCTGAGGGGAATTACCTCCCCCATATATGCTCATAGGGTATCAAGTCTCTTCTTGGTAACCTGCTGTCCTTCCTCTGAGCGCCACCAGGTCTCCCCCTCCAGGGGACATGGTCAAAGGTGAGGCACTAGAGTATGTGATACAGAGGGGAGGACATTCTATTGGGACTCTAGATGAGAGAAGCATGGGAGAATGGCAAAGTAGAAGGATCCAGAGGGTCCTAGAAACCTACAAGTAGAACATTATGATAGGCAGATTTGAGCCCAGGGGTCCCGCTCAAACTAAGGCACCAGCCAAGGACAATACAGGTCGTAAAACTTTAAACCCCTACCCAGATCTAGCCAATGGGCAGAACATTCTCCACAGTAGAGTGGAGAGTGGGATATGACTTTCTCACATTTTCTTTCTTTCTCATTTCTGGGCTAAGAATTGAGAAATTGGCTCACTGTATTCTCCCAATTCACTGAGCAACTTTAAAATAGACCTCATGAAAGAGCCTACTAGTCATGACTCAAATCTCTTAACTGAGCCAAATGAAGCCTTTCCTGTATTTAGTGCCCTTATTTTAGGCATTTACTATCATGACTAAACACTGGTTTAGTCAATATTGAAGGAAGGCTTTAGATTTCACAGCTCCTAAACCTCAAACCAAATTAAGCTATAATATTGAAAATAATATATAATTATTAAATATGAGAATTTCTATCAATTTATATTTTATTGTATTTCATGATGAGATGAATTATTTTTGTGTTTTATTGAAATAAAAAGTTTACCTTGACAATTTTTCTAACACATAATTTTACATATAGTTACTAATTTTCTTCTTTGACTTAATGTTAACAAGCAATTTTTATAATAAACAAGATATATTTACCAAATTACTGAAACAAGCAAGTCTTCCATTAAGATTAAAGGAAAAGAAAATCATTATTATTAAAAGGGGACAGTAAGATAATACAATGTTCTGTTTTATCTCATACATGAAGTGATATTTATATATTATTGTGAAGATTAAGATCATTAAAGAAACTTATTCGCCCTCTTTATGTCACGACCCTCCAGTGGAGTCTGTGTGACAAACATTACCATGGAACCCTAGGCAATAACCCCTACCCAAGCGAGAGCCTCCTGGAAATGGGTCTGATGTTCCTGCTAGGAGTAACTAATTGCAGCCTTCCTCCTTTCTTCTTCTCATTCATTGTTTTGGCACATCCCTACTGTTTTTCAGGCTGTTTTCTCTATCTGCCTTTGTTTTTACTTTTCTTATAAAAAAAGAACTTTTCAAATATAACTGTGTTGCTTGGTGACCATTACTTAAAACCACAGCCAAAGGTCCTTCAGTCAATTTACCACTAAGTTCCCTTCCACTTGTTAATAAAAACATTTGCTAAAAATCAGTCACCCGTAAATAGTTTATATTATGACTTACAAATAAAATGTTTAAGTAAACCCCGGACAGTGAGAGATGAGCTAAGAAAACAAATTGTTTGCCTTGCAGATGTTTAGCATAATAAGAAAACACTGACATTTGGTAAAGTGGACAAGTACACTGATACCAATCTAATGAGTTATGAATGATTGTTCAAGATTGATGACATTATAACACTGCACCCTGTATTTTAAATTGTATAAAAAATATGTAACAACAAAAGAACACCCCTGTTTCAAGATGTGTATAAAAACCTAGCTCATTTGCCTACAAAATGCACTCAGATTCAAACACCACCTCTGCATTTGTTTCTGTTTGTCACTTGCCTTTCTTCTGCCCACCAGTGCTTCAAGAACTCCTGACCCCAAGGCCCTATACCCAACTGCGATGGTCTGCAACGTCTTTATTCATATATAATGATTTAATGATTTAAAATTATAGTTTCTCATTTATGCCACTGAATTATCATGAAATTCCATAAATCAGAATATTCATATTTTGGCTATATGTGTTGATATGTTTACTTATATATACATGTGAATGCTGGGACTATGTATGCATGTTGCAGATAGCAGAGTTTAATATAGATGTATTTTGTTTACATTCCATTAGTTTTTTTAAGCATCATCTTTTGTTGTACTGAAGCTCACTAATATAGTGAGCTGCTTTCTCTACCTTATCTGCACTAGGTTTATATACATATGCATTCATGCTGTGCTTTTGAAACTGAGTCCTACTGATTAACTTCTGATCCTCAGGCATAACAAGTGTATTAGGCTGAATCATCCCCACATCTTCCTACTTTATCTAATTTGTTTCAATGCATACTGATATTTTATATTTTAGAATATCTGATTCTTTGAATCCAGACTTTTTGTTTCTTCAGTTATGACCCTTTAATATTTTAGGTAATTTATGTCAGCACAGTGATAATTTATTTTTTTATGTTCTTATGTGTAATGTGCTCAAATCTTTGTTTTAAGAGAAAGCTGTTAAGACAAATGCAGCATGAGTATTCATGTATATTTTGTGTAAAGATTATTATGAATTGCATTAAAATTTGGATTTCTGGTAAAAGTTTCTTTACATCTTGCTGCTTTATTAAAGTATCAAAATACTTTATGAACAAGCTTCATTATCTTTCATATATGGGAGAGTGAGACTTTTTAAAAATGTATACAGATTTTATAACAATTACAAAAATAAAACTACAAAAGTCTTGGAAAACAGCCACTGAATTCTTTATAGGTAGTTCTATTGTTGAGAAAACTTAGAAATCTAAGTCTTAAATATATCAGCTAAAATACAGATAATTACTTTTGAAACATAATTTTTGCTTCAAATTAAGGCATTTTAAATAAAATAGTATGTATGAGGTTTTAGTGTTAAGTTTTAAAATTACCAGCTACAATTAAGAGAACTTTTGTTTCTTAGTAAAATTAAACTGTAAATGTTGCAGCTCTTTTGCAAATTTTCTTCAATGGAACTATTTAAACTGTATTTTAAAATATATTTAAACATTAATGAATCTATTTTCTCACATATTACAACTTCAACACACAGACAATATATAAATAATCACAAAAATAATACAGCTATAGTATTTTTATTAAATTTGGAACCAACCATTGTAAAACATCAATTCAAAATTTATGAATCTTAGATTTCATTTGAGAAACATAAAAAGTTACAGCTTTACAGGCTACAGAGAAGATACTTGATACCCTATGAGCATATACAGGGGGAGGAAATCCCCCTCAGTTACAGTCATAGGGGAGCAGAGTAAGGGGAAAATGGGAGGGAGGGAGGAATGGGAGGATACAAGGGATGGGATAACCATTGAGATGTAATATGAATAAATTAATGAAATATATTTTAAAAATATATTCCAACTTTAAACACGAAATTTGCTTTCTTTAGATGTTCATTTGGCAATAATAAAAATATTATTATTTTTATTTATACAAAATAGAAGTTGGATGGGGGACATCTCTGGGACAGTGGAGGCTCCTGGGAGTCTCAGGGTGACACTAGCTGAGACTCTAAGCAATAGGTGTTAAGGAGCATGTAGCCCCGTTGTACTCCTAGTAAAGGGATGGGGACACCAACCCACCCTTTAAACTTTTTACCCAAAATGTGTCTTATTTACAAGAAGTGTAGGAGAAAAAATGTAACAGAGGTTCAGGGAATGGCAAACTAGAGACTGGCCTAGCTTGAGATTCACTTCTTGGGAGAGGGCCAAACATTGTCACTATTAATGGTACTCTGCTATGCCTTCAAACAGGAGTCTAGGATAACTGTCTTCTGAGAGGCTTTGTACAACAGCTGATGGACACAGATGTAGACCAAAAGCCAAGTAATGAGCTTGGGGAGTGCTGTGGTAGAGTGGGAGGAAGGATAGAGTTAGCTGGAGGCCTCAAAGACCCCCCCACACACAAAAAAGAAGACCGACGGAGTAAACTTACCTGGGCCCATGGGGACTCACAGAGATTGAGCCACCAACCAAAGACCATAGCATGGACAGGAACTAGATCCCCTATACAAATTTAGCCAAAGTGTGGAGCTTGGTAACCATGTGGGTCTCCTACAATAGGAGTAGGGGCTGTCTCTGACTCTGTAGCCTACCCCCACTCCTCCCACCATGGCCACTTTATCCTAGCTAGACTGTATTGTCACTCCCTGGTGAGAGAAGTTCTGGTTAGTCCTGCTGTGATTTGGGAGCCTTCCCTCCTCTATGAGGAGGCAGAGGGGAGAATGGGAAGAGGAGAGTGTGGGTGTGGACATGGGATGAGAGAAGGGAGAGGGTGGGACAGGGTTACAAAGAAATTGAAAACAAATGAGTAAAGAAATAAATGAAAAAATAATAGTAGCCAAGATGTGACATACAAAGTACACAACAAAAATACCTCACAATCTTTTTATACTTCTGAAAGCCTATCTTTCCACCAACTAGTATCTCATACCTGGCTATTTAGTCCTATACCACTTTGATCCTATAAAAAGTCAGTGTCCTCTCCAAATTTTATAGTTAATGGGAAAATAAAGTTTAAGATAATATTTTTTTTATAAGTTTAGTATGTTTTGGGTAGAATTGGCCACATGTTGTTCAATCACAGCATATTGGACATGTATGCATTAATGTAATATTGCACACAATTTATATAGTATATTTTTGTTGGAGAAATTATAGCAGAGGTACGGCTGGTGACCCAGCAGACAACTGAGCTTGTTCACTGGGACAGAGAAAGAATTAGATGGACCTCAACCAAAGAATGGATAAAGAAACTGTGGTGCATTTACACAACGAAATATTACTCAGCTATTAAAGCAAGGAAATCTTGAAATTTGCAGGTAAAGTGATGGAACTAGAGATGATCATTCTAAATGAGGTAACGCAGACCCAGAAAGACTCAGCATATATACTCACGTATAAGTGAATATTAGCCTAATATAGATGTTGTCTGAATGACTCCACTCAGTGTGGGATCAGAACAGATGCCAGGACTTGCAGCCACTGAGAGTTGTATGGAAGAGCTGGGGCATAGAAAGACCCAGAGAGCTCAGGAGGCACACAGGTAGACCATCAAAGCTGGTGGATCTGGACCCAAGAGGACCTAAACGAACTGAAGCACCAACCAAGGACAATTCATACAAAGAACCTAGGCTCCATGTTCAGATATAGCCAAAAGACAGGTAAATCTTCATGGTTTGGAAGAAGGAGGCAGCAGGGACTGTCTAACATGAACGCCAGTGTCTACAATTTGATCACTTGCCCTTGGTAGGGTGGCCCTATGGGCACACGGAGGAAGAAGATGCAAGTTATCAGGATAAATTGTGGTCAACTGGTGGGGGAGGAGTTCATTTCCTCCTTCAGTGGTCTAGGGGAGAGGAATAGGGCTAGAGGGGGAGAGAGGGTGGGAACAAGAAGATAAAAGCAAAGGGATAACAAGTAGATATAATGTGGATAAATTATAACATAAAATTTAGTTATTAAAAAAATATTGAATATCCAGGAAAGACAGAGACCAAAGCTCAGAGAATACAAGAGTAGCCAATTTATTCTTTCAGGACCCTGACACTCTGATAATTTTGCATATATTTATTATTATGTTTGTCTGACAGAATGATTCTTCAAAGTTATATCTTATTCTCAGTAAACATGAATATGCAAATTTGAATGACAAAAATGTGATAGATGAAATTAAGGTAAATCTCAGGGATGTAGAGATGAGACTGGATATTTTAGGTAAGTATAATGAAACACAAAGATTTTTAAGGTCAAGAGAAAGGTATAGAGCCATAGTTAATAATAAACAACATTGCTAAGGAGGAACTGACTGATGAGAACATGAAAAACCTGGGTTTAGAAGTGAAGATAAGAAAGTTACTTCTAGGCTTTCTTTTTCTTTTTCTTTTTTGTTTTCAGAGTTTCTAATTTTATTTTTTCCCTTTTTAATTATTTAATTTATTCAGATTAAATCTCAGTTGTTATCCCATCTCTTGTTTCCTCCCATTCTTCCCTCCTTCCCAATTTCACCCTATTCCTCTCCCCTATGTTTGTGAAAGAGGTGGATTTCCTCCCCCACTATATATGATCATAGACTATAAAGTCTCATCTTGGGGGCCTGCTTATCCTTCCTCTGAGTGCCTCAAGGCCTCCCCACCAAGGAGATATGGTCAGATATGGGGCACCAAAGTTCCTGTCAGAGTTAGTCCCCATTCTCTGCTCAACTGTGGAGAATGTCCTGTCCATTGTCTAAATCTGGGGAGGGGGATGTTTACTACTAGTATAGGCCTTGGTTGGTGCTGTAGTTTGAGAAGAACACCTGGGCCCAGATCTTCCCATCATGATGTTCTTCTTGTAGGTTTCTAGGACCCTCTGGATCTTTCTATTTCCCTCTTCTCCCATACGTTGCTCACATAGAGCCCCAATACGATGCCCTCAAATCTATCCTGATCTCCTAGTAAGTGAAGTCTTTCATGAGACATGCCCATTGGGCTAGTGTCCAATTATAAGTGAGTATATACCATGTGAGTCTTTCTGCTTCTGGGTTACCTCACTTAATATGATCATTTTTAGTTCCACCCATTTGTCCACAAATTTCATGTTTCCTTGTTTTTAATAGATGAGTAGTATTCCATAGTGTACTTGTACCACAGTTTCTTTATCCATTCTACTACTGAGGGACACAAAGACTGTTTCCATGTTCTGGCTATTATGAATAAGGCCGCTATGAACATGCTTGAGCATATGTCCCTGTTGTGTGCTGGACCATATTCTGGGTATACTCCAAGGAGTGGAATAGCTGGGTCTTGAGGAATCCCTATTCCCAGTTTTCTGAGATAGCACCAGATAGATTTCTAAAGTGGTTGTATATGTTTGCATTCCCACCAGCAATGAAGGAGTGCTGCCCTTTCTCCCCATCTTTGCAAGCATGTGTTGTCACTTGAGTTTTTGATCTTAGCCATTCTGATGGGTGTAAAATGGAATCTCAGAGTCATTTGGATTTGCCTTTCTCTGATGACGAAAGATGGTGTACATTTCTTTAAGTGTTACTCGGCCATTTGATTTTCCTCTGTTGATAATCCTATGTTTAGTTCTAAGTCCAATTTCTTAATTGGATTATTGAGTATGAGGGTGTTTAGTTTCTTAAATTCTTTATATATTTTGGATATTAGTCCTTTGTAAAACGTGGGTTTGGTAAAGATCTTCTCCCAGTCTGTGGGCTGTCCCTTTGTTCTGTTGACAGTGTCTTCAGCCTTACAGAAGCTCCTCAGCCTGATAAGGCCCCATTTATTGATTGTTGACATTAATGCCTGGTCTGTTGGAGTTCTGTTCAGGAAGTTGTCTCCTATGCCAATATGGTTCCAGACTCTTCCCCACTTTATTTTCTAACTGATTTAGTGTCTGTGGTTTTATATTAAGGTCTTTAATTCATTTTGATTTGAGCTTTGTTCATGGTGATAAACATGGATCTAATTGCATTTTTCTACATGTAGATATCCAGTTAGACCAGCAACGTTTTTGAAGATGCTATTCTTTTTCCATTGAATAGATTTGGCTTCCTTGTCAAAAATCAACTGACCATATGTATGTGGATTCATTTCTGGGTCTTCAATTCGATTCCACTGATCTACCAGCCTATTGCTGTGCCAGTACCATGCTGATTTAATTACTGTCGTTCTATCGTACAGCTTGAGATGAGGTATGGAGATTCCTTTGGAGGATCAATTATTGTATAGGAGTGTTTTAGCTATTCTTGTTTTTGTTTTTCCAAATGAAGTTGAGAATTGATCTTTCAATGTCTTTAAAAAATTGTATAGGTATTTTGATAGGGATTGCATTGAAACTTTAAATGGCTTTTGGTAAGATGGCCAGTTTTTCTATGTTAATTCTCCTGATCCACGAACACAGGAGATCTTTCCATCTGCTGATGTCATCTTCAATCTCTGTCTTCAGAGATTTAAATTTTTTTCAAACAAGTCCTTCACTTGCTTGGATAGAGTCACTCCTAGATATTTTATATTGCTTAAGACTATTGTGAATGGTGTAGTTTTCCTCATTTCTTCCTCTGTATGCATTTCCTTTGTATATAGGAAGGCTACTGACTTTTTTAGTTAAATTTGTATCCAGACATTTTGCTGAAGGTGTTTTTCACCTGTAAGAGTTCTCCAATTAATTTGATTTTGGCTATTGGCTTACTATATATATCCTTACTATGTTGAGGAATGTGTCTTGTATCCCTAATCTCTCCAAAACTTTAAAAATGAATGGATGTTGGATTTTATCAAATCCTTTTTCTGCATCTAAAGAGTTGATCATGTGGTTTTTTACTTTCAGTTTGTTTATATGGTGGATTGCATTGATGGATTTACATATATTAAACTATCCCTGTATGCCTGGAATGGAGCCTATCTGGTCATGGTGAATGATGTGTTTGATGTGTTCTTGTATTCGGATTGCAAGTATCTTATTGAGTAGTTTTGCATCAATGTTCATAGGAGAAGTTGGTCTGATATCCTCTTTATTGAGTCATGTGAGGATTAGGTATCAAAGTGACTGTGGCCTCATAGAATGAATTTGATAATATTCCATCCATTTCTCTCCTTTGAAGTAGCTTGAAGAGTATCAATATTAGCTCTTCTTTGAAGGTCTGGTAGAATTCTGCCCTGAAACCACCTGACCTTGGGCTTTTTTTGGTTGGGAGACTATCAATGAATGCTTCTATTTCTGTAGGGGAAATGGGACTGTTTAGTTTGTTTATTTGATCTTGACTCAATTTTGGCAAGTGGAATTGATCAAGAAAATTGTCCATTTCCCTTAGATTTTCAAATTTGTGGCATATATGCCTTTGAAGTAGGAGCTTATGAGTCTTTCTATTTCTTCAGTTTATGTTGTTATATCTCCCTTTTCATTTCAGATTTTGTTGATTTGTGTATTGTTTCTCTGGCTTTAGTTTGTTTGGCTAAGGGTTTGTCTATCTTTTTCATTTTCTCAAAGAACCAGCTTCTGGTTTTGTTGATTCATTGAATTGTTCTTTTTGTTTCTAATTTACTGATTTCAATCCTGAGACTGATTACTTCAAGATGTATACTGCTCTTGGGTGTTTCTAGTCCTTTTTTTTTGTAGGGATTTCAGCTGTGTTGTTAAGTTGTTTATGTGAGATGTTTCCAATTTCTCTAAAAAGGCCCTTAGTCCTATGAATTTCTTCTTAGCACTCCTTTCAATATGTCCCAGAAATTTGGGTATTCTATTCTTTCATTTTCATTGAATTTCAGGAAGTCCTTAATTTCTTTCCTTACTTCTTCCCTGTTGTCATTAAGTAGACAGCTGTTTAGTTTCCATGTGTGTGTAGGCTTTTTGTTATTCCTATGGTTGTTGAAGTCCAACCTTAGACCATGGTGATCTGATAGGATATGAGGTATTATTTCAATCTTCTTGTATCTGTTGAGGCTTGCTTTGTGACCTACTATGTGATCAATTTTGGAAAAGGTTCCATGGGGTGCTGAGAAGAAGGTATATTCCTTTTTGTTTGCGTGAAATGTTCTGTAGATATCTGATAGATCCATTTGATTCACAACTTTGGTTAATATTGTTTATATTGTCTTAGGTTATGTTTCAATAACCTATTCTTCAGTGAAAGTGGGGTATTGAAGTCTCCCACTCTTAATATGTGGGGATCAACATGTGGTTTAAGCTTTCTGAATAGTTCTTTTACAAATGTATGTGCCCTGTATTGGGAACATAGATATTCAGAATTGTGATGACATCTTGTTGGACTTTACCTTTGATGAATATGAAGTGTTCCACCTCATTTCTTTTGAATAATTTCACTTGAAATTCAATTTTGTTAGATGTTAAAATGGCTTCACCAGCTTGCTTCTTATGAGTGTTCGCTTGGAATCTTTTTTTTTTTTTCCAGCCTTTCACCCTGAGGTAATGTGTAAGCTTCTGACTGAGATGTGTTTTTTGAATGCATAGGAATATTGGATCTTGTTTATGGATCCATTCATTTTAAAGACCAGTGACTGTTAAGTCTCTTAATTTTGATGTTTTTTACAGTAGAAAGTTTGTGTTGTTATTCTTTTGTGATGACGTATTTATCTATTTCCTGTGTAGATTTGCTTGTTTGTCCCCTTTGAGAGGAGTTTTTCTTCTAGTGACTTCTGGAAGGCTGGATTTGGGGATAGGTACTGTTTGAATTTTGTTTTGTTATCCCCATCAATGGTTATTTATAGTCTTGTTGAGTGTGGCTCTGTGATCTCCTAGGGTTTTCAGGACCTCTGGCCAGTCCCATATAGCTTTTATTGTCTCTCCTGAGAAGTCTAGCGTGATTCTCATAGGTTGGCCATTAAATGTTACTTGGTCCTCTTCCCTTGTAGCTTTTAATATTTTTCCTTGTTTTGTATATTTTCTGCTTTGATTATTAAGTGGTGGGAAAATTTTCTTTTCTGGTCTCTTCTATTTGGTGTTCTGTAGCCCTCTTGTGTGTTTACAAGCATCTCCTTTTAATTGGGGACATTTTCTTCTACGATATTGTTGAAAATATTTTCTGGGCCTTGGAGCCTGGCATCTTCTCTTTCCTCAATGCCTATTATCCTCAGGTTTCTTCTCTCATTGTGTCCTTGATTTCTTGGATGTTTTGTGTCAGAAAATTTTCAGTATCAGCCTTTCTTTAATGGTTGCTTCAAGATCTACAATTGTATCTTCTACACCCAGTTTTTGTTCCTCCATCTCTTGGATTCTGTTAGAAAAGCTATCTGTTTTACTTGCCTTTCTTTCTAGGCTCTCTCATTCCCGTTATTCTTCTGTCTGTGTCTTTATCATTGTATCCACTTTCTTCTTCAGATCTTGAACTGTTTTACTGATTTCTTTCATCTGATTGTTTGTATATTCCAGAGTTTCTTCCATTGCTTCTTTATAGGCCTTTAGATCTTAAAATGTTTTATTGATTTCCTTCAACTGGCTGCTTTTATTTTCCTTATTTTTCCTGTGCCTCTCTATAGGTCTTTTTTTTTATGTCTGCCACCTGTTTGGCTACATCGTCCTGCATTTGACTATAAATTTTATTTGTTTTCTCCATTATCACCTCCATTGCTAAGGATTTGAGGTCTTTTTTTTTTTTTTTTTTGTATTTCAGTTGTGTTTGAGTTCTCTGGGTTACTTTCTTTGGGATAGCTGGGATCTGGAATTGCCTTATAGTGTTTTCTGTTTGTCTGTTTTTGTGTTTTGTTTTTTCTTATGATTTTACAATGGCCTTTATCATCTTGCCATCTCTGATTTTGGGAGGTAGCTTCTGGTGTCGGGTGGAGGGAGTATAAAGACAGAGTCACCAGTTTTCTTAAGATTTCCTTAGGAAAGGAGCTCTGATGCTTCACTGGTCTGGATGGCAGGAGTCCAGACCCTTATTGTGGGTCTCCTCCAGCTAGTGATCCCCAGCTCCTCATGACCGTGGTTCCCAGAAGCCTCCCTGGTCTCAGATTGCTCATTGAGTCTGATCAAAGTGTCCACAGCCTTCTGGGACCTGGCGTGTCACTGGGACTCTCTGGGGTGAGTGTAGGGGGTCTGAGGGCAGATGCACTCCTTGTCTCCCTGAGATTTCTCTAGGCCAGGAGCTTGGATACTCCACTGGGCTGTGGTTGTGAGTAGCATCTCTTAACCCAGACCATGTGCTAAGTCTTGTCAAAGTGTCCACAGCCCTTGGGTCTCCATATAGCATTGGGTCTTTCTGTAGACTGGTGAAGGGTGGGTGCAAGGGGTCTGAAGACAGTTCCTCCCACTTCCCTGAGACCTTCCTAGACCAGGAGCTCTGATACTTCACCAGTCTGTGGATCCCGACAGTGTTTCAGGTCTCAGACCAAGCTCTGAGCCTGGAGCTTTCCATGGACTGGCACAAGGTGGGTGCAGCAGGACTGAGGCCAGGTCCACCCATTTGCCAGAGATTTCCCCAGGTCAGGAGCTCTGATGCTTCACTGCCAGGACAATTGCAGTCTCAGTCACTGAATTCATACTGTGGAGGATGGTCACAGTTCCCAGCTCACCAGCCGCCCAGGTCCAGAATGTGGAGACTGGTCTACCCTTCTCAACATGCCACCAGATGGCAGGAGGTCAGACCTGCCCATGAGTGCATTGTCTACACCATGCAGACCTCTTGTACCCAGTGATACCCAGCTCCCCTGGTGGTCTGTGGCCCCCAGTAGTCTTTGCTACCTCTTCCATGCAGATTAGACAGTGCTTGTCCTCATTGCTGCCTTCTTGGAATTACTTCTAGGCTTTCTAATAAGCCTCTACAACTACTTATGACTACAAAAGCCAAGCCTTCCTTGCTTGGAAAAAAAGAAAATAAAACCAACAGGAAAAACTATGTGAAACATGAAAATATTCACTGCTAAAAAGTATTAAATCTATCTTTCTTGACAAGATGCGATAATTAGCTTTTCTTTCTTTAATTTTAATAGATAGTTTTGAAGTTATGTCTGGTTGACAATTGTGATCTTTCTGACCTTGTTGTATACCTTTCCATGTACATCTGTCTTTAAGCCTAGCAAATAAGTAAGTTTTTCTGATGTTGTGCTTTTGTTCTCTTGAAAATTTACTATTTCACTCCCAATATACTTTCTTCATATATTTAAACTTTTAAATACAGTATGTCATAGGAATTCTTTTTTTTTTTGTTGTCTATCCAATATACTATTATTCTCTTATATGTGGCTCTCAGAGTTTTAAAACATTTCTTTTATGATTTTATTTGAAATATTAGATTCCTTTGCTTCAATAATCATTTACTTCTTTCCAAATATCTCTTCATGTTACTACAGATCTCATCTACTGATTTTTAAAAACGATTGTCCTCATATGAGTATTCTAATTCCTATGATGTCATCATATGAAAGGCAGTGGGACCTGGCAAAATAGAGCCAATAAATAAGCCAGAATAACATCTCATGCAACAGTTCACTTTATTAAGTGCTCAGACAATTTATATTCTGAGAGTTCTCTTGAGTTTAAGTTGTATATATCACAAAAACAAGCCACATATAGCAAAAACATGTTTTCTCATAAAAGAATATATATATACATATAGTTTAAATGTTTAATTGAATAAACAGCAACAAAAAATGATCAATAATGTGAGGTAAACTCATTCCTAACCACTTCACCTAGGAGGATATGAAAATACATTCCAAGAGAAATTGTGTTTGAAAGAAGCTGAGGTCATAAGAATCTTCTCTTGTTTACTTGGAATGTATGTACAGGGACCCAGAATTGTCTTCAAACAACTCCAATCTTGGCCTAGGTTGCAACTATGACTCTATTTTTATGTTTTAAACACAGCATGTTTTAAAAACAATCAATTGGTTTGATTGGAGACGTTGACTTTTGGTGCAAGAGTATTCTAAAAGCAAGCAACTTCTTAACATAATGTATAACATTAGAACAATGAAAGCATTGGCTACAATACTATATCACAAGGAACAGGGATCCAGTAACCAATAGTGGTTACATTATTATATTGATCAAAAGTCTTGAGAAGAGTTGAAAAGAGACGTAAATGATTAGTAGTAGTCCTTGTGTCTTATAGAAAACTGTAAGGCCATGTTTGACTGACTTGAATATGAATGCAAATGTTATGGTGTCCTATGAAAATTGAAGTGATTTTAATCCAATGGAAAAAGTAAATTCACTCCTTTATCAAGATGAGTGAATGACATTTTGGAAATAAACATTGACTCATTAGTAAAGTCTATTAAAAAATGAAAGGACTTGGAGCCCTCCCATCTAGAACTTGAGGCAAAGGAGAATATAGAAAACAAGACCAATTCATGTGTTCAGAGGCACTCACTACAGTGATTCTCAGGTGACATAGTCTATATGTATTTCATGAAACAACTTCTCTCTTAGTGCTCAGGGCTTGAACCTGGCTTCAGATTGGAAGACTTGAATTCTGTTTATATGAGAGACATGTCCTCTTATACCTTAGCTGAAGATTCCCTATCCTTTTTGTGAATCCCTATCCTTTTTGTCTACTTGCTCTCAACCACTTTCTGTGATGTCCTAGTGCTGAAGGAACCAGAAAGATATTCAATTTTTTTCAGCAGATCCTTCTGAAATGACAGATAAATATCCCTTTATTGTTTTTTATCTCAAGCAGTGAAAATAGGGCCATTTAATACATTGCATTATTCCTTTCTGCAATAAAACAATGAAGGCTAGAGTGCACATGGGTATTATTTTATTACTGGAAATAATTCCACAATATAAGCAGCATGTAAGCTGATATTTAAAGGTTTGTTAATTAACCATAATACATTAATCAAAACAGATATTTCCCACTGTTGTGTTGAGAAAGAATAAGTATTACTAGAATGATCAACATGTTGACCTTGAATCACTCCTCTCAAAGAATCCATCAGTAAAATAAGTACTGCTATGGGAGAAGGTGGGACAATTTTTGTAATCACAAATATAGTTCATATAAAAAAAAAGTCTTGTAGTTTTCAGTTAGGTAAGGATTTCCTATACTTTCATAATAATCTGAAAATTAAATTAGAAAATTCATAAAATTCTGTACAGGTCTTAAAAACTGATTGTTCCTTCAGTATAATATAATAGAGGAAGGGTCAAATACATATTGTTTTTGACGTTGGGATCCCCTTGTTTTAATGAGCAAAAAGAGCCGTTAGGATGTTATGGCTCCTATGATGAAAATAAACCCACTCCCAAAGCTTATACTCCTATATTATAATGCCTGTAGGAGAGAATTCAGTAGGAAGGTAAGTAAATATAAAGCAATGAAGCATCTACATGATACACATGTGCCTCCATTGTTCTGGATACGAATAACTGTAGTTCGTTTCTTTTCTCTTGAAACAATATGCTAGGGCTATCCAAAGATCGTTGAAGCTATTTTTATAAAACTGTGCTTTTCTTAACTTCTCTCTTAACCTTGCTATCAGAAGAATAATTTAGACTCTTTTGTACTTGTTTATAAGGCTTTACAAAACAATCCTCAGCAGTTTAAGTATGTTTTTAACCATTTATGGTATGCTAACTCCATCTTTGCCAAAATCACACAGTTACTGGTTTTTTAGTTTCTTTCTTTGCTCCAGTTGGATCTTCATCTCTCTTGCACCTATGCTTTTGGCTGAGTTCTGACTAAATCCCCAAATTCCTCTTCTAATTCCTCCACCTCCCCCGGCTAGCAGGAAGTCTATCCTTATTTGCTCTTCTGCTCATTGATTGGCTGTAAGATGCTTATTGACCTGTCAGGGGGACATTTTGGCAGCAGAGTTTACATACCACTTAGACAGGAAATTATCAGAACAAAGCTTGCAACCAGATGGGGCTTGGGTACAGATATAAGCATTTGAATTATACAATAACTTTATGGCAACAAAGATCTTCTTTCCTTCCAGAATTATAAATAGATTTGTTAGTGCACTGGACATACCAAGTGCAACTCATGATGCCAGGGAAGAACTTGGAATTCCTTTTCCTGCCATGACATAGCTTACCTAGCTTGCAAAGTTAGTGTTGTCGTAGGCTTTCCTACCTGCTTATCAAAAAGTTCAAATAATTCAGTATTAGATTACGAAATTTCTCACTCCGTGCTTCAGGTTTTTTTTTTTTTCAGGAAATGGAAGAGACAAAGGAGGCTCCAATAAAGGAACTGAGGGAGTAGGAAATATCATGGTCATAGTTGTCAGTGTTTTTACTTTCTAATTTCTCCAAATAGGGAAAATCCTTTTTTGTCTGCCCTGGTTTCTGATCTGCTGTTCTCACTCACCTTCTCTGAAGGTTGCCACTCTCTTATCTTGTATTCTACTTCATGTTTCCCTTTATGATGACACTTTTTTTTAGCACTTTGATAGCAGTGAGTCCTGGGAAAATGGAGCCAATTAATGAAGCCAACTAATGTCTCATGCAATAGCCAACTCTATTCAGAGCCTCTATCAGTTCATACTTTGAAGGTTAGAGGTCAAGTGTGTAGAGATTCCCTTGATCTGTATACAATCATGAGGACAAGCCACACTTGAAGACAGGTTTTCCCATATAAGTATATAAAAGATAATTTAAACTTAATTGAATAGCCACAGCAAACCATAAATGAGTAATATCTGGAGTAAACTCGTTCTTATCTGACACTTGTGGGAGGATCACAAAAAAAATTCCAAGAACTATTTTGTATTTTGAAGAATGGAGATTCCAAGACTCCTGTGGGTTTTTTCTTGTTGTGTTCTCATAGCACCCAGAAATCTTTTTGCAGGACTGCATTCCTGGAACATGTTCCTATATGATACCTTGCCTTCCATCCCTTCCCTCCCTCTCTCTCTGTCTCTCTGTCTCTGTCTCTCTGTCTCTGTCTCTCTGTCTCTCTCTCTGTCTCTGTCTCTCTGTCTCTTTCTCTCTGTCTCTCTCTCTGTCTCTCTCTCTCTTTCTCCCTCTCTCCTCTCCTCTAATCTCCTCTCCCTTTCTCACATATGATCAACTATGTTGGTAATTATTTCCATTAATGTTTTCTTCCAGCTTATGGAACACATCAGCTTTGTCTTTTTGTTGATTTCTAAATGTTTGTCTTAAATTGGTTTTCCTATTTCACTCATTTCTCTTTTTTGCCCCCTTGGAGCATATTTTTATCTTCTTTAATATTTTGAATATATGTATATTATCTTGAATTCCTTATGAAATAGTAATTCTAGATGGTTTTCATTATTCATTTCATTATTTCTTTGTTCAGAGTACTTAGTCTTGGTGTTCTGTGTTGTTTTATATTGTTTCTTCACTGGGACATGTGCATGTTTAGAAGTTGACTTTTTCTCTCTGTCTGTATTTTTTTCTTTTAAGTCAGTTTTTTTAGAGGTGATATTGACAACGGTCAGAGTAGATTACATATTGGTAGTACTGAGATGCACATTTGTCTCTGTAGCCTTAGTGCACAAAAATCGTAAAGAGCAGGGTATTTAGACTTACCAGGTGAAGGTAGTGTCACCTACTTGCTGCAGACAGCTATGTGTGCTGAGGTCCTGGATAACTCTCATCAGATCTGTTGGTAAACCTAATATAAGAAGCCTTGGCCGAAATCAATAGTATGGCTCTTAGGAAATCTAACATGATTTTGATTACTTATTTCATTTTAAAATTCTCATATATTATCAACTTAAGGATGTTATATAAAGAATAAAGTTAAAATGTTGTAATTGAACAGATCAAACATTTACTAATACATAGAAAATGTCACCAATACTTTAGTCCATTTACAAGACTACATTTCTAGTTTATTCCTTTATTAAAAATCTTCACTAATAAACATCTAAAAATTTTTAATTCTTGATAGCTTTCACAATGAATTATGTTTAATTTTCATTTTTTACAGAAATATGATTTCTTAATAAAATAATACTACAATTTGAAGAAATGTATTTGAAATATCCAATTATTATTGTCAGGTTAATCATTACCTTTAATCAATGGACACTGTCATTATGTTGTACAATATTAAGAGTTTTTTTAAATGTTGAGGCCCATTTTTATACATATATAAAGAAAAGAACATGGAAAGTAAGTTTTGTAAATCTCTTGGTTGCTACTTAGAAGAGGATGATACTAGTGAAAAAGAAAACAATTATACTATTTGAGTTAAACTGACACAAAGGTCTACTACATGGTGGATGAACAGCCACACAGTGGGGTTTGGAATATGAGTCAAAGAATGAAAAAGAAGTGCGAAGTACCAGATATAGCATCCTAAGACACTGGCCAGCATCTGAAGGAAAAGACATAGGGGAAGGAAATGAAAACTCGGACTTTCTGGATAGGATAGAACCAATAAAGCTCTATGGCAAATCTGGAACAGCTGTAAGAGAGATTGGGAATTCTGGGAAGGAAAAGTATGTTACCTCCTTAGAGGAGTAATGACTCCTCCAATATCTTTGTCATAGCTTAAGGTGAACTCTCTTCCTATTTTGAAAGTGGGAAGATTGTAAAGTATTAGGAGTTAATCCACCTATCTCAGATGTTTTACAATTGGGTCTTTTTTTTTTTTCAGCTGATGTGCTTTTTCTTCTTTCTTTCTTTTCTTTTTTTTGTTTGTTTGTTTGCTTTGTGTGTGTGTGTGTGTGTTTGAAAATAAAGGCAGAAAGTTTCTTGAGATGCAGAGTTTTCTAACAAGTCATTCTAGAGTTCCTTTAATTATCAGGTCCCTGAGGGTGTGAATTATTGCATGTAGCATAGGTATGATTACCATACAGAAGACGACAAGCTGGTGATAACATTCTATATTGTAGCTGGATGACAGCTCCTGGTATGTTTGGATCATAGAACCATGTAAGAGCAGCATGACAGTTTTGCACTCTCACTCTACAAATGAACTATTCCACTTGAACCTTTCTTCCAGAAGTAAGGTTTATCTCTCAGCAAAATAATGAAATGTTATTGTCTGTGTCTTCTGACTTTTTTGTACATACTATACTTATAAGATTGTAGAGTTAAAAACTGAAAATCAGTAATTAAAATTTTTGAGGGTATATTAGAATTATATGATGAAGCAGAACATGTAAATGTAATACTTTAAACAAATTATAAAAACAAATAAAATACAAAGAGAAATGTTATAAAGAATTTTTTGAGATATCTAAAGCATCATATATATTTTAAAAGATCCCAAGGCACACAAATTTCAGTTTTTCCATCTCTATCTACATTGATTGAAGTCAAATTCTTGAAGTCAGTTTTTCTCTAAACCTCAACATGTGATTGTGTGATGCACAGGTTAGGTTAATGTAATTATATAAACAGAGACAATGTTATCTTTGATAGCTACAATAAGTCACATGTGAAGTTAAGTCAATTATATTCAAGATTTCCAGGTCAAAGTGATTTACTTACTAAACTAGTTCTTAATATGTCTTGATTTCCATATGGTGTTAAAAATACTCAGCAGTTTGTATTTCCAAATTTTATTTGTTTAAATATCCAGGAAGACAGACTGACGTGTTTGTTCATGTGTGTGTGTAGAAGTATCCAAACACTTCTAAATATATATGGGCATATATATCCACAAGGCAAAAACACATTTATATATATTCTACACAAATACATATGTTTATAGGTGCATATTTACATGTAGTTAGAATGGCCAAAAACTATTGTAACAGTGACAAACAGATCTGTATTGTATTCAATCAAATGTGCTCACTGAAACTAATTTAAAATTAAAATAAACATTAACTTCCTTAAACAACAGGTCTATTATGTTTTCTTGCTCTTAGGTTTCTGAAAGCTTTCGTAGGAAATATTTCATCAGTGAAAAGGAAATCCCTCACAAGAATATTTGTTTAACAAATCAACTATTTTGGTAATCTATTTTTTTCCATTTTTGAAGAACAACTGAATGCTAATTTATATAACAAAGAAAATAATATTTTGATTTTATATAAGTAATGATTGTACTACTAAATTAATCTCAAAAGTTCAATATATATTTATACTGTCTCAGAAGTTGAAACATGTTGTAGTAACATTGTAATTTGGGCAAAAATAACAGCACTTTAGCTTTTTGTTTACTGTTATTTTCTTGTTCCCTGATAAATATCTCCTGATAGAGGCTTATCTATGCCATAACCTCAGCCTCAAACTGCATCACTTGCTTCCTTTCTGGTAATGAGCTTTCCAAATCTGCAGAGTTTTATACCACATCTTACTGTCCTGAGTCTTCCACGTGTTCAGTGCTTTTCTGAATTGTGCGCTTGTGGATGAAAACATGTTTTTGTTTTGATCCCAAAGGTGAGATGGGGAACAGATTTGTGAGAGAACAGATGATGATTATCCACTAAAAGAGGAACCACCTCTTGCAAGGGTTGGGTCTTTGCCAGCTGAAAAGCTTCTTAGTATGGACTCTGGAAAGTCCATATATATGTGTAGGTGTATACACACAAACACACACACACACACACACACACACACACACACACACACACACACACACACATATATATATCGAAAACAAAAGGCTAGGCTTTTGGGTTTTTGGTTTTGGTATTGTTTCCTATTGTTGAGCTGTTTCTCACTCCTAGAGAGAACCATTCCAGAGAAGGGTTCAAGGTCCTGGGTTCAGGGTACTGTGGTTGCAGTCCCTTTGCTGAATTGCCGGTTTGCTGTTTAACAGGTGTGCTGGAATTCTGTCAACCACTCTAGTGGAATTAATCCCAAGAACAGAGTCTAAGGACATCTATTTCTCCTGTTCCTATTAACAACTTTCTCTCCTACCTAGGACTGGTGGGTTGGGAGGGAGGTAGAAGCATTCAAGAATCCCAGATAAAGTATGTTTGAAAAAACTTGAAGCCTACAATACTCTTTCTTAGCCAGTAGGCAATTTGACCATTGTGCTGATTACTGAGACTCTGCTTCTCTATGGATTTGTGTATAATATGTAAGTGATATGGAGTGAGGATCTATCCCAACATATTAAAAACTTTTTAGAAAGGATGGAGTCTTATAAAAATACTGAATATTGTTTTCAAATTAAAGACAATGTTTAGAAACCTGACATCTCAGTATGCTGTATGTCTGTGCTAAACAGATACAATTCTATCTCATTTAAATACATCTTCAAATATAACTGTGGCACATACCTCTATGGAGGTTTCATAAGACATAGTAAGAAGTATAGGCTAGCTTGAGAGAGAAAGAAAGGAAGATTGGGCAAGAGCTAGGAAAAAGGAGAGAAAATAGCAGGACAGAGGAATGGCAGGAGGCAGGAAGAGAGGAAAGGAACAAAGAAAGAAAGGAAGAAAGAGCATGATTTATTCATAAATCCACATTATATTTTATGCTAAAACATATCCAACAAAATTGTACGAAGTGTTTTTTCTGTTTATTTACCCCACTAATAATATTCATTGAATGTTGTATATGTATATTTTCACAGGTATAATAAGCATATAGAATATGTATTAAATTCATATAGTTAAACAAATAATTTAAAATACTTTTGCTGCATGAATTGCTTAGTGTCTAGTGTGGAGAAGAACTAGTTAAAATACATAATATTCAATATCTGTATGTGTAAGTACAATTATGTCTTTTGAGTTTCTCCTGGCTAATTATCTCATGTGTAGGTGAAAGTGAGGGCTGGGTTAACAACACCCTATTCTGTGAAGAAATTATATATATTTACAAATAAATGAAAGAAGATTTTCAGCTTTCTTTGGAAATGGAGATACTACAGAAGACAAAGATGTAATATCTTGGCCAACTGCGTCTCTCCGGGTCACCAGTGTTTCTCAGCCCTGCCCCTTCCACAGCAATCATCACTGTGTTCATCTCTTATCTACCAAATCTGTGTGTATCATCTTCTGTCAAAGGGTCTTACTCTCAGAAATGAAGTAAAAAAGAGCTATTTGCAGATGATGAGGGATTTGGGAAATTATCTATCAATAGCTTTAATTTTACATAATATGGTAAAGTGCCAAGGGCCAGGGACGACAACTTTGGAAGAAAATATGACTCTATGGTAAATACTTTCAGAGACGATCATAGTAAGAAAATGTCATTCTTGTGCTTTGCCAAAAATCAAGGGTAGATACCTTTATGCTGCAACTTTATATGCTGGGAAAATATCATGATCAATTCATAGATTCCTTTATGGTTTTATTGGCTTCTGTTAGTTTATGCAATAATATATTCCTACAAGATTTCAACAATTTTACATGCTGTTAACCTAATAGGAACAGAAACAGCCTCCATTTATTAATTCTAAGTTCAGAAGTCAAGTTGTTTTTCCATTTTAGAGTTTTGTTATTGTTATAAGTTACTTTATGTTGCCCTACAACCTGTTACCCAACATAAACAACTTCAGGACAGAAAGATTTGTTTATGCTCACAGTTTGAGAGTCTTGTTTCTCACAGCCATGATTGAGTCAGTGGCTCCCTTACTATACAGTGTCTGCAGACAGAACAGTGAAGCAGATAGGCAGCTCACTACTTTCTTAAAATTCAGTTCAGAATTTGATCACAGCCAGGGAGCCTAATATAGAAAATACCTCACAGAGCATTCATCAGAAAGCCTATAAGTGCCTATAGCTTCTTCTTCAGTGTGTTGCACACCCCCTTTTGCCATATGGAAGTATCTAATCCCATTTGCAGGTGAACACTTGTATATATTAACATGCACATGCAATAGTAAAAATTAAAATAAAACCAAAATAACAATAATATGTCATCTGAAAACTTCATATTTACATTTACAATATCCAGAAGATAGGATTTTGAGTATTTGCAATATTTGATAGCTGTTTTAGATTATATAATAGTTACCATGATTAGATAATTGCATATTTTGTTTCCCTATTAAAATATTGCATTAAATAATTACATATCTTTTCCTTAAATAAAAATATCATTGCAAATATGTGCAATCATTATTTTTATCTTTTAATCATGCTACAAATTTATATTTTTAAAAGATATATTATTTACATTATTTAAGATACTTTGTTGTTTGTTTTCTTATAGTGTATCAGTTCATTAAAACGACAAAATGATGTTTTAAAACAATTTCTGTACTCATAGAAAATAACATACCACATACCACAATTTAATATAATTAATAACTGTAATTGTTTAATATGTTATTATTTCTTTGGTCATTCTATGTATAAAGCACATATATTTAAACTTATTGTATGTTACATTTTTACCAAAGTGAAAAGTATTTAAAAAGTCTGGTTTGACACATAGGAACAGTTTTCCTTTTTTACAACTACTGAGGACCATATAAATTTGACACAAAAGGCTTTAAAACCATATAGACCTTTGTGCTTAAAGGCAAATTTTTACAAAATATAGAGGAAACATTTCACTGTAGTAAAAATGTCCATTTTTTTGAGAAAATTATGTTAAACATATAGGACTGGTTTATCATGTGACTCCTATGCATTCAGGACTTGATCTGAATAAAAAAAACCACCTGTACTTAGAGACAGTTTCTGTACTTCTCTTCTGATCAAACCTCTATAACTGTCCAACACCTAGTATCTACTTTTTTTCCCACTAAATATTCTCAGCTAGTTTGTAAATTGTGCTTGCCATTTATCATAAGACTTTCAAAAACAAACAAACAGAAGACAACAAGAAAAATGCCCAAAACACCATGTTCTCTTTATCAGCTTATTCAGAAAATTAATATTTGTTTAGGGTTTTTCCTGATAAGTGGCTGGCTAGAACCAAGTGTCTTCACTGTCTAACACCATTTTATTTCTGCTCATCTTTACTAGATTTGATAAACACATAAAAGCTGTTATCAAACTGATTTTCAGATACTTGTGTACATTTTAGATATTAGAATGTTTTAACTAATAATATTACTTTCTTCTAAATACCTCTCTCTTTCACTCACTCGCTCTTAGGCAAATTAATTTATTCCTATCCTGTGCAAATGGCTAGGGTTAAGATGCAAAAAGAAATGGCAAAATAGAGCACTGGGTTTTATTTTGAGAAGAAATTCAAACCAGTACCTAATGCTACATCCATGCAGCAGACATAGGAAGTGGAGAACAATTGGTAATTGATTGGTCTTGTGGCACCAAGAACAAAGATTCAAGTCAGTGTAAAAAGAAATGAACAAATCTTAGTCAAAACTCTGCAGTTCTTCTAATGTGGTCTTTTAAACAATGGGTAGAAGTATAAACACCAACTATATTTCATTTTGAGATAAAAATATAAACATAAAAAGTGTTGAAATATAACTAAACAACTACCATATAAAATGGGTCATATCAAGCTGAAAATATTTCATGTGCTAGGCAAAAGAGAGTCACACCAGTGTATACTTAAATGAACCCAGACTATATAGTGTGGGTTTACATAAAAAGCCAAAACAAGAATGTTTAATTAATATTCTTTAGGCTTCTAAAGGAATTTCAAATTGATTGATGAAAGAAATTGTAAAATATCATTTTAACTTATTTATCGTATGTTATAATTTATATTAATTTCGAGTTAAGTTCACTGGTTAGAATGGATAAAAACTCAAGGAAACCTTTAGGCATAAATCAATGGTATGTGTATAGGCTTTAACTAAAGAGGTACAATATAATTCTGTAAAAGTTGGCTTGACTATAAGTAAATTCATACTATAAAGCCATTATGTTCCTGAACTCCTAGAACATCATAATTATATACTGTTCATTTTATCTCCTATAATGTAATACACAGAAGTATGTTTAATAAAGAAAATAGACCTCAACAAATCTAAGGAAATGAAATTATGTTTTTAAATTGTTTTTTCAATTCTTTAAAGCTCAGTTTTTCGCTTAGCAAGCACATTCTTTTATCAGGATACTATAATAAAGTACTGCATCTTGAATAAGTTAACAATAAAATTACATTGTTTAAAACTTCTGCAGGCCTACGTTTTAGTATCAAAAATTTGGGGTTATTTTCAAGGGACATATGTAATTTCATCAAACGCAATCAACTGTTTTCCAAAATAGTACAAAAGAGAAGAGTCATTGAATGAGTCTGAAACCAGGATATGTTGCTCTTGCAAATACCCTGAAGAGAGGTAAAAGCTAGACAGAAGCCCTGCCCTTTTATCTAGCCAAATAGATAGAGACAGACCCTGGTTACTCTTTAAATAAATGCAGCGGACTGTTCTAGTGATTACGGTTCTCTCTGGGTGTGCCTGATCACTGGGGTACACATGTCTGCTAATTAATTGTTTTTACCTCAAAGTAAATCAAACATTATATCATGCAACAGAATGCAGATTTGCTGCTTGGAACAAAGTGCCTTTAAAAGTTAATGTATTATGCTGCCAGAGAAACTAGCCAATGACACTCAAAGAGATTCCTCTTAAGGCTTTAAGGGAAGAGACTGTGAGTCATAAATATTAGCCCAATAATACTTATACTTAAACACATATATTTACCAATACTTACATTTGGTTTTCTTTTTTATATAAATTTATTATAATTGATTCATATTGTATCCTGATTGCTATCCCCTCACTGTGTCTTCCCATTCCCTCCTTCTCTCCCTTTCACCATTTTCCTCTGCCCTAAAACTCTGACAGAACTGGACATCTTCCCCCATCATATGACCACAGCCTATCAGGTCTCAGAAACTAGTCTCAAAAAGGAAGTGTAGAGAAAGATATCAAATCATATTTTTAAGTACAGGGAAGTTATCTCTTTTGAAGTTTAACGTATGTTTCCATATTGAAAGAAGGATCTGTTCCAGAATTCGCTTACTGTTTGACCATGATTACTTATTGTCTGTTTTTTTGAAATGTCTTGCAATATTCAAATTCTAAATAAGCTTTTCTGTGTGCTCTTATTGAAATCTTAACCTTAGCCAACAAAGAATTAAACAAGTATAGTATAGTTTTGTGTATTCAACAACTCAGAAGCAAATGCATGACATCATACCAGCTTCCTGTAACGTTCTGGTGTGAGAGCTGAGGAGTGCAGTAACATTTCCCGTAGTTCCCGGAAACATCTTCCGGTATTCAAAGGAGTATGACAATAGAATTTTAAAGGAAATCAGGAAGGCAGCCAAGAAGACTGCACTGTATGTATATTTATAGTCACATCTCACTTTACTAAATTTACTGACCGCCTTCTCTTTCAAATTCCTTAATTCACCCAATCATGGTTAAATCTGCTATATTGACACGGATGTTACAAGCAAGCTGGAAATCCCTATGATTCTAGAATAAGAATCAATGGAGGCTGTGAAGTCCAGGAAGAATGAAAGTCTCTACAGGGAAATTCGTACACTGGTGTTGCTGAGCAGAGAGCACAGGAATGGAAGGTCTTCAGCTTGTAACTCAATGTAAATTGTTTCATTATCTTGCCACAAAGTTTGCCAATTCATTATTAATTGGCATTGTCCACTCCATGTAACCCAGGCTACTCTCCAAGTCATAGTTAACTTTTTTGCCACAGCCACGTGAGTGTGTGGGGGGTGTTACAACTGTGAACTACAGTTTCTGGGACTATGATTTTTACCAAGTACTAAAAATAATTAGATTGCAGACAGAGATTTCAATTATAGTTTATAGGTCTGGAAGCATTGTAGTTCCCTCTGTGGTTGGTCTTACCATGACAGGTATACTCTTCAATTTTGAAATGTAAATTAAACTGCAAAGCAAATCCTGTATCCTCAGGACATGTTGAAGATGCTCTGTGCCAAAATAAGCAAGCAGTGGTTTGGATCTAGCAGACTTGTGAAGCTGTGAGAAAATACATTCTACTTATTATTGGATAGAAATTTCCTCACAGTTTCACAGAACAGATAAAAGAAAATTCGTTTATTCTATTGAATGCAAACCAAGAATGATAGGTATTTTTTTTTAAGCTTATGGCTATTTTGTACTGAAACCACTGAAATTTGCTACTGTAGCCCACTATCTGGAGACAGAAAAAGTAATCTAAGATCCAATGAGTATAATTTTTGAACTAACTTTTGTGACAAATTGTCATTGGGAAGCATTGGAATATAGTATGTGTTACACAATCCAAGGGAATGACAATGAAGAGCCAAGTAGGTGATTACATCACCAGGAAACATTTGCTAGATGAAAAATTTCCCACTGCTGCTACTACTGTAAAATCTGCGGTTTTGACTTGCCAGAGCCTTTAGAGTATTCCTTAGGCATGGATATTCACTTCTAAGACCTTAGGGTAATATGAAAATCAGAGATCACACTAACTATGAAAGTAGCAAAGCCAAAGTGAGAAAATCTAGAGCCACTTAGACAAACTAATGCTCTTAATATGAGTGGTAAAAGAAACTGGGATAAGCACCACATGTAGGTACTTAAACGTAATACACAAGGAAATGTGAGAAGAGGTTCAAGGACTGGAGATGTGGTGAAGCTCTGTGGGTGAACAAACAGACTAATAACAAACTGTAGTATGTCAGTGGGTAATTTTTTTTAATTTAAAGAAATGTAATAATAAAATAAATTACCTTCATTTAATTAATGTTAAATGCTTTAAAATTATACACTAACGCCACTCACTGGTACATTGCATCCCAGTATGTACAAGGCCTGGAGTTTATTCTGCATCATCACAAAAAGAAAATCAATGGAGGAAAAGAAAAACAAAGTAACTATGATATCTCAGTTTTCCAAGTGTAATTTACAACAATAATGTAGTGTATGATAAAATTTTACATGTTTTTAATAGCCGAGTATTGTTAAGACAAATTATATTCTTCACAGTAAATTCTATTTACTATGATGTAGCAAAGCTATAAATAGTTCAATAGTGGTGAAAATTATAAATCCAGAGCAGAGAAAAATATACCCAATATTCAATGTCATTTTTTAAATTTTCATTTATATGGTTGTTTTGCTTATGTACCGTATACATGCCAGATACTCAGGAATCAAATGCAAGTCCTAGCCAAGGTCAATAGTGTATGTAATGTTTGAGCCATCTCTTCTGGGCCTCCAACTGGATGTTTGAAGAAGACATATAGAAATATATTAAATATTCTCAGATCTAAAAATGTTTCAGAAACATAATTTAGAAACAAACAAAAACAACATATTTCTATAAGAAATGTTGCCCATTTAAGAAGTAAGAATTTTATTGAACTAATTGAATAGAATACATATTGACCAATCACCTCATAAATATTCAGATGTCAGTAGAGAATTTAGTCAGTAGATAAAACTTTAACTATCAAATATACACACCATTGTAATAAACATTTATATCATATAATTTATTTAACTTGTGATATAAATGTCAAGTTTTAAAAGTGGTGCTATACTGAAATATAAAATGTAGTCTTTTCAAATAGACAAGGTGTGGATTTTTTTTAGCTTCTACTTACATATAAAGATTATTTTAATGGTCTCTAGGGAAAAATAATAGTTCCGTATCCCTGAGTGAGGCTTGCATCTTGAGAGAACACAGATTAATCTTTTTAAGTGATAATGAGTAAGAATTAAATGCAGGTACACTAATGAGTTCACTCTAGTTCAAGCTCAGCCCTTGTTTCAATCTTTGTTTTGAAAAGAAGTACAAAACTGTTAACAGCTGATGTCGTCAAAGCAAATAAAGGTAACGCAGACATCATCTTCTCTGGGAGACTTTGGCAGAATAGGTACCATGGAAACAATCTCTCAGCAACAAATTTGTGCAAATTGGGAAATAACTCTCCTGTCTACTTATCCTTTTTACTAAGGCATTTGTGTTTTGAGATAATTTAATTTCTCCCTTGACAACACCCCAGGAGTAAAAATATAAACTACTCTACTATATTTGAATTTGAAAGGAAGAATATAGAATCCTGGATTTTGGTTGATTAAGTAATCAATTGTAGCACATTCATTTTTTTATAGGAGAAAAACAAGTCCTTATGTCTAATGGCCAGGGCAGAGTATGTTATTGGTAAAATCTTCTGAGAAATAAAAGATGCCTACTCTTTGCAGAGACTGTATTCAACAAGAAGTGTAAGCCAAAGAAATTATTAATGAAATGAGGTATATTCAGTTACTTAACTTTTATTTTTATTATTTTCTAAAACCCTTATCTTATGAATCTTCTTTCTTTATATAAAGTGTACTGTTAAGCCTGCTGAGCATATACAGGGGGAGGGGAGGTCTCTCTCAATCACAGTCATAGAGGAGGAGAGTAGGGGTAAAGTCGGAGGGAGGGAGGAATGGGAGGATACAAGGGATGGGATAACAATTGAGATGTAATATGAATAAATTAATAATATATATACATGTATATAAAAGAAGTAGCCATACCATAGAAATTCTAATGAAAACATTTAAAATGTATAGATGTATCAGAGTCGATAATTACAATACTATACTAAGTCTTCGGGAAAAAAACAAATATTTCTAATTAAATGTAACATGAAGCAATGAAAATTATATCACAAAACAGAATTTTGAGTTGCAGTTTCTGAATCATTACTGCATGAATAAATGTTTCCTCCAATTTCATATCATCCAACTGAATGTACTTTATTGACTTTAATTGATTTTTTTTTACATAACATGCATTTTTCATGTGAGCAAATGCCATCTGTTGAAAGGAAAAAAATTCTGGAATGCTCTTTTAGTTTGTGTGATTCTGATAAGCAGTTCCAGAATTGCCACTGGCATATTAGCACTGAAAAAAAAAAAATGAAAGGAACATTGTAGAAAGTTAAAATCGAAATTATTTTATAAGTTAATTTACTTCATCTTTGTGAAAGTATAATGAATTTAGACCAGTAGCTCAGAGTACATTTATTTAGAAATATTTTATATTAAATATGTAAAGAAAAAATTGTAAGTCCTAATGATTTCTTGGACTATGCAAGGTTTTGTGAGAAAAACATGACAGGGTCTTATCCCAGCTACATGATGTTTTGATCATCTGAAATAAAGAGGAGTCAATTCTGGGAATATATGAATCTGTGTAACATATCGAAGCTGTGATGAGACCGTGCAAGCTGATTCTGTAGAAGTGTACAAAACCATCCTTTGAGATAGATCAGGAAACTATCTGAATATTTGTTCTTTAAAGGATATGTAAAAGAAAGTGGAAGTAAGCAAAAATGAAAGCTTTGAGGAAGCAAAGCAAGCTGAGTCCCGCACATAGAAGATGACACCTGAAAGGAATTTGAAGCCAACAGCAACAATATTTACAGAAAAATCACAGGGTAGTAAGACAAAGCCAGCAGCCCATATAATCATAACTTCTACTAGAGAGCTCAGAGCTACATTATAGATTTCTATTTTTTGAAGTATAAGTAGCCACATAAGATGTGATTTGTATTTTTTAAATTCCTGAACATGGTGTAAATCAAAAGTTTTGAAGTAAATCAAACCTATGTGCAGGTAATCAAAAGGCTTTGGTGCATGAATCATTTGACTTAAGAAAGTTATAGATCAGGGCATCTAGAAGAGAATCCTCAAACATTGTATTGATGTACTGGAGAATCAAGGCTCCAGAGAGTGGTGACAATGTTATTTCTGGCTTTTGTTACTGAGGAAAATTAGTTTTCTTTATTAAGAGTGGGTCTGTGCTAAGAGACCATGACTTCACTAAGGTTCTCTTGAGTCTGGTCTTCCTTTGACTCAGTCTGTGATTCAAAATAGCTCGTGGTCTATAGATTCACATGCATACTAAAAGCAGATTATTTAGGACTGCCCATGGGAATTTTCTAACCAAAAGAAAGTGAATGAATAACTATTTTTAGCTGATGATACAGAAATGCTATTAGTGACATGTTCATCTTGAGGTAGTTTAATAAAATTGCATGTTAAAGTCTATCTTTAGACATATATTTAATAAATATGACTAAAATCTGTGTGTTCTCAAATTATAGTGGATCTTATTTTATGTTTAGGAGAATGATGAAATTGATGTTAAAAGTATAATATATCTCTGATATTTGATAAAATACTACTACATTAAATTATGAAATATATATCAGCATAAAATGTCTCAGTAAAGAAAGGGAGATTTTATTGTTTTAGTGGATACCGAAAATTAATTCAGATTTCAGAAGGACTATGATATTTATATTGTTATACATTTATCTAATATGTTTGTAAGATTGTAGCAGTAATAAAAGTTAAGAATATTCCTTGGGTATTCTGTAAGAATTGGTTTACATGGGAAATTTTTGCATAGTATTACTATTCTCTGATAAATTTAAAATTAGAGTCCCCATTAGAGTTACAAGATGCAGGCTTAAACACTTTCCACAAGCAAGTAGGATCAATTCTACATAGACTTAAGGATTAAAAAGGGTTAATGGAAGAAATTACCCCTCTACTAGATTTATGTTAACATCTTCTCATTTCCCCTAAATGAATGAAAATTTGCATTTAGTGCATTGATACAATATAATTTAGGTCCACTTGAATGTTGACCTAATTACTTGTTTTGCTGCCTTCCACTATCAATTTAGCTTCTTTTCTCATCTAAGGCTACAATTAATCAGTGTTGTGTTCTTTCCATAATCATCATCTTACAGAAGTGCTCCATATTGCCTCCTCCCTCTTCTGCCCTATTCCATTCTTTCTCCTCCCACACCATCTGAACACAACTTACCAGGTCTCATCAGGATATCCTGCACTTTCTTCCTTGTGTGCTCACCTGTATACAAATGACAAACATTCTAAAAAAGAAATAAGGGAAACTACAACATTCACTAAAGCCACAAATAATACAAAGTATCTTGGTGTGCCTCTAACCAAACAAGTGAAACTCTTGTATGAAAAAAATTTCAAGTTTCTGAAGAAAGAAACTGAAGAAGATACCAGAAGATGTAAATAGCTCCCATGCTCATGGATTGGGAGGATGAACATAGTAAAAATGTCCATTATAGCAAAAGGAATCTACAGATTCAATGCAATCCACATCAAAATATTTACAACAATTCTTTAGAGACCTTGAAAGGTCAATTCTCAACCTCATATGAAAAAAAAAAAGCACAGAATAGATAAAGGAATCATGTACAATAAATGATCTTCTGGAGGAACAACAATAATAAAAATGGAATAGTGATGGCACAAAATTAGTCTGGTTAATCAATGGAATTGAATTGAAGAACCAAAAGTAAACTCCACTCCTATGGACAAAGAAGCCAAAACCATACAATGAAAAAAGATACCATCTTCAACAAATGGTACTGGTCTAACTGGATGTGTACATGTAGAAAGATGCAAATAGAGCCGTATGTATCACCCTTCCCAAAACTAAAGTCCAAGTGGATTAAACACCTCAACATAAAACGAATGACACTAGATCTGTTAGACGAAAATGTGGAAAAGAGCCTTTAACTCGTTGGCACAGGAGACAACTTCCTAAACAGAACACCAACAGTTCAGGCTCTTAATAAATGGGACCTCCAGAAACTGAAAGCTTTTTTAAGGCAAAGGACATTGTCAACAGAACAAAGAGGCAGTCTACAGACTGCGCAAAGATCTTTACCAACTCTACATCTGACAGAGGGCTAATATCCAAAATATGTAAGGAGCTCAAGAAACTAAACATCAACAAGGCAAATAATCTAATTTTTAAAATGTGGTATAGAGCTAAACAGATAATTCTCAAGAAAGGAATATCAAATGGCTGAAAATAACTTAAATAAAAACTCCTCCATTACTTGTGTGAGTACAAACTTGTACAACCACTTTGGAAATCAATCTGAAAGTTTCTCAGAAAATTGTGAATATGCTACCACAAGACCCATCTATACCACTCCTGGGTATGTACCAGAAAGATGCTCCTACATAAAACAAGTACATTTGCTCAATTATGTTCATAGTAGATTTATTCATAATAGCAAGGATCTGGAAACAACCTAGATGTCCCTCAACCAGAAATGGCTATAGAAACTGTGGTACATTTACACAATGGAATATTACTCAGCTACAAAAAACAAGGAAATCTTCAAATTTTCAGGCAAATGGGTGGAACTAGAAATGATCATCTTTGGGAGGTAATCCAGACCAAGAAAGACACTCATGGTATGTACTCACTTATAAGTGGATATTAGCCCAACAAAAATGTCCTCTGAGAGACTCCACGAAGAGGAGAATCTGAGTAGATGCTGGAACTAGCTGCTGGATTCTAGGTGGAAACTGAGTGTGGTATGGACGAATGGGTGGATGGAAGGATGCAGAGGATTCAGCAGCCTCACAAGGAGACCATCGAGGACCATCGATCTGGACCCAGAGAGACCTGTACAAACTGTTGCACAAACCAAAGACACTGTGATCCTAGACCCCTGTTCAGAAATAGACAATGGACAACTCATTCTCCATGGTTGTTGTGGGAGCACAGACTGCCTCCGACTTGAACTCTGGTAGCCCCAGTTTGATCACTTCCCTTTGATGGGGAGGCCTGGCATTCACCCAGAGGAAGGGGAAGCAAGCTATGTATATCAGAAATGGTAGGCTGTGGCCATACAGTGTGGGAAGAGGTCCCTTCCTGTCAGAGGTCTAGGGAAGGAGAATAGGGCAGAAGAGTAAGGGAGGGTGGGAATGGGAAGATACAACAGAGGCCATAACAATAGGGATATGATAGGAATAAATTATAATAAATTAAAATTTAAAATACTCAACATCCTTAGTCATCAGGGAAATGCAAAATATTAACACTTGTTAGTGCTAATGTTACAGTATTCCCTCTAGATTTTCCATGCCAAAGAGCTGGAGATTATTCCTCACTTTCTGTTCTATCTGAATCAGTGTATCTGGCCTTATGTTGTGGTTTTTCATCAATGTGGAATTGAGTTTCATTCAATCTGATAGTAGAGACCTATCTAGATTCTTCTACATGAGGTCATCCAGGTTGATCAGCCCCATATTTTGAAGATTTTGACTTTATGTTTATTCCACTGTGCATTTTTAGTTGCTTTATTAAAAACTGGGTGTCCTTATGAGTGGACTTACATGAATAAATTTATTTAACTTTGACTGTATTGATGAAAGTGTCTGTTTTATTTGTTTGTTTTGTTTGCTTGTTTGTTGTGTTCTGTGCCAGCATCAGGATGTTTTTTTTTTATAACTACAGCTCTATAGTTAGGGAATGGTTATATAGCCAGGAATTGTGTTGTTATTCAGGATTGATTTTGCTGAAAACATTATTTGAGCAAAGTGTCAGGTTACAAAATGGGGAAAGACTTTTAGAAGCCAAACATCTGATAGAGGGCTAGTATCTAAAATATAACACACACACACACACACACACATGCACACGCGCACACACACACACACACACACACACACACACACACACACACACTACCCAAACATCAAAAATTGAAATAATTTAAATGGGCAAATTCTAAGTCGGGAGTTCTCAGTAGAGAAATGCAAAATAGGTTAAATAAGTGTTCAACATCTTTAGTCATCAGGGAAAAGAAAATCAAAACTACTTTGAGAATTCATGTTACTAGTCACAATGGCCAAATTAACGAAAGAAAAGACAGCTTATGCTGGAGAAGATGCATATTAAAGAGAAAACTTTTCAACTGCCAGTTGACTGCAAACTCGAGCAGCCACCATGGAAATAAGTGTGGCATTTTCTCAGGAAGTTGGGTATTGATCTACCTCAAGGTATAGCTATACCACTGTTGGGCATTCACATAAAAGATTGTGCAGAGGTGTTCAGCTATCTTGTCTGATGTCCTGTTCACGGTAACTAGAAACTAGATTCAGTATTAATTTCTGTCAACTGATGAATAGAGCATTACTCAGCCCTGAAAAATAAAATGCAATTTGCAGGTAAATTGATGGATCTAGAAAACAATCATCCTGAGTAAGGTAATCCAGACATTAAAATATAAAGATGGTCCATATTCACGTATATTTGGATGTTAGATGATAAGTTTTCAATAAACAAGGTACAATCTGTATAACCACAGAGAGGTTACGTATAAAATAAGGGGCTCCATTGTGTATGCCTACCCCAAGTAGTAAAAGAATAATAGGCAGTTAGAAATTGACCGATGGGGGACTGGGACAGCCCGACAGTCTGAAAATATAGATTGTCCAAAGTGGGCTGTCTCCATTGAATCTCTCCTCTCAGAGCTCAGAGCTCAAAGTCTACTCTGTAGAAAAGAAGGGAGAAGTATAACACCCGGGGGGTGGTGGGGTGCACCTCCCAATCATGGACTACTAGATACAGCACAAAATATTCACATATAAACCCACAGAGACTGTGGTAGAAAACACAGGTCCTGGAGTAGATGTCCATCAGAGAAGTGTAGACCCATCCCCCTTCATAATCCTCGGGAGCTATATCTATTTGAAAACCATTTAGAAATGAAAAATTAATGTTGTTCAAGAAAGTCACTTGGGAAGCAAACTACTCATAAGGGTAGGTCACCAAAATCACAAACTTTGGTTCTTTGGAGATTCATTGTCTCAGAATTCTGTGTCATGGAGTTACTCTTTTGTGTATGGTATCCTTTTTTTTTTTTCAGTAAAAGAAATAAACATATTTTAATGTCTGGAAAGAACAGAAGATACCAAGAAATCAGGACCTTCTAGCCACAACAGGGGTGGTGCACATATGAGCTCAGGTAGATCAATGTAAAAATTTCATTTGAACCACCTGCTCTAAGCTGCAGAGAACATTATGAAATAGGAAGACAGAATATATTTCAACCACAAAATATGGTTAATGGCTATAAAAATCAGTAAACCCTTGTAGTCATTATCCCACATAAAAAGTAGTTGTTCCCACACAGAACTAGTATTACTAATAATCAGTTGTGAATGGGAAAGAATATTACAGGGCCCACAACTCATTTATGAAATATTGGCTTTGCACAGAATCTAGGAATATGGGAGGCACTGGCTTTAGTTCTCTACTATCTACTGACTCAGCCAGTACAACAGGGAGGACAGGCTTTACAGTCAGTGTGAGAGCCTGACTCAATTATTAGTATGGAGAGTTAGAGAAGAAGACATCCACATCAAATCTTCCCCCCAAAACATGTGCATTGGTGTCTGCACACACACACACACACACACACACACACACACACACGCACACATATACACACAGACACACCATGTATGATAGAAAGAGTGACAGTGACCGAGAAATTAAATATATGTAATTTAAAAAATAAAGATATCCGATTTTGAGAGCTCAGTCTTCATATACTAATTACACATCAAATATCCACCCTTCAAATTGCATCTTAGAGGATAATAGGCTTTGTGTTAGGAATTTAAGAAAGACATAATATCAAGTTTGTATAAAGAAAAGTAAACATTGATAACTATTTTTATTCATCTAGGCTATGAGCCTTTAATACTCCTGTACACATATTTTCCAGAAAATTCTGGGATGTAATTCTGTGCAGGGAAATTGCTATATAAAATGAACCAAAGGGATAGGCTACCATTGAGAGACAATTATGCAGTGGCTACCTAGAAAAAAATCATTCAGCAATTGGGGATCTCACATAGGCATAGTTAGCAACTGTATTTGATAGGACCTTTAACTTAGATGTTCAAACTTACCCTGCAGATAAATTAACACTTAAAAGATATGACACCAGGGAGATTCCAAGATGGCGCCGACCAGTAGGCACCATAGCTGATCTTCTCTGAGGAGACCAGGGACTTGAATGGAACCACAGACTGCTGGATTTTGAGAACTGTAGGTGAGTGGGGCCCCAAACTCCGCAGACCACCAGGGGGTCCAACCCCAGGACAAGCGACAGCCCCGAGGGCTAAACGCACTCCCCAAACTCTGAAAAGGAATCCACAATCAAGCTGTAGCCAGCACAAAAAACCCAAATTCACCATTTGGGGAGGAGATTTTCCGGAGCCCCAAGCCTGAGGAGTCTCAGCGAATAGGGTGAAACTACCATTGATCCTGTACATCCACACCGCGCCAAACTGCGGACGGCACCTGCCTAACCCGGGTGGAAACACAGGTGGCGAGTCTCACCAAAACCAACTAGATCTGGGGACCGCATCCGCGTCCTGCGCTCAAGCTGAAGCCAGACACAAAGGATTAACCCTGCAAACTGGGGCAGTTAGCAACCGGCGTGGTCTGCTCCCACAGCCCAGTGGGTCCGCCCACGTTATAGGGAGCCGAGGGTCACGCTTGCAGGGACTAACTACTGCCCTAAAGGGAACTGGCAGTACTCCGGCAGCAGATTCACGCCAGCGGTCTGAACCGCCTTTGGCGCCAGCTGCGTGGCCCGACTGCCGGCAATCCCCAAACAACTGAACTAACTGGGTCCATCTTTGTGGGCCCGCGACAGATCCACCCAGGTTATCGGGAGCTGTGGGTCTTACTGGCAGTGAATAACTGCTGCCCTAAGGCGATGCACTCTGCCTTTCTCTAGCAGAAAGGGAAAATACAGGAGATTTGTCGCCAGCCAAGGGGACGAGCTGCTGGCTCTGACTGGGCTCTACCTGAACAATAGACCTAGCAGGGGTCATTCTTGCGCGCCCTCGTTAGGACCGCCCACTTTATCCAGAGCTGTGGGCCTTGCTGGCAGGGAATAACTGCTGCCTTAAAGCGTCTGGGAGCGGTCTAAGCTGCTTTTGTCCCCAGCCACGGGGACGAACTGCTGGCTCTGACTGGGCTCTCCCTAGCTGTATCCCACAATATAGGGAGCTGAGGCTCATATGTGCAGGGTATAACCGCTAATTTATAGCAAGCTGGGAGTGGCCTGGCATACAGGGGCGTGGAAACTGCCACCTCCTCAGATACTGCCAGTGGCCTGAAACCGTATGGTTACAGGCACAGATCCTGTAATCTCCAACAGGCAGATCCTAGCTGTGTCAGCTCCTGCAGACCCAGCAAGAACTCCCAAATTCATGGGAAAGGCTGGACGCTCCTACAGAGTGTAGAGGCAGAGCTAAAAGACAGCTACAACCCAGAAGATCTGATCCACCTGGGGTCTTGGCTACAAAGCAACAGGAAAGACAGACAGCTGGGATCAACCTACACAACCAGAGAGCTTGTGTGCTGACCTTACTCTAGATCCCAATACTGCTGACTTGAGATACAGCAGTAAGGGGAAAAGGCCCAAACAGAAACCTACTTCGCGGGACTCAGCCTGGAGCCTAAGGTGTTGAGAAAAATCTACAGGAGTAGAATCTGAATCACCAGCCTGGTCCAGGGAAGTACTCCCTGTTCCCCACAGGTAAGGGCACCCTACCTATAAGCAGACATCAACTATCCACTCCCAAACAGGGAAGGTCACTACAAACCACCTCCCAACATTAGATTCACCAAAATGACAAGGGGACAACGAAAGAATGCTAACAAAAACCAAAACAGGATGGCATCTCCAGATCCCAGCAATCCTAATGAAAACAACCTGGAGAACCCAACAACAATGGATATACATGAAAACCACCTCAAATCCTTAGTAAGTAAGATGATATTGGAAGAATCAAATAAATTTTGTAAACAAATGCAGGAGGAAGCAAACAAGAGGGCTGATGACTTAAAAGAGTCATATGAAGAGGCATTTGAAGAATTTCAGAAAAACACAAATAACCAGATGAAGGAAATTATTAAAACAGTTCAAGACCTGAAGATAAAAATGGAAGAAATCATAAAAGAACGCACGGAAGAAAAACGCGATCGAGAAGCATCAGAAAAGAAAGCAAACATCTCAGAGGTGGCCTTATCTAACAGATTGCAAGAAATGGAAGAACGAATATCAGGACTTGAAGATACAATCGCACAATTGGAAACAATCATCCAGGATAATGCTAAATCTGAAAAGTTCCTGACACAAAGCGTTCATGAAATAAAAGACAACATGAAAAGACGAAACTTGAGAATAATAGGGATAGAGGAAAGAGAAGGTAACCAACTCCACAGCCCAGAAAATATCTTTAACCGAATAATAGAAGAAAATTTCCCCAATTTGAAGAAGGAGATGCATACGAACATACAAGAGGCCTACAGAACACCAAATAGAATAGACCCAAAAAGAAAATCTTCCCGCCACATAATAATAACAACACAAAATATACAGAACAAGGAAAAAATATTAAAAGCGACAAGAGAAAAAGGATGAGTAACATATGAAGGCAAACCTATCAGAATCACTCCTGACTTCTCAGCAGAGACCATGAAAGCCAGAAGGGCCTGGACAGAGGTTCTGCAAACGCTAAGAGAACACAGATACCAGGCAAGACTACTATATCCAGCAAAATTATCAATAACCATTGGAGGTGAAGACAAGATATTCCATGACAAAAACAAATTCACACAATACCTAGCAACAAATCCGGCTCTACAGAAGTTACTAGAAGGAAAACTCCACCCCAACCGGTCAAACTACAACCAAAAATACATAAGAAATAAATAACTACACCATTGCAAAATCACAACTTCACAAAAACTCAATTGTTATAAATACCAAAAATGAAGGGACTTACCAACCACTGGTCATTAATATCTCTCAACATTAATGGTCTCAACTCTCCAATAAAAAGACACAGACTAACAGAGTGGATGCATAAACACGACCCAACATTCTTCTGCATTCAAGAAACACATCTCAACCACAAGGACAGACATTGCCTCAGAGTGAAAGGTTGGGGAAAAATATTCCAAGCAAATGGTCACAAGAAACAAGCTGGGGTAGCTATTCTAATATCTAATAAAATAGACTTTCAACCAAAATTAGTCAAAAGAGACAAGGATGGTCACTTCATACTTGTCAAAGGTAAAGTCAACCAGGAAAACATCACGATTTTGAACATCTATGCTCCGAATACAAGGGCTCCAACATTTGTAAAAGAGTTATTTACAAAGCTTGCCCCATTCATCGATACCCACACATTAATAGTGGGAGACTTCAACACCCCACTTTCACTCAAGGATAGGACTTTGATTTCAAAACTAAGCCGGGAAATAACTTCATTAACCAATGTCATGAATCAAATGGATCTAACAGATATCTACAGAACTTTCCACCCAAACGCAAAGGAGTATACCTTTTTCTCAGCACCCCATGGAACGTTCTCTAAAATTGATCACATAGTTGGTCACGAAGCAAACCTCAACAGATACAAGAAGATTGAAATAATACCTTGTATCTTATCAGATCACCATGGTCTAAGGCTGGAATTCAACAACAATAGAAATAACAAAAAGCATACCAACACGTGGAAACTAAACAACTTTCTACTTAATGACACATGGGTCACGGGAGAAATAAGGGAAGAAATAAAAGACTTCCTGAAATTCAATGAAAATGAGGGAACAACATACCCAAATTTGTGGGACACATTGAAAGCAGTGCTAAGAGGAAAATTCATAGCACTAAGTGCCTTTAAAAAGAAAATGGAGTCATCCCACATAAACAACCTAACAACACATCTGGAAGCCCTAGAAAAAAAAGAAGCAGAAACACCCAAGAGGAGTAGACGCCTGGAAATAATCAAACTCAGGGCTGAAATCAATAAATTAGAAACAAAGACAACAATCCAAAGAATCAACAAAACCAAGAGCTGGTTCTTTGAGAAAATTAACAAGATAGACAAACCGTTAGCCAATCTAACTAAAAGACAAAGAAAAGCTATCCAAATTAACAAAATCAGAAATGAAAAGGGAGACATAACAACAGACACCGAAGAAATACAAAGAATCGTAAGGACCTACTTCAAAGACATTTATGCCACAAAATTTGAAAATTTAAGGGAAATGGACAAATTTCTCGACCGATTCCATTTACCAAAATTGAACCAAGACCAGATAAACAAATTAAATAGCCCTATTTCGCCTATAGAAATAGAAGCAACCATTGATAGTCTTCCAACCAAAAAAAGCCCAGGGCCAGATGGTTTCAGCGCAGAATTCTACCAGTCCTTCAAAGAGGAGCTAATACTGATACTATTCAAGCTATTCCGAAAGATAGAAATGGATGGAATATTACCAAACTCCTTCTATGAGGCCACAGTCACATTGATACCTAAACCCCACAAAGACCCAACAAAAAAAGAGAATTTCAGACCAATTTCTCTTATGAACATTGATGCAAAAATACTCAACAAAATACTCGCAAAGCGAATACAACAGCATATCAAAGACATCATTCACCATGACCAGGTAGGCTTCATTCCAGGAATGCAGGGATGGTTTAACATACGGAAATCCATCAATGTAATCCACCATATAAACAAACTGAAAGAGAAAAACCATATGATCATCTCTTTAGATGCAGAAAAAGCATTTGACAAAATCCAACACCCATTTATGTTTAAAGTTCTGGAGAGATCGGGAATACAAGGCACTTTTCTAAACACAATAAAGGCTATATATAGCAAACCAATAGCCAACATTAAATTAAATGGAGAGATACTCAAGGAAATCCCTCTAAAATCAGGGACCAGACAAGGCTGCCCACTTTCCCCATACCTCTTTAATATAGTTCTTGAAGTTCTAGCCAGAGCAATAAGACATCAAAGGAGATCAAGGGGATCCAAATGGGAAAGGAAGAAGTAAAATTATCCCTATTTGCAGATGATATGATAGTGTATATAAGTGACCCCCAAAATTCCACCAGAGAACTCCTACAGCTGATAAACACCTTCAACAAATTGGCAGGATACAAAATAAACTCAAAAAAGTCAGTAGCTTTCCTATATACAAATGACAAACAGGCAGAGGAAGAAATTAGAAAAATTACTCCCTTCACGATAGCCACAAGCAATATAAAATATCTAGGAATAACCCTAACCAAGCAAGTGAAGGATTTATTTGAAAAAAACTTTAAACCTCTGAAGAAAGAGATTGAAAATGACATCAGAAGATGGCGGGATCTACCATGTTCGTGGATTGGAAGAATCAACATAGTAAAAATGGCCATCTTACCAAAAGCAATTTACAGATTCAATGCAATCCCTATCAGAATACCTACTAAACATTTTGAAGATATTGAAAGAACAATTCTCAACTTCATATGGAGAAACAAAAAGCCCAGAATAGCACAAACAATCCTTTACAATAAAAGATCCGCTGGAGGAATCGCCATACCTGATCTCAAGTTGTACTATAGAGCAACAGTAATTAAAACAGCATGGTACTGGCACAGCAATAGGCTAGTGGATCAATGGAATCGAACTGAAGACCCAGAGATGAATCCACACACATTTGCTCACCTGATTTTCGACAAAGAAGCCAAATCCATTCAATGGAAAAACGACAGCATCTTCAACAAATGGTGCTGGTCTAACTGGATATCTACATGTAGAAAAATGCAATTAGACCCCTATTTGTCACCATGCACAAAACTCAAGTCCAAGTGGATTAAAGACCTCAACTTAAAACCACAGACATTAACCCAGTTAGAGGAAAAAGTGGGGAAGAGTCTGGAACTCATAGGCACAGGAGACAACTTCCTGAACAGAACACCAACAGCCCAGGCCTTAACATCAACAATTAATAAATGGGACCTCATGAGGCTGAGAAGCTTCTGTAAGGCTGGTGACACTGTCAAGAGAACAAAGCGACAGCCTACAGACTGGGAAAAGATCATCACTGACTCTTCATCTGACAAAGGTCTAATATCCAAAATATATAAAGAACTTAAGAAATTAAACACCACCAAACCAAATAACCCAATAGAGAAATGGGGCGCAGAGCTAAACAGAGAATTCTCAACAGAGGAATATCAAATGGCTGAGAAACACTTAAAGAAATGCTCGACCTCCTTAGTCATCAGAGAAATGCAAATCAAAACGACACTGAGATTCCATCTTACACCCATCAGAATGGCTAAGATCAATAACTCAACTGACACCTCATGCTGGCGAGGGTGTGGAGAAAGAGGAACACTCCTGCATTTCTGGTGGGAATGCAAACTAGTACAACCACTTTGGAAAGCTATCTGGTGCTTTCTCAGAAAAATGGGAATAGGGCTTCCTCAAGACCCAGCTATTCCACTCCTTGGAATATACCCAGAGGATGTACTACCACACAACAGGGACATATGCTCAACCATGTTCATAGCTGCCTTATTCATAATAGCCAGAACTTGGAAACAACCTACGTGTCTCTCAACAGAAGAATGGATAAAGAAACTGTGGTACATTTACACTATGGAATACTACTCAGCTATTAAAAACAAGGAATTTCCAAAATTTGTGGACAAATGGATTGAACTAGAAATTGTCATAATGAGTGAGTTCACACAGAAGCAAAAAGAGCTAAATGGTATATACTCACTTATATCGAGACACTAGTCCAAGGTGTACGTCCCCATGAAAAACTGTACCTACCAGAATAATGGGTAAGAGGGGAGGACATCCTATTGAAACTTTAGGTGTGAGAAGTCTGGGAGAAAGAGGAAATGGAAGGATCCAGTGGGTCCTGGAAAACTACAGGAGAGTCTGGGCCCTGGGGTCCTCCACAAACTGTGGCAACAGCCAAGGAAAAAATAGGCAGTAAAAACCTTGAACCCCTACCCAGACTAGCCGATGGGCGGGACATTCTCCACTGTTGAGTGGAGAAGGAGATCTAACTCTCACACAAACTCTGGTGCCCCATATTTGATCATGTCCCTTGGATGGAGATGCCTGGTGGCACTCAGAGGAAAGATAATAGGTCACCAAGGAGAGACTTGATACCGTATGAGCATATTCAGGGGGAGGAGATCCCCCTCAGACACAGACATAGGGGAGGGGAGTAGGGGGGGGAAGTGGGAGGAAGGGAGGGATGGGAGGATACATGGGATAGGCTAACAACTGAGATGTAATATGTATAAATTAATAAAAATGTATTAAAAAAAAAGATACGACACCAGTTAAAAGGACAATTTCCTTAATTCTTTTAGTCTTGAAAAGACCTCAAAGAAAGAATGGAAGTGCCTCTATTATCATCCTTCTCCTTGTGGCAACACCTAATTCTAAATTTATATCTTTCATGGTATTGTGATACTGGCACTGTATAAAGGCAGAGCTGGACCTTTCCTTGCTTAATGCTTATGACTGCCCTTAGCTGAATAATTGAGAGCTATTGACTACTGAAGGGTACAGCTCCCATGAATGCTTCTGAGATTGTCTTTTCCCTTTTAAGTCTACACAGCATGAGCAATAAAGATGTAAAGATGAATTTTTCCTGTCCTAATTTTTGACCCTTATACTACAAAGGTGATTTCAATCCTTAGCATCAGTTCTGCTGATGCTTTGCAGTTAGATAAGCAGTGGTTTCGTAAATAAGGGAGAGCTCTATTTCAAGTTTGTGGCAGTTCTTCAGTTACATTTTAAAATATCATCTCGAAGTCTTGAATATTAGTTTCTGAAAAAAATATCTAATTCACATGCTATGTAAAAGGCAATTAAATAACCATGCCTCCAATAAGATGGAACAGCAATAACAATGTTCATGTTACTAGATCTAAGCTACAAGTAAAGGAAAAGAGAGACAAATGTAACAGAAATGGAATCATCTAAGCCAAAAACAAAGTGATAGGTACAGAAGGACTACAATTTATTAACACTATCAACACAAGAAAGCTGTATAGAAATTAATAATTCTCATACACTGAATCATTCAAGGGGAAGCATTATCGATGAAATCCTTCCAAATACTTAGTGCCAGACGTCAATAAAGAAAACAAAAAATAATTTGAATTAAGATCATCCAGAAGGCAATTTATAAAAGGCCACCATAAAATAGATAGTTTTATGATCTCCCTAATCATTATGTTGTCAAAAAATTGAATGACACAATTTTTGGTATTTTACATGATACATGTAATATGTGTTCATTTAATGATATATCTAATAAAAAAATGGGTCACTAAATTTAAATATGAGTTGTGTTGTTATATAAATCCTCATAAGCATATTCTATACTAGGCATTCCGAGATGTTTTAATTATATCAAAATTGAAATACATATCAAAATAATGCAGATAAAGTCTGCATATCAGATGCCTATATGTTAGCACTCTCCTGATCCAAAAGTTAGGGAATAAATTCTTCATGGTAAATATAAAAAACTCCACAATGGAAGGTTTGTTTCTTTAACAGTACAAGTATTCATTAACTATTCCTGTTTGTTTTGTAATACATGAGTTTTTGTTTGTAGAAAGTTATCGCTATTTCAGAATACAAATACAATCTAAATGATTATAACTCAAGTATTAATGTAACAGATTTTTTATGAATTTCAGATATTAAGAGTAATATTAGATATTTCAATAGTCACATTTTGAAGTAATATCTATGAATGTCATTAGCCAAATAGATTTCCTAGGTTTGCACACATTTAAGATATTGAATTGCAATGAATTTTGAAGTGAGAAATTATGATGACCTGTGCAGAACTTACACATGTATTAAAGGAATTTCTCTTAGCTGGATTTGATGAAATCCTTTGACATCTTAAATCAGTACTTTAGGAAATTTTACTTGGATAAATATTCACAAAGTTCTGCATTCCTCAAGGGCTCCTTCATTCTGTATTCCTTAATTTCCATACTGAAACACATGGGGCAATCATTTCAATAATACCCAGATAAACTCACTATATGAGAAGGTAATGATTTTATTTCAACCACATCTAGCAGAATATGACTGGCTTTTAGTGATCAAAAGTAAAGATATGCATCTCCTAGCTAGTGTAAAATAAGCTTGCCCTTGTTATAACCTCTATTTTCCTTTCGATCAGTGTAGTCTCACAGCAGAGCTGAATGAGAACTCGTGCTGAGCATCCTGAAATTTACCGTTCGCCTGCGTAGCTTTACCACCTTAGATAATTTCGCTTGATAAGTAAAGTGTAGAGAGAAAACAGAACTGAATGGACATACTTAGCCATTTTTTTTGTTTTGTTTTGAGAACGTCATATAGCATGGCATAGATAACAATGCAGAGCAGTATGTCCTTTACAATGCTGTGTGAAATGCTAAAGCTGATGGTTTTTAAACTGATGTTATATAAAAAAAGTTACATTTTTCAAGCTAATTGATCAAGTGATGAGGGGTTTCATCCCTAACTTTCATCTGTAAAAGTTATAAGAATCCACAGTGAATGTCACTAAATGTACCCTGTTAATCCTTTATCATAGTACATACTTCATGATGGCAATTCCCAGCAATTTACTTTTTGTTCTGGTCGGTCTTTATTATTTTTACGTACTGCACTTCTAATCTTACTCAATTTATTATAAACTATTATTATTGTCGCTGTTGTTGTTGTATTTTTCAGACAGGGGTTTTCTGTCCTAGATCTCACTCAGTAGACCAGGCTGGCCTTGAACTCATAGATCTGTCTGACTCTGCCTCCCAAGTATTGGGATTAAAGGCATGTGTATTTTTGGAAAATGAAGACCAGAAGAAGGGTTGGGAGACATGATGTAATAAAAGTATATATGATAAGAATATGCTATTTTGTACTATCACATTTGAAAGTTACATAAAATGTCATATCATTTAAATATAACAGTTTCCATTAATACATTAAAATTGAGGTTCTACCTTCAGAAGTATAGTATAGTTGTTACCACACATGAAACTTCATGGTCAACCTCAAATTAAAAATTGAAATGATTGCTCTGTTAGGATTTATTCTCTTAGTTAAAGACACTAAAATGACTGAAGTGATTACAATGCAAAAAGTAATCTAATTGAATAGATTGTTTTATAGAACAATTTGAAGTGTTCTTTCTGAGCTCTCATCAAATCTCCTTACAGATAATGACTTCCATGATTTTTGGGGATGTGTCTGGCGTTTTTCACTGAGATTTAAGGAGACAAATGTCTGAAGTTCACTCGGGAACAACTATTTACCTAGCAATAAATTCATCGGTTTATTCTATCCTTCATACTGAGCATCTGCCTGAATGGGGGTCCTAACTTCCCTCACTGAAGGATGTTTCATTTTTATTAACTGCAATGAAAAAGAAGTTAATTGTGACAGTTGTAAAGAATGGTGCCCATCCTTCCTCCCCATGCTCTTCTTGCTCACTTGCTGGAGCTTTCTCCCCCACTGCACCCCTGCCTCCATCCAACCCATTTCTCCCTCTATCTTTTTTTTTCTCTCTACAAGCCATATACTAAGATTTGTGTAATTTCAGAATGAATTCTTTTTCTTTTTTTTTCCTTTTATAAATACTTTATTGAGACATGATTACCATACTTAATGATTACAATTTTCAACCTGAAAAACTTAATTCATGTGTCTATTCATGAAATAATCCAGATACCATAGCAAACAAGTACCCTACTTCAAAAAAATTTTAATGATTATTAGTTATCTTTCTCTCTTGTCCAGACCGCTTCACATCTCCCACTGCTCAGACAAACATGCATAGGTTTTATTTTCCCTATAACTTTTTTTCCTAACCTGTAGTTTTACATGAATAGAATTCACCCACAGTGTTGGTATAGTAAATAGTTTTTCATCTCATTGCCATTTGAGATTTTACTGTAGGAACATAACACAATGAATTTACGCATTCTGTTCTTTTGAAAGAGATTGACTCTTTCATTGCTGCTATGAATCACTGCCATGCATTGTTTTGTTTGTTTTGGTTTTAGTTGTATATCTACAATTATTTTGAACATATAAATAAAGATGAATTTTCCTAGAGACTAAGTACATGTAGGATAAACTTCAGTAGTAACTTACAGTTGGTATTACTCTTTACGTAGATTCTGTGAAGGCATAGTGCATACATACATACAATGTTCTGGATAAGAAAAGTAACTTCCTATTGTTATCCTAAAATATTTCAGTGTTTTTTAGTCACTATTAAATTATTAACATTCTGCTGTCATTTGAAATGTCATTTATACTTGTTTTATGTAGGTAACAGAATGAATTCTTTTTCAAAACTACATTCTCAACTATGAAATGGGCACAAAGTAATTTTATTTTTTAATTAAATTTGAGGGTGTTTTTTATTTATTCACTAATAGGGGAAGGGCATTAAAACTATGCCAGTGAATTTATTTCCAAGTAAAATGATATTAGATCTCTCAAAACCATTGGAGCAAATTTTTAGTAAAAGCTTCTCAGGTTTGTAATAGATGTAGACCAAGCAAAAAGGAAAAAAAAATCAGTTATAACATAGTAATTTGAATGTTCTGCAGCCTTTTTTATTCTTTTTCAATCTTGTCAGCTTGATTGAACTGAGACATCTGTAGATTGCTACAGTACCCATATAATGGGCCTTGATTTCTAGAAGTCATTAGGTTACGAGGGCACTGACCTAATCAAATGACAAGTCTGTAAAGTGTGTAGAATATTTAAATGTGGGGAAATTGTTATGAAGGGCGTAGTTGGATGATATGGCTAGCTGTTTAATGCCTTTGAATTGTCCATCTTGGAAAAATTTCAATGTTGTCATTTCTTTGAGCTTCCTGGTTACCATTAAATGGGCTTCTTCACCCTTTGACTCCCTCTCTCCATCGTGCTTTGTTTCACCATGAACCATATACAGGGAAATCAAATGACCAAGGACTAAATCTCTGAAACCATGAGTGGAGCTAAAGCTTTCTACATTTATACTGTTTCTCCACAATATTTGTTACATGAATACAAAGTCAAAGAGCAGATTTCCTCTCCACACAAAAATAGGAACTGCTTCGGCCGGACATAAGTATTAACTTCCAGGCAACGAAAAAAATGATAAATATGAAGTAACAGCTACAATACATGAATAAACCATGATAACTGGCACAAGGATGATGACACTGCTAAAAAAAAATCAGAGATATTATAATTATGATAAATTAAGTATTTTAAAACATGAATATTCACTGACATGGTTTCCCATTTTCTATCAATATGAGACAGTGTTAGTAATTATGGACCTTTCTGCTTATGAGAGAGTTTATCTCTCCATAAGACAGCTGAGTTAGGGTGTTAGATCTATACTGTTTCTGGGTCATCATGTTCACACTTTGATCCAATTGTACAATGAAATTCTAATAAGTGTTGTCATGGATATATAAATAATTAGATGTCAGTGGGTCTTCAAAATAGCCTTTACTGTGTGTGGACATGCCTTGGGATGAATGTGTTACCTGCAATTTTGACTTCAACTCATTTTTCAGTTTTCAACCTGATGGAGGAGCAGTGATAAGCTCAGAGCAATAAAGGTCACCTTTCCTCCAAATGATTGCTTTCTATGTAATGTTTCAAATTTGTAAAACATAGCTCATGAAGTACTTATATACCATACTTCTGATACGTGGAAGAAATGTAAATTATTGATTTTACCAGAAACCATCCACAAGAGTGTGTGTGAGCCCTGGTACCATGGAAAGCAATAGAACAAAGATTTCATAAACATTGGGAGTTTTCATCCTACTGTATATATAAAAAGGGAAAAAAGAGTTTTACTTACAGTTCAGTGATGAGATGTTCAATATTTATATTTAAATAAATATTATAAGGAGGGAAGTAATAGAATTGGAATGAGAGGATAGTTCATCTGTGTTTCCAGATAGAAATTGCTAAATGTGAATAATCGACCAAAATGTCATAGCTCTCCAGTTTCCATTAGGACCAAATTGGTTTTGTAATGTAAAATTATACTCTTATTTTGCATGTGTGGGATAATTAATAGATAAGCAGAATTCATTTTCCCCTAAATACTTTATTTCTTTTGTACTGTTAATTACACAATTTTAAATTAAAAGTCTTGATTTTTAATATAATAATTTGGAGAGTGTGGTAAAGTTAAGCTGCAAGAGAAAGAACCAGCAATAATCCAGTAACTTTAAAATGATCAAAGTTTATTTCTCTTTCATGTTCTAAATTTAGATCATTACTTTTATAATTCTATGGGCTGATTATTAAAAAGGAAAACAAAAACCATACAGCTTTACATTTATAATCCTGTTTAATATTTATAATCAATTTTCTCCCAGTTATAAAATAATATATACAACATACTTGGGTACCATTTTCTTCTTTATACTTTATAAGGCAATACAATCGGTTTTGGAGTTAAGTTAAAATAAGAAATTAAAATCTAGAATAGGCCTATGTTGATATACATTTACTTATTACAATTTGTTGCATCTGCACAGTTTCGGCACAGATTACAGTGGAGAATAACCAACTTAGTTGTTTATTAATTATTACAGTATAGAAAATTTGCTCATGTATCTCTTCCTGCTCTCTCATCTTTACAACATAAATAATAACACTGTACTTGAAATTTTTCAGAATAGTAACAAAACCTGAGTACTCAATACCCAGTACTCAGTACTTTACAATAAAATTATAAGCACATGAAGATGAACTAAGCAATGAAGGAAGATATGATTTTCATTTTTTCCTTATCCAAAGTGTGCATCATATTTTGCTATGAATATCTTTTCAGGGATTTTATATTTTAAGATTTTGCACAATTTTTAATAGCTATTTGTTAATACAGAGAAACTAATACTCAAAGTGTGGCCAAAGGTATCTGATATGGCATGATGTTTGTAAAATAACATACCAACTCATGGGCAAGCTTGAATACTGGCAGATTCATCAGCTAGTATCTGCCTAAACAGGGTAAGCAAGTCCTCGTTAGATCCTGAATCACAATATGTCTGTCAGATATACTGGGCCAGAAGGCTGAAGATTATGCTCCAACATTATAGAGAGTTTTGGATGACTTATCAGGCAGCTAACTTTCTCTGTAATTTTTTTTTCACTTTGAAGGTTACTAGCCTGCACCTCTGGTAAACTTAGGTAATTAAGTTTTATTTCTTCTCAAGTTTCTGGTGGGGTTGAAGACCAGAGAGTTTAGCTTTATAATTAAGCTTAGTTGTTTAGGTGTAAGTTATTTTTAGGCCTAGATAGATGTTGTAAGTTGATAGAGATGAGGTATGATAAATATTGATTTTCATTCATACTTTTAGAGTCATCAATATAGTAAAGACGTTTCCTTCAGGGTTGCCAAATACAAATAACCAAAATATTGTGAATGTATCATTTATATAATTCCTGATTGTTTTGTTGTTCTTCTTGTTGTATGTAGTGCATTGTATTCATAAGTAAAACTGTAAAATTAAAAAAAAAATAGAATACAAACTGGATCTTATTGAACTTGATCTTTTCCATGGTAAAATTTAATTAACATCTCTGGGTCTCATTAACAGACCAAGTAAGTATAAATGATAACATACATTATTTTCTTATTCTTTGTTTAATAAAGCCAAACAATGTGACGAAATGCTTAGCATGATACTTAGAAACTGACAAATGTATCATCATCAATATCATCATCTTTTGACAAATCATTTTGATAGTGAGATATTCTATACTGTATAGATCCGCTAGGTCTATTTTATCTGCTTGTTCTTTGAACTTCCATTAACTTTTAAAATCCTTGTTTTCTATGTAGATATGTTTCATACCCTTTTATAATCCATCTGTTCTCACACGTATATAACTGCAATGAATGCCAAGTGGTGATTCATTCAAGTGATTTAGAAACTTCTTTAAATGTAAAATGAAGTAAGGCAATTTCTCATTGATAATTTCTCATGTTGTTCTTATTCACAGGGGATAATATTTAAAAAGGATGACACACATCAACCTTCACATTCACAATTTCCTTCAGAAGTCTTCCTCATTTGGATGGTTTTATTTGTTTATTTTTGCTTTTTAGTGCAGAGGAACACTTGTTTCAGGCATTGGTTCTGAGAGGCTCTACACAAGTGTTTCACAGCCTTCCTAATGTCTTTTTATATAGTGACCCCCAACCATAAAATTATTTTCTTTGATATGTCATATCTATAATTTTGCTACTGTTGTGAACTGTAACACAAATATCTGAGTTGCAGGATATCTGATATGCAATCCCTGTGAAACAGTCATTGACCCCAAAAGCAGGCACAATCACAGGTTGAGAACCATTACTCTCAGGACAATTATTTAGAGTCCTTGCAGTTTCTTTACAATCATTGTACTTTTCTTCATTTTCTCACTAATATTAGGAAACCAAAGGCAATGGAAGTGTTCAGAAATATATGGGCAAAGACTCCTAGAAATGGGGCATATAGAGCCTGAACCAGCCATCTCCTTTAACCAGATAAGCCTTCTAGGGAAGACATTGAGACACCAACCCATCAAGAAAACCTTACAGTCCCACGCCACAATTTATCTTACCTATAAGATGTGAAGGAATAAAAGATGGGTCAGAATTGGAGGAAAGGGACAAACAGTGACTGGACCAGGTTCAGACCAATATCTTTCCCTGAAACGATTAATAATATTCCATTATACTTGCAGACAGACACTTACCCTAACTTTTATTAGAGAAGCTTCACCCAGCAACTGATAGAAACTGATGCAAAGACTGACTGTCGAACATTAGGTGTAGCTTGGGGAATCTTTTGGAAGAGGAAGAAGAAGGAGGAAGAAGCCAGAGGGGTCAAGGTTCACCAGAAGAAAACCTACAGAAGTAACTAACTTGGTCTCATAGAGACTTAACTGCCAGCCACACAGAATGAATGAGATGGCCCTTGGTTCTTCATATATATGTAACTGCAGTGCAGCTCTGTCTTCATATGGGACCTTTTAAAGAGGAACAGTGGCTGTGTCTCTACATTGTCTGCCTCTGGATCCCTTTCCCCTAACTGGGTTGCCTTGTCTAGCCTCAATAGAAGAAGATGCATTCAATCGTATTGCAACCTGACATGTCAAGGCTGATTGATATCCACCATGGGAGTTCTCCAATTTTCAGAGGAGAAGACAGGTGGATGTGGGAGGGAAGAGGGGCTGAGATTAGAGGGAGGGACTGAGGAGAGGAGGGAGGGTAAACTGTGATCTGGATGTAAAGTAAATGACTTCATTAAAAAAAAAAAAAAGAACAAGTATGTGGTCTTTGACCTTATTACTACTGCTCAACAATTCTTTTTTAATTGACATAATTTCTTTGGAAAAAATCAGATCTGTCTTCCAAAGGATTTTGCTCTCTTCCGCATCATTTTGAGCATTCTTGAATGTTCATGTGTTACAATATGTTATTGCCTTTATTGCTGTCAGTTTAAAGCAAAATTGCCTTCAAAAGTTTATCATTCAAGTATTTGTCACATATCTGATTTCTATGTAGACATGTGCATTGAAGTAAAAAAGAGATTTATGTAAAATATGGTCCCTGGAGTTTGCATAGCAATAGATCTGAATCTATGAATCTATAGAGGGGTGTGTTCATGGGGGGTTTATCATACCTATAAAGTATATATTTGAGGTGTCTAATGTACTCACTTCTGAGAAGTGGTATGAAACTTGGATTTATCCCAAAGGACATCAATTTTCCTGACATTCACAATTTCTGAACATATTTCATACTTTATTGTTTTTACTACATTTAAAAGAGTCCTGGTGGCACTCAGAGGAAAGATAGCAGGCTACCAAGAAGAGACTTGATACCCTATGAGCATATAAAGGGGGAGGAAGTCCCCCTCAGGAACAGTCATAGGGGAGGGGAGTAAGGAGAAAATGGGAGGGAGGGAGGAATGGGGGGATACAAGGGATGGGATAACCACTGAGATGTAACAAGAATAAATTAATAAAAAAAGAGACATACACGATGAAATAAAGGTTATTTTATGCATGGAGTCTTTTTTCCCATTTTTAAATCAAATTGTGTTAAGAAAAATAGAAACAAGTGTATAGGTGCTTTAAAATAATATTTCATGAGCCTTTATTAACTATGATGTTAAGAATCCATTAATAATATATTTCTTCAGGTTTATTATGTTACTGCCTAGGCACTTATCGAATAATAATTTCAAAATGACCAGGTTTTGCTAGGCATTGTGGTGCATACCTTCAATCCCAGCACTCGGGAGGCAGAGGCAGGCAGATCGCTGTGAGTTCGAGGCCAGCCTGGTCTACAAAGCAAGCCCAGGACAGCCAAGGCTAACAGAGAGATACCCTGTCTCTAATCCAAAAAAAGAGAGCACATTTCCCTCATTGAACCATTTTTTTGAGGCAATTCATTTTTACATCAACATTTTGTCATAAAAATGGCTTGTACTAACTGCCTTTCATTCATGTATATTTATTGATTAACCAAAATATTATTATCTTTATTAGAATCCCATTACAACTCACTCCAAGAATTTTTCCACTGATAACAAATTCCATTTCCAAATTTCTTATAAAAATTGACATCATGAGAATTGATACAAGTTGATTCTTTAGTTCTACACTTGCGGACACACAGAGAGAAGTAAATAGTTCATCTCCTGTGCTCCCTTTGATAAAATTTATTCTCATTTTGGCATAATCTCCTGCATCAAATAAATATGCTGAACATATTGATTATAACATCTTTCTTTTTACTGTATTATATGTACATGAAAGGTAATATATACTACTAAACTATTCTTTGGGGATTCTTCCTAGTACTATGATAGCCATCTTTAGGTTATTTGTGGCTTGTGAAATTTATAGAGAATAATAAGAGTTCCGAAAGTCAAATTTGTCTGTTTTCCTAATAATTTATTATGGAAACCTGGCATTTTTGACATCTTAATGTACATTGGGGAAAATGGTTCTCATATAACCCTTTATTGTCTATAAAGCCAAACCAAAGCTTAGCTGTATTTCATTTACCTTGCTATCGTTTTGTTTATTAGTTGTACATGTTTTGTGGTGAGTGATCTTTTCTACAGCTCAGAGGAACCTCCAGATGAGTATAGTCTGTTATCCTCAACGGGCTCATCCGGCTTGTCAGGTAGAGCAAGGGTCATTAGAGAAAGAGCAATTATTGTATGTTCTTATGATTCATAGTTTCAGATTTATTCAAGTCACTTCTTCCATAGCTGGCTGGGTTAACGCAATTCAGCCATAAGAACATAACTTTATTAGAAATTATCATAATGAGTGAGTTCACACAGAAGCAAAAATAGCTAAAGAGTATATACTCACTTACATCGAGACACTAGTCCAAGGTGTACGTCCCTATGAAAAACTGTACCTACCAGGAAAGTGGGTCAAAGGGGAGGACACTCTACTGAGGCTTTAGGTGTGAGAAGCCTGGGAGAGTGAGGAAATAGAAGGATCCAGTGGGTCCTGGAAAACTACAGGCGGGTCTGGGCCCTGGGGTCCTCCACAAACTATGGCAACAGCCAAGGAAAATATAGGCAGTAAGCTTCGAGCCCCTACCCAGACTAGCTGATGGTCAGGACATTCTCCACCGTTAAGTGGAGAAGGAGATCTGACTTTCACATAAACTCTGGTGCCTCATATTTGACTATGTCCCTTGGATGGAGATGCCTGGTGGCACTCAGAGGAAGGATAATAGGTCACCAAGGAGAGACTTGATACCCTATGATCATATACGGGGGAGGAGATCCCCCTCAGTGACAGACATAGGGGAGGGGAGTAGGGGGGGAAGGGGGAGGAAGGGAGGAATGGGAGGATACAAGGGATGGGCTAAAAACTGAGATGTAATATGAATAAATTAATTAAAAAAGAACATAACTTTAATTTCTAGATCAGATTGAGGAAATGTCTAAAGTTTTTGTTCTAACCTATCTTAAGTACTCAAAGTAGGCATGAGAGGTGTTGAAAAAATCGAATATTATTCTTCAAGTACATCTATTATATCTAGAACAATGATATTTCACAAGGCTGTTACTCTAATTAGAGAAGGACAGATAATAATTGAAGCTACTTTTGGAAAACTTCAGTATGGTTGTAAGGATCATAATTTTAGAAACTATTTTTACTATTTTAAAACTTTTTAAATTCAGTACTATTGAAATAACACATAAGATTGTTACAAAAAAAGTAAGGAAATATTGAAAATGACAAAATGTTTGGAGACTATAGTTTTAATTCCCTAATTGAACTGCTAGGCACTTAGTATTTGAGATTATGATGTTAATGCCAAAACTTGGTCAACATTACAGTAACTACATTGTCACCTATGTTACTTGCTCTCCTGTACAGTGTTCAATTCACTAGATTCTCAAATTCATCAAGAATGAAAAGAAATCACATTGAAATATTGTATCCATGTGAGAGGGTACAGTGTCATATGGAAAAAAGTTTTTATTATTGTTTGATTGCAGACATTCTGTGAACACTGGATACATCAATATAATGCTTATATATAACATCAGGAGAGGAAAAATAACCACTGAACTAAACCTTTGGAAAAGCTGATATACATTTAACATTTTTATATATTCATAGTAGTCAGAATATCTCAATCTATTTGTATATTATAAAACTATCAAATTGACATTCTCATGACATAGTATAGTATACTTTGGGGAGTTCCCTCTCTTATATTTCAGTACAACTATTTACATAAAATATCTAAGAACTCTAATCATTACAATGTGTGATACTGTATCAAAATGTATTTCTTCTAACTAGGCTTAGGATCTTACTGTGGAAGCTCTCTCCATTTTTGTTCCTTAATTGACACAAGCCACAGATCTTGCTTTTCCTGTTTTACAATCAGACTGCCTTACTTTAGCATAAGATACATGAGTGTAAAGATGAGGTATTTATTTATTTTCTTATATATGGACTATCACACACACATACTTTTCACATGAATAAACATGTAAATAAAATTTCATTTAGAAACTCATCAATTAATGAATAAACCCCATTTCTTATCTATTACGAGTATCACAGTAACAACAAAAGGAACAAATAATGCAATAGAAATGGGAAAAAAATTCCACATGAGTAGATAATGCTGAAAAGAGGAACTTCAGTTGGTCTACAAAATGCAGAAAAACAGACCAAAATTATTAGTCACCAAAGAAGAGCATACTTACCTCAATACCAAAAACTAGGTAGGTAACCTCATCTCAGAAGTTGTTTATTAGAAAGATGGAAGAATAATTATCGGGTGGAAACCTGGAAATAAAGAGCACCTGCAGACTGTTGGTAGAGATATAGTTTAGTGTACACATGGAGAAATGTGTGAATGTGCTACTAAAAGCAAAGCACTGAAAGCATGTGATCCAGCTCTTTAAAGATATACCTGCACAGCTATGATTATGCTGTCTGCTATGCTTGCAGACAGGAGCCTTGAATAACTGCCTTCTGAGAGGTTTCATGCAGTAGCTGATGGAAACAGATGCAAAGAATAGGTTGAACTCAGGAAGTTTTGTGGAAGAGTGTGAGGATGGATGAAGTGAGCCAAAGGGGTCAAAGAAACCACAATAAGACCTACAAAGTAAACTAACCTGGACCCGTCAGGGTACACAGAGACAAAACTACTAACCAAAGAGCAAACATGGGCTGAACTTACTGGTAAATCCCCTACATATGTAACAAGCGCAGCTTGGTCAACATATGGGTCCCCCAAAATGGGAGTAGGAACTGTCTCTGCCTCTGTTGCCCTACTCTGGATCCCTTTCTTCTGCCTGGGCTGCTTTGTCAGCCTCAGTGGGAGGGGATGGACTCAGTACTGCTGTGACTTGACGTGCCATGTGGGCTGGTCACCCTTAAGGGCCTATCCTCTGAGAAGAACCAGACATTGGAATGAAAGGAGCAGTGGTGCATGAGGGTGGGAATGGTAGGAAAGGAGGAATGGGGCTGGCTGGGATCAGGCTGTAAAGCGATTAAATAAATTAGAAACATTTTTGAAATGATGATTTCATCATTTTCTGTTAAATTTCCTGTGAGAAGCTGGTCACATGATTAAAATGTGAGCATCTCTCTGTCTCCCTATCAATCGCCTATGTACTTACCTACCTATCAGTTACCTAATGAACTTAATTTAGATAAGTTTTTAACAGAAATATAGTACTTGTTGTAAGGAAGCATCTCGAAATACTTCATTAGAATTTTAGTGGCACTGTTTCTCCTACTGTGTCTCACGAAGTCATTGCATGTAGATTTATATCTATTAGTAACATAAACAGTTGCAGAACTGAAAATGTCTTCTTTAACTGTGCATTTTTCATAAAAATAAAGTTGGGCACTTGAAATACTTAAAAATGGAGACATTCAAAATTGCAGCCTCAGTGAGATAGGCAAGATGAAGTGATCGAGCGCATCCGGGTTTCTTACTGATTATGTTCCCTTCCTACTCATTATAAACTCCATCAGAATACGTTGTGAGAATGGCAGTGTATTTTCAGAAGGCCCACGGACACTTTAGCATGAGCTGATCGTCCTAAACCATTGCTACCTTAGATTTTAGTGGATTAAAATTTAATTTATTCTTGAGGATTATTTTCCTCTACATGGACTTTATTTTAAGAAAATATATTTTAAAAACTGCAGATTTTTGTTTATGACCTGGGGTGGAGGGAGTAGGATATACATTTTTTTTTTTATTTTTCTTCAGAACAGACTTTCATATCTAATTGAAAATACAGTGCCTCTATGGGATATTAGTATCTCTTTTAGCTCCAGGTTTTTCTTTTTGATGACTTACTTTTACTCAAATTTTCTCTTGGTACTTTCAAAGAAATTTGTAAAAGTAGAATTTCTATCAAATGTAAGCCAGAATGTATAGATTATGTAATATTCACCATGATGCTTCCAATGCAACGCACATCTGGTTTTCTTCACAACATATGCAGGAATTCATCAAAAAGTGTTCTCCAAATTAAATACACATTTATTTTACTTATACTGATTTATTGTTTGTCATCTGTTGTCTGTTGATGCACATATTTATTCTTAAGTTGAAAATGAATAAAGCATGGAAAATACATACATCTTTAACGTGCTGAAAATAGAAGAAATCATAATAATTAATTTGCAATATATGAAGTAACAGCAAGTACTTTATATCTATTAGTTCCAGCTGAACTAACAGATTTTTAAGCATACCTTTTTAGATATTCTAAGCACTCATACATTTAACAAAGATTTGCATTTAAATAACTCTTAACATTGTTTCTAAATTATTTGTTATTCAGTGAACAAAACTAATGGTTATTGCATTGAAGTTTTAATGAGTAAAGGTTGAGAATATTTAATATAATTCCATGATAATAAGTATGAGAGTAGATTAATAATGAAAAATGCAGAATTTGCTCTTTCATTATCGCTGGAAGGTTAAGGAATTAATTTTACAGACCATGAAATGGAAATAGCTTCCCCACTATTTTATTAACCAACACTTAGAGCTGTCTAATCAGCTCTTGTATTCAGATCACATCTATTTCTTAGTGGCATTAGATCAGCATTCCCATCAGTTCACTAGGTTAATACAATTCAATAAATACCAGCCAAGGAAAAACTAGATCATATTACATGATTATGTCTTGATAAGACACCATAGTTCATTAAGGAAGTAACATCAACACTTCAGAAACTGAAACAAGAGTATATTAGTAGCCTACATTTTGCTTTTTCTAATTAGGCGGCATGCTACCATATTGCCATTAGTAGAAGAAATAATTACTGCCAGTGTAGCTCAGTTGTAGAATATTTAGTAGTACTGTAATGCATAAGGTCCTGGGTTCAACCTCTAGCAAAGCGCCACACAAAAAAAATAAGTAAAACAAAATACATTTTCAACAGGAGATACAGAACCTTTTATGATTGATTGCTTGAAGACTGATTGATTAGTTGATTGATTAAATGAATGATGATATATACAATGTGTTAAGGCCAGTGTACAGAGCTCTGGTTGCTGGAACCGGTTCCTCTCTTTGCTTTATATGGCTCTTGCTATTAGAAGTCACATTCTCACACTTCTAGATAGGTGGCTTTACCCATTAAACCATCCTTCTAACGCCAGGAGACAGGGAATTGTTGAGACTATAGTCAACCTGTTGCTACAAATGATCATTCCTATTAATAATGCTTAAAGACTCAGCACTTATTTTTGTCCATATAAGTTAAAAATTGAAAGTAACATAACAGTACAAAAATTTTGCTGGCTCTACATTTGAAAATGCTACTTATATACATAAGAAAACAAGGACTGAATAAATACATTTAAATCTGTTTTTGCCATGTGATAATATTTGTACATATGACACATACTTGCATTTGAAATAATTGACCTAACATTCTAAAAGTTGTTTTCATTCTGACAAATTATGAGTTATTTCGGTTACTCTTTATGTTACATTTATTTATATTTTCAGTGATCAATCCTTGGTATATAAATTAAGCCAATTAGTGTGCTTTTCCTCAGAGAAGACCTTTTCTCCAAATCTCAGGATTCCATAGTTGCCTGAAGCCTGAAAGTTTTGCTGTGTGTGTGTGTGTGTGTGTGTGTGTGTGTGTGTGTGTGTGTGTGTTTGTGTTTAGAGTTGAGGCTTCATGGTCTTTCCCCCATTTGGGTTGGCATTTATATTACTGATTTGTTCATTTTGCTCTTGATACAGGAGTCATGTTGAGGAAATTCTTTGTGCATAGCTTCAGAAATTACACGGCCAAGATGTTTACATCTAGAAATATATATATGCATATAAATTTCTGCATAAACAATAATTAATGAAAAGGCTGCTATGAATTTGAAAGAAGTCAAAGAGAGGTATACAGGAGAGTTTGGAAGGAGGGAAGGGAAAGAGAAATGATAACAATTATATTATTCACTCAAAAATAAATTTAAAAAGCAATTCTGTGGCCGAAGAAATAACTTAATAGTTGTGGCGGTCTTAATAAGCTTGACCAGCATAGTTTCATTTATTTGAATGCTTGTTTGTTATATAGGTGTGCTATGTGATATGGATTAGGAGGTGTGGCCTTGTTTGAGTAGGGGTAGCCTTGTTGAAGAAGGTGTGTCACTGGGGGATGGGCTCTGTGGTTTCAAATGCTTAAGCCAGGACCAGTGTCTCTATCTTTTCCTCCAGGCTGAGCACTCAGATGCAGAACTCTCAGCCACTTCTCCAGCACCACGTCTACCTGCTTGCCACCATGACAATAATGGACTAAACCTCTGATAGTATAAGCCCAAGTTAAAGAATTTCTTTTATATGAGTTGCCTTCTTCATGGTGTCTCTTCACAGCTATAGAATACTGACTAAGACAGCAATCAAGGGCACTTGCTGCTTTTGTAGGGTATCAGAGTATATTTCCCACACCTACAGGAGGAAGAATACAGCTACAGTAAAGACACACACACAGGAGAAACAGAGACAGAGGGGGGGGGGAGAGAGAGTCAAGTACAGAGATACATAAATATGATCAAAATTAGGAAAATATTAAGAATATTTATTCTAGTGTAATCAGTATGCATAATTTGTTTAGTCGACAATATAGTTGGAGTTCCCTGTTTTTGCCTTATTTGATTGTACTTTGAAAAATCAGAGGAAAAAATGACATTTTACTCAGTGTTCAGAGAAAAGTGTGACGTATGGAATTGTTTTTGTGTATTTTCCAGTTTCTCTTCCTTGTATTATCTACTTGTACTATCTGTTATCTCAACTTGCATTATCTAACTCAAAGTAACCACCTTTGTGGTGAGTAGAAGTAATGTGTGTGATACTCCACATGACCTACCAAAAGACTTTTCTAAAATAGAATGCCAGTAGGCTCTAGCTTCATTTCCTTTGAACACAGATCAGCTCGAATTTAGTCTTTCATTATTTCAAAACAGTCTACATAAATTCAATATAGGTGGTTCTATTTCTGACATGTAGTTTCTGATGTTTTACTATAGTTTATTCTCTGTCATAGCACATGAAAGACATTAGACCAGATTCTATAATCTTGTTTGTTTTCTCAGTATAAATAAAAATTTCTTTCTATTTTTCAGAAGAAAGAGCATACCCTATTTCTTATTTTTAATTGAAAATAGATTCTTCTCTCATATAATATACCCTAACCACAGTTCCCTCCAATCAACTTCTAGCCCCGCCCTCCACATGACCTCTCACCCAGAACCACTCTTACTTGTTTCCTTCAGAAAAAAATTAGGCCTCCATGAGACAACAATCAAAAATGAATAAATAAGATACACAAAGGCAAGGAAAAAAGCACTTAATATCTTTGATGAAAACACTGACATATTGCCTCTGCATAACCCCATGTACTGTTCTAAGTCAAAGTGATGGTTTAAAAATTCCTATATAAATTTCTCCATCTTAGATTAACTCATATTTAAAAAAGATAATCTATCATGCTATATATCCACTTTATTTTTAAGCATATTTACTACTCTAAGTATCATGTCATAATTAGTATAATTAATAAAATATTCATTAAATCATGTAATGGTATTCATATAATTCATTTTGTTAGCTCACCAAAGCACTATATTTATTTGCTCATTGTATTTCTTCATTAATTAACATATATTTATCTTATATCCCAATTAGAACTTCTCCTCTATACTCTCTCTTAGTCCCTCCATCTTTCCTCCTCTTCCCTCCCCTTATGCACCCTCCTTTTTTCTTTTCAGAAAAGAGAGACCCCTGTGGATATCAAAAACCTTGAATTCAAAACCTTGAAGTTGTAGTAGGTAGGACTGGGTACATCTTATTCTATTGGCCATCCATTTAGGAGAAAGGGATCCAAAGGCAGTCAACAGAGTCAGAGACAGGCCTTGCTCCTGATGTTAGAGGTCCCACATGAGGACCAAGTTGTACGCTGTTACATATGTGTAGGGGACCTAGTGCCATTCCATGCATGCTCTTTGGTTGGTGGTTCAATCTCCGTGAGCACCTAGAGGCTCATCTTCTTTGATTCTGTAGGATTTCTTGACCTCTCTCATTCTTTCGATCATTCTTCCCCTTCTTCCATAAAGGTTTTCCCCCGAGCTCTGTCTAATGTTTGGCTGTGGAACTTTGCATCAGTTTCCATCAGTTGCTGGGTGAAGCCACTCAGATGACAGTTATGCTAGCCTCCTGTCTTCAAGCATAGCACAGTATTATTAATAGTGTCAGGGGTGGGCTCTATCTCATGGCATGGGATTCAAGTTGAGTCATTCAGTGGTTGGTCATTCCCTCTTTATCACTAAACCTCTCATAGGCAAGACAATTTGCAAGCTGAAGTTATTGTGTCTGGGTTGGTCACCCCATTCCACCTTTGGAAGTCTTGTTTGGCTGTAGGAGGTGGCTGTTTCATGTTCCATATCCCCTATTTCTAGAAGTTCCAATGATGCCTCCACGACACTGATTCCAGATGTCTCTCCCTTCATCCTCCACACACTTTATTGTGCCTGTTTCCCTGCACACGCAGCTCTCTCTCTCTCTCTCTCTCTCTCTCTCTCTCTCTCTCTCTCTCTCTCTCTCTCCATTCACTCCACATATCTATTTTATTTTCCCTACTTAGTGAGATTTAAGCATCTTCCCTTGGGTTCTACCTATTACTTAATTTTTTATGGTCTTTGGATTGTTGCATGGTTATCCTGTATTTTGTGGTTAAAATTCACTTATAAGTTAGTACCATGCATGTATTTCTGAGTCTGGGTTATCTCACTTAGGATGATATTGTCTAGATCAATCCATTTGCTTGCAAATTTTATGGTGTCTTTGTAAGCAGTACTCCATTGCATAAAGGTGCCACATTTTCTTTATCCATTCTTCAGTTGAGGGACATCTAGTTTTTTTTTTCCCCAGTTTCTGGCTATTATGAAAAAAAGCTGCTATAGTCATAGTTGAGTAAGTTTCCTTGTGGTATGCTGGAGTATCTTTTGGGTACATTCCCAGGAGAGTGGTATAGCTGGGTCTTGAGGTAGAACAATTACCAATTTTTTGAACGAACACCAGATTAATTTCCAAGGTGGTTGGATGAATTTACAATTCCGCTAGCATTGGAAAAGGTCCCCCTATCTCCACATCCTCACCCACATGCACTGTCACGTAAGTTTTTGATCTTAGTCCTTCTGACACTTATAAGATGGAATCTTATAGTCATTTTGATTTCATTTCCTTCATATTGGGAGCATTTGTAAGAGGGAGTGTTTGCCAAGGTGATAGGGATGCAAACAGTTAGAAGTGGCCTATATTGTACATTAACTTCTACTTTCTTATGCTGAATGAGAGGGTACAATGTTGGAGACCTAAGCCTTAATTCTGAGCAAGTATTCCTAATGAACTAATTGACTACCACTTCTTAAAGATTAGCATTTTATGCTTGGAAGTAAGATTATATATGTTGTATTGTACAACCAAGACCTTCAGTGGAATATACACTTCCCACTTATCCTTCAGCATCATGTAATTCTAGAAGCTGGCCCTGTTTCATTGCAAATGCTCAGAAAATGTCTTTTTTTAAATTTTTTTATTAATTTATTCTTGTTACATCTCAATGGCTATCCCATCCCTTGTATCCTCCCATTCTTCCCTCCCTCCCATTTTCCCCTTATTCCCCTCACCTATGACAGTTCCTGAGGGGGATTACCTCCCCCTGTATATGCTCATAGGGTATCAAGTCTCTTCTTGGTAACCTGCTATCCTTCCTCTGAGTGCACCAGGTCTGGCAGAACATTTTCCACAGTTGAATGGAGAGTGGGGTATGACTTTCACACGTACTCTGGTGCCTCATAAATGTTTTGTTTTTAAGGCTTCAGTTGACTTCCCCCTTTTAACTACTACTGTTTGCCAAGGCTCTTCCTGGGGAGATGCTATACATGTTGACTCATCCCAGATACTAAGTCTAAGAAAGTCTGGAGTATGCATAACACTAATGTCCAACTTGGTGAACCAATGGATTTTATTAGGATTATTTACAGTAATATGAATGGGGGGGCAGCTACTAACAAGAACATAAATGTCGCACAGAGAACTACATGACCAAAGCCCATCTCAGCTCACAGAACTGGAAACACTGAACACACTGAAACTCTGAAGATCACAATAGGTTGGGTGTGTCCTTTGCAAGTACTTGGTCTATATCTCTTCCAAACAGCTTGGATGACTGCTGCTTCTTCCAGGCACCTAGTAAGGTCTCAAGGTCTTCTTTACAGCTTGCTTGTCTGAGAATCACTCATAGCAGATTTATTGAATACCGTGGGATAGATGGTTCTAGTAAATCTCATTTGTTGCCTGGACTTTCTGAAAGTAGTTTGAGTTTACAACCTTCTTGCTTAAAGAACTTTCTAAAGGACAGAATGTTTAAATCTTCAAAGAAATTTTTACACAACACTCTACTTGTGGGCAAAAAGTTTAATTTTAGATACATTAGTATAGAAATCAAATTTAAGATTATTCTTCACACACATTATATATATTTCTACTAAATCCCCCTCAGGAACAGTCATAGGGGAGTGGAATAAGGGGAAAATGGGAGGGAGGGAAGAATGGAGGATACAAGGGATGAGATAACCATTGAGATGTAACAAGAACAAATTAATAAAAAAAGAAAGAAAAAAAAGAAAAAACAACTCATTTATAATACAAGGTTTGCTTCCAATATTTTGAAAGTGAAATTATAGGCTGTTTAGGATAAGTAAGTTATATGGATTAATTGTTAGTTGATCAAATCATGGTCATATCAATTACTAGTCTATTTTTATCACAAGAAAATGTATCTGAGGTGCAACAGATAGATATATTTCTATAGAAAGATAAGGTAAGACAGATAAGGTCTTCAAAAATCTCAGAGACACACAGAATGTGGCATTTAAAGATTTATATATTTATTTATTTTAAAGATTCATTGACAATGAGACAGATTAACTCCTGGCAACACCCAGCCTACATGAAAGAAGATAATGAGCATCAAAGAACTTCTTTATGGAGATGGCTTCAGATGTGGCAAACAAGCCACTGGATAAAATGTACTTGTTTCTACCACAGACATAATTCAGCCTAAAAATGGGCAATCTTGGATTCAGGCAGAGTCAATGGCCAAACTCTGCCAAGACAAAATAAACAAATCCTCAACAGCTACTGCCTTACAACTATGTCTGTCAGATATATTGGGCCAAAAACACTGAAGATGATGCTCTAATATGATAGGGAGTTTGGATGACTGTTCAGACAGAAAACTGTTATTTTCTCATTGTGGAAGCTTCTATTCTGAACTTCCTGTCAACTCAGGTAATTAATTTTATTCCTTTTCAAGTCTCTGATAGGGTTGAAGACCAGATAGTTTAGTTTTGCAGTTAAGCTTATGTGATTAGGGGTTAAGATGTTTTTATGTCTTGATAGATGTTTTAATTTGATAATGATGAAATATGATAATATTGATTTACATTCAGAATTTTAGACTCAAGACAGGAAATATTTTTTCTGCAATTCTGCCAAATACAAGTAGCCAAAACACATGAATGTAACATTTATATAATTATTGATTGTTTCTTGGTTCTTCTTGCTGTAGGTAGTTTATTGTATCTACATGTAATAATATCAATGTATATGTGAAAATAAATAAATAAATAAAAATTTAAAGGCCAGAAATTCTCAACATTTTTTTTAATTCAGGCAAATTAAGTCACACAGTCCATAGTAGCAAAGTCTTTCTGGATATGTCTTCAACCAGGATAAAATATATGGTCTTTCCATTTGACTTGAACAATAAACCATTCAGCATTCATTCAGAGTTGTTCATTTTCCATCCAGGATGGGTGACTGAAGTGTGCCAGCCACATATACTCTTTTTATGTCCATTTATGACTATGACTTTGTTATTGACCTGAACTATATGTTATTCTTTTTTTTGTCTTCATTGACTTATTTATTTGTTCAGTTTTTAATTAATTTATTCTTGTTACATCTCAATGGTTATCCCATCTCTGGTATCCTCCCATTCTTCCCTCCTTCCCATTTTCCCCTTATTCCCCTCCCCTATGAATGTCCCTGAGGGGGATTACCTACCCCTGTATATGCTCATTTAACATATTTGAGCCACTTAAACCTTTCATCTTGATCGTTTCCCCTTACTACTTACTAAGAGCTAGCCAATAATGTTTAAGAAATTATGGCTAAAGTTATATAGTGTGCATTGCATGTTAAATATATCAAACTTACTTGTGTAGATATTTAATATGTGTTTAAAATGTTTTTGCAATATTTTGCCTTTATTTGGATATAAAAAGAATCTCTAAAAAGCTACTACAGAAAATAGCAAAAATTTTAAGATTATCTTGGATATAACAGAAGTATAAAGAAAATGTGTAAAATTTTGTAAGTAATTTTTTCAATAGAATTATTGGACAAAATACCTTGATTTTATAATCATATTTTATTATAATTTATTCACATGAACCTCAACTGAAATCCCTTCACTCTTACCTTCCTGTTCTCAACCTTTTCTGCCCTATTCCCTACCCCTAGACCTCTGACTGGTAGGGTCATCCTCCCCCACTATCTGATCACAAACTATAAGGTCTTATATGGAAAGCCTTCATCCCCTTCCCCTGTGTTTTCACAGGGCCCCTAATCCAAGGTGCAATGATCAAATTGTGGGCACCAGCTCTCAAGAAGCAGAGGCAGGTGGATCTCTGTGAGTTTGAGGGCAGCCTAGTCTACAAATGAGTCCAGGACAGCAAGGACCTCAAGAAATACCCTGTCTTTAGAAAAATAACTTGATTTTTAACGCTAACAAGCAATAGGGTAACATTATTAATGTTTGCTTTCAGTGCATTAGCTCAAATGATTATCTCAAAAGTGACAAAAGATTAGATGAAGTGTAATGTCATTTGGTAGGATTCATGAGTATTCTAGGTTTTATGTAAAAAATAAGAGAGCAATATAAAGATAAAATCATTGTAAAAGCAGTTACAGTTGCAAAAAGAAGGCTACTTCATTTCTTTCATGTGTTGGATTTCTTTGAAATAACATCCTTGTCCCAAAAATTAAAGATCATATTAGAGAACATTTTAATCAACATTTTTATTTTTTCTTCAAAATTTCACATGAGTTCCTTTCTACAGTAGTTTAGGTAAAATTTACAGCGTCAGCCAAGGGTACATTGTTCTAAATTGTAGTATTTCTTTCTATGGGATTCAAAATCTTTTTGTTTATAATTTTATATGAGTTCATAATATATAACCAAATATAGTTAATTATCTCATCTAAATATTGAGGACTTTATTCAATATATTTCAAAATCTTGATGCCTTTAATAAGACGCAGGGTCAATAACCTAGGTGCATCTTATATTTTACTTAAAAAATTAAGAATCTTTTGCTAAGATAGTTAAGTCATATTAGAAGACAAAGAAACAATAACCATTAAAGCAGAAACATTTTGAATGTTGCAAAATATTTATTTTGCATATGGCAAAAGAGAAATAAGTGAGTGAACTTGTATTTTTGAATAATTTATTTACCTAAGTCCTCACTAAGAAAGTGACTTTGGACATATGAAATGAAGGAAAAGAACAGTTACCTTCAGAGACCATAAAAAAAACACCATTTCAAGTAAGGTAACTATTTCACTCAATATGAGCATGAATGTCGTTTCTGAAGAAATACAAAGATCCCAGAATATAAGAAGAAAGCAAATTGACAAAACAGAAGCAAGACCAGAGCACTGATAGACACCCAGCTATACTGTTTCTTAGAGTCCTTTCTAACATCCACTACAGTCAATCATCAATTCGTAATATTTTTTGTATTTTTTTTACTTTATTAATTTATTCTTGTTACATCTCAATGGTTATCCCATCCCTTGTATCCTCCCATTCTTCCCTCCCTCCCATTTTCCCCTTATTCCCTTCCCCTATGACTGTTCCTGAGGGGGATTACCTCCCCCTGTATATGTTCATAGGGTATCAAGTCTCTTCTTGGTAACCTGCTGTCCTTCCTCTGAGTGCCACCAGGTCTCCCCCTCCAGGGGACATGGTCAAAGTAATATTTTAACAAACTATTTCTACTTTTAAACTTATCCAAAAAGAAACAAAGAAAATTAATTAATACAACCATATTTTGATGACAGTAAGGGATAGGAACAGAGTTTTAAAAACATTAGTATGCTGGGCATGGTGGCGCACGCCTGTAATCCCAGCACTCGGGAGGCAGAGGCAGGTGGATCTCTGTGAGTTCGAGGCCAGACTGGTCTACAAGTGAGTCCAGGACAGCCAAGGCTACCCAGAGAAACCCTGTCTCAAAAAACAAACAAAAAAACATTAGCATGTTGAAGGTTATTAACTAATGTAGATATAAGTTTTAGACTGTGGTTTCAATAGGTGATGTAGTCACAGTATATTACATCGGTGATTCAAAATATTTGCTAAAACATTTTTTATATGGGATAAAGTGGAATGAATAAAGCTCAGGGTAACTCAGGCTTATAGTGTACAAAATTAGTATAGAAATGTTACTAATTATCTGATACTTCTAGTAAGAGTGTAATGTATTATTTGGCAGCTTAAAATGAAAATTATCTGTTAGAATGGAAATGTGTTACTTCCAAAAACTCACACTAAAAATGCCAAATAATTAGTTGGATATATATTGAGATAATTAGATGTAAATAATCATGCATATATATGAGAAATTACATTGTATATATTCCATATATCATCTGAAATAGAAATGAAGATATAGGTAAGGATAGTAAATTAAAGAATCCATATGATAAATCAAAGGCCATAATTTAAAAAAAAGAAAAGATGAAAATCTGTACATTTCACGTTCAAGGAAAATATCTGACTAAATCTTCATTACTCTTAAACCAAATGTTATTTATAGTCCCACTATTTAATATCAATGTAAACGATGTAATGTATCAGAGATGGTGATGTAACTTGGGGTACAGCATTTGTAAATCATACATTAGGCCTTGACTTTGATTCCCCAGCACAACATTAGTTACAAACCAGCCAAAATTAAATTTATCACATATGAATGATGGTATTTGTCAGCTTATATTGTGACTTATTAAGAAGGTGGGCAATTTTTGACAAAGAAAAGAAGTATGATCTCCATGTGGATTGTTCTTTTGGTTTGCCCATTCACAGAAGCTGGACCAGCATCAGTCTGGCAGTCTTTCCCAGCTGGAGAAATATCTTTGTTCATCTCCCAATTTATAGACAATTCTAATCATTAGTAAAACATCATACTGCTCCCCGCCTTTAGGGCTTTAAAATTTTTTTCTCAAATTCTACGAGTTCTAGGCTTTTAGATAAAAATATTACTAAACACATTGATGCTTGCCAATTTAATATGTAATTGGATCGATTAAAATTACTTTGATCATATTCTTCCCTTCCTCCTAATTTTCTCAGATCCTTCTGTCTACTTATTCGCCCAACTTCATGTTCTTTTTCATTATCTTAAAAAAATCAAAACAAACAAACAAACAAACAACACTTCAAAATAAGTAAGGAAAAGAGCATCAGAACAAAACATAAAAACATACAAAATTCATGGAGTCTTTTCAGCTGGCCTGCTTTCTTAGACATGAGGTCTTCTATTGAGTGTGGTTGATATGCCCACTGACACACCATTGGAGTAAATGGATTTTTCTATTCCCAGCAAGGATCATTGCAAAATGCACCTAAGAAAGGGTTTTAGCCTTGCGTCCACTTCACCTTCTCAGCACTGGGATTTTTGTCTAGTATGAAACTGTAGAGATCAGTATGCATCCTTAACATGTTGCTAGTAACCATGAATACATTCAATAAATTTCTCACCCAACACACACATAATCCATATTCTCTCTCTCTCTCTCTCTCTCTCTTTCTCTCTCTCTCTCTCTCTCTCTCTCTCTCTCTCTCTCTCTCTCTCTCTCCATATCTCTTATAATTACCCATTTTCATTCAAAGAAACTATTTATAAAATAACCAAATGGTGAATATGTTTATCTTGGAAGCATCTATTACTTACCCCATTTATTCAAATACAATGCATTGTTTGATAAATCTTACAAAAACTCAGTTTATTGTCCACAACCATATATATATATATATATATATATATATATATATATATATATAATTTATATTCCAATCTATCACATATTCTATTCATGAGTAGACATTACTAGTTCAATAAACATTTGTCCACACGTAAATGTTGAAACAGAAAGAAGGACAATTCATACCTCAGCTCACACCTAGAGCTATATCCCTTTACATCGGTGATCTAGGCAGTGGATTCTCAGCTGCTTTTCCCTGAGTAAACTGTGTTTTACACTCAGAGAGATGATAAAACACTTCTGTCATGAGATCAACTGATCCAAGGAAGTAAGTAAAATGAATTTTTTATAAATATTAGTTTATTTCATAAAAATACAAAAATATAAATATACATTTATAAAAATATGAGTGAATTAACACAAAGACATCTTTCAACTAAATAAATTTGGCAGTAATAGTCACTCCTATTTCATAAGGTATATTTTCTTTCATATTAATTTACAAAGCAGTTGCACAATGTTTAATTTCATAGTATGTGTGACTGACAATCAGTTAAGAAAACATTTATAAATGTCCTATTCTAAGACAAGGCACAAAAAGCCTTTCAAGAATTTTTATTGATTATTAATGTGATATATTTTTCCAAGCTTATTAGGCAAAGAGGGTGAACAGCTTATTATTACTGTTTAAAAATCTATGTCATTAATACTCATTCACAGTAACTTACTGATTAAGCAAACCCTTACTAAGACAACACTTATGTATTGTTTGGAGTTGATTTTTAATACAGGCCACTCAATCTTTTACCGAAGACTAAACGTTGATCAAGTCATATAGGACTCAGTCCCGGTCACTGTCGTCCCCCCCATACATATCTGCGAGTTTTTTGAACCGAGGTCCCCAGTCGCTAAGGTAATCATAATCCTGGTTACAATCAGCTGCAAGCGACTCCAAGGAGCTCAGAGAATTGGCTACAGAATCATTCCCTTCATAGGCATATGTGGCCAGGGAGTCATAAGGAGGTGCACTCGGGTCTGCATCATTTTCTTTTAATCTCCGGTGGATAAAATCTTGTACGTCAATATTTTCCCACAGGGGTACAGTCCTCCTTATCTGAAATATAGTTTCTGGCATGACATCTCTTCTAAGTTTACTGTCTTCTCTTGCTTCTGGGTTCCTTAATGTGCCAATGTCAAAAGCCTGTGTGTCTTCCTCTCCACCACCTTCATCGTTATAGGTCACAATATTGTCCCGGACATCATCCTTTGAAATGATCAGAGGCTCCTTTTTCCGTTGCCTTTTCAATGCAGCAAACAGCACGACTAGAGCTATTAAATAGAGGTGAGGGGACAGTGAGATACCATGATTACAGTGAATAAGCACAATAGTGTATGTGAAGCTTAGAAATTCGTCTGGAGACATGGTGTAACTATCCAGGTGGAACAATAAAGAGAAACGTTGCATCACTTGTGTTAAAATTAAAGGAAACTAAAAAGGACAATTGGAGATATTTAAAGTGTTTGTAATTTACATTTCAAAGCCCATGAACAGCTGCCATTCAAAAATACTATTTATGATTACTGTACTTGATCAACTAAAATTAACTAGAATCTTCTTCTCACCAAATACACATTTACCCCTAATTTAAGAAAATACTTAATGATTCATTTATTATTATCAGAAAAAGTGAATAGTAAAAATGTAGGATTATGTATACAAATAATCTCTCATGTAGGTGTATATAAATATATAAATATTTATTATACACATATAAAATATACATGACTACTTATTTTATCTTATTAAATATTGAGCAAAGATTTATCTAAATTTCTTTACTTGTATGCTAAAGAATGCTTTTGGGAAAACCTGAAATGCAATTCTAAGACCTGAATATAATATTCAACTTCAAGTATAGCTTTCACTCTCTCATAGGATAGCTAAACTATCTCTGATTGTGGACATTCAGAATTGGCAGAGTCACATTGAAAAATTAAGTATCAAATAATAATTTAATTTTATTTACATATTATTCTATTTTATTACTTGTATACTTCTCTATGGATGTAGTTAAGCACTTTCCTGTAAGTCAAAATTCCAGTGTTCTCATTAAAGAAACAGAGTAAAATTTAAGGCATAAATTTGAAAACCATCTTTTTGTAATATTCATATAATTGGATACATTATGTGCCTGTGTACTTTTATTTCTGTGTTGTGTGTGTTTCTCTCTCTCTCTCTCTCTCTCTCTCTCTCTCTCTCTCTCTCTCTCTCTCTCTCTGTGTGTGTGTGTGTGTGTGTGTGTGTGTATGGACTCTGCAGCTTAACATTGATGGGTCTTACTGGTAACTGTTCACATTGTTTTGTGAGTCAAAATCTCTCACTGACCAGGAACTCACTAGTTGGTTAATTAGCTGTTCTTTAAACCTCCATCTGTCTCTTTCTTCACTCTTGCCTAAGAGCAATTGAGGCTAAAGGTGTGGTCAGATAGCCTTTTCCCTGGGTGCTGGTTTTCTAAACTGATGTCCTAGTTTAGTATGAAAAATATTTTACCAACTGAGTCATCTCCTCAATGTCTATAAGATGCATTAAATATTAAAAAATTAATATGAGCTCTAAAGTAAGAATTTATATTAGATATCAACCAATCATCTTACTTATACAAAAAGAAACAGTAATTAAATAAGAATATAAAAAAATTTTTAAGAAAAATTTTAATTAAGGATAAAATTTCACACAACCTTATTTAAATTGGAGAGAAATTAAAAAAACTGCATTTCATTTATTTTAGAAATCTAATGTGTTGCCAAAACTATTTTCAACCAGTCTTGATTGCGCATGTTTGTGATTCAAGCATTTTATAGCCTCAAGCTGGAAGACTGAATCCAGCCTAGGCTCCATACTGAGATCTTGTCTCAAAGGAGAGAAAAAAAGAAGGATGAAAGGCATATTTGTTAAAAGTAACAAAAAGTTTAGTTCTAGGTTTTCCATCTCTTTTGTTGAACTATGCTTTAATTTTATTATATTGTACTATTTTCTTTGTGGCATTGAGCTTTGAGTGTGGTAAGAAGGCAGGCTCACAGTGCCCTACATCTTCAGGTTCATAGGTAATCTCAGATAAATTACAGAAAAAAAAGTTTGGGGATTTTACCTTTATTCAGGTTCATCTAGCAGGTATTAAAAATAAACAATACACTAGTACTTTAAATTAAATAAAACTATAAATTTTTATTAAAATAGAAATAAAAAAATAAATAGGAAAATAGTTCTAAAATGCACTGAACATGAATTGTGTGCTAAAATGGAGTTAATTTGCAATTTAGAAATAAATGAATGGATTTTCCTCTCTATATGTAAATAAATGATAGATAAGTAAACCTATTTTAATGTTTCCTCAGATATGAATGTGTTATGCTTCACATAAATGGAGCTCTAAGGCATTCAGATTTTCCTCTTTGTTCTGTTAGGTAAAAAAATATCTTGCCTTATTTATTGGGTAGATAATAATCATTTGGTGTATGGTAATGCAATTCCAGCTACTAGATGGGGAAAGACACCAATTTTTTTACAAATGCATAATTACAATTTAGTATATGCTTTATATTGTTCACAAAACATTTTAATGGTAAAAAAATAGAATTTCGTATTTATTTCCATTATTAATATTATATTCCTCACTACAGGAGCAGTACCTGGGAGTAGTAAAACAATAGAAATCACAAACTTTTTTTATAGACTTATCATTTGACAGATACTTTTAAACTTTATAAAATTTAATTTGGCTAGATACTTTATTGCTATTAGCTACTTTATTTCTACTGACTTTTAATACTTAGTTTTGGTTTCAGCTTTCATGGAATCTGGTATTAAATCTAGAGCATCTTAATGCTAAAATGCTTTGACCTTAGCTTTATTAACAGTATTCTTCTGAATTAAGATGTTATGATAACTGAATTCATAAAATTCATCATAGTTCCAGAGGTGTCTCTATGAGCAGAATTTACACAATCTGTGCCCTAGAATTTAGTTCCACAGTCAAGTTTAAAGAAGCCCTCAACTAGACAGTAATGGTGCCTTAAGTAAGAACCACCCCGCCCCCATCTCAATAGCTGGATGCTAATCAAATCAAATGCTTTCCACTCACTTTTCTCAAATGCCTACTGGAGTTCTACAGCAGTATCTGGCCAAAGGGATTTTATCTAGAGTGCTTGAAAGGGTTTATAGTGAGAAGAAGCCAACATACATGAGCATAAACTTGGCCGGCTCTCCTGTCCTAAGTGTGAGTATTTTGGATGAATATTTTATAGACATATTTTTTGGAGTGGTTTGCCGTAAAACAACTGTTTAATTGAATTAAATCATTGCTGCATTTGTGTGTGCTTTGATAAAATGTGTGCTAACAAAAACATGGTTTTAATTTGGAAACTACTGAGTGGTGCATCTGTGATCAAAGCCTCAGAAAGACCTTTAAAATGCTGAGGCATTTTTTGTTTGTTTGTTTTGTATGTGTTTAATAATAGTTCTCTGAGGAGAGTATCTTAGGGCGGTTACACTAATGCCTGATATAGTCCTTTAAACTTTATATTGTTAACAAAACATTTTTAATTGTGATATACTCTTGGCTTTGAGAATAGAATAGAGACAGTAAATAGAGTAATTCTGGGTTAAAATGCCAAGAAATGCGTCTTAGAAACACCATTCAGGAGTTGGGGACACAGCTCAATGGATAACTAACATGCTTTACGAGAATGAGGCCATTAGTTCAGATCCCCAGCAGACACATATGAGGCCCGACATGGTGATAGAATTCTGTAGTCTCAATGGTAGAAATGTGAGAGTGCAACATCCCAGATCTCTAACTGCAAATCTTGCAAGTCTGTCAACTGAAGATCACAAGAGATTCAGTGTCAACCAAAAACCTGGAAAGCAATGGGCAGAGGCACCACATATGACTGCACACTTAGGTATGACCTCTAGATAAGTACTACAAAGCATGCAAACACAGAAGTGAAGGGTTTCACCTGGCATATTATTTAGCTATTGCTTAGTTGAGCAGATTTGATAGTATTAAAGTAATCATTACGTCAAAAGTCCTTAGAATTATGGCCATGTATACTCCATGATACCTCCATGCCATAAGTGGAACATGTGGTATTATATCTTTGTTTTAAAGCTTTTGGCAGCTACTTCTTTCTCCCACAAACAAAGATAGGGATGTTATGAACTTACTTTGGTAAAAATTTTATTAAAATGTTAACTATCTACAATTTCATATGCAATGTCTGGACAATGGAAAAGAAGACTTCGGGAGAGGAGGATTGAGAGACGCGTAGCTTACTCAGCAGGATGGCGACACAAAGGAGAATTGCGATGAGGGCTCCGGTGCTCAGGCCAGCAGCAAGCGTCAGGGCCTCTGCATTGCAGGACTGCATGTTCCCTTGGTTATCACAGGCACACACACGGATCGTGAGCGTGCCGGTGCTGCTTTGAATAGGATAATCGTTGTCAAAGATTAAAACTGGAAGTAGATAGGTGTTCATTTTAGTGCGGCTGTAGCCATCTTTTCGAGTTAGGATCCCCGCTGTGTTATCTGGAGGAAAAATAAATCAGGAAAAAAAATCTTCATACTCATTTTCTTCCCTTCATCCTTCTCTCTCTCTTCTGTTCTTTTTGTCCCTTGCAAACAACCTGACTTTCTGTGTCTGTTTTATTTTCTTTTTATTTCTTTTATTGAGATACGGTCTCATGTACCCAGGCTAGACCAGATCTCATTGTGAGGACCATGATCTTGAACTTGAGAAGTTCCTGAGAAAGTGATGGGATATCAAAAGAAGTTGCCACACCTTGTTTCATAGTCAATATAATTCCTTACCTTAATAGTCTATACTTTATAGTTTTATAAATGTCCTTTACCTTTGTTGTCTACAATTGTGAAGTTTGGGTTTAGAGGGACTTCTGGCACTGGCTCAAAGAAGAACTTGTGTCCTCGGGGAGGGTCATCTTTGTCCATTACACTAATTGTCTGAATCAACTGAAACCAAAACATATCCGTTAGTTTAATCTAATCTTGCAAAATACAAATAAAAATTTTTCAATAAAGAGTTTTTAAGTTTGTGTGTTTTGGAGGAGTTATGGCAATCTATCTTTGTATAACATAAATATAAATTTTAAAAAAGTGCTTTTATTCATCTATTGCTCTCATATGATAACATTTACTCAATAATGAAAATTCTCTAAATTAACCATATGGGGCTGTTCAGTGAATCTTTGTTTTAAACTTTCTGATGACTCAATTATCCACCTTTAAGAAAATTTGACTAATTCAATTAACATGATGCTTTTTCTAAAACTATGGTTTATCAACCTGTTTTATTTGCACTTAATTTTAATCTTCTTTCCTCATTAAAAAATTGTTCTTATAAAAAAATGGGCCCCTGAAAAGGCAAAAATAAATATAAAATAAATATTTTAAACTATATTAAAATATTATAGTATTAGTATCAATGCCCACATTCTTTTTAACTGTTTCAGGGAAATATTTTTACTTTTATTTAATTTTATTTTTATTAAAATAGTATGAAAACATTTAGATCAAGCCTTACTCTTCTGAACTACATAATGTAGGAAAACATGAACATAGAAACATTTAAAATTGTGTATTAAGGCAAACACTTAATACATATCAATTTTGACCTAAAATATATTCTTAAGACATTATTAAATATAACCCAATATCAGCTCATTTATAACTCTATATGAGAGCTTTTGGACATGCTATAAATATAATTATTTTCCTATAGTTATAAAAATGGATTTTAGAAATTCATATTTTAAAGATCACTGAGTGCTTTGGTGAGTGTACATAAATAAATATAATAATAGTACGACAAATGTCATGCAAACAAAGCAGTGATTTCTGTCTCCCAAAGTTAAATGTTTGTAAGGTTTATAATAATTGTATTTACCTGCCCAGATTTTGCATTTTCACAAACAAATGTTTCATAGTACATGGCAAATTCCGGAGCATGATCATTTATGTCGAGAATTCTGATGAAGACAGGAATTTGGCTACTTTGTTTTGGATTATCTGCAACAAGAACTTCATGTAAGGTTTCAGTGCCATGCGGAAAGGAAGCTGTAAAGCCAAGCATTAGTAACTTTGAGACTGACCAATTCCCTGCGTTCTCTAGCTCGTTTGGACGGCTGACAAATATCTCAACTTTAGTAATTGTCATAAAATGGAAAGCATGGTAAAAGAGGAAAATATAATGGAGGATAAGGAAGTAAAACAGACAATGTCCATAAGCTCATGTATCAATTTTGTGACGCTAAGTGCAATTCAAATCCATTAATGAAGGTAAAGCATATTTAAATTGAATTGTTAATCTTTAAATAAAAGTTGACAAAAGTATTCACACCCTCTGATTCATTTTATTTCTTAGATATGGTCAATATTTTGACAGTTTCTCAAAGGTCTATTCACTGTCATTTATTATTAATTTGGTCAACCATGCATAAATGGATATAGCTTGAACATACTTATCTCTGTGGCTGTAACGGTAATGTTATGCCAAGGGGATGATTCCCTGTCCAGGGGCTTCATAGTGAAGATAGAGCCATTTTCTGGGTGAATACTGAAAACCCGGTCCATATCAGTATGCCGGTCAACTGAGTATCTGACAGGAAAGAGACTCAAATTCAGCCCTCTCTGAAATGATATCTTTCTCTATTTCTTAAAGATACAGGAAATTCTTTTATTGATACTACAAAAACATGATTGTAAAATGATGGTAAGCTTCTTGGATTTTTATCCCAATGGTATCATTATAAAAACAATTTGAGGCTCTAACGATTCCCTTATGACTGTCATGTCTGGGAATGTGTTTAGAGCCATTTCATAAGTAATGGACAATTGTGTGTACCTTAAAGTATTAAGTGCTTTTTGATTTACTGTTTTAATCATAGCTGAGCCTTAAACTTATTCCAGAATAAGTAGTCATATTAACATCATGGTCAATAACAATGAATACATTTAAAATAGTTGTAATGAAGACATTAAAAAAAAAAGAACAACAAATGGCAAAAAAATGGTCTCACCATCACCTAGTGCCTTGCTTATTTTTCTAGTGTCTTCTTAAAGACACTTAAAAGAACACCGCATTCTCATGAATTAGTTCTGTGTATTTGTTTCTGTTGGTTATTTTTGTTTTGTGTTTTGTTGTTGTATTTTTTTGTTTTTCGTTGTTTGCTTGTGCACATTTTCAGACAGGGTTTTGGTAGCCAGGCATTGCTACTAACCATTTAGCCCAGGCTGTCCTTTAAAACTTGTAGTCCTGCCTTCCACCTTAAAATTATTGGAATTATTTTTTGAGGCATGTTCTTTGTATATAACCCAGGTTGACATCTGAGTTGCACTTTTCTATATTATCCTCAGTAGTTAACCCTGAAGCACAGATAGTAAACCTAGCAATTGTTTAGATTTTGTCATAAAGCATATGTGACCTTGGGTATTGATATGGACAATACAAAAATTTATCAAAACTTCTTTTAAGGCTTATTTTTACTTAATGTGCATTTATGTTAATCCACTGCATGCATTCTTGACAATTGTAGACCAGAAGAGGGGTATGTATGGAACAGGGGTAACAGAAAAGTGAAAGCAGCCTGGTTGATGCTGGAAATAAAATCCAGGTCAATAAGACATTTTTTTACACTGTAAATGCAATTCTTAAATTTAATTTTCCCAGTTTAATGAAATGTATGAAAGCACTTGTAAAATTTTACAATAATCTATGAGGTAATTATTTTTGTGTTCTTGATAGTGCCTCATTACAGGTTTTAAGACTCTTAGAAATATTAACAGATTCATCTGAGAGGAGAAAATGTTAAGATGTTACACAGCCTTCTATTTATTTATATACTTTATTCATTTTGTTTTATTTTAGTCTGGTTTTGAGGTAGAGACTCATGAAGCCTGTGTTTCTCTTGACCTCTCTGTGTATATGGGGCAGACCATATATTCTTATCTTTCTAAATCTTATCACGCAGTTTCTGGAATTACCTCTATACCTAGGAAACTCTTATTTTTAATAAATGTATGCACCATTATAAAAAATGATTTTTCCAATATTTATGATTCCCTTTTTATTAAGCGTTATAAAAATTAGCCTGAAAGATAAAAATAAAACATACTTGTGAAAGCAGGGAAATTAAAGCAAAATAATATAAACAACATACTTGTGTTGAATCAAGTGCAGTTCACAATATTCTCCTGTCAATATTTCTCTTTCTTGGTGGTAAAGGCCAGTAGTTAACCATTGTCTGATTATGCCCAAGAAGGGCTAGTAATTTAATCCCACTACTTGTAATGAAGGCCAAAAAGAAAAAAATACTTTTGCTCCCATTATCTTTTCTCTAGGGGTTAATAAAAGAACTACCTGACTATAGAAACAATAAATAATAATCATAACATTACAAAAGTAATGAACTGATGCACTCATAGTTAATGGGAGTTCAAAAGTACTTATGAACACCTGCCAGACCTCTACTTCAGTTTAACCTTGAACAGAAATACTTTTCAGCATATGAATTCATGGTGAAGAATCACTTTGACAATTTGGAAATAAGCTCACTTTTTATCATTAACAGTGCAAACTTCCTGGTCTATTTTTAGGCATTCCCCTCAGTGAAAATTATGTCCCATGATTTTTCAAAGCACAAAGATAATGTTCTTTTACAAAGCAGCCAAGTTCTATTTTCAACATGGAATTAGAACATGCTGAGTACCAATTAATAATAAATACATTGAATTACCATAAATGACCCAATAAAATGTGTTGAGCACTTAACACACAAAAAGTCTTTTCTGTGTCCCAGAATACAGTTTATAAAATCTGTAGTATTTTATTAATTTTTCTTCATTGAATTTTGAATAACTATCTGAGACAGACTACTTGAACGAAGTTTGTTTTGTTTGTTTGTTTGTTTTGGAATGCTTCCTGCAGAGAATGGACCAACTTACATTGGTCACATACGAAAATTCCAAATTCACAATATAATTCACACTTAGACTCAGAGCACAAACTTTGTGGTTTTCATTTCACTTATGTTGTATAATCAAACATTAAGAACATTAAAATCATTGTGTTTTTTCTTAATATGCAGGAGAAATGACCCCAATTACAAAATGATAGCTGGGATTGTTTTATTGTGTCAAACTCTGGAACATCTTATCAATAACTATGTTATTGTAGGCAAAATATGGATTTAATTTCCTGTACAATAATTTTTTTCACAATAGTAGACAGTGAAATTTGATTTTTACTGTTGAATAGAGGTTGACTATATAATGACACAACTTATAGCCTCAAAAGAAGGAATAAACATAATTTACGGAGATTAACAATTTTATTTTTCTGCCAGCATTATTGTACCCACAAAGACAGCATTTCAATGATTCTCTGTCTACCAAAATACCTGTTGTGTCATCCAAAATGACCTCATTCTGCATGCGACTCTCTTGCCATAGCTGCCTATATCTAAGTATTAAAGTTTCTACCACAACATCTTGGTCCATTTTCTTTTTTCTCACAATATAGTAAAATAAAGAAGCCTGGGAAACCCACGGATTTGGTGCAGCTCAAGTTGTACTCTGTGACCTTTCCCAAAACTCAACTCACTCTTTTGCCAATAAATTAGATTTGCTCCATATTTTCAACTGAAAGCAATTGGTTTTCTTCTAAAATAATCATTGAACTTTTCAAATGTTGAAATAATTTGAGGAGTTATAATAACAAATGACGTAAAACAGAAGTGGCAACAGCTGTTAACTGTGACGGTAAATACATGTGGCCAGTAGGACATATATGTAAGTCAACAGATTTGATAAACAGAATTATTGAATGGTGGATGAAAAATAGTTCCTCAGTTTTCCTTTAGAATGTGTTTCTGATGCTGAGTTTATCCTCCCTTTGCTTAGGGATTCAGCCTTACTTATTTAATCTTGTTCAATTACTGCTGTTTTTTCTTCCCATTCATTGGAGATCTAAAGATGGTCTCATTACAGTTCAATTGTAATGGATTTTTCTGCCTTCTATTTGCAGATACATTTTATTTACTGAAAGTTTTGGTGATATAATTGAAAGAACATCATAATTATTGAGGATTTAAGTGAAATTGCACCTCAATCACATGCCCCAAACCTGAGTTTTAACAAAAACTTGTAAAATGCAGATATATCAGGCACCATTCTATATTATGAAAAAAGGATGAACACTGTATTGTTCATCTTTTTAGCAAAGCCATCTTTTTGAAAATTTATCCCCGGAAGTTACCATATTTAGGACAGATATATACAAATATTCAAAAATTCTGAAGGTCTTGAATATTGTGCTATTTATGTGGTAGTTCCATATTGATACAGAATCACGTAGAGATATTTAGTGATGGGAAATTATCATTAACAATATAACTTTATAAATAACCAATTAATCATTTTGGAATATAGCTATATTATTTTACTGAAAAATGATTTTAATAGAAGACGAAAATAAATCTGAAAACTAATGGGTGGAGAATAAAGTATGATTTATTTACTATAAAACTGTCATATACCCAAAAGATATTCTATCATACCAAAGAACACTTGCTTAACTATGTTCTTAATGACTTTCATTATAATAGCCAGAAACAGGAAATAATGTCCTTTAACTGAAAAATGAATAAAGAAAATATGGTACATTTACAAAATGAAGTTTTTTCTCAACTCTTAAAAAATGTGTCATTAAATTGGCAGGCAAATGGGTGAAACTAGAAAAGATCATCCTGAGTGAAGAGTGAGGTAACCGCAGGTCCAGAAAGACAAATGTGGTATATACCCACTTATAAGTGGATACTAGGTATAAGTAAAGGATAATCAAGCTATAATCCACAGACCTAGAGATGCTGAGTAACAAGGAAGCTAAAGAGGGAACACATGAATCCCAATGTGAAGGGGTTGTGGAATAGATATAGGACGTGGACTACGGTAGCAGACAGCCTGGTGTCGGGGTGAGAACAGGAAGGATCAAGTGGGAGGAGAATGGATGGAGAGAGTATTGAAAGAGAGTATTGGAGTGGGTAGGAGTCATCTCTGGGATGAGCTAAAAAGGTAGTGCGGTGGAAATTTCAAGGAATCGATGAGGGTGACCATAGTTAAGACACATAGTAATGGAACACATGGAGCCGGAAGTGGCCATCGTCTGTAACCAGTGAAGACTTCCAGTAGATGGACTGGCCACAACCCAGCCACAAATCCTTCAACGTACAAATTGAAGAATATGTATGTACTTGGGTATAAAGATGGTGCAGAAATTATGGAAGTGAAAAGGAATGAGTGGTCCAGGTTGAGACTCATCCCATGAGAGTCTCCCGTGACACTGCATGGAAGGCTAGTACTCAGATGCTGAATACCCAAGAAACCTAGGATAGAACCAAACATAATGGGCAAAGAGTCAATAAAATTATTCGTAATAATATTCTGCTCTATATTACTGTCTAATCCAATGGTTATCAGAAAGGCTTCACCAAGAAACTGATGAAAACAGATGCAGAGACCAAGAGTCAAATATTAGGTGGAAATTAAGGAATCCTTCAGAAGAAGGGGGACAAAGAATTGTAGGAACCAGAGGGGCCACACCACAAGAAATATCAAAGAATCAGCTAACCCAAACTTATAAGGCTTACAGAAACTGAACTCTCAACTAGGAAACCTTCATGGGACTAACCTAGGCCCTCTGTATTTTTGTTATAGTTGTGCAGTTTGATGTTCTTGTCACTTTCCTAAGATTTGGGAGCAGGTATTGTCTCTGACTCCGTTGACTGCCTTTGGGGCACTTTTTTTCTTACTGGATTCCTCTTCCAGCATTAATAGAAGATGAAATCCCCCCTCTTAATGTAAGTTGATATGCCGTGGCTGCTTGATATTTATGGGAGTCCTACAACTTTATGAAGAGCCAGGAGGAGGTATAGATACAGGTGAGGTGACAGGGAGGGGTTGGGGAAAAAGTGAAGGGAAAGGGAGGAGAGAGGGAAACTGTTTGGGATGTGTAAACAAACAAACAAAAACACACAATCAAATAAAAGTTTTCTGTGCCTGGAAAGGAAGCCCAGCAGTTAAAAGTATAGGCTGTCTTCCAGAAGTTCCAGATTCATTTCCTAGCACCCACATGGTGGCTCACAATGTCAATAATTCCACAGACAAGACATTCAACACTCTCTTCTAGCTTCTCTGGGCAATATATATATATATATTCTCTGGGAACGATATATATATCTTATATATAACATATACATACATACAAACAAATAATCCACACACATAAAATATAGATACATAGATTATTTTACTATATTTAATAAATTGTATGAATAACAACTATTACTATATTATAATAATTTTCATATTATAATTTGTCAAAAGGTATTTTATGAGCAGATGCTTTTCAGAGGTAACATTATTTGTAACAATTTTTAGGTCAGACCAGGAGTTCAATAATAATAACTTACTGTATGCAAAAAATACAAAACATTTAATTTGATGGAAATGCTATGGATTCACTTCAACAAGACAAACAGACCACACATTGTTCTAGTTGTACACAATTTCTTCATAAAATGCAGTGTCTTCTTCAGAAGGAACATTGTAAATCAAAAAAATACAATGAGAGCTCTGATTTGAGTAAACAGAGACTCTAAGTGACTACAAAAAGCCATTGGGATCTCTCGCAGCATTAACCCAACTTCCAACATGGAAAAACATTAGATAAATAAGGACATGATATTTTTCAGATGTGATCTCATTCAGTAAAGTTCTAGCGGACAACAATAAGATGAATCATAACATCCTAATAAAGAATATTTTTTATTTTAAAGTTATATTCTCCTAGCATGTGGAGAAAGAGGAACACTCCTTCATTGCAGGTGGGAATGCAAACTAGTACAACCACTTTGGAAATCTATCTGGCGCTTTCTCAGAAAAATGGGAATAGGGCTTCCTCAAGACCCAGCTATTCCACTCCTTGGAATATACCCAGAAGATGCACTACCACACAACAGGGACATATGCTCAACCATGTTTATAGCAGCCTTATTAATAATAGCCAGAACATGGAAACAGCCTATGTGTCCATCAGTAGAAGAATGGATAAAGAAACTGTGGTACATCTACACTATGGAATACTACTCAGCTATTAAAAACAAGGAAATCCTGAAATTTGTGGACAAATGGTTTGAACTAGAAATTATCATAATGAGTGAGTTAACACAGAAGCAAAAAGAGTCAAATGGTATATACTCACGTATATCGAGACACTAGTCCAAGGGGTACGCCCCCATGAAAAACTTTACCTACTAGGAAAGTGGGTCAGAGGGGAGGACATCCTATTGAGACTTTAGGGGTGAGAAGCCTGGGAGAATGAGGAAATAGAAGGAGCCAGAGGGTCCTGGAAAACTACAGGCGAGCCTGGGTCCTGGGGTCCTCTTCAAACTATGGCACCAGCCAAGGAAAATATAGGCAGTAAACTTCGAACCCCTACTCAGATTGGCCGATGGACAGGACATTCTCTACCGTTAAGTGGAGCGGGAGATCTGACTTTCACACAAACTCTGGTGCCCCATATTTGACCATGTCCCTTGGACGGAGACGCCTGGTGGCACTCAGAGGAAGGATAATAGGTCACCAAGGAGAGACTTGATACCCTATGAACATATACAGGGGGAGGAGGTCCCCCTCAGTCCCCCTCAGACATAGGGGAGGAGAGTAGGGGAGGAAGCGGGAGGAAGGGAGGAATGGGAGGATACAAGGGATGGGCTAACAACTGAGATGTAATATGAATAAATTAATAAAAAACAAAAAGTATTAGAAATAAAAAAATAAATAAAGTTATAGTCTCATTTTTAAACAAGTATATGATTTGTTGCATAAAAACTGGGCACAATAAAAGGTAAGAAGGAGGGCATAAATTGTACTTTGAGAAAGTAATAAAATTATCAAGTGGAAAAAGTATTTGAATCTTTCAAGATACTATTACAAGAACACTAGCCTTAAAAAAAGTTGACAGACTGAAAAATTACAAGAAAGTGAAATGCTAAAATCTGAAAAAAAAAGAAAACATGATCCATATAAAACAAATTTTGTTTAGTTTTTCTATACAGAACACTTTAAAAATGGTATAAAATGTTATGTGTATGAGCGTTTTGCTCACATGTATGTCTCTGTGTGTATCTAGTGCCTACTAAGGTCAGAATGGTACTTCAGAACACCTAAAATAGACGTTATTGATGACTTGAGCTGCCATATGGATTTTGGAAATCAAACAAAGGTCCTCTACAGGAGTAACAAGTTCATTTAACTGCTAAGCCATATGTCTAGCCAGAACACTTTATTCAAATCATTGTTATTAATAGTATCTGTTAATGTGTTAATCTTTAGAATTTTTCTAACTTTGTAAACACATTATCAAAAAGCATGTATATGTATATGCATATACATTTACCCTTAAGAGCTCAGGGCAAAACAAAAATCAGTAATTATATATTTCAGTATTGCAAAAATAGATAAATTTATCTTTAGTTTTCAATAGATTTCCATTTAATAAATCCAAGTCCCTAGCCATGTGACCCATACACATAACAAATAGAAACATGAATTATTTTACTATAGTCAATAAATTGTATAAGTATGTATAACAACATAAGATAAATGTCATCATTGTTTTCTATTGTATTTTCTCTGTTTCTGATAGTATGGTATAATTACGTATATTCCTACCTTTATTTCCTCCTTTTTAAACCTCCCATATACCCCTTCTACCTCTTTCCAAATCATTTATTCTTTTTCATTTATTGTTGTTATATACATACATGAATTTATATGTACATGTATGTATTTCTTCTAAGGAGCACATTGTTTTGTGTATGATACTCCATGCACATTTGCATTCATCAAAGAAAAGTGACACTTTTCTTTAATAGGATATATAGAATTACATATTTAGGTAAATTGATACCAATTTTCACATTAAAATTATCTGTAGTTCATACTATAACATTTTAAAACAGGAATATTTCTTCTCATTCTAATTAACCTAAAACTTGTCAATAATTAAAATAATTGATAATAAAAATAAAATTATCATAGAGAAAAGTCCACAGCAAATGATGATGAGGATTAGGGAAATGGAATCCCCATTGCAGGCAGTGAGATGACCTGGTATATCTACCACGAGAGTCAATTTGGAGGTTCCTAGAAATGAAACTTAGATTGGCACTTGAGAAAGAGCTCAGCAGTTAAGACTGCATATCCCATTTGTATAGGACTTGAATTTATTTTACAGAACCCATGTTAAAGGGCTTATAAATGCCTGTAATTCTAGCTCCAATAGAACTTCTGGCCTCAGAGGATACATTGCACGTGAACACACAGACATACAAGACACATACAAAGTGCATAATTAAAAATAGTGAAAGAATCCTTACATGGAACCAACTAATAATAGAGCTATCATATCACACATTGCACCTGGGAATATACTTAGAGGATTCTTAGTCAATATATTATAAAGATACATTCACATGCATGGCTATATATATATATATATATATATATATATATATATATATATATATATATATATGTGCCTGGATATAAAACTAGGGCACATGACCATCAACAAATAAGTTGATAGGGAATATGTGTTGCATATAAGCAATGGAAATGGAAGGAGGGAAAACTGTGGTCAGGATATATGGTATAAGTCAAGAATCTATTTTCAATAAAAAAACTCTTTAGTTTGGTTGGATTGATAACTAATCCTCTGATATGAATATGTGTTACCAGCAACTCCAAAGTGGTTGCTTCCTCGACAAGCATAATGTCATCAATATAGTGGACTAATATAATATTTCTGGAAGAATCTGATCATCAATAATGTTTTGAACTAAGTTATAACACAGGACTGGATAGTAATCATATCCTTGAGGTAAAACTATAAAAGTATATTACTGGCCTTACCAACTGAAAACAAATTGCTTCTGGTGGGCTTTGTGGCCAGGGAAACAGAAAGGATTGGCTGGATCAATAGTTGTATATCATGAGCTAGAAGATGTGTTAATCTGCTCAAGTTACAACAAACATCTTTTACAGCAGCTGCTACTGGAGTCACTACTTGATTGAGTTTTTAACAGTCAACTGGCATTCTACATGATCAATCTGTCTTCTGCACTGGCCAGACAAAAGAGTGAAAAGGAGATGTGTTGGGAACAACCATCTTGCATCTCTCATGTCTTTGATGAGTTCAGTGATTAATGCTATTACTCCAGGAATGTGACTGGTTTGTATTGTTTTTGTTTCATTATTTTTCCTGACAGGAGCTACTCTAAAGGCTTCCATTTAACCTTTACAAATATAATACCCTTGATACCACAAGTCAGCAACCATATGTGAATTTGGCAAACTTCTAAATATATCTAATTCAATTGCACATTCTAGGACTGGAGATAAAATCACAAATTTTTTCAGAGACCCTCTGGACCTACTGTCAATCAGACTTCACCTAAAACCCTACTACCTTAACTTCATAAGTCCCTCCTTTAACTGGAGGGTCACATTGTTTCTTATGGTCTTCAGGAATCAATATTAATTTCAAGCCAATAAAATAGACCCCAGAATGTCTGGATGTTTCCATTTTTCCACTGTTCAATTATACTTGTTACAGGCCATAGGTTCCTCTAAGGAAGGACTCCAGAAAGACTATCTGAAAAACTCTCAGACATTTCATCAGGGCAGACTTCCCATGCCTTCAATTCAAGGAATTTGAAGTCTACAAACTGGCTCAAGTCTAAAAATTTGGTCACAGGATTGAGATTCTGTTTTGCCATGATTGAATGTGGCATTTTTATTTGTGTTAGAATGTTTTGCTTATGCATATCAAACAAAATGCAGTGGGATTCTTATATATTTCATGCCTGGAAACCCTGTGATTGATTAGCCAATAGCAAGTGGCCATATGAGTTATTCAAGCACAAAAATTGTCATACCTGTGCTGATCATTATGGGTCAGCGTGTTATGAACACTGTTTTGCCAATGCTGTGCATTACAATAACTACAATCACCTTGTCTTTGGAAATTCAGTACTGCCCCATGACATGCTACTGGCAGTGTGGGGTATTAAAACCATTACATTTAATTCATCCAGCTGAGCAGCAGCATCTCGATCCTAGGGTCTGGAACAAGGAAATGACTGACAACAAAACTCTTCAAATATGCTGGCATACCTCTCACCAGTTTCTGTTGTATGGAACTAGTGAAAGGCATATCTTTTGGGCCTTCACATTTTAGAGGATTAGCTTTTACACAGTATGCCCAGTCTAGAGTTGTTTTCCCAATATAGAAAAATCTCTTCATCAACACTAAGCCAAGGGTTAATAGGCATCTCCTTTTCAGGGAAATCCAACTGTCCAATGACTTCAGTAGGCCATTTTTATAAAACCGAGTACTTCAGCCAACCACTCAAACAAACTTCCACACTTTTTTTTTTTAAATGTGCAAGCTTTCCTATTAAGTAAAGTCTCTCCACCCATTGGGCTCACAGTCAAGGAATTCACTGTTCTTACCATTCTCTCTGGCATTCTGAAAAAGCTAGCCTGATATAAAGATTGAGTGGCCTTTTAAAAGACACAATAACAATGCCAATTATGAAGCAGCAGTCTGGAGGGCTGTCGGAGTGTTCTCCAAAAGATGGTATATGCTTTTAATAAATGTCTTATGTACATTATATTTCTCCCAGAGAAAGAGCCATTGGTCCAGAAATAAATGGGTGAAAAGGGAATACTTCGACACATTATCACCCATAGTATTATCACCTCCAGTGACCCAACTTAAATATTATTTTGCTTACTGTTCCTAAGTTCTCCTGGAAAAAAAAAAGTTTTTCTTCAAGAGAGTGGGGGACTACTGCCAGGAGGGACAATAAACATTCCACTGAATTGGAAGCTCAGATGTCCCCCTGGCCATTTTAGGCTTCTGATGTCTGCAAGCCAACAGGTTAAGAAAAAAAAAAGCAACAGTGTTAGTAGGGTGACTGATCCAGTTTACCAGAGGAAATTGAATTTCTTTTCTACAATGTAGGTAAGAAAGATTATGTCAGGAATGCAGGAGATCCTTCAGGGTGTCTCTTGGTGTTATCATACCCTGTGGCTATGGTCAATGGGAAAATACAACAATGTAATCAGTCATGATGACAAAGGACACAGACCCTTCAGAAGCGAAGGTATAAGTCACTTCTCCAAGAACAGAACCAAAACCTGCTGAGAGTTTTTTTTTTTTTTTTTTGAAAATAGACGAAATACAGAGTGGGTAGTAGTAGTAAAACAAAACAAAAACAAAAAACAAAAAACAAAAAAACCAAGGTAAAGTCACTTGACCAGTTGCAGAAACAAGGATTATCATTGACATAACTGTTTTTGTCATATATTGTTAGGAGTGTATTTGTGCATATATTTGTGCTTTCTATCCTTGATTTCTTATTGCTTAATGTAATGACACTTAAGAGAACTATTGGTGGTTATAATACTTAAGATTGAGATACTAAAATAATGTTCTTCAAGGGATATTTCCAAGTATAATAAGATTTACATTGCTTTTTTTTTTTTTTTTGCACATGGCATAGTTATATGATTGTGACCTAGTTAAGTGACTTGTAGTTTTACATGGCTTAGTAATATCATTTTAAATTTAATTATGACCTGGTTATTATTTTCACTTGGAATTAAATCTGACATAGGAAGGTATGGTTGTTTGCCGAAATTATATGGGGTGGACTTCTGATGGCTAAATTTAGTTACTAACTTGACTACATCTGATCTTAATTAAAACCCATGGTTTTGGGTAAACATGTGAGGGAGTTCTTTTTTAATTAAATTATTTGAAATGAGAAGATCCAGCTTTACTCTAATCCATATTTTTTTGTGACCATCAATTAAACAATGTAGAAAGGGGGAGTTTTACTTCTTTGTCCATTTTCCATTATGGGATTCTTGGATTTTCTTATCACAGGCTTGATAACATTTAATCCTTGACAAAATATTTATAGCTAATGAAATTGTCTACTAAGTATAGTGGAGATACAGTAATGGAATAGGTAGCACTATTTAAAAATATTTCTAATTTAAACTTTAGTTTTTAAAGATTTTTTTCTCATTTTTCTGCTTTCATTAAAAATAGATTCTCTTTTCCTAGATTATATTTTAATTGCAATTTCCCTTCCCTGTAAGCCTCCCAGGTTTTTCACACTTCCTTTTCCTTCTGAATTAACTCTCTTTCTGTCTTTCTTTAAAAAGGAACAGACTTCTAAACTATAAAAACCAAATGACATAATAAAATGTGCTAGTAGTAGTATTAGTAGTAGTAGTAAAATCATATGAAAATTGGACACAGAAATGAATCCCAAGAGTAGATATAATTAGTGAAAATCTCATTCTCACACCTAATGTTTTAATAGAAACCTAAGCTAAAAGCTAAAATATACTGGCAGAATTCCTGGTCATAACTTATTTAGGCTTCTTTCCTGCTGCTCAACAGAATAATGGATAAAGAAAATATGATACATTTACCAGATGGAGTATTACTCAGCTGTTAAAAATAATGACAATGGAGTATCCAAGATGGCAGAACCAAACATAGTATCTGATCTGCAGGACAGAATCTAGAGACCTGGCGGTGAGCTACAGATTGCAAGACCTGTAGATCCCTAAGTGAGTGGGGTTCACACAGTGCAGAGCACAGGTGGGTTCAGCCTCAGCTCATACACATGGCCACAGAGGACAGAAGCCCAGTCCCCAGAGTCTGGACCCATATCCACCTGCAAGCTGCAGCCATGCTATATATCACAGACTCCGTTTATGAGATTTAACTGTGCACCAGAGACGGGATCTGCTGGCCTGGGGAAAACCCAAGAAAATGGATGAATCTGACCTCAGACCACCTCGCCTGTTTTAGAAAACACTAGGGCCAGCAGCCACACAGGCAAAGTATCCAAAGCCCAGCGCAGACTTTTGTGTCCTGCTATACCTGCACTCTCTCTTTCTCTCTCTCTCTCTGACTGATTTGTGGGCTATAGAGAAACACTGTCAGTGTCTGCTGGCCCAGGGATAGCTGAAAGTGAGGATCTGGGATAGATCTGACATCACATCATCCTGCCAGTCCATAAAGGGCCCTGGTGGGGACCCTGGCAGCCTTGGACACATTCTCCAGCTACAGCTCCATAGAAGCACCCTGGGATTGACTGATCTAAGGCAGTATGGCCCGAAGGGACCCAGAAGAAACCTAGCCCCCCACTCCACCTGAGAAGCCATTTCCATACCGTCAGGTGGGACTCAACTGTCCTGAGCTGATGGAGTGTGAAGGCAGGGTTTTCAAAGCCCAGCCAGAGACAAAATAACTGGCTATACCTATACTACCTGAACTGAATCTTGGGCTGCAGAACACCAGGACCAACTTCTGTTGACCCACTAGGGACCCCAGGGTGTAGAGCAAAGTCCCTTGGAGCTGAAACCATGTCACCTGCCTGATCCAGGGAAGGGTTCCCTGATCCCCACAGGTGAGAGTTCTCTGCCTGCAGACACTCAGCCACAAACTACTGTCAACAACCAGTGAAGGACACTAGAAACTACCTCCCAGGGTCAGAGACAGGAAAAGGACTAAAGGCCAGTGTTAAAACACAAACAACAAAAAACAGAACAACATGGCATCTCCAGAACCCAGATATCACAAAGAATTAAGCCCTGGGAACTCAAACACAACTGAAAAATAAGAAAATCTCCTCAAATCTTCAGTATTGTAGATGATAATGGAGGAAATGTATAAAATCCATAAACAAATGCAGGAGATGCAGCCCGAGTGGAGTGAGGACATTAAAGAGGCCTATAGAGAGGAAATGAAGATATCACTAGAAGAAATTCAGGTAAATGCAAATAATCAGATGAAGGAAATCAATATAACAGTTCAAGATCTGAAGATGAAAATGGAAACAATGATCAAAGCACAAACATAAGAAAGCCAGAAATGAGAGAACCTAGAGAAAAAAGCAGGAAACTCAGAGGTAAGCTTCTCTAACACAATCCAAAAGATGGAGCAAGGAATCTTGGGAGTAGAGGATACAGTTGTGAAATTGATTCAACCATCAAAGAAAATGTTGAATCTGAAAAATTCTTGACACAAAACATCCACAAAATCAAGGATACCATGAAATGACAAAACCTGAGGATAACAGGAATTGAGGAAGTGAAGATGCTCAGCTCCAAGGCCCAGAAAATATTTTCAACAATATCATAAAAGAAAATGTCCCCACTTTAAAGAGGGAGATGCATATAAACACAGAACAGGCCGGAAAAAACACAAAATAGAATATACTAGAAAAGAAAATCCTTCCGTCATGTAATAGTCAAAACACAAAATGGACAGAACAAAGAAAAAATATTAAAAATGGAAAGTGAAAAAGCCAAGTAACATATAAAGGCAGACCTATAAGAGTAACGCCTGAATTCTCAGAAAAGACCATAAAATCCAGAAGGGCCTGTGTAAGGGCCCTACAAACCCTAAGAGACCATAGGTGCCTGTCCAGACGACTCTACCCAACAAAACTTTCAATATCCATTGATGGAGAAAACAAGATATTCCATGATACAAACACATTCAAATAGTACATATCCACAAATCTGGCCCTACAAAAGTTACTAAAAGGAAAACTCCAACAAAAACTGACAAACTACAACCAAAATAACACAAGAAATACATAACTTCACTGTTACAAAACATAACCACCCACACATTTGACTCCAATCACCATCAAAATCAAGGCACTTAAGAGTCACTGGTCATTAATATATCTCAACATCATTGGTGTTATTTTTCTGATAATAAGACACAGGCTAAAATAATGGATGCATAAACAAGACCCAACATTTTGCTACATTCAAGAAACACATCTCAGCCATAATTATAGACATTACCTCAGGTAAAAGGCTAGAAAATGTTATTCCTAGCAAACGTACATGATAACCATGCTGGTATAACCATTTTAATATCTAATAAGGTAGACTTTCAATTAAAATTAATCAAAAGAGATGAGAAAGGAAACTTCAACCAAGTAAATTCAGCCAAGATGACATCAGAGTTCTGAACATCTACACTCCCAAATTTAGGTCACCCATATTTATAAAAGAAATATTAACAAAGCTTAAACCACAAGTCGATCCCCACACATTAATAGTGGGAGACTTCAATACCCCACTATCACCAAAGGACAGGTGAATGAAACAGAAACTATACTGAGAAACAATGATACTAACCAATGCCATGTATCCAAAGGATCTAACAGATATCTACAGAACTTTTCATCCAAACAGAAAAGATTATACCTTCTTCTTGGCACCTCATGGAACCTTTTCCAAAAATGATCATACAGGAGGTCATAAAGCAAGCCTCAACAGATACAAAAAGATTGAAATAATACCTTGTATCCTATCAGATCACAAATGGACTAGTGGTGGACTTCAACAACAACACAAATAAAAAATAAAAGCCTACACACACATGGAACTTAAAAAGCTCTCTACTAAATGACAACTGGGTCAACAATGAAATAAATAAATTAATTAAAGACTTCCTAAAATTCAATGAAAATGAAGTTAAAACATACTCAAATTTATGGGACACATTGAAAAAAGTGCTAAGAGGAAAATTTATAGTACTAAGTGCTTTCATGAGAAATTGGAAACATCTCATATAGGCAACTTAAGGATACATATGGAAGCCCCAGAAAAAAAAAAAAGAGGCAGAAATACCCAAGAGGAGTACACGGCTTGAAATAATCAAACTCAGGACTGAAAACAATAAATTGAAACAAAGAGAACAATTCAAAGAATCAACAAAACCAAGAGCTGGTTCTTTAAGAAAATCAACAAAATAAACAAACCTTTAGCCAAACTAACTAAAAGGCAGAGAGACACTATGCAAATCAACAAATTCAGAAATGAAAAAGGAGACAACAATAGACAGTGAATCAATACAAAGAATCATTAAGCCCCACCTCAAAGGTTCATATGCCACAGAATTTGAAAATTAAAGGGAAATGGACAATTTTCTTGATCAATTTCAGTTGTAAAAGTGGAATCAAGGTCAGATTAACAAATTAAATAGCCTTTTTCTCCTGCAGAAATAGAAGCAGTGATTGAAAACCTCCCAACAACAATACTAAAATTCTACCAGACCTTCAAAGAAGAGTTAATACCAATACTCTTCAAGCTACTTCACAAAATAGAAATGGATAGAACATTACCAAATTCAGTCAATGAGGCCACAGTCATCTTGGTACAAAGACTCAACCAAGAAAGAGAGTTTCAGACCAATTTATCTTATGAATATTGATGCAAAAATACTCAATAAAGTACTCACAAAACGAATAGAAGAACATATCAAAGATATCATCTACCATGACCAGGTAGGCTTCATTCTAAGCATTCAGGAATGGTTTAACGTACCAAAATCCATCAATGTTAACCACCATATAAACAAACTAAAAGAAAAAAACCTATATGATCATCTCTTTAGATGCAGAAGAAACACTTGATAAAATCCAACACCTATTCATGTTTAAAGTTTTGGAGAGATCGGGGATACTAGACACATACCTAAACATAATAAAGGCTATATACAGTAAGCCAATAGCCAACATCAAATTAAATGGAGAGAAACTCAAGGAAATTCCTCTAAAATCAGGGACCAGACAAGGCCTCCCATTTTCTCCATATGTCTTCAATATAGTTCTTGAAGTATTAGGTAGAGCAATAAGACAACAAAAGGAGATCAAGGGGATCCAAATAGAAAAGGAGGAAGTCAAATTATCCCTATTCACACATATATTATAGTGTATGTAAGTGATTTCCAAAATTCCACCAGAGAACTTCTACATCTGATAAATACATTCAGCAAAATCACTCGATACAAAAGTAACTCAAAAAGTAAGTAATCTTTCTGTATACAAATAACAGTCATGCTAAGAAAGAAATTAATGAAATTACACCCTTCACAATAGCCACAAGTAATATAAAGTATCTAGGAGTAACTCTAACCAAGCAAGTGAAAGACTTGCTTGAAAAAACTTCAAATCTCTGAAGAAGGAGATTGAAGGTAAAATCAGAAGATGGAAAGATCTCCCTTGTTCGTGAATCTGTAGAATTTACATAGTAAAAAAATGGCCATCCTGTCAAAAGCAATTTACAGATTCAATGCAATCCCTATCAATATACCTACAAAATGTTTAAAGACATTGAAAGATCAATTCTCAACTTTATATGGAAAATCAAAAAAAAAAAAAAACAGTATAGCTAAAACAATCCTGTACAATAAAATATCCTCTGGAGCACTCTCCATTCCTGATCTCAAGCTGTACTATAAAGTAACAACAATTAAAACAGCATGTACCAGCATAGCAATAGGCCAGTAGATCAATGAAATCGAATCAAAGACCCAGAAATAAACCCACACACATATGGACACTTGATTTTTGACAAAGAAGCCAATCTATTCAATGAAAAAAGGAAAGCATCTTTAACAAGTGGTGCTGGTCTAACTGGATGGCTACATGTAGAAAAATGCAAATATATCCATATTTATCACTATGCACAAAACTCATGTCAAAGTGGATTAAAGGCCTCAACATAAAACCAGAGACACTAAATCTGTTAGAATAAAAAGTGGGGAAAAGCCTTGAACTCATTGGCATAGAAGACAACTTCCTGAATATAAAACACAAACAACCCAGGCTCTAAGGACAGCAATTAATAAATGGGACCCCATGAGGCAGAAGACACTGTCAACAGAATAAAACTAGAGTCTACAGACTGGGAGAAGATCTCCACCAACCCTCCATCTGACAAATGACTAATATTCAAAATATATTAAGAGCTCAAGAAATAAAACAACACCAAATCAAATAACCCAATTAAGAAATCAGGCTTAATTACTGTTGCTCTATAGTACAACGAGATCAGGTATGGAGATTCCTCCAGCGGATCTTTTATTGTATAGGATTGATTTTGCTATTCTGGGCTTTTTGTTTCTCCATATGAAGTTGAGAATTGTTCTTTCAATATCTTCAAAATACTCCGATGGACATTCTCCACTGTTGAGTGGAGAAGGAGATCTAACTTTCACACAAACTCTGGTGCCCCATATTTGAACATGTCCCTTGGACGGAGATGCCTGGTGGCACTCAGAGGAAAGATAATAGGTCACCAAGGAGAGACTTGATACCATATGAGCATATTCAGGGGGAGGAGGTCCCCCTCAGACACAGACTTAGGGGAGGGGAGGGGAGTAGGGGGGAAGTGGGAGGAAGGGAGGAATGGGAGGATACATGGGATGGGCTAACAACTGAGATGTAATATGTATAAATTAATAAAAATGTATTAAAAAAAAAGAAAGAAAAGAAATCAGGCTTAGAATTAAACAGAGAATTCTCAACAGAGTAATATCCAATGTCTGTGAAACACTTAAACATCCTTATTCATGAGAGAAATGCAAATCAAAATGACTCTGAAATTCCATGTTACACCCATCAGAATGGCTAAGATCAAAAACTCAAGTGACAGCACATGCTGGTGAAGATGTGGAGAAAGGGGAAAACTCCTTCAATGCTGTTTGGAGTGCAAACTTGTACAACAACTTTGGAAATCAATCTGGCACTTTCTCAGAAAACTGGTAATAGGTTTACCTTAAGATCCAGCTATTCCACTCATTGGAATATACCCAAAAGATGCTCCACCAAACAACAAGGACATACGTTCAACCATGTTCATGAAGTCTTTCTTGCAACAGCCAGAATCTGGAAACAACTTAGATGCCTCTCAGTCAAAGAATGGATAAAAAACTGGTACATTTACACTCAGCTATTAAAAATGAGGAATTCCTGAAATTTACAGACAAATGGATGGAACTAAAAATGATCATCCTGAGTGAGTTAACCCAGACCTAGAAAGACACACATATTACATACTGATTTATATTTAGACACTAGCCCAACATGGATGTCCCCTGGAAGTCTTCACTTAGCAGTAGATTGGGATAGATTCTGGGACCTCCTATTGGGACTCCAGGTGAGAGAAGTATGGGAGAATGGCGAAATAGAAGGATCCAGAAAGTCCTAGAAATCTACAAATAGGCCATTAAGGTTTCCGGATCTGGACCCAAGGGTACCTACTTAATGTACTGTACCAAACAAAGACAACACATGCATTAATACAAGACCCCCTATTTAATCTAGCCAATGAATGGCACTTTCTCCACACTTGTGTGGAGAGTGGAGACTGACTCTGACCTGAACTTTGGTGCCCTCTATTTGACCACTTCCCCTTGGTGGGGAGGCCTGGTGGCTCTCAGAAGAAGGGGAAGCTGGCTACCAGGATAGGACCTGATATGTTGTGATCATATGCTGTGGGAGGAGGTCCCCTTCTGTCACAAACCTAGGAGAGGGGAATAAGGTGAAAGGAGGAGCGAGGAATGGGAAGATATGTGAGGGGATAACAATTGAGGTATAATCTGAGTAAATTACTTAAATTAAAGCAATAAATTAAAATGAAATTAATGGCAGAAGAAAAAAGCATCCAGAGCAAGATAACCCAGACCCAAAAAGAAAATATGGTATATATTCCCTTATATGTGCTTATTAACTGCTAAGTTAGTGATAACTAAGCTACAATCTATTGACTCTGAATGGTTAAGTGTGGAGAGTCTCCCTAGCAGGAGGAAGTAGAGCTGATTTTACAGGTGGATTAGAATAAGGATGGAAACTGAGGGTCAAGTAGGATGGGGGAGGAAAGAGGGGGTAGAAAGAATGTGGGAGGGAGAGCTAGAATTGAGGTACATTGAGGGATGATATGGAAAAAGTGTACTAGAATATGTGAAGGTGATCCTAATGAAGTCTCCTAATATCGGGTGATACTAAGTCTCACCTGGCCATCTCTTGTCAATAGAAAAGGCACCCAGTAGTGGGACTGTGTAGCATTCAATTGAATTGTTGAATAAAGAGGGTCTCATGGAATAAAGAGGGTCCCTAGACTCCCAGGCTATTGCCAAGATAAGGAATTGTTCTCTGAATACTGATATCAAGGTCCCTTTGCTGAAGACAATGCCCACACAACTCACTGAACATGGAAAAGTCAAACTGCCCTCAAGAACCTTTTCACTCTTCAGCTCTAGTGCAGTGGTTCCCAACTTGATCACTGCCCCCTTTTGGGTGTAAATGATACTCTCATAGGAGTCACCTAAAACTACTGGAAAGCTTAGATATTTTATCGCAATTTATAACAGTAAAAAAATTACAGTTATGAAGTAAAACTGAAAATAATTTTATGGCTGTGCATCACTACATTATGAGGAACTGTATTAAAGTTTCACAGCATTAGGAAGCTCTGTTCTAGTGTCTTTGGAGCAACAAGATATTCTGCAGGTTACCAGAAAAGAAACTTTGAAAACCAACCAGCCACAAAAACTGTGTCCTACAATCTGTCCTTCCTGAAAAATATGCTAGGGCAATGTTGGCACAGAACTTGTGGAAGTAACCAACAAATGTCTGATTTAACTAAAGGTCCACCTAATACAACTGAACCCATACTTGAAACTACTAGGGTATCCAAGAGCTAGAGACTAGACAGTCCAAGGATGTAAGGTAATACCAAATACTCCAATTCTAAAAAGAAAGAGTATCAATAAATGACTCTCTTTTATTTTATGCTATATTCATAGATCAGTGCCTTATTCAGTCATAATCAGAATAACTTCATCAGGCTGCAGACTAGAGCAGATGCAGAGACTTAGAACCAGACATTACAGACAGAGAGAGTGTAAAGGAGATATGTCTATCAAATACCTCTGCTCTAAAGAAGTAAGACACACAGGGGATGGAGAGGCAGAAGAACAAGGACATCAAAATTAACTAATCAAGGCACATATGCACTCATAGTGACCAAAGCAAATCTGTCTTGATATTTCTTAATGGATAGTTCATAAAAAGTATTTAAATTTCAGAAGCACTACTTTCTGAAATGGTGAATTTATAAATCAAATTTGAAAATTATTATACCTTACTTTTGCCTTTCCTGCTGTTCTTACCTTATCTTTTTAGGAACACTTTCAGTGGATATGTGAACATAATAATAAAGTTATCCACCAAAATTTTGATATGTAGAATTTTATTTTCTATTCTTCTGAGATGAGACATGATTGACCATCTTTAGGTTAGTATGGCCTTAGACCTTGTCTATTCTAACACAGTATAGTTTCATAAATATTTATAAAAATTTACTATAAAGTTTCTATTCAAGACATTCATTTCTATATATTTATTATATATATTTTAGTATAAACCATCTGATATTTAGCTATTTATTAAATCCATTGTCTTTTAAAATATACTTATTGAACAACATAAACTTTTACATTGAATTTATTTAAAGAAAAAGAATTAATAAAATTATCACATTACTAATTAAGATGTTACAATTTGTGACTGAGTCTAAAATTTACACCTTGTCTATATTTTAGAAACTAGATTTTCTACCATGGGATAATTATTAAAATGCCTAATGTTTCCTTATTATTACTCTTGGTAAAGTATCATAATGTCCCAAACCTGGAATATTCAGAAGAAAGCAGAGGTGAGAATGGATGTTTAGGATGTATTTATTGTTCTGATTCACACAATTATACAACTTCAGTTGTGACATAAGTATTAAAATGGATTACAGGATTATACAAGTAAATAGATTTTTTTTCAAGTACTTACTTTATTATGTTGTTCATGGAGTCTGGGTCATATGCAATGACTTGTCCAATGATGCTTCCCTCTTTCACATCTTCATCCACTTCCATCAAGTAAGAGAGCTTACTGAACACAGGGGGCTCATCAACATCTTCCACAGATATCTTAACCATGGCTGAGTCTTTGAAAGGTCCAAGGTGTAAGAATCGAGGATCAGGGTGTGTGTTACTTGCATCCACTCTTAAAGTGTACAACATTTTCTTTTCAAAATCTAAATTCTGAGTTTTAAGAAAGTAAGAAATGTTAGGATACATTGGAAGACGTAGCAATCATTGATGATATGAATGTTTAATAAACTCTTAAAGTTAATATTAACTATTTCTAAGTAACTACCCCAATTATTGCCTAATGATTTTGTCTAATGAAATAGTATATTTGCTTTATGCTTATACAATATAACTGTAGTAGAATATGTAGTGAAGTGACATCCACTAGGCAATTCACTTCAATTTTTCTAGGCAAGTTAAATAAAGTATTATCTAAATAAATACTGATTATATAGCAGCATTATTAAAGTTAATACTATTAAAATAAGAAGATTGACTAAAACATACATCTAGAGTAATTTTCATATTTCATCAACTTGAATATTTAGAAAAGAAATATATAAAAGAAAGACAGGAAAAGTAAAACTAATTATTAGCTATATCGGTCTTTACATTGTTGCATGTCATTCTCAAGTACTTAATTAAAAATCAAGAAAATACACATAAATCAGATCATATGGCATAGGACCCCCTGAAACTTTGACTACTAATCCTCAGTTAGGAGGTGTCAAGGTCAATTCTAGCTCTTAATTTACTCAATTTTACATAGATCACCTCACTTACAATAAAAGATTTGAGAAATATATCAAGTACCAGTGATGGGTCTGTGTCTATTGTTTGTTCCACAAGGAAACACAAAGCAAGTACCCTTGAGTTTTCTTGGGGTCTGATTCTTGTCTATGACAAGCAAACCCATTTGAGCAGGAGTAGCAGTGTAAGTATCAGGAACAACGTATCACATATTTGAAGTGAAGTCAGTTTTTCTACTTTCTGTGAATGATGGACAGCAAATAAAAAATGATGAAAAGTAGATCCATCATTTTTTATATGTACTGAAAAGCAACAATAAACTAAAGAGCACTGAGTGAAAATAGGAAGACAACCAAGAGACACCTGTTTGACAGTTATAATCCCTTCCTGTGTATCTTTGTCAGTGATCACAGCAAACATGTCAGATCCTTCTCCTTCTGAAATGCTATATTCCAGCTCGGCATTTTCCCCTGTGTCAGGATCATTGGCTTTTATCCTTCCAAGATGGGTTCCAAGAGGCGCAGACTCCAGAGAATTAAATTGATAAGTGCCTGTAAATTAAATCATAGCTTCCTTCACTTTCAACTTAGGATGACACAAAATTTCTGTTCCTGTCTCAGCAAAGTGATTTAAATTGAGAGACATTTGCATCATATTGAATTGGATGCTGTCAAAAGTTATAGATTTGTGAGGTGGAAAAATAATATATAGAATTTGAAATTTTTTCAGATTCTAAATGAGAAGTATAATTTCCTAGAAGACTAAAAGGATGTTCAATGTTACTTGAAGAGAATGTGGAAGCCGGCTGTACGGATCCAGAACATTTAGTCTAACATCCATGAAAACAAGTTGCTTGTGTCTTGATTATGACTCTAAATGTTGCCACAATGCATTTCAAATGTATTTAGAATAAAAGAAGAAAAGTCCATAATTTGAGAAATTGCGTCTCTATTCTTTCATTCTAAGACAGTTCTAGAAATATAATTTTGAAGCCAAAATGTCATTATTATAGTTATTTTTGCTTATGTATGTTTAATTTTAATGTATTTAAGTAGTATATTATCCATGTTTAATACAGATTCAGACATATATCAAAATTTGTTCCTTTATAATGACAAACATTGTATTTGCAAACTGTTTATAAATGTGTAAATAAGAAAGTAAGGAAATAGAAAATAAAAACGTTAAACTAGGCTTCTGGGCATTTATTAAGTCAAAGAGTCTGTAGAGTAGCATGTTGAGTCCTGACAAAGCAGCATCTTAGGTAAATTGTTTTCACAGAACAGCCCAATATAGATTATCTTGCTGAGTTGTGAAGAAAGATAGTACAGAGTTCATTCCCTGACTTCATAGTCTAATCTCTTTCCAGTGATTTTTGTGGTTATGAATTGCAGGTTTTAAGTCTCACTGTGGGGCTTTATATTCATTTCACTAAAATTTAATGTCACAATCTAGCCAGTAAAACAAGAGAATTGTGAAATCTGTGGAACTTGTGAATACATATATATTCAATTTACTTCCTGGTCCAGAACTCAGCATTTAATCAGTACTATAGTGGATACATATCTTCTGTTACCATCCTAAGAGACAACATAAACTTCAGTATGAAAATTCATCCAGTTATACACTTATAGTATATTTTGAGAAACCAAATGGAAAATTGAGGTGACAACTGCAAGTGAATTTATTGATATTCACATTTCACTAATATAAATAACACTAAAATCTAACAGTTTGTTCTATACTAGATGACTTCAGCGTTAACATTGTCATAATCAAGTTTTCATGACTTTGTAAGTAAACCAAAAGAATATTAAAATGCTGCCAATTTAACCCACATACATTGCTTTAAAATAGATCTTGTTTTGAAAGATGATAAGACACCAATCTGTGTTTTAAAATTCATTACATGAAGGCTAATAATGCTTGTTTATTAGTTAGCTAAGAATTGTGAACAGTGTACATGTTGAAAGTAAACAGGCGGACTTTTGCGCCCACATTCCAACCCTGGGTGATGAGAAGAAGGATAGAATGGCAAGAGTCACTGTGAAGATATCAGCTTGAAAAGCTTTCTTGCTCATCAAAAGCTAGCGAAACATCAAGTCTCAAACAGGCCTCATTTTATTTTCTTATATACCTACTCAGGAATATGTATCATAACTTCTTATTAATAGGCTCTCAGCAAAGAGACTTAGAAATGCAGAAGGTCTAGACTAGCAGTGTGTTTGAGAACGGGCCCATGACACTCTCAGTACAGAATGCCTTACTCTGTGGAAACCGAGGAGGGTTGTTGTTGACGTCCGTGAGGGTGATATTTACTGTAGTTGTTCCAGAAAGACCTCCCATTTGGCCGCCCATGTCCTTGGCCTGAATAACCACTTGATACTGCTCCCTGTTTTCTCTGCTCATGTCTGGTAACGCAGTTTTTATGATACCTTTAAAAAATAAAAATTAAAAAAATTGACTTTTGAAATCAATGCCTTGCAAAATCCACAGAGGCAATGATGAGAGTCTACAAGTAACTTGATGTAAGTCATTCTGTTTTGTGCGTTTTAAAATTTTGATCAGTAGACTTTGCTTAAATTTTATAATCATTATGCTCATTAAGTTTTGAGTATATTTTATTCTGCAAATTATATTAACCTCTGTGAAATTTTGTGTCTCTTAAATTAAAACCCAATAAACAATAGCTAAAAGAGCTAAGCCCAATTAGGTTTCGTTAATAAAAGGACATTTTGTTTCGTTTCCATAAAATAACTCTAGAAAGCAGCTACCCAAAACTGACTGGATAGGTCTGAAAACAGAAAACTCCCTTTAAAAGTTGTGTATCAGACTGTATGATATAAAAGGAAATAGACTAAGGAAGGCAGAAATGTGTTTACCTGATTCTGGGTCAACCGAAAAATACGGCTGCCCTTGCAGTATGCTATAAACCACTTTGGCACTGTTCCCGTAGTTGGCATCATCTGCATCGGTGGCTGTCACTTGTATAACAGATGTACCTATATCCAGCCCACCCCAAGCAGAGACATATCAATTCTTCTAAATAGTCTGCTATTTTAAAAGCCATATTCTCACTACTTTTCTTAATTAAAAAGTAATTGTAGATTTACTCTTTACTATGAAAGCAGGTAATATATATTGTATTTCTTCACAAAGATTAATAGAATTTAATGAATTGAACAATTAGTAGAAATATTGTGCTGAGGAAAATCCTTACTAAATACAGCAACATTGATTCTTTAATACCTTTATCGCTAAATGAGAAGGCATAAAAACAAATTTAACCTTTTGAAACCTCCTGTTTTTCTTTACCTTAGTGAACCGTGATTATAAACACAATGAAACATAAAGAGGTCTTGCTATGAAGAACCAACCAAACAAACAAAAATTAATATTACAGAATGTCAAAAATCTTGAGTTCAAACATCAGAACTAAGCACACACGCCAGCAAAATAGTCGAAAAAGGAATTGAACTATATTCTTCTGTGCACATAATATCAGACATTTACTGTGACTTGTAAATCCATAAGGAGTAATGAATTACTAATCTTTCTCAAAAGTTAATTTATGAATTTCATTTTGTTGTATTACTAATTTTATTTTCTGCTAAGATAAAAGTAATTCAGATATTTAATTTGTAAAGCTAAAGACAATATTCTATCCTACTTTAACACTTTTAAAATGTTTTGTGAGGTTTTTTGCTTTGGCCCCTTTGGCTTTCTTCAGAAGCCCAAAGGAAACAGACCATGCTTATTCATGTTTGGTTAAATGTGTGGATTAAGGAATCAAACTGAAACATGCCTGTGTAATTCCCTTTAGCCTGGGAAGATCACCTTTTCTCTGCTAGGCTCCTCCACGTTCATTAACGTGATAATCAGAGAGGTGAATTCTCCCCTTCCTAAGCTTTTGTGTTTTAGGGATTTCAGAAATGAGTGTGATGATTTCAAACAGTGCAGAGGAAACCAAAATATCCTTTTAATTAGATGTGAAAAACTTAGTCTGTGTATGTTAGACATGAGTTTTGTTTTTTCTCTTTGCATTATAAATTCTCTTTGGGCTTGAAAATGTGGAATATTATTCAATATTCCAGCCCAGCTTCTAGTACCATGGTACAATCTTTCTCTGGACTGACTAGTGTAGGCTGTGCAGATTGGCAGGAATTCATTTGTATTAATACTTAATCCCTGTGGCACATGTATGACATATGCCCTTGGGCCACATATCACAGATCCAGTAAAGCGACACGAAGAAAATTAAAACCAGCTAGTCTGAGTAAATATCACCCATTCTAAGTGATTTTCCCCAACAGACTGCTTAGTTAGGGGTTCCTTGTTGGTTCCATAGACAGTGTGTCTTTAAAAAGGATCTCAATTTGCACAGGAAGCAATCAGAATTTGACTTAGCTGTGAAGTTAACTATCAAGGAATGCTAGCTTGAAATTCACTACAGTGGAGAGGACTAGAAAGGTATTTTTTGCACTACAAGTCAGATCATATTTAGGGTTTGTAAAAAATATGTTTCTCAAACCTAAATATTACAGAATAGAAAGTAGCCTGAAAGAAAATTAATGCAATATAGAAACTCAGTATTTGATAATTATTAATAATTGTATCAATGATAGTTTTAAAAATAACATTTAAAATAGTTATTTTTGACATTATATCATTTTATTTTAAATAAGTTATATATAATATATAAAAATTTTAAAAATATATATATTATGGTTAATGTAAGAAGACAAGTGACCTGAGCATATACATGATGGAGTGATGAAATAGTAGTACATTAAATATCAAAGAATATTTACCAGAAAGAGCAGAGGGAGGAATGTTATATGAGATAACAGAATATATTTCAGGACAAAAAACTCTATTTTCAACAAAGGGAAAAAGATTAATGTTTTATAGTAAAAATCAACATATTTGATAGAAAAATATTCTTTATTTTGCCTGAATGTTTGTCTGTGACTACATATGTGCCTGGTTTCCTAGGAGAGCAGGAGAGGCAATGAAATACCTTGGGACTAGAGTTATAGAGTGACAAGACACTATGTGGGTTTTGGGAATCAAACCCAGGGCCTCAGGAAGATGAATGTATGGTCTTATTCCTGAGCCATCTTTCCATCCTGTATTCTGTTATTATAAAAGGAAGTGAAAACCAAACCACTGATACTAAATTATTTAGGGCAGTGTAAACTGTGTAGACAGTGTTTGTCTGTGTGTGCGTGTGTGTGTGTGTGTGTCTGTTGTCTATACCTCTGTGTGTGTGTGTGTATGGGTATCTGTTTGTATTCATATCTGTGTGTGACTGTGTGTGTATGTGCATCTCTTTCTGTTTGTATGTATGTTTGTGTGTCTGTGTTTCTGCATCTAAGTGTCTATGTCTTGTGTCTGTGTTTAAGTGTCTATGTGTATATCTGTGTGTGTGTGTTCAAGGAAGTCTATTTATGTGTATCTCTCTGTGTCTTTGTCTGTGTGTATCTGAGTGTCTATGTGTGTATGTTTGTGTGTGTATGCGCCCAAGTGTTTAGGTCGGTGTATGAGTGTCTGTGTGTTTGATGTGCCTCTGTGCATAGGTTTCTATTCTATGGGTGTGTGTTTGTGTGTCTGCTTGTTTGTGTATCTGTATGCTGGTGTATAGATGTGCAAATAATTAATAAAAAAAAGAGGCCTATTAGGTCTCTAGGTGAGAGAAGCATGGGATAATGGAGAAATAGAAGGATCCAGAGGGTCCTAGAAACCTCCAGGAAAACCATTATGATGGGCAGGTCTGGGCCCAGGGGTCCTGCTCAAATGATGGCACCAGCCAAGGACAATAAGTGCATTAAACTTCAAACTCCTACCCAGATCTAGCCAATGGACAGAACATTCTCCACAATTGAGTGGAGAGTGGAGTCTGAATTTCACATGAACTCTGGTGTCCCATATTTGACCATGTCCCCTGGATGGGGAGACCTGGTGGCACTCAGAGGAAGGATAGCAGGCTACCAAGAAGAGATCTGATAACCTATGAGCATATACAGACTGGGGGAAATCCACCAGTCACAGTCATAGTGGAGGAAAGTAAGGGCAAAATGGGAGGGAGGGAGGAATGGAAGGATACAAGGGATGGAATAACAATTGAGATGTAATATGAATAAAGTAATAAAATATATTTAAAAAACAGAAAAACAAAGTAAAACAAACAAACAAAAAGAGGCTATCAATTTGAAAAAGAGAAATGAAGGTATATGAAAGTGTTTTGAGAAAAAAATCAAAAAATGGAAATGATGTAATCATATTATACTCTCAACTTAGTAAATTATTTTAACATAATAAAGTAATGCTATAAAATTTAAAATATATGACAGTACAAATAATTCTGAACAAATTTTCTAATAATCAAATATTTTTGTCATCTTAATCATGCTTATTGTATTTTTATGTCTGGAAAACCAATAAAAATAAATAATATTAAAATAACTTGCAAAATAATTTATCCAGCAACCATAATTTTACATCTATTTTCTTCTCAAATGTAAGTTCATAAAATGCCATAACATACACCTAAATTAGCTTAATGTCAGGAAAATATAGGTCAATCCAGCAAATTATAACAATCTTAATTTATTAGAAAAATATTTAAGAAATCCCATCTACTCTATGTTATACAAAGACAAAGATTTTGTGATATCAGAAGCCTCCTGGATTTTTTGATAAATCCATTTTACTAGAAATGATCACAGAACCTCAGTTTCTTCAAATAGGTGAGCTTACACAATATAGTAACTTCGTCACAAGTTCTTGGATCCTCTCAACAGTCATATCATGAAAACACTCCCATCAAAGATGTATTTACTATTTCTTATAATTTCTATAGGCAAATATGCATTATTATATTACATATATTTTGACAAATATTCAAATAAGTAAAGTTAAAAATAGAAAAGTGCATATCTGTTTTGGGTTGGGGGGCATTCCAGACAGGGTTTCTCTTTGTAGACTTGATTTCCTGGACTCCCTCTGTAGATCAGGCTGGCCTCAAACTCACAGTGATTCACCTGCCTCTACCACCCAAGTGCTGGGATTAAAGGTGGTGTATATCTTACGTATGATATATTCAATAAGTATCACCTTAGTGATATTTTATAACAATCTTCAATTTTTATTGCACAATGTGATTAATACATATTGATAAAATTACATGTATTAACACATATACAAGTAGCAATTTTGTATATTAATGAATGGTGTTTGAAATTGGAAGAATCTCAGAACAATGAGAAACTGCTGTTTCCAGTTACCATGGACAGCCAAAGACCATTAGAGTGAAATACAAAGATACACAGAAAAAAAATCTAAAGATCTTAACATAATGCAACAGGTTATTTGATCTTCTTTCACTTGTTGAAGTATTCTGAATTATGAATTTCTTAATAACAGGATGAACTATAAAGTTATATTTCACACTCTTAAAAAACAAGGCTGTTATGATAATTGAATGGGCTAGTTATGTGGAAGTAGTTTGTCAAACACAACAAACACTTCCACTTCTCAGTTTAAGTTGAGAAGAGCTGCTGGCACAGTTAGCTCTCCCTTCTTAAGAAGCAATGCCTTCTCCTGGATGTTTAGTCTGAATGACAGAGGAGCAAGTGTTGATCCCAATGGAATCAAACAACTTTACTCAGTCAGTTATAATTAAAAGGAGACATTACTACATTAATTATTGAAAATATCTGGAAAGTAGTTGTTCTGCTAAAATAAGTTTCTAGATACAGTTCTCATTTTGAAAGAAGGAAACATATAATCACGTGCCTGGAAAGTTCATAGTTAAACTCTGAGAGCAAATATGCTATGCACACAGGCTAATGGATACTTACCAACTCCAGACATTTCGGGAACACTGGCTGTGTACAAGTCTTTTGTGAATTTTGGTTCATTGTCATTTATATCGTGGATTTTAATGATAAACTCAGATTCTGGTTCAACTTGCCTCCCCGTCTTTCTGTCTATAGCCTTCGCACGGAGAATGTACAGGGATTTTTCTTCTCTGTCTAATTTCTTTGCAGCGTGAATGTCTCCTGTATTTTCATCTATAACAAAGAGATTACCAGCCCCATCTCCTGTCAAAATGTATTTCAAATTCCCATCTCCTTTATCTTGGTCAGTGTGAAGCTTCAAAGAAATAGAAAAAAACAATTCTGTAAATACATGGGTAGTTCTAACAATGAAAACAATTTGATATGTTAATTTCCGCCCACATCATACTTAGTCAGTGATGATTGGAACAAGTATTTCAGATCAAGGAGAAACTGAGCATTTCATATTTTTTAGTCTTAAAATATTAAACATATATAGTTAGTCACCATGAGATAATGAGCTTAGAATAAATGATACCCGAGTTATTTTAAAACATAGAGGTCAAAATATGCCTTTGAATAGAATATTACCAGAATTTAAACCTCTATTGTAATACAAAGGAGAAAAATAAATTCAACCCATTTTGTGTTTGAAATATCAATCTTAATTACATTTTAAATAATTAAAATCAAGGTGAAGCATGAGGCCTTTATAGCTCATTATAATGATTACTATGGAACTAATATTTTAGTTTAACTAGTGTTGTCTCCTGTCCATATAGGTCTATGAAAACCTTGCCTCTGTATTTGTGAAATCAAGCCAGAAAGTGGATGACCTTTTAAATGTTACCTGATTTTCACTGTGACGTTAAGGAAGTTCTTTTTCTATTACCATGTTCTGATTGTGAGAAACTATATTCTTTATAAATATTTTAAACACCAAATAATATAAATCAAGTGGCTAAATGTCTGTTTATATATAATATCTTAGTAAAAATAACTTGGTATAATTAATATTTGTCTTTTAAAGATAACTTCTCAAAAAATCTTATGATTGGATTGCATTCATTTGGAAAAAATGCCTAAATGACCTTAGTATGAACATCAAATACCACAATAATAATGATTATGAACTATAAATTGTCACGGATCACTAGCTATCCCGGGAATGGGTCCTTGGGATATGTACCAAACATTTGTTAAAACTTTAAAAATTGCATAATTAACTAATAAGTTCCCTTTTAGATTTTATTATATTGTTATATTCTGATTCTATCTTATTATATAATTATGCTCTGGTTTTGTATCCTTACATGTGAATCATCAACTAATTATTTTAGTAAGGCAGTTTAAATAGTATTTTTTAACCAAACCTCATAAAAATAGTTTTAGAAGATACATACACTAGTAGTAATCACTTAAGTTTTATTTTTTTCTTCCATTTTAGGTAACCTGGACTTTTAACATTTCATGAGAAAATTGTACTAATTTTTTTGTAATGGAAGCAAAATGAAATGAGGATCCATATATAAAATTTAAAATACATATTTGCTCTACTTTTCTCATGTGGTTATTAAAAGAAGAAAGGAATATGAGAAATCTGTTGGATTTTCCACAAGGTCAGATACATTTTAACACTGAGAGCCTGGAAACAAGGCAATGGAGTCATGTGGTGGGGTGAAGAACAGGTTCATCATTTCAAAGACATCGATCTAACGCTTGTGTTAAAGAAGTTATTCACAAGCAGCTAGAATAAATAAGAGAGAGAAGTCTAAAACAGGACAACATGTTCAACAAAAGCTTTAAATATACAAACATAGAATAAAAATACCTTTGGTTTATCCATTCTTCCCCATAATGTCTATTGTGTTGAAAAAGCAATTATCCAGCTATACTACTCTAAGACATTTTGTATTTCAAAAATAATCTTATACTGGTATTTTGACATATTAAAATATGCAAAAAATCTAGAATATAATTATACATCTATTTTTAAAAATTATATTTTGTCACATTTTCTACTTTGCTAAATATCTAGAAATTTAGACAAATATTTAGACTTCCTTTGGAACCATAGTACTACATTATTACTTTAATTATTTAATGATACCTCCTATAATATTAAGAATATTGAATATTAAAATTAGAAAAATTAAGGGCAAATAAAAATATAATAATCATGGGATTATGTATTCAAAACACAGGTTTTTATTTAATTTTGTTTAAGTATTTCATCATAAATGCTTGAAGAAAATATTGTAGCTTTTTAATTCTGTGCTCATGTAGATACTTCAGCTATAAAATTAAATCTGCACATGTATATTATTATACACATGCAATTATGTATGTATGTATGCGTATATTCCTATCTGTGTGTATGTTGTTTTTGTGTGTTAAAAATTTATTGTAGTTAGTCATGATGGACAATATTTGTAATCTTAGCATTGTAAACTAAGGCAGTTAATTATTGTATTGGAGAACATTCTGGAGTACCTAGTGAAAACTTGTCAATGAGAAAATATATACTAACCAACATGTCTTGTCCACTTAAATCATAGGCCAAGATTAATCCTTTTCCCCTAGGTTGTACAGTCAGCAACAAAGTCTTATTCAATAAACTCATGAAGAAAGTGGACATGGCTCCCAGGGAAGGGATTTTGCCAGTGTTCAGCAGCACAAGTGCCAGTGTACCAAGATTAGAGTAGCTGCTGAAACTTGGGCTTAATATTAATATTAAGCACCAGTACATCAAATTGGAAAGATGCATTTCATGAATGACTCATTTAGGTACAGACTTTTTCATTCACTCATTCATTCATTCATTCATTCAAACACAGTTTGATAAATATGTTCATTGTTAAATAAGGGAAACAGCGTATATTGAATGTCACAGTAACTTTCCTCCCCCCTACAAGATATTAAATCATAAACAGTGTCCTTGAAACTCAACCCTATTCCATTTTTTTGTAAAATCCTGCTGCTTCAAGATGATGAAGAAATGGCAAAACCAGAATGTACCCTTCTGAAATGATCCTCAGAATTATTCAATTCCAATATGATTCATCACTGCAGTGTATGAATAAAATGTTTTTATACATAAAAAACATGTTGTAAAACACAGCAATTCAAAAAAGTTTTAAGATTAAGAGAGGGCATTGTCTCATGTGCAATGTTATGCACATATTTGTTCCAAAATGTAAAAAGGATAAAGACATCATAAGTATTTATTCCATGAAGTAATAATTAGCTTCAATAACATAACTAGGTGAAAAACATGGGGTAAAGGGGAGTTAGAATAAAAAAGTATACAACAATATGAAACCCCATTTTTATAGACAAATATATAAACATATTCAAAGACTGTTAGGAAGTCAAATGGCAGTTCTACAAATGGAGTACGTTATCACCAAGTGTGATTTATTGCAGCTATACAAGACTATTTGAACATCAACTACATAAAGTAAATTTACCTGTGGCTTTCAAAAAGAGATGGTAACATGAAAATATAGAATTGAAGAATCTTTAAATTTTTCCATTACTGGATGATGACTCAACTAACTAGGAAAAACTTGGTATTCCCTTTAAATCACACTAAAAATGGTCATTCAAAAATATATAAGTCTAAACTTAATAAACATCTAAATATCTCAAATACAAAGATCAAAAAAGAAAGGCAATAATATCACATCTGTGGAATGTACATTTAAAATCCTGTCCAGTATAATAACAAGAAACAACAAAAGTTGCAAGGTATACTGAATGAAAATGAAGACAATAAAACTTCCTTTATGTGCCAACAATAAGGAAGTTTATGCAGAACGTATCTCCGAATTTTCCACAATAAAAATTAGTTTCCATAAACTAATTCATGTAGCAAGTAAAGATTGTATAACACAAGGTTAATATTTAAATATAAAACACAGAGTGTTTGCTTTAACAATAAAAAGGGATTCTTTTTACATTGTTTCTGTGTTTTTCTAAGATAGGGTCTACATGCATGCACCTCCTGAATTCTGGATTATAGGCATGTGTCATCACTCCCTGGTTTACGTAATGATAGTGAGCTAATCAATCTACTGCCTCATTTAGGCTACCCAGCCCTATACCATCTACTATTTCCATCCACACAAATCAAAATTTCAATTATAATAATAAATATTATAATTTTATTACATGTGTATTATTATTATTATTATTATTATTATTATTATTATTACTAATATTACTTTTTCCATCAACAACCCAAATGAAGTATTTAGTAAAAATATAACAAAATTTGTAAAACTTTTCATGAAAAAGCCTACAAAAATGATTTAAAAAGTGATAGAAAATTAAAATAAATGATGGGTGATGTCACGCTTATAAAGAGAATAATTGACAGCTATGAACTTTTCAATCTTAACCTTTAGTGTATCATCAAAGCAGAAGCAAGTTTATTTTGTACCTTCAACAAACTTATCTCCATGTATGCACAAAAAATGGTAATAAATATAAGTATCATAGAATTTAGGAGAAAAAAGAATTTAGGAAGAAAACTACTGTAGTCCAAGTAGTTTGACAACTTAGAAAGTGTATGCAGTTCAATAGAACAGAATAAATAATGAAAATCTGTCCAAATAAGACAATAAAATAATCACACGCAGATGAGGAAGCCGAGAAGTCACTGATTGACACACGACAGGTGGAAGCAGTAACCAAAACATGAATTCACAGAACTTACACAAAAACTAACATACTTAAAATAAACATCTTAGCTCTACGTACAAAACTGAACTAAGAAAAGTAAGTGTAGGAGGAGGAGAATGAATTGTTACCATAATAAATCAAATTCTTTGAATAAAACTCAAAAAAAGAAAGTATATGAGGATAATTAACTAAAGGAAAATACCATCATTCTTAATTTATGTGATAAAATTAGTATAAAAACAATTTTGATTTAAAAAAAGTGATGTATCCTATAAGAAAATCACTCCTAAATTTATATGTACTTTGGAGAAAATGACCTACAGTTACAACATTCAATTACAGCAAGAATAGTTAATCTTAAGATATAGAGATCAATAATAATATTAATAATCTATGATATTAAAACTAAACATATAAAAACTAAACATTTAATGAAATATATTGAACTATAGAGACAAGTTATTTTGAAGTTGTCTTGCAACTGCTTTAAAAACTTGGATTCAGGGCTGGAGTGATGGCTCAGCGGTTAAAAGCACTGACTGCTCTTCCAGATGTTCTGAGTTCAATTCCCAGCAATCACATGGTGGCTCACAATCATCTGTAATGTAACCTGATGCCCTGTTCTGGCCTGCATGTATACATGCAGGCTTAATAAATAAATTTAAAAATAAAAGAAAAACCAAATAAATAAATAGATAAATTAATTGTATAAAAAATTTGGGTACAAAGGCAGAAGTTATTTACTAAAATGATAATAAACCTTCAAAGACAGTGTAAAATTATTAATGTAGAATACTTATAGAAGAAATTATGTGACACTTCCTAATTCACTTTTATTTTATCATTTCTCTTACAAGATTAAAAATATCATTATCCAGACTTCATAAAAATTAAAGACAGCTACTTTGTCAAAACATTATTAATATTTAAATGAAAGCCACATACTGGGAAATTATTTGAAAATATTTATCTATCATAAATATAACAAATTTTATGAAAATAATTAGTTCAATTATAAAATGACTTATCTTTTTTTTAATAAAAAGACATTCAGACATAAAATACAACTGCATTTCTAGCACACATGAGAAATACAGGAAATAATTATTAAAATCATATAAACAGGTTCCCAGTCATACGTTGGCAGATGACTTAAAAAAACAACATGGAACTAATGTGACAATTTATAACACAGGCAGCTAAGTGCAAAGTGTGCATTGTAAAAACCACATGGAAACTCTGCTCATTCTTCAGTTTTTTTCTGCAAATCTTAAACTGCTCTAAAATCAAAGTCTATTAATTACAGACAAAATAAAAAGACATTACGAAACATCTAAGGAGAGAAAGTGAAATTGTTTAGAGAGTTTTAAAATTATTTATATGAATATTATTGAAATCATTATTTAAGAAATTCAGCCAGTACAAAATAATCACATATTTCACCATAGACAGCTGGAGAATCAATAAGTATTCCAGGCATATTCAGCTGCTTGATTCTTTAGCAAAATGTAGATGGGAAATTCATTAGATAATACTATACACATTTCTTAAAATAGATTAAATTAAAAATTAAATTGAACAAGCTAATAGAAATATGAATCAGTAATTCAACATGTTACTTTTCAGACATACTTTGAGAAATACTTTGGATAAAATAATAACAATTTTTATTTAATAGGTTTATTAAGTATTTTGTAGGCAGAAAAGCATATGCTATGCAAACCACTGGAGTAAAGCAGAGATCCTAGAAAAGAAATGCATGTTAAAATCACCTATTTATTCTTACAAATATAAAAAATCTACACATACAATGTGGAAAAAAATTAAGGATGAAGCTACATCTCTATCGATTATATCATGTAGTAATTGATTCAAAATGTAACAAAGACATTAGTATAAAACCTAAAAGTATGACATACCAGGAGAAAACAAAAGGCTAAATAATATGAAAATACAGGCATCAGCAAACATTTATTGAAAATTATTCCAATAACTCCATAGCAGAACAAAAAATGAGACTGTATGAGACACAGTAGGAAATGAATATCTGCACTATATAAAACCTGAAAAAAATCAGTCACCTCAATTTTTCCAATGATTAAGTAATCTAGTAAATTCAATAGGTAAGGAAACACACAGAAATCAAACAGTTTTGGAAAACGTTAATATCCTTATCATTCAAAAAGAGACTTGATACCCTATGAGCATATACAGGGGGAGGAAATCCCCCTCAGGAACAGTCATAGGGGAGGGGAGTAAGGGGAAAATGGGGAGGAGGGAAGAATGGGAGGACACAAGGGATGGGATAACCATTGAGATGTAACAAGAATAAATTAATAAAAAATTTTAAAAAATATTTAAACTAGTAAAACTGGCTATCATCAAGAAACCTAATGGGAACACAAACTGTTGAGAATACATAAGAAACAAATCCTAATACACTGCTGTTCAGAATATACACTAATGAAGGCACAACGTAAATCAGTATGCAGTAATCACAGAACCAAATAAAGACATTCCAAAGAGTCGGTCACATTTTACAAAGATACTTGCACATCATATTTATTACATAATGTGGAGACACATAAAGAACCAGACTTGAAGCTTATAAAAATGAATGGATATTAAGAAATGCATTGATTTATAAAAATAAAATTGTACTAACCAGTAAAGAAGAAAAAAGTTCTCTCATTTTCAGAAAATGGGCCAATTGTAGGTTGTCATTTAAGTTAAATCAGTTTGAAACAAGAAGACAAATATTTTATTTATTCTCCTATAATTATAACTAGATTTGAATGTATACAATACAATATTTATATATATCATAAATATATAACAGAACTAGTCTAAGAAGTTTGAGTGAGAGACTCTAAAAGGAGGAGCTAGCAACAAGATACTGTAATGACTGAAGCAACATAAATATCACATATTTTATATTAAATGGATTCTAAATGTAGTTATTAATTATATATATTATTTATGTCAATTGTGTTATGAAATAGAGGTTGAGACAGTCAGCATGAAGGAGGGAGGAGAAAAAAGAGCTGTTAGAAGAAAATAATCTGTACCACTATAAAGGTGGTGACTAGGCATACATAAAAATGTACAATGACCACATATGAATCAAGACATCAGAAGGCAACTCACTAAATAATTAAAGGTTTACAGTTGCTATTTAAAATAGGAACTGTAAAGAACATACAATTCTAAATCTCATAAAGATTTTCAAAAGATCAAAAATGTCAACTAATTGCTTCCAAATATAGTCATAAAATATTAGTAATTTTAGCATGCATAGAGCAGTGAACCATAGTCAATGTGAGAATTTGCTTTTAATTTGTACCAAATATATGTCCATAATTAATCAGATAATTAAATATACATATTGTAACAGTTATCACAATACAGAATATTTTATCATTATATACAGAATGTAACTTAAATTATATCTCTACGATTTTCATTTATCCTGTTTTAATAAAAATAATTGAAACATGTTTCCTAATTATGAATGAATCTTATATATGATTCTATAAAATATGTTTAAATTTATACTTATTTAATAGAGAAAGCATCTGAAAGGAATTTATGAAATGTTGCCACTGAGCAAATAAATGTTTGCTTAGGCTGGATGGCATAAAGCACAGGTCAATGGGTGAATTCATGTTTTTGAAAGTCGAATATGAGAATTTTAGCTGACATAAGTGATTACACATGTGTGTCTTAAAATTTTGTTTTTAACACAATATGAAAATGCACATTATTTTGAGTTCCAATTTTATACTTATTAAACAATGTGAAAAAGACACTTGCCAAAAGATGAATTTGTTAAGGCATGTTCAATGTTTTTAATCTGTATTCTCTTCCATGCCAAAATAACAGCACCCTATATTAGTAGTTCATATGTAGCTTGCTATTAAAAAATAAATAAAACACTAACTGAGAATATACATAACCACACTAGATATTTAAAGAGAAAAGAGGGCAACAACAAAATTATTAAAGCTAATATTAATGCAGTCTGCCAAGGTGTTGGACACGTGCCATCATTTTATCTGTACTTTACATGTATTGAGTCAATATTCACTGGAGTCTCATTAGTGAAACAAACATGGTGCAGAGCCATTGTCTACAGGGATGTTACTTAGGAAGAATGTCACATCAGCCAAATAGGAATGTATGGTAGAAATGTAGAAAAATGTGAAAACAATTATCAGGAAAATTGCTAGAAATATTTCATTTGTTAATAATATGAGATAATTTAGTAAACATGATTCAGAAAGAAAAGGGGCCCAACTTTCTAACTCTCATATTGATGAAATAAAAATATACATGCTTTCATGGGACATGCCCCTTGGGCTAGTCCCATTGAGACTCTGGATGAGAGAAGCATGGGAGAATAGCACAGTAGAAGGATCCAGAGGGTCCTAGAAACCTACAAGTAGAACATTACGACAGGCAGATTTGGGCCCAGGGGTCCTGCTCAAACTAAGGCACCAGCCAAGGACAATAAAGGCGGTAAACCTTAAACCCCTACCCAGATCTAGCTAATGGGCAGAACACTCTCCACAGTAGAGTGGAGAGTGGGATATGACTTTCTCACATACTCTGGTGCCTCACCTTTGACCATGTCCCCTGGAGGGGGAGACCTGGTGGCACTCAGAGGAAGGACAGCAGGTTACCAAGAAGAGACTTGATACCCTATGAGCATATACAGGGGGAGGAAATCCCCCTCAGGAACAGTCATAGGGGAGGGGAATAAGGGGAAAATGGGGGGGAGGGAAGAATGGGAGGATAAAAGGGATGGGTTAACCATTGAGATGTAACAAGAATAAATTAATAAAAAATGTATACATAAAGGTAAAATATATATATACATGCATAACCAAGTTGAGCAGGTAAAACAGTTTCAGAAGAGAGAATTTGTATTTAGCAAAGACTATGTTCTTAATAAATACTCATTGATTGGACAAGTTCATAGGTGTCTTCAAAAGCAAACCTAACATTTTATACTAGACACTATGCACTAGTCTTAAATAACTTCAGATACTCCAACTACAAACAAGGAGTGATGCCAGAACATTGTGTTGCCAAGGAGAGCACTCAAGCCTGACATCAACAGGGAGGAATGGTCTTCCCCGTGGCTCTGTACAAATACTCATGTTCATAATGCAAAGCTGGATTAGTTTGATGTAGTTTGTATTTGAAAAATTGTTTAACTTTTTTACTCTTTTAATATATTTTAAATATATATGTATAGGCCTCTGTTATTTAATGTGCATCACCATCAGAAGTCATCAGAATATCACGTCTCTTATAACTGCAGTTACAGGTGGCCTTCATCTGTGAGGTGAGTGCTGGGAACAAAAACCAGTTCACTTTAAGAGCAGCTTAAGCTCTATAAGAACTTAAACCATATCTCTATCTCCCACCAAAGGCTTTTAAGTCCGCAAAAGGCAACTCTCCTAAAAAGACAACATCCTTAGTCCTTTATGCCATAAAGCACAATATATGTATGTATGTATGTTGCATATACATGTATAATATAAATATACATACATAATATAGACAATTATATGTATGCATTTATAGAATATATAACATACATGTATGCATATATATATAACATACATACATATGCATATATATTTTTAATTTTTCATTTTATGCTTCATGTGTGCATGTGTTTGTGTGTGTGTGATTTATTAATGGAATATGTAAGTCAATCTACACATAGGACAACATTTGGAAGCCTGTACTCTTGGTTTGAACATCAGGCTTAGAAAACCATAATTTTTACCATCAGACATCTCCCTTGTTCTTAACACTGTTTTAAAGAGGCCTTATTAGATAATTTTGCATGGTCATAAAATTATAAATTTTCTAAGCATGTTTATGATAGCCTGGCTTAAGCTACATTTGTGTTGGTGTATTAAATACATTTTCATTGAGTTTTTATTATTTAAAACAATTTTAAATTTGACTTAAAGCTCACAATGAAAATCATTATTGACATTGCTTGGGTAACTAGGAACCTGAGACTACCTAGCTCAGGGATCTAAGGAAAAAACAAAAGTAATACTGGTCTAAAAGAAGCAAAAATAGATTGTGATAAAAGATTACACTCAATAATATTCTACTATGCTTATCGATTAATTTCTTGTTCATCTCTCATCAGAAAAGCTTGCTAAGATCAGGATGTAAAGTAAACAAATAAATAAATAAATTCCTAAAAATCTCTAAAAGGTATACTGGAAACCCAAAGTAGGACTTGGAAGGGTCGCTGGCCCTGTTTGTTACACTCAGTAAGAAAACAATAAAAATCTTTCTATTTTCAATTAAAAAAGAAATATGTGTGAAAATAGCACACTCATTAAAATACTTGTGTTGTAAACATGGAGACCAGAGAGTTCCATGCCACAACCTTCATATCCAAGCTTTTTAAGGAGAATAACTACCACTAAACATACTTCTACAAGAACTATGGAAGGATACTACTGAAAAATAAATGAAAGAAATCAACACTACATAATTATGACAGGCAGATTTGGGCCCAGGGGTCCCGCTCAAACTATGGCACCAGCTGAGGACAATACAGGCAGTAAACTTTAAACCCCTACCCAGATCTAGCCAATGGACAGAACACTCTCCACAGTAGAGTGGAGAGTGGGATATTACTTTCTCACATACTCTGGTGCCTCACCTTTGACCATGTCCCCTGGAGGGGGAGATCTGGTGGCACTCAGAGGAAGGACAGCAGGTTACCAAGAAGAGACTTGATACCCTGTGAACATATACAGGGGGAGGTAATCCCCCTCAGGAACAGTCATAAGGGAGGGGAATAAGGGGAAAGCGGGAGGGAGGGAAGAATGGGAGGATACAAGGGAGAGGATAGCCATTGAGATGTAATATGAATAAATTAATAAAAAATTTAAAAACAATAATTTTTTAAAAAGAAATGGTTAAAAGGGGAGGGGAATAAGGGGAAAATGGGAGGGAGGGAAGAATGGGAGGATACAAGGGATGGGATAACCAATGAGATGTAACAAGAATAAATTAATAATAAAAAAAATGGAAAAAAAAAAAAAAAGAAATGGTTAAGTGGAATTGCCCCGTGATGGAGCAATACTATTCTTAGCTGCCCTACAGAACTTCAAGGTAAGATTTTACTACTGAGAAGACCATGCACATGAATGATGGCACATGGACACAGCAATCTGATATTGACCAGAACCCTCACTCTTAGTTCCTAGTTGGACAGTACTGAAGATACTATGTACACTATCAGAAGATTAAAGGAATCACCGGTCTTATTCACTTCTATATCTTATAAGCTATACAAATCACTGGGCTGCAAAGACATGCCCACCAATAGTGGGATGATCATCACAGACCAACCAACCTCTTTCTTATTTGATAAATCCTGCTGTACAGCATGACATCCATACCTAGCAACATTACCAGGCTATGAACCTGTGACTAGATGTATCACAAACTCTAGGTTAGAATCTATTGCCAATATTCTGCTTTTTGGAAATGATAATAAACTGACTTTGATTTTTAACTTGTTTTTAGAAGTTTTATTCATGAATCTATTTTATGTCTTTGTGTTTTTTGTCTACATCTATACATACAGGAAGAGGGCATCAGATCCCATGTGATTATAGTCATATACGGTTTTGAGGTGCTATGTGGGTATTTGGACTTGAACTCAGAACTTCTGGAAGAATACCCAGTAATCTGAACTGCTGAGCCATCTCTCCAGCTCTTAATGATTTGTATGTTTATACCCATAGAATGATACATCACTCAAACCTCATCAGAGAAAATTAACAATTGACACTGAGACCCAGAACCGGTCAAGATGCAGAGAGCAAAAGAATGAGTAATGATCAACCCTAAATAGGACATCTATGCACACTTTCCCCCACCAAAGCAGGGAGATCATTTGTGCAGAGAGGACAAAAAGTGTGTAGGAGCCATAAGCAGTGGGTGAATACAGCGTACATAAGACCTGCACAGGCTAAGATGAGGAAATTGTCCAGCATGGAAAAATAGAGAGGATAGACTGGGCTTCAAGTTGTACTCCTAGCCAAGAAGCTATCAGCAGTCAATTTCTTTAGAGATATATCCCCTGTGGGTCAACTGCTCCCTGGTAAAGACCACATGTCCAAGAATGTGTGTCCATAACAAACTTTACTAGGTGGAATTAAAATCAGTACAGCACCATTTGAGGGGTAGGGAACGGAGAATATATCTTAGACGGGTTGGATAAGGGGTAAGTGCACATATCAAAATACATTTGACAAAATGTTTAATAAGCTAAAAAAAAAATAAGAGAAAGAAAGCGTTTATCATACTGAACATTTTCAGTCCAATTCACTCTTCAGGTTTTCTGGTTGGCCCTCTCAGCTTACTTAATTGAGCTCCGGGCCAGTGAGAGATGTCTCTAAAACCATGTCTGAATCACCCAAGATTTTCAGTTGATTTCATATGTTCACATGTACATATTTTTCTTCACACACATATACCCCTGAAATACATGAACACATACACACACACACACACACACACACACACACACACACACACACACACATGCACAATTGGTATATATGATGCAGCCTGTGTTTCTAGGCATGTAAGTGACAGAAGGCTTTTATCTGAACCCTGGACAGAAATATTTCTTTTCCAGAAAGGAATGTCTTGTAACCTTCACTGCATATCATACTCCTCCTGAGACACATTTTCCAGAATTATTTAAATAACTATATTTAATCATGACCTTCATACTTCACAAGGTCTCTGATTAAGGTGTGTCTTATTTGTAAGCAATGAAATAGTTCAGATAATTCTTCTTGGGCATGGTTGCAGTAGCTGAAAATCTGTATAAAAATCTCAGTGAATTAAAAAATGAATAAAGAAATGGCAAAATTGTCTTATTGTAATTTATTTTTATATATTCTTGGAGATAGCATTCTCCATTTCAAAACCTCTCAAAGAGGAGTTGATAGTAAACTCTCCCTCATTCTGTAGCCTTATGGAAATTGCTTCCAAGTACTCACAGTTTAGCAAAAGTGTGATGTTTGCCTGAAAAACTATATTGTAATACAAAGTCAATAAGAAATGACTCTAGAAGCCTAAGGTGTTTTGTTAATGAGTTTACCCATTCCAAGGAATATCAGCTGGGATACATACAGCCTTTAAACAATTACTGAATATAGTGGGGTTCATTCAGATTTCAAAAATGTGATTAATGACATCTGATGACTATGTGACTTTTATCTGTTGCTTAATATCATGTTATTATTATATATAAATAGCTTATGATCTTTACCCATTAGGCAAGAGTATTTTGCTACACTTTCTATTCAAACATATAAATAAGGTTTTAGAATATTCTAGTCCTGTGTGATGAAAAAAACAATGAGAAACAGAATTCTGGGAATTAAGCAATACATCATAGCTAGGCTTAAACAAATTACTGCAGTGGCAGTTTTGTTTCTACTAGCTCCCATTTAGACAGTTTCTGAGTCAGCAGTATAATTCCTATTAACAGACTGAAATATGAATTTGAGTGAAAAGGAGCAGGAATAACCAGTACAGTATTTAAAGGGGTTGTGGTGCAAGCAGTCCAGGAAAGCTCAGAGAACCCTGCTGCTCTATGGCATGAGAACTAGCTATAACAAGCCAAAAACAGATAGTAACTTTAGCAGTAATCAATCATTGATATTTAGCATGAGCCTCTGGAAGCTTATACTCCAACAGTGTTAAGGAGATATATGTTTATACATACATATTTTCATATATACTTATATATACATGTATACACATATATGCATTTATATACATATATATATACACATGTATATACACACATATATACATACATATAAATACATTACAAACTACTGGAAAGGCAATTACTAAACCTAGTAAAAATGCTAATCACTATGTAGCATTTCAAATATATTGACAATACAGACTGTTCATTAACTAATTTAAAAGAGACATCTAGATAAGGAAAAATAACACCACGAGGCTCCACTATGACTTGATGTTCCAAGGACCAGGATTCTGCAGAGGATGAGGATGACTCTGCTTCACAAAAACATGTTCACTAGCAGGTTGCTTCTTGGTTCAGTGGTCAAAACTGAAAGTGGATCTCCATTATTTCTGTCCTTATCATTTCATAGTACAAACTAATTTTAACCTGGCTTAGACCCTACAGTTCTGCTTGATCGTTGATGGGAAACTAAGATGAAGAATATTTAATATCTGGCAATCAGAATTAATTTGTGGAGATTATATGGCTTTTGGGTGTTGGTTGATAAGCGAAATTCATTTAATCATGAAAGAGAAGTTAAGATAAATGAAGCTGAAGTTAAAGAGAAATAATTGCACATTTGTAGATTCCTGTAGAATCTCCTTTCTCTCAGATAAGGTAAATTTAAAATAATAAAAGTTAGTGTATAATATCATAATTAGATACCATATAGACTAACAAACAAACAATAAGCAAATAATAGTTCCTAAGGGAAACAATCTAAAACTGTGCTTCAATGTCATTCTGATGACTTATGAGTACACCAGGAAACAAAACCTCTAATATCCAACAATTTATTCAGTGTGTCTGAAATGTCTTTATTGGTAGGGAAAAATTATCTGAAAATCTCTTAGCTAAACTTACCACAGATGAATCAGGACAGAATACAATCTGAACTAGCCTGGCACTCCTTATGATTGAAAATCACTGTTGGAGCTATGGGTAATTTTTCTGTCAACTTTGAAATTATAAAACAGATTTAACATTGGAAAATATATTAATTTAGAGAAAAGAAATGGAATGAAAAAGTGTACACCAGGGTACAATATAATAATAAAAACTATTATTACTATAATTATCATTATGAAATAGAGATTTAAAATACTTATTTCACTCAATGTAACCTACGTGGATTTGGATATATATGCATATATATATACATATATATATGTTGAAATATATGTTTGCTATCAACTTCTATAATAAAGAAAACAATAAACACAACCTAACTTTGATCCTCAGGATAGAAATGGTGGAAGGAAAGAACCAACTGCAGAATGCTATCTTTCTCACCACCATATTCATAGTATGGTGTGCAAGAACCCACATAAATACAAAGAAGTAAGTAAATAGATATAATGTGAGTAAGACATCTATAAAATACTTCTTCTTCCCAAGTCTCATGGATCCCTGGAGAAGATCAGAGGAAGAAGTGTGAGAGGCACAGCTGGTGCATGAGTGCATCCCAACAGGGTTTTATGGCCATCATGGAAATTATGCATACCATCCAGTGGCTGTGACTGTAGGCGAAAGGTCTGTCCAAGGTCAAGCCAAACAAAAATCCAACACAGACAGGGAAAGTGCTCAAGGAGTTTCACCCTTAGCTGAGGAGCTATTGGCAAGTGATGTCTCCCAGGAGATGGGGTTGCAGCTTACTTTGGGGCAGTGATACCTTAAAGACTAATCGTGTCCCAGCAAATGTCCTAGCTCATGTTCAGTAGTATCGGTAGAGAACTAAGTGTTCTCAGTTTAATAAAAAAGTGTACGTGCAGTTGAGAAGGATGGGCAGCAGAGAGCATAAGAAAGGAACTGTACGGAAGGTAATGAGGATAATTAATAACTGACTGTGTTCTATTAAGTTGCCTTTTAAAAGAAAAAAAGTTGTTTTTTTTTTTAAAATGTGGGAATGAGAAAGAGTCCATAAGGAACATTATATTTTTAAATGTACATGCCCTCACCATCAGTGTAACAGGGCAGGTAATTAATATGAATAAACAAGATCTTTGATCTAGATTGGGAATGAAGGAACAGGGAAAAGGAAATGGAGCATTTTGGTGCATCTAAAATTCTGAATGTACATCAATCTCTATCATATCTTGTCATTATCAACTTAAAACATTTATCTAGACTTAAAAATATTCTGACCCCAAAACTGCAAAGCTTCATTGTAAAAGTAAGCTACCTGGTCTTCAACTCCATCAGAGACTTGAGAAGGTATAAACTTGATTACCCGAGTACTCTGGGAGTACAAGTTAATTGCTTTCCAAATGAGAAGATGACAGGGACAGTTTTCTACCTGAATAATAGCCAAAGCAGGAAGAATGTAACATTTATGTTATTCCCGATTATGTCATGGTTCTTGCTGTATGTGGTTTATTGCATATATGTATAATAATATAAATGTATACCTAAAAATCAATCAATAAATAAATAAATAAGAAACTGACCTTTAAAAAAAAGATTGTTAGTAAAGAAGGGTACGGTGGCACTTGCCTGTAACCCTGGCAATCGGGAGGTAGAGGCAGGTAGATGAATTTCTGTGAGCTCCAGTCCAGTCTGATCTACAAAGAGAGTTCTAACACAGTCAAGGCTACACAGGAAAGCCTGTCTCAAAAAATGAAAAACAATCAAAGGATCCCTGGTATTCCATAGTGCATTTGTACCAAGGTTTCTTTATCCATTCTTCTACTGATGGACACTTAGGCTGTTTCCATGTTCTGGCTATTATGAATAAGGCTGCTATGAACATGGTTGAGCATATGTCCCTGTTGTGTGCTGGAGCATCTTTTGGGTATATTCCAACGAGTGGAATAGCTGGGTCTTGAGGAAGCCCTATTCCCATTATTCTGAGATAGCACCAGATAGATTTCCAAAGTGGCTGTACTAGTTTGCATTCCTACCAGCAATGAAGGAGTGTTCCTCTCTCCCCACATCCTCGCCAGCATGTGGTGTTGCTTGAATTTTTTATCTTAGCCATTCTAATGGGTGTAAGATGGAGTTGTTTTGATTTGCATTTCTCTGATGACTAAGGACTCAGTATTAAAAACAAGGAATTCCCGAAATTTGTGGATTGAGCTAGAAATGATCATAATGAGTGAGTTAACCCAGAAGCAGAAAGACTCAAATGGTAGACACTCACTTATATCTTCATACTAGCCCAAGGGGCATGTCCCATGAAAGCCTTCACTTGCCAGGAAACTGGGACAGAGGGGAGGACATCCTACTGGGACTCTAGATGAGAGAAGCATGGGAGAATAGCAAAATAGAAGGATCCAGAGGGTCCTAGAAACCTACAAGTAGAACATTATGAAAGGCAGATTTGGGCCCAGGGGTCCCGCTCAAACTAAGGCACCAGCCAAGGACAATACAGGCAGTAAACCTTAAACCCCTACCCAGATCTAGCCAATGGACAGAACACTCTCCACAGTAGAGTGGAGAGTGGGATATGACTTTCTCACATACTCTGGTGCCTCACCTTTGACCATGTCCCCTGGAGGGGGAGACCTGGTGGCACTCAGAGGAAGGACAGCAGGTTACCAAGAAGAGACTTGATACCCTATGAGCATATACAGGGGGAGGAAATCCCCCTCAGGAACAGTCATAGGGGAGGGGAGTAAGGGGAAAATGGGAGGGAGGAAGGAATGGGAGGATACAAGGGATGGGATAACCAGTCAGATGTAACAAGAATACATTAATAAAAAAACTTTAATGTAAAAAAAAAAAAAGATCCCTGGTGAAAGAACCTCTCATGCAAGCTTCTCTCATTCCCTCAGATGTTCAATGTCTGTACTAGAGATTGGAAGTATTATTGAGGCTATCCTTGACTAGATTGGGGAGCAAATATAATTCTGCTGAGATTTAGCATAATTCTGTGAGAATGAACATAGTAATAATTATTAAAATAATAAACAGAAAGTATATTCATATATGGAATAACATCCTGAAAATAATTATGGTTGTGTAATTTCCAAGTGAGCAAGGAAGAGCAATGGAGCTGCATTAGCTGTTCTCAGACCTCAAGATGGCCAGAGGGACATTATGGGAAATGCTTCTGGAGTTTTTTTCAAGGTAGACTCTTAAGCTCTAGGAATACCTCATCTGGTGAATGAGTCTTCAGTGTGTCAAAATCTCTGTAACTGCCAGGATTGAAATGTGAAATGCCCACTATCATCGCAGTTGATTGAACACATAGGTCTAGCTGATGGTGCTTTTTCAGAGGCTGTGTTTAAAAGTAGATGTCTATCTAGGTGAAGAGTCTCACAGGATAGTGAGCTTTACAGCTCCACTTGACAGGGCTTGTATCCTCTAGCTCATGTTGACAATCTCCCCATCATTTTGGAATGTACGTTTTCAACCATGAGCTCAAAGAAGTCATTATTCCCTCCAGGTGCTATATGGCTTTTGTCACAGTGTCTGAGAATTTCACTAATACTTTTATGAATGAGAAAATGTACATTTGGTGTTCTGAATAGGAAGAAATCAGAATTCCAAACATCCTGTAAAGCTGAACTAAAAGTCTTCACAATATCTATAGGGGCAATATGTAGCACTTACTTTCAGGAGATTGTGCTGCAATTCATTTATATAGAAAACCAGGCTCAACTTTACAAATCAATTTGACAATAATTTCAGCGGATTTGTATATAATTGAGACTCAACTTATTCATCATCAATAAAAGCATTAATATACCATGACCTTTATACTTTTGAAGGTTCAATTCATAGGTAGCTTCAGAATAATAAAGCATTTGTAAACTTCCAGAGATAGGGGCATTTTAAGAATATAGGTCAATAGAGCTATGAGAACATATGTTTTATCCTACCCTTCTTTCCCTTTGGTTCCCCATTGCTGTGAGCTGAACAGCCTTCTCTATAGCTTCCTATTTACGGTGCTCTCTCTTCCTGGCCTGGGCCCTAAGCAGTGGAACTTCTCAACAATGGATTGCAGACTCTGAAATTAAAGTCTCAGCTTTAATCTTTCATCATTCTATGTATTTCTGCATATATTGTGATATGAAATGATAAAAAGTTTTCGATAAACACAATTACTTTAAATCAATCGCTCATTATGACATTGCAAATAACATTTGCAAAAGTATTATCACACAGCAGAATAGAGACTACACTAATGTATCTTAGAAACATGTAATTGGAATATTCAAGAACTGGAGGGTAAATATCCACGTGAAGAACAGAAATAAAACCACAACAAACAGTTCTAGTAAGCATGCTAAGAACAGAGATATCAAAACAAACTATGCATACAACCAAAGTAGACTTATATTTTTGGTATTTTAATCAAATATCACATATTTTAGCTTGCTTTTAGTAATTACAAAAATACCAAGTAAACTTGTATTTGAAACAGGAAACCACATACAACCAATTTCAGATTTATATAAGATGGCAAGCACAAAACAAACTCAGTTTTGTTTTCTTGCTGAATTTTTGTTTCATATTGATTTCTGTGAACATATTTATAATCCTCATTAGTCTTTGACTTGTATAGAATGGTTTCCGACTTTGTGTTTTCATGAGTTTGATTTGTCTGTCTCTGTCTGTCTGTCTCTGTCTGTCTGTCTCTGTCTCTGTCTGTCTCTGTGTATTTGTGGGTGTGTTCTTTTTTTTTTTAACTCGCATTTGTTTGAGGTTTTTTATTTGCCTGCACTGTAAAGAGACCGTGGGTGGAGTTGGGTGTGTGTAGAGATGAGGAGGAGATGAGGAGAGATGGAAGGAGATGGGGGATAATTTCATAATATGAATACTTATTTCCAATTTAAAACACAGACTTATTCATCACAGTCCTAATTAATACATCTAGAACAGAACTTCAGGAATCTCTGTGAAAGAAAAACCAGGGACATTTTGAGAGATGGAGAATAGGGAGTCGGCTGTGTGTTTGTGTCATAGAATTGTCAGAGGCCATGCCCGCAGATCTTACCAACGTGGCTGACAGCACACAGCCTGATCTAGGATGACAGCAACTGCCATGTTAACATGTATGGGTGAGAACTCAAGAAGCCACAACTGACCATGAAGAATTACAAGCAACCAAGGAATGTTGAAGGCATAAGAAATAATCTTCCGTAGTTAAAAAAGAGTATACCAACTGGTTATCTGATGTGAAATTGACATCAAAGAAAACATATAAATAAAAACAAAATTAAAGGAACTGCTTTTTTATGTTCTTAATTAAATTTGACAGAAAGGATGAAAGGGTAAACAGGGTTATCTGGAGGGACTGAATAGAAGGGTGAAATTACACAATTACAGTATAATCTCAAAAAGATAATCTTTAACGTCACCCAATTCCTAAGGAGTTCATATAAATTATGAATAGAAAATTGAGAAATTACATATCTTAACATGTTTTCTAAAGCAGATAGGGGTATGTATTGTTTAGGTACCTAAGATGGGTGCTGAAGAAAGCAAACCATGTGATTTTGGGGGCTTCATGTATATTCTGTACTTCTTTCTCTCCAGGTTTCTATGACTCCCTCTGTCTCTGTCTTTGTCTCTGTCTCTGTCTCTGTCTCTGTCTCTGTCTCTGTCTCTGTCTCTGTCTTTGTCTCTGTCCTTCTCTCTCTCTCTCTCTCTCTCTCTCTCTCTCTCTCTCTCTCTCTCTCTCTCACACACACACACACACACACACACAGGCAAAATGTGCTTTTAATACCATTAACTCTAACATATATTCTGAGAAAACTAAAAGGTAATTCTGTATGTATTTGCTGTTTTAGAGTAAACCTCACATACTTAAACCAAAATATCTCATTCCTTAGAGAATAAATATGTATTTTTAAAAAATCAGAATTGAAATTTGAATGATAGAATGGTGCCAGAAACTATAATCAATTAAATAAATAGATAATAAGGAGACGTTTTGCATGAGCATAGCTGATATCCTATGAAGTATAAGCACAATACGTACACTCTGCTGTGCTTTCTTCACTGTAATTCCAGTTTCCTCAATATTTATAGAAGCTTTTTTATGATTCTACAACATTTTCCTTTATACTTTATTGTAAAACATTAAAGTTTATGTGCAATAATGCATCAAGTACTCTTCTTAAGATAACTTATTAAGGTAATAATTTGAATTTTATAGAGGTATTATATAATTTGAATCAATTATTGCATAGTAAATTTGAAAATATGACTATTATTATAATTCTTTATTAAAATTCAAAGAATATTTAAAAGCAAAATAAAATGAATATGGCTTGCTCCCCAATGCATTTATAATGTTTTTTTCCTTTCTACCTCCTCATGAAAACTGTCTTAGTGAATGACTTCTTTCCAATTCATACAAGCAATTTACATGGGCTTTTTTAGGTTTTAGGAACATTTATGTAAGCAATTAAAGAAAAAGAGATTAAAAGTGTGAAATAGAGAGAGGGAAAATACATGTGACTAAATGAAGAGAGGAAACTGATGAGTAAGATGATATAATCATATTATAATCTCAAAAACATTTTTAAAATTCAACTATGATGCCGCACACATTTTTAAAAAACTACTTAAAAATAATTCCTATTCCTATGTTCTATTTACATCTTGTCCATGCATACCTCATACAATGGCCTTGCTTATTAGTTATATGTAATGACATTCCCCATCCAGTCTCCACCTTACCCCTGACACTGACTTCTGATTCTTATATTCAGTGTGTGCCTTACCGGACCATAGATGTGCAAATCAACTGCTTAAAACTTTGTGACTGCCTTACTTCATTTCTGTAATGATGTACCTTAAGCTGGATTATTTGCAAGGAAAAGAGGTTTATTTCATTAAGAGTGCTGTTAGATTAAGCTCTAAACAATTGAGTGCTGGCTCCTGGCTGAATTATCTCATGTTGAGTGATATCATGGACAGAGGACAAGCCATAGTAGGAAATAAAATGAAAAACATGTACATAATTCAGAAAGAGGCTGCCTTGAACCTTTATAGCAATCACATTGGTTAGGAACTGAACTTTCAGAACACTGTTAACTCTGTCTGATGGTGGCACACTTAAAAGCCAAATTACCTAACATTAAGCACTTGCTAGCTAATAAAAGTTTCCAAAACTTTTATTAATATAGTATTGAGGATCAAGTTCCCTACATGTGAACCATTCAGAGACAAAAGTGATCATTATTAATGAATAGCAATCACTGTTCTTCTCGACCAGCTAATGTCCCTTCTTGCATTTTTTACAGCACAATCTTCTCCTCTACTTTGTATCACATTTGGTGAATTTATCATGTCCACATCATTTTAAAAATATTCTTATTCCATTTATATGTAACTAGGATGTTTCTATTACTTTTTCTCTACCTGAAAACAATGATCACATTCAAATACTTGGGTGTATGACTCTCTGTTTTACAAATACAGTGATAGGCCCTTACTTTCAAAATACAGTAAATTCTTAAAATTAATGCTTAAAAATATATGCATGGCTTTTGGTTGCCTTAAATATATACAAACACAAGCACCTATCAAAGAATGTTCCATTATTTTTAGTTTTTCAAGGACTTCTGGTTTGTTCTTTCAGGTGTGTGTGTGTGTGTGTGTGTGTGTGTGTGTGTGTGTGTGTGTGTGAGTGTCTGTGTGTTTTATGTATAGTGTGGTATATATATGTGTGTGTGTGTGTGTGTGTGTGTGTGTGTGTGTGTGTGTGTGTGTCATGTATGAACATATATATGGTTGCATGTTGTCTATGGAGTTCAGAGTTTGACTTCTGGTGTCTTACTCAGTCATTCCCCACCTTTATGTTTTGAGACATGATCTTTCACTAATTCTTATATGCCTATCTCCCTACCCTATCATACCCCACTCGGGCTTATTGGTGGATATCATCAATCCTGAAATTATGTCTTTTTATCTCTAAAAGTCTACTTTTTATTTATTTTCCTGGAATTGACTATTAAGCTGAGTTGTTTAGGAGTTAAGATATCTTTAGGTCTAGACAGATGGTTTGAGTTGATAGATATGAGATATGATAGATATTGATTTACATTCAGAATTTTAGACTCACCAAGATAGGAAAGATGTTTTATTCAAGGTTGCCAAATACAAATAGCCAAATCACTATGAATGTAACATTTATATAATTCCTGATTGCTTCATGGTTCTTCTTACGGTACATAGTTTAATGTATATAGGTGTAATAATATAAAATGTGTATGTAAAATAATTAAAACAATTAAAAAATAAAAGCATATAATTAAAAACAAAAAGATTAAAAATAAATTTGACTACTACATTTTATTTGACCTTAGGAAATTCTAAGAAACGTCCTTGTTGGTAATTGCATATTTATTGTTTCAGTCTTGAAAATCCAACATCAGCCTTTGAATTTTTTCACTGCCCTCCTGTGGTGACAATAATGAGTGAAATTACTCGGTTTGAAAGAAAGCTAAATAAAATTTATAATTATAGTAATTCTGATCAAATTTCATAGTATCAGGTGTTTATTTTGACATATATGTTTTCATAAAATACAATTTGCATAATTTATAATGGACTGTTGTATTCTCATCATAATAAGCAATTATCTACTTTAAGTGAAAAAAATATCAGTAAACAAATTTTCTCAACTATTCTACTGTTTTAACTGGTTGTCTCACCCTATTTAAAATTATTAAACTAACTATATGAAATGTTTACTTCCTACCACTTTTTTGTATTAATCCAAATTAATTTGAAAAATTCACTGAAGTCGAATAATTGCGAAATGCCCTGATATACAGTGTTTTAGTTTCCTTTTGCTTCCATACACATTACCACAATATTACAAAATGAATACAACACAAATGTTATCTTACTACACTTACACTTCATAAAGCTTGAAATGTGTTACTAAGACTAAGCTAAAGTAACAATGAAATTGAATTACATTGTGGATGGCCTAATGATCATTTTTTACTTGATTTTTTTCAAAGAGCAATTAAAAATACTTGTGACACTTTTTAATTAATTTATTCTTGTTACATCTCAATGGCTATCCCATCCCTTGTATCCTCCCATTCTTATGATAGGCAGATTTGGGCCCAGGGGTCACGCTCAAACTAAGGCACCAGCCAAGGACAATACAGGCAGTAAACTTTAAACCCCTACCCAGATCTAGCCAATGGCCCGAACATTCTCCACCGTAGAGTGGAGAGTGGGGTATGACTTTCACATGAACTCTGGTGCCTAGTATTTGACCATGTCCCCTGGAGGGGGTGACCTGGTGGCACTCAGAGGAAGGACATCAGGTTACCAAGAAGAGACTTGATACCCTATGAGCATATACAGGGGGAGGTAATCCCCCCCAGGAACTTGTGACACTTTTAAGGACTCTTATTATGTTTCCATCACACACAGGAGATATGTGAGGAGTTCACCTAAAACTCCAGTTGCTGTTTGGTAACTCGAGTTATAATAAGTCCAGTTTCCCCATAGCAATATAATGTAATATAATCCAGAAAAACATAATGCTCTCTTATGGCCTCTGTAAGCACCTGCCCGTGTGCGCATGCACCAATGCGCACACACACACACACACACACACACACACACACAGAGAGAGAGAGAGAAGACAGACAGACAGACAGACAGACAGACAGACAGACAGAAAAAGACAGAGACAGAGACACTATTTGTATTGGTATGCTACTTATGAATATGAAGCCTGCCCTACAGTGTGACCAATATACCCAGTGTCATTCCATTGAAGAAAGTGAATTTTCCTTCTCCCATTAGTTATCAACTTCTCCTTATCAGTACTAGAATTTTTTCTAGCTAAAATACTATTAAAATCAAGGAATTCCCAAAATTTGTGGACAAATAGATTGAGCTAGAAATGATCATAATGAGTCAGTTAACCCAGAAGCAGAAAGGCTCAAATGGTATATACTCACTTATATCTGCATACTAGCCCAGGGAGCATGTCCCATGAAAGCCTTCACTTACCAGGAAACTGGGACAGAGGGGAGGACATCCTATTGGGACTCTAGATGAGAGAAACATGGGAGAATGGCAAAGTAGAAGGATCCAGAGGGTCCTAGAAACCTACAAGTAGAACATTATGATAGGCAGATTTGGGCCCAGGGGGCCTGCTCAAACTAAGAGACCAGCCAAGGATAATACAGGCCATAAACTTTAAACCCCTACCCAGATCTAGCCAATGGTCAGAACATTCTCCACAGTAGAGTGGGATATTACTTTCTCACATACTCTGGTGCCTCACCTTTGACCATGTCTCCTGGAGGGGAAGACCTGGTGGCACTCAGAGATAGGACAGCAGGTTACCAAGAAGAGACTTGATACTCTATGAGCATATACAGGAGGAGGAAATGCCCCTCAGGCACAGTGATAGGTGAGGGGAATAAGGGGAAAATGGGAGGGAGGGAAGAATGGGAGGATACAAGGAATGGGATAACCATTGAGATGTAACAAGAATAAATGAATAAAAAATTTTTTAAAATCTGTTCTCAATCCTTGTTTTCTATGGAAGGTACTTATCTACGTAGTCACCCACTACCTTCGACTGCTACAATCTTTATTTATCTTCTATACAGATCCTTTATCCTTGAGGAACATAATTTGATAAGCATCTCCCTTTTAGAACTGAGAACTCCAAAGTCCCTTACTCTCTGTATGTCATACTCTTATGGATTTCTAGTGTAATTCACTCCTATTGCAAGAAGAGTATTCCCTGATGAGGGTTGAGACATGCACTGAACTCGGAGTTTAGCATTATGGCATTGTGCGTAATTTCATTGCTATGTTTCTTTAGCAGAATAATAAACAGGGTTTCCCCTGGGCCTAGTGCATATGGAATTGCAGGTTCTTCACCACTTTTGCAGGGTTAGTTCTAGGAGTTTTCATCTTCAAAGACTTAATGTTTAATCAGCTCACCCTTTCTTGTTGTTTCTAAGCTCATACCTTGCTGGTTCAATTTAGCTCTTCTGGCTCAAACTCGTATTCCAGCTACCTTATTCAAAATGGCTTTGTTTCTCTTGACCTCTGAAGTGTTCTACTTGTCCTTAAGATAACTCCAGCAATTTTTTTTCTAATTTTTAGCTCCTTCTCATTTTCTTGTTCAAGGTGTCATTACCTGTGTTTAGTGTGTTCTCTCATACAAAGATCTCTGTAAAACTATCCTGGTAAATCTCTCTCTCTCTCTCTCTCTCTCTCTCTCTCTCTCTCTCTCTCTCTCTCTCTCTCTCTCTCCTTCCCTCCCTCCCTCCCTCCCTCTCTCTCTCTCTGCATTGCTCCCTTACTTAGTTTCCCTTACCTTTCTGTTTTGGTGAGAGTTGGGCATATCCTATTCTGTCTATTATATCGCTGATTAATTACATTTTCACCTCTCAAAAACAACACTTTCCAACGTGGGTGCTTCCTTCTACAAACTAATTTATCTTCATTGTTTGGGATTAAAAACATATCATCACATCTGGTCCTAAGCCTTTCTTTACCTGAAACTTCCTCTATATCAGGATGCCTTGAACTCAGATCTGTTGGCCTCTGTGTCCTGGATTAATGGTGTGTTTGTACTGTAGCTAGATCACACTGACATAGAAGGTCTTTGAATGCAGTCTCCTGCAGGGCAGCCATGTTCTGAATTAAAATCTTTCTACAGATGTTGTTTATTTTCTTACTAGTAGTGATGCTTTATGTGTAATGCAAGGTCTTTTACATGCATTTCCAGGTGTGTCTATGAACTTGTCTGCTGTTTGAAATCTACTTTAAATTTAACAATGACTAAATTAACTATTTTATCTATCACTATTATTTTCAGATTTTTTAACCTATAATTCTCTTTAAAATATCCTATGCCAATTATCAAATTGCTCATTTTTCATGAGATTAACTGGAAAAGAATTACAGTTTACTACTGTTTTAAATAATATTATTGAGAGGGAAAAATATGTCCACCTGTTAGTTGCCAAGAAAACAATGCTTCCTTTTCAAATATTCAACAATTTTTGTAATTAACTATAGCACAAAAGGAAACTGGATGCTCGATTTCTTTCAACAGATTTTAAACAAATAGAGAATTTTCCAGTTTTCATTTTTTTGTTTCATTAGTTGGACTTAAGTTCAAATTATGTTGTTCAAAAGCAAAATTTCGAACTAGTCATGCTGTTGTCAAAACTATAACACAGAAGAAATTTTAAGTGTGTGTGATATTTTCCAATATATTTTACATTTGTTTCATTTTGTATTGAAAGAAATATATACTAGAAATTCTTAATCTATAATAATTTGAGAATTAAATATTTGTTCATTTTTCTTAATACAAACATCTAAATTTTATGGCATTGGTTTTGATTTTTTCTAAAGACTTTCTTTCCTATATAGCTAAAATTAAATTATGAGAAAGCATATGGTTTTATCAAATAACCTAGTAAGTTGATTTATTGCTTGCCTAGTAACTTAGCCAAAAAGACACGTTGAACTCACTTTACTGCCTCTGTACCTTTAGACATAACATATGTATAATTCTGTCTCATGTATATTTCTGTAGGAACTTACTTTGTTATGATAGATTTATATTTATTCTTCATGTTATATCACATTTTTAGTCATATTAGTCTCAAGCAAGCATAAGAATTACTTAGTGATTATGAAAGCTCTCATGCTATCTATGAGACAAATACATTGATGGTCACACCCTTCATTTCTTTCCTCAGTTGGACTTTGGCAAATATACCTAGGTTATGGTTTATTTATATGAGAAATTTTGAAACTTGACCTTGTTCTGTAGATCTATAAAAATATAAAGAAGAGAAATTTTCTTTTATTACTTGGAAGCCCTGCAGTGTATGCAAATGTCTGCAAAAGATTCCAGTAAGCATGGTTTTGGATGCTCACATATAATTCATACTGAACGCCAACAGAAATGTTCATTTCTTCTAATGCCTTTGAACCAGGAAAGGGGAAAGAATGCTAGTAACAAAAGCACAGGAAAGCTCCTGATATAGAAGAGGCCACTCTTATCACAATGCACACATTTTAGCTACCTTTTATCCTTCAGAGTTCATAAATGCAAACTCTGCTCCTTTCAACCTCCGTCTTGCCTCATGCAAAAGCTAAAATAGAAGCCTCTATTTCTATCCTTGACCAGAAAGTCAGAAAAAAAATCATGTGTTCTTTCTGACTCAAGCATTATTCACTGAGAACATGGTCAAGATGAAGCATACATTACCTGGAGTGAAATGACAAGAGAGAAATTTAGGATTCACTTATTGCTCTTATTATATCTCATAGAATACAGACAAAGGTTGTAGCCTTGAACACATTTTCAGAAGGCAATTTTTACAATAATAAAGCATGCTGTCTATAGCAATGCATTTCTACTCCCACTATTTCATTTGAACTTTAGGGAAAGACATGTTAAGTAGAAGTAGCTTTAAGAAGTAGTATTCATTGTTCTCTCTTTGCATAAAATTCATTAAATGTGAGATTCACACCTAGAGGGAGATGTTTATAGTGGCTCATTCTCATGTGACATTATGGATGCAGTTAAATCAAACCTCATAGGGGAAATACCTGTTTTGCAAAAGATTTTATTTCAGGATATAGCATTCTATTGTTATTGATCTAACACCTTGTTGTCTTTCTCACTCTCTTCTGTGTGTGTGTGTGAGTGTGTGTGTTTACTGTGTATGGGCTTTGAAAAGTACCATTAGTGATATTAAATATGCACACACACACACACACACACACACACACACACATATTTAAACAGAGACGGAGATATACAGAGACACAGAGGCATATCAGGAATACGCTCATGCATATATACATATACATATGCAAACTACTTATACTCTGTGCTGTGTTAACATATTTTTATCTTACTATAAGATAAACAGTAGGATCACACACAGGAAAACCACTACCAGTAGCTAGAATATGAGAAAGGCACAAAGAATGTAACATTGCATGGTGACCGTTTTGATGTTAACAAAAATTCATAGTCATAGAACAAAATGAAACACGTGAATGAACTGTGCCTGTGTGGGAATACATTGTAAATATCTTGTGGTAAATTGTGAATAATAGTGAAAACTTCTTCATAGTTTGAAAGAATGAAAGACTAAGTTTTCCATTAAAGGTGTTAAAGGACAACAAAGCTATGGAGGATTCTGTAGAAAAAAGTCCACTGCCAGAAGAACAGGTAGCTAATTAGAAAATGGGAGGGAAAAGACTAGGTCACCTAGAGCTCTTGGGAATCAAATGTAAAGCTCCAGACAAAAAGTTTGCTTAGAGAATGAGTAGCCACTAAACTACAAGAATTCAGTGATATTAGCCGGGCGTGGTGGCGCACGCCTTTAATCCCAGCACTCGGGAGGCAGAGGCAGGCAGATCGCTGTGAGTTCGAGGCCAGCCTGGTCTACAAAGTGAGTCCAGGCCAGCCAAGGCTACACAGAGAAACCCTGTCTCGAAAAACCAAAAAAAGAAAAAAAAAAAAGAAAAAAAAAGAATTCAGTGATATTAATTGGTAGGACAAGATGAACTACAATCATGGAAAAAGAAAGGAGCATAAAAATAAAGAAAATATATTTTCCCTTGAATTTTCATATATGTTTCATACATCTGTGTATGTGTGCATGTGTGTGTGTGTGTGTGTGTGTGTGTTTGATCATACTTTAAAGTGTGTTTGTATTTCTGTCTGTCTGTCTCTCTGTGTGTATACATGTTTACAGCGGAGGTCAACCTCTGATATTACTCTTCAAGGTCTGTCCCTGTTGGTGTTTGGGACTGTTTTTTAGCATCCTGGAAGTATCTACCATATTTTTCAGACAATAAGATGCACCTGACCATAACACACCCCCTGTTTTTAGACCAGTAAAACAAGAAAAACAGTAAAAACAGCAATCAGACTTTAAGGTGCAACCTAACTTCCCACCCACTTTTGGGGAAAATGTGTCTTAGGGTCTGAAAAATATGGTAGTTAAGGCTAAGGTAGCTGATATCTCTCATGAGGGCTACATGTATCTCTTATTTTCTAGTAGAGGAAGCAGCCTTGACTACAGGTGCCTTTTTTTCAGTGGTTCTTAGGAATCAAGCTTATATCTTCATAGTTGCAAGGCAACCACTTTATCAACCAAGGTATCTGTTAGCTCCTTTTTATTACATTATTTTATTAGAGTCTGTTCAATATTCATTCGGAATGATAGTAAAATAATGTTTCTTAATACTCATTAGATATAGCCAAACATTGAAAATAGTCTGGTCTGCTGCACTTATACTTTATTTAAAGGATGCAGCTAGCAGTAGCTAAAAGAAGGTAGAATGAGAGTCTTAATTTAAAGATGAGGAAAGGGAAAACTCAGATTTGTTTCTAACTTTGTAAGGTAATACCTGAACACTGATTATTAAAGGGCTCTTACAACTGACTACTAAGGCTTTGGAATATGTTTGTTTTCAGCCTCCAGGGCCTTTGAATTGATCATGTGTACTCTTTACACTAAGAATTAGAGTTAAAGATACACTTTGAAAAACGTAACCTAAAACACAGTGTTCTGTTTAGCCCAGAATGTACTGCATAGATATCTGAGTTCAAACTATCATTATTATTGTTAGTAGCTTGTCTTTCATATGCTCTCTTCTTGATTTATATTTTATTTTATGGTCTTTTGTTTTAAATACTCTGTTAGAAGTTTAAGCCAGATTAATGACTTATATAGAGTTGACACTGGACTTAAGCACAAACATTTTCTTATATAATATTGCTCCTTAGATTTAGTTTTTCCAGTTGTAAAGTTTTTCAAATTATTTCAACAGGGAGAAACCCCACTCATTCAAGTCTGTTTCCATGAACAGACTTGTTAAGGAGTGTTTCTTATAATGTTTTTTTTTCCATTTTGTGTTGATGTTTCAGCTTTGGCTTTAATATGTGGTTGAATAATAAAGTTTCAAAAAGTGCTAATAATGTTTTTCTGCCTTTGAAAATGAGCTAAGCTACAAAGAAACAGAATGTAGTCTTTGTGCTAATATGCTTCAGGATTTTTGTATCCTTTGTAATTCTCTGATAAGGTCTCATAGCAAAAGTGCCTAAAGAGCTAACTTTGTAATCCTAGTCTGGAAGGGAATTCACAAAACTTGTGTCTAGTTTTCCTAAATGCTGAGTTACAGGAATGTGACACCATGTGCTGTAACTCACTTCTTTGCGTCTTTGTTTTTTGCCCACTTGTTTCTTTTGTAAAGTTTAGTCCAGTCAGTCTTAAAGTCATTTTCCTCCTAACTCATCCTCTTCTTCTGGTTTATTCAGATGTCCAATGAGTTATGACGAAATTTCACTGAATATTTTACACACTGCATTTCAAAACATTCTATCTGTCACTTTGGTAAAAGAACATAGCTGAATGTTAGTAACATGCCATCTTTAGTGGAGCCAAATGGTGAGTTTCTACTTTGGGAAAAAGGCAAGCCTCCGTCATATTTGCTATCCCCACCCCTCCTCCTCCTGTTTTGCAAAGATGCAGCAAAACATCTCTGTGCCTTGGAAGGATGACTGCCTCTTCATTTTCAACAGAGATTGACTGTACTCATATAATTACTGATTATTGAAATCATTTCAATACTTTTGTGTCACGAGTGATCCATAGTTTTATTTTTTTTTTCCTCATGTAGGAGGGCATATTCGACAACACAGCAAACACAGATGAAAAGAGTACAGATGGTGCATAGATGTTTACTTCATGTAAAAATAAAAATGCTACTGAGTGCGTTTCTACTAGTTACGGCGGAATCTCAGTACACAACTGTACGAAAGCAAGCCAGCAGCATCGCACTGTAATACCAGTGCACCGCAACAGGCACCCTGAAATCTTTCCTTTTCTAAGAATAATAAAGTGAAACAATCATTATATAATCTACAGTGATAATTTCAAGTTCTAATGGGAAAATGAAACTCTCAGGTTGAGCTGTGTTGAAACTTATTTAAACTGAAAATAAAATAAAGGTAACTTCTGATAAATAAAACCAAAGAAAATACATGAATGTATGAATAAAATTATACCAAGTAAATGACAAAGACTGCAAAAATCCATAAAACAAAAAAACATTTTAAACACATGATATATAAAAAAGGAAGACTTTGAGCTGCTTATTTAAATCATTATATAAATATTTTAGAAGTAATTATTTTGAAAAATGAACTGCTAAATTATGACAACAATAAATCATACAAGCATTATCATGAGAGATAAGTAGGAAAATGAGCATGAGGCAAATTGTCTCAAGTTAGATCCTTCTAGAAAAAGGGTGTTTCAGATGGGACCTCCTGTTGAGGGAATGCCAGCAATCATTTTGCTACAGAGTATGAGGCCAATGTAAATTTAAAATTTGAGCAAAAGTTGTAGTGTTACTTAATATGCTCATAAATTGGGTTCACAACTATCATTTTAAGTTATTTTAAAAATTAATTCATCAATGGGAAATATTATTTAATCACAACCATGAACAAAAAAGCAAGCAGCTAAAATGGAGAAAATTAAATGGATCTTGAAAATATCTTCCTTTCCATTAAGAAATGGAATTAAGTTTGCAGATGCTGAAATGATAAATATACATTTTGAGCTGCTGTCAGAATTTGTTAGTATATCAAATTCCACCATCCTGAGGTTATGACATACTACCAGACTGCTATGACACACGGTTGTTTGCAGACATAAAAAAAGTGACTAAAGTCACTTTTGAATTGCTACCAGTACTTTATAATTATTTTCCTAGAATAAAAACAACAAAATAGAAGTCACATGAGAAGATTGGTTTAAGAAATGCATGTGTTGTATTAATATTGAGGGGTCATTTACTCTCTGATACAGGAAAAAGAAACCATTCTTTATCTTTGTCTGACCTGGTCAACTTACATTCATTAATCTTGAATATATATCTGTATCTCTGTTTTCAATCTCTATTTCTGACTGCAAGAATTTATTATAATTAATTACATCTTCAGAAACGTTAGCTGTGAACTTTATTTAGCACTTAATGCATACATTCTGATATATATACATATATTCATATATATATGAATACCTATTATGACTCCAGTTAGTTACCTGATGAGCTCAATGTACAGCATGATGAGAGTTTTTATAGTCTCTCCCTTGCTCTGTTTCCATGGACACCACCACCACAAACCTGTGATGCTAATACAGGTCAATATGTTTTCCTCTGTGAAGATTACAAAATATTTGCCCAGGAGAAAATCAAATATTTGTGGCTATCTGGGACAAATACCTTTGGTCTTTGAAAATATAAAGCACCAAGCTCCTAAACAAATAGGAATGCATTATTAATTTAAAAAATAGCTCTAGCATCATACTAGGCAATGTAGGATTAATTATACACCAAGTCAATTATGTCTTCTTTACCCTGAAACAACATCTTGGCAGGTCACTGTCACATCCTGGATGAGAAAATAGCATTTACTTTATTGTAGTTGCAAATGACATTTATGCTATGATGCGTTCATCTAATCATCCCTCTTTCTAGGTCTTACCAGTGTCCTGCTCATTTTAGTGGGAGGACTTTTTAGCATTGAATGAATAACAATAATATGCAGCACTAAAATGTTTACCAGAATGTGGTCACAATCTTATAAATAATATCTACGCAATCTAACATTAATTTCCTACACGGGTAAATGATTTACCAACTTCATAGAGAAAAGTTAAATATTCTAGGAAATGTAATCGATTGCTTAGGCACTTAGAATCTAGAAATTCTTGATGATTAACGTTCAGAATTCTCCCTAAGATAAAACAATATTCGTTATTAAACTCTGCATACCAAGTACAAAGTTTCATCACAGAGATATGTATGAGTGTGCAATGAACCGCAGAGAAAACCTAATTCTGTCCCCACAGGCAAAGGAGCTCCACAAGAAGCCCAATCCTGCCAGCTGAGACTGGAGCACCAACTTAGGACCATGCATGGACTGTTACTAGGCCCCTTGCAGTGGGAAATGGAAAGCTTTGTCTTTATGTGGGTCACCTAGAAACAGGATGAGGACTGTCTCTGACAAGGTCTATGTTGCCTGCTTTTTTTAAATCACTTCCCACAGGTGGGACTGCCTTGCCAGGATACTATAAAATAGGAAGTGTTCAGTCCTGATGTGACTGGATGTGCTGGAGAGGGTTAGTAGAGTGGGCACTCTCCTTTTCTGAGAGGTAGGGGATTGTACATAGAAGGAGGATGGAGGGAAAGGACTATGATTGGGATTTAAAGTAAAAATAAATAAACTAAAAATAAGTAAATATGATATTTAAAATATATTTTTATTATTACTTGTGAATTTCATTTTATATATTTTTTATAAAACTGTTGAAACAGACATCCCTTTGTGTCTTTCTTGTTTATGTATATTTTATTTTTATTCATATTATATCTCAGTTGTTATCTGATCCCTTGTATCCTCCCATTCCTCCCTCCCTCCCATTTCCCCCTTACTCCCCACCCCTATGACTATTCCTGAGGGAGATTACCTCCTCCCCCTGTATATGCTCATAGGGTATCAAGTCTCTTCTTGGTAACCTGCTGTCCTTCCTCTGAGTACCACCAGGTCTCCTCATCCAGGAGACATGGTCAAATACGAGGCACCAGAGTTCGTGTGAAAGTCAGTCCCCACTCTCCACTCAACTGCGGAGAATGTCCTGTCCATTGGCTAGATCTGGGTAGGAGTTCGAAGTTTATTGTACATATTCTCCTTATATGATTAAAGAAAAAATAAGATGGAAAACAATAAGTTATATCCTGACTACAACCATAATGCTGTGCTGTGAGGCAGTGATACAGTAAAGTTATACACCTGAGTATGTCGTTACAGTGTTAGGTATACATGTTAGAAGATGGAACTCCATTTTAAAAGTGATTTTTATATAATGTAGTGTGAAGCAGACCTGTGTAGGCTGTCTCAAGTGGATGCTCACAATGTTAATATTTTTCATATTTACTGTGTTTTAAGTAACTGGGCTAAAATCTGGAATAAAATACATTCATAAATCAGATTTTAGCAAACACTGTATAAAATAATTAAAATAATAATTTTTAGATGCTGAAAAACACTATAACACACCATAACTCTGTACCATTTAAGCTTCGGTGAACTTGAGAGTTCATTTGTCTAATTTCATTTTTCCTTGTAGTTTCTATACATCAAAAGGCTATATTCTTTTTTTTTTTACTTTATTAATTTATTCTTGTTACATCTCAATGGTTATCCCATTCCTTGTATCCTCGCATTCTGCGCTCCCTTCTCTTTTCCCCTTATTCCCCTCCCCTATGACTGTTCCTGTGGGGGATTACCTCCCCCTCTATATGTTCATAGGGTATCAAGTCTCTTCTTGGTAACCTGCTGTCCTTCCTCTGAGTGCCACCAGGTCTCCCCATCCAGGGGACATGGTCAAAGGTGAGGCACCAGACTATGTAAGAAAGTCATATCCCACTCTCCACTCTACTGTGGAGAGTGTTCTGTCCATTGTCCTAGATCTGGGTAGGGGTTTAAGGTTTACCGCCTGTATTGTCCTTGGCTGGTGCCTTAGTTTGAGCGGGACCCCTGGGCCCAAATCTGCCTATCATAATGTTCTACTTGTAGGTTTCTAGGACCTTCTGGATCCTTCTACTTTGCTATTCTCCCATGCTTCTCTCATCTAGAGTCCCAATAGGATGTCCTCCCCTCTGTCTCAGTTTCCTGGTAAGTGAAGGCTTTCATGGGACATGCCCCTTGGGCTAGTATGCAGATATAATTGAGTATATACCATTTGAGTCTTTCTGCTTCTGGGTTAACTCACTCATTATGATCATTTCTAGCTCAATCCATTTATCCACAAATTTTGGGAATTCCTTGTTTTTAATAGCTGAATAGTATTCCATAGTGTATATGTACCACAGTTTCTTTATCCATTCTTCTATTGAGGGACACTTAGGCTGTTTCCATGTTCTGGCTATTATGAATAAGGCTGCTATGAACATGGTTGAGCAAATTTTCTTGTGTGCTGGAGCATCTTCTGGGTATATTCCAAGGAGTGGAATAGCTGGGTCTTGAGGAAGCCCTATTCCCAAAATATATAAAGAACTCAAGAAATTAAACACCACCAAACCAAATAACCCAATTGAGAAATGGTGCTTGGAACTAAACAGAGAATTCTCACAGAGGAATATCAAATGGCTGAGAAACACTTAAAGAAATGCTCAACCTCCTTAATCATCAGGGAAATGCAAATCAAAACAACTCTGAGATTCCATCTTACACCCATCAGAATGGCTAAGATCAAAAATTCAAGCGACACCACATGCTGGCGAGGATGTGGGGAGAGAGGAACACTCCTTCATTGCTGGTGGGAATGCAAACTAGTACAACCACTTTGGAAATCTATCTGGTGCTATCTCAGAAAAAAAGGCTATATTCTAAGGGCTCAACAGAAAGTGAATTTTTTTTAGTCCATTACACTACACATAGACATGTGGTTTGCAGATATACATATTGTTTGGCACACATATGAGCCATAATTTGGAAATAAGCAATATTCTTATCAATTTTATCTCTAAATCTGTGCTCCCTCTGCTTTCCAAAAGGGGATGGTAACCACGCAGAGAATGCTCCAGCACAGCCTGAATGTTGTATATGAATACTGCGACCACACATACGATGATGTGAGCTCTAGAGCACAACTATTAGTAACATCTATAAAAGCTCAACAACTAATTTTAAACAAGGATCTTCTTCCAGTTTGAACAGTGATAATTTGGTAGAAATTGTCTAACCATTTCCTTCTAAAGCTTTTCCTGCCTGGAGAGAGGACAGAGGCTTAGGGTACAAAATAAAATAAAATAAAATAAAATAAAATAAATAAATAAATAAATAAATAAATAGAAAAAAATGTAACCCAAACAAACTAAAAGAAGAGCCTTTGGAAGTTCTTCAAAGGGGAAAAAAAAAAAGGAAATCTTGAAGTTTTCAGGAAAATGGAACTAGAAATGATCATCCTGAGTGAGGTAACCCTGTCCCAGAAAAAAACATGAATAGTATATACTCACTTATAAGTGGATATTAGCCCAATATAGACGACCTCCTAGACATATCCACCCATGGAGTCGACACCCAGAGGGATCGGGACAGATGCAGGGACTCTGGCTGGTGGATTCCAGGTGAGAGTGGTATAGAAAAATAGGGTGTGGAATGGGGGAACCCAGAGGGCTCAGGATCCCCACAGGGAGACCATCAAGGCTGGAGAAGCTGTACCTAGGGGGACCTGCACAAACTGTTGCACCAACCAAGGAAAATGCACACAGTAAACTTAGACCCCCAGTTCAGATCTTGCCAATGGACATTCTCCATGGCTGTGAGACTGCCTCTGACATTAACCCTGGTGCCCCCAATTTGATCACTACCCCATGGTGGGGAGGCCTGGTATGCACACAGAGGAAGAGGATGCAAGCTTTCTGGATGAGACTTGATAGGCAATAGTCAAATGGTAGGGGAGCGAGTTGCCTTTAGTCAGAGGTCTAGTGGAGGGAAATAGTGAAAAGAGGGAGGGAGGGTGGGGATGGGAAGATACAAGTGAGGGACTAACAATCAGGATGTAATCTGAAAAAATTATAGTTTTTATAAGCCCCATTCTGAAGCTTGCAAGAGTACCAAGCAATGGAGAAACAACTCTGCCTGGCCAAACTTCCAGAAAGCTACTCAGAGAGCTCCAGGGATGTAGCTTTCATCGGTTTTCACCATTTCAAGGTTGACTTTTTTCTGTGATGCAGTTACTTTTGAGTCAACCACACTACTCACTGCTTCAGTAATCCCAACAAGGGAGGACCATTTCTTTGGTCTATTTTCAGGGCCTTAATTGTCATCCGTGGAGTAAATAGGTTTTGTTTTATCTCCCTAGGAAGTCACATGCACCATGTTCCTTATGAAGCAAGAAGCACATGGTAAGTATATTACTTTGAACAGAATTACTATCAAATGTTCAATTTGATAAGTATGCAAATGTTTTTAATGAATTTGAGAAGCTTCTTTCAAATAATAAGAGCAACTGAAAACGCTAGTTATGCTATTTACAAATTAGGTATTTTTTCTTCAATAAATGTGGTCAACAAGTACATATTAAAAGTTATAATGCTATATACTCAAGTATTATTAACAATAATTGATATGTGGTTGATTCATAATTACCAAGAATTATATAAGGCATATATCTACTAGAAAAGTAAGCATATAATATAGGTATACTTCAATTTTATAGGAGTTGTCTAATATGATTGAAGCTCTGAGTTCAATTATCAGCACTAAAGTTAACAAATAATCAAATAAATCATGGAAATATTCCCTAACAGAATAGTGAAATCACTTGTACTTCTTGTGAAATTTATTTTAGTTATTTTTAAGTAAAATAAAATAATATTACTTATATAATTTAATTAAATAACCTATTTTTATTTACATTAGACTTGTTAAGGTACCATTTTGTGAATTTGTAAACTTTAATAATAACAAAAATTCACTTTACTGCATAAAACAGTACAAGTTATCACTGATAATTCCACCTCCTCAAAAATTTAAATAAAAATATCAGACTGAATTATTGTAAAAAGCAAAAACTGTGTTTTAACCACAATATTTCTAACATTCATCCTATATTATACACAGGGTCCATGACATAAATAAAAATTGATCCCCTTACTTTCTCCTCTCTCTCCTTCTATACCCCCATTATCCTCCCTTTCCCCTCCTTGTCTCTAATATTTCCAGTCTTCTAAATTGATATTTAATTTGTCTACACAGAAAAATTTATCACAATTTTACTAGTGTTTGCTGATCATATTAGCACGTCCTTATTAAATCACAAAACATTCCAAAAGTTTAGAATTTAAAAAAAATGACAATGCAATTTAATCTAGAACTGTGAGGGTTAGAAATGTTATATGGCTCTGAGATTTTTATAGTTATTAAAGAATATAAGATTAAATCATATAAAGTACATGGTTATATGTGTGTAAATGTAAGTGCACTAAATATTTCTTTTCATATTTGGCTTATCATATAATTACTTCTAAATTCAAATGGAAATAACTGCTTTATTTTGACATTTATGTATATTTGTAAATAAATATTTTTTATCATTTTAAGTTAATTCTGCTTTTTTCCTTCAATATCTACTTTTCACAAAAATAAGGAAAAAACTATGAAAATCTCTTTGTGTTAGAAGCTATTGGATATTTTCCCATTTGGGTGTGTGAAGATGCGAAGGTGATAATTCACCAGGTTTAATACCACCAATGAGGTGGAATGTGGGAGAATATTTATGAAGTTAAGTGGGAAAACAGTTGTACTTTAGTCATAAATTCTGGCCATTTCATGTTGAAAGCGTCCAGTGTTCATGGGAATTCAAGAATTTAGAAATGTTTAGAGCTAAGGATCTGATTAGTCTTTGCATATGACAATGGTTGTTATATAAACCGCCAAGAGAGCAGCTGAAATAATGATAAAAGAGAACTTAATAAATCAAGAAGCCTAAAAACTGCTGAAAAGCCCATTTAATATCAAAATATGTGATCAATAAATGTACATTCAAGGTAAGTAATATAACAAAATAAAGAAGCACATATTTTAGGAGCGATTAACTGGAAAATAAAAAGAAAGAAAATTTAATATAAATTATATCTTATGTTGTCCCTTAGAAAAATTTGGAAAATAACTCATTTAGAAGTTCATTAAATGCATTGCTTAGATTACTTAAATTTAATTAAATCAATTTAATGAAAGCATTTTAATTTTAAGTTAAATCACAAATACGTAAAAAAGAGCTTTGATAGTCTTAGTATTGTATCTCCCTTTCTGGTAACATTTTTCTGCATCTGGAAACTAGAAAGGTGAACCGTTTTTGTAGGACCCTGTGATCCATCTATGCGTCCTTTATATACTGCCCCCCACCAAAAAAAAAAAAATACAAAGAATTGCAAAGCAATTTCAAGTCCTTAGCCAGAAACGTTTGCTTGTTGAACTTGAAATGTCCTGGTGATACCTATTAACTAGAGTGTGAAAGTGATGTCAAATGAGGGGAACAGAAGGGTGCCACATGACTAATCTAAAAAGAAATAGGATGGGAAAAAAGAATCAGTGAGTGAACTGGACTGGGCCAGTGCATATGACCCAAGCAGCCACGAAACAGAGCTCTCAGAAATGAGGAAATAATAGGCTTCAGTTAACAGGGACTGTATTTGAAAAAGCACATTGGACCACACAGAGTGAAGCAGGACAAAATTTTTTGACAGTCTCTCGAAATAAATGCCCTTCTGGTTTGAAAGATGGGGATGTAACTGTTGTGCCATGAGTCACATCTTTTATTTTGATTTTTGCCCTAGTCTATGTGTCTGCTGTTGTTAGCGAGTCAATTTTCATACCGTTAAAGTTAAGTGCTTGCCTAACGAGAATAAAGAAAAATAAATGTGTGTCATGTGAGTGCACGTCAGAATGCAATATCATTTATAATGTTACTATCAGGCTCTTGTCACACCTGAGTATTGTGTTTAAGCTATAAGGGATCAGAGGTATCGGAGAGATCAGGAGAATGCCATGACGATTGAAGAGCACAGAAGAGATTGGTTATGGAAAACAAACAAGTAGTAATAAGTGTCAAAAGATAATGTTACTGAAATTATAGGATGCCATGAACTAAATCAATAGAAGGGGTTCAAAGGCGAAGGAAAGAGGAGATAGAAAACAAACCAAGCTCAAATCTAGTACCTCCAAGTTAGCTGTATTCTAACTGTACTGTTTCTCCTCCTAAATGATAATGGAAAACTCACACGGATAATAAATTTGACATTGTTGTGCATCATGCTAATGGTAGCGTCTTCTTTCTTTTCCTCTTTTTGCTCCATTCTTTACCTACATTACAACGTGATTGATTTAATATTAGAATATTAAAAGATCTTTTATTTCTCAAACAGTTCATTCTATTATGAACTCTAATGAACTCGTTACTGACACACATCAACATATCTTAATGATTTTTGTATATAATAATTAACTTTTTAAATCATACAACACTTGAAGTACTACTTATTGTGACTTTAAAATTTAAGGATAATTTGATTTGTATACATACATATTAAATTCAAACATAAATAGCTTATTAATTGTGAGTCATGACCACATTTGACTATAATTTCTTGGTCCCTCCTATTCCTTTTCTTTTCTTTTTTCATGTTTTCTTTCAGGCAGGGTCTAGCATAGAAATCCAAGTTAGCCTTCACTTTGTAATCCTTCTCCCTCAACATCCCCAGTAGTAGGACAGGAAGTGTAAGCCAACCTACTTACCCTTTTGATGTCTATAACAATTGCTTATATTAATTATGTTAATGGTTTGTTTCACACATGTCTCAGTAGAAGAACTCATATAAATACATTACCGATAATAAAACTAGTAAAATATTTTAAGAAAATTATTAGTGATATAGAATTATTATAAGTGATTATGGGTAATACTGACACTGGATTTACCAGATAAAAATTCTTACCTTTCCTACATACTGAGTGTCTGTACCTGTGTACTCTTCTAACAGGAAGAACTGATTCCACATCCAACCACGCTTGGTGCGATGAAGCATTTTACCATCGTCTTTTGTCAGATTCACTATTCTTTTCAGTAAGTGACTGTTATCCTTTGCTTGTAATTGGCTGCTGTCAACCATATAGAACATGCAAGTCCAGGTGATCAGTGAAAGACAATGATAAGTCCTCATTATCTTCGACTTCAGAAGAATGTCTGTAGAAGGAAATAATTTTATTAGGATGTGTCTCAATTTCATATATCCTTTATATGTACTTAAAATTTAAATATACATGTATATATATTTATTTGTTTTATAAAATACACAAAAGAACTCTCTTTAAGCCATAAATATTAAAATATACATATTGTATATAGATAAAGTTACATAAAGATGCACATTCGCATATATATTTCAAGTATAAATTTAGTAACTTAGTTTAAGATAACAGTATAAAAATCATAAAAATAAGTGTACACATTAAACCACTAAAACTCTGCAAATTAAACACTTTATAGAACAGTTGTGATATTACTTCTTTTGAAGTTATAAGCCTTAATAGTGAGGAATATCTAACAATATATAAAAGTCAATGAACCCATACACTTCAAAGAACATTGTTTTCTTCCCTTTATCTAGCATTTTCCGAATGTATTCACCACATAACTTCTACTATAGAAATATACTTTATTAAATAAGGAAGTGAGAAGACAAGTTCGTCTTCAGTAATAATAAAAACTAGATTTGAGCTCAAAATATGTGAAGAGTCTTAGATTTATAACGAAAGCCTAAGAGAAAACAAGATGGAAACTCCTTCAAGACATCCTTCATCACAGGGAAATGGCATATGTTTCTTGCGCAAACTCTGAAATCAGAAGAAACAAAAGAAAAAGAGATAAAAAGGATTCCTCCAAATTAATGTTAATTTTAATAAATCATAGGAAATAGTCATAAGAATTCAGAGGTAACTTGCAGGAAGGAATAGAATATTGAGATAACATATGTGCAATACATTTTGATATACTGAAATATGAGTAATATCAAAATAATTCATTATCAAAATTAAGCTGCTTAAATATGGATGCGAAACTTAAATCACTATTTCTTCAGAAAAATAAATTATACAGATATTTGAAAAATTTAGTACATAAATTTACTTGTATAAAAATGCAAACAAATCAATAATAAGATATTAAATCATTCCAGTAAGAATGACTGTTATTAAAACAGGAAGGAAATACTGGAAAAATAATGTGGGGAAAAAGGACACATAGACATGATCTATAATATTGAAATAATACATGGGCACATGAGAAGCTACACCCATTCGTCTCGTTAACATGAGCACTAAAACATGAGCCAAACAAGGGCACAAAGGCAGACGCGACAGGTGGACAAGTAGATGTGAGGAAAACTACAAGGACTCAAACATACACAAATTATTACAGCCAATTAAAGAATGCTGATAATGAGGGAAGTTGTCTTCCCTCAGAAACAGCAAATGGATTTGTTATGCAATACTAAATAACCAGCATGAATATAAACAGAACATATTTGGAAATACATACATGTGAGTATGTTTCATATGTTTACATACATAGGTACATACATACATACATACATACATTCATACATACATACATACATACATATGTTACACTGATTACTTCTCACTGTGAGAATTTCATTCTGACATTAAGTTTGGTGATCAACCTTTGAGGAGAATTTTGAGACATGCTTTAAAGTAAATGTTTATCTTTTGGGGAATGTGGACCTTGGAGTGGAAAAATCTAGTCATACTCAATGCACCAAAGTTTAGGCACAGAGAGAAATGTGCAACTTTGTAACCTAAAATGAATTAACATTTCCTTTCACTGAAGTTAAGGCTGATGAAGTGGTCCAGCATAACTTTAGAGATGAATCTAGCTGACTAGAGAATATTTTAGAGGATAGGAAAGAGATTTTGTGAGGGAAGACATCAGTAACGCCTAACATATCAGTTCAGAAAATTTCTAGAAATATCATTTGAAATGAGGAAGGACTACTAAAACTATATTGTAAGAATGTATATGATCATGCACACACACACACACCACACATGCACACACACACACACACACACACACACACACATGCACACACTTGTTTCTCTTTCTCTTGTCTTTAATTTGGCTACTGCAGTGACCTCCTATAGTCCTAGAAGTTCCCAAATGTCCCTGAATCATTTCTGAGCAATACCTTAAGTGCTGCTTTCAGAGCTCTATAGAAGCTAATACTTGTATATGTCCGTGTGTGTGTGTGTGTGTGTGTGTGTGTGTGTGTGTGTGTGTGTGTGTGTATGTGTGTGCCTGTGTGTGTATTTGTATGTGTGTTGTGTGTCTATGTGTGCATGAGGGTCTATGTGTCCATGTGTGTATATGTAGTGTGTGAGGGTGTGTTGCATATTTCTTTACCTATACATCTGAATCTGAGAAAGAGGCTTGGGGATTTGGGTAATTTATATTATAGATAAAACATTTACTCAGGTATTAAAATGTGACAGTGCTAAAATGTGGCTTGAATGCTCCGCTCCCTATGTTGATAACCTATCCCAGCTAATGTTAACGGGGAGATGATTAAGACAGAGAACACAGTTACTCATGGAAAAGTTAGTTCCTTATAAAAACATGGGAGGAATTGAGTTTGTTTAAGCATTAGTGGCACAGGACTATGTGGAAGGCTAACAGTTCTCAACCTGCATCAGAAAGAGGGCAACTTGCTCTTGAACACGTCAGGACCCAGAGTGTTCAGAAACAAATGTTTGCTGCTATTCTGCTCTATGAATACTATGTTCATGTAGTAGCCAGAAGCTACCTGGTCAAAGTGAAACTATCCCATAAGTATGTATTTGAAGGCTTACTTAGAATTTCCTCAATGTTACCTATATTCAGACTCTGATCAGGATTCATTTTTCTTGGATCATTTATTGATATTTTATTTGTAGTCCTCTGTCACATGCTTTTAGCTATCCAAGTAACCATTGAAAAGTATAACATCTCACCTCAGTTTTCCCTTTTTTCCATTTTCTTTTTTAAACATAGCATTTATTATTTCATCCAATATTCTGAAGGACAGCTTCCTTCAATTAGATAAAATGTAGTTTCTGTGCAGGATGTGAGACATTTGTACACCATTATGTCTTACACACAACTTAGTAGGCATTTAATTATTTGGGTAAAACTATGTGGTTGATGGATTAATGGTTAATACTTTCACAATTTATTAAAACCTGGGGACACCTATTGAATGCTTATCAGTCTGGTGCGTAAACAACACAAGAACCAGATGTAAAAGCTAACCACAAGTTTATTGCTTTTGAAAGGAGTCAGAGATTATTTTTGTTTTTGTAACATCAGTCATAAAATTTGTTGTGCTCTCACTGACATTAATGAGGTTTGCATAAAATGAGGTTAAATGTTAACAGCACAATAAGACTGCCATAAATTATAGATTTTTTTATAAACCTTGCCACTCTCTGATTAATACCTTTACCATAGTAAACTTTTTTTGTGTGTGTATTTGTTTCTCATTTAGGAAACATTACTGTAAACCTCCTGTGGCCAATTTAACACCTGCGCACTCTTTGGTGCCGAGATAAAAGTGCACAGTTTAAAAGGTTTTTCTGCTATATTTATTTTAAAGATAGCAATCTCCTTTCCCATGGGCTTTATTAAAAGTTCTTCACATCCTTTATTTATTCAATAGCAACAAGCTGATTACTAAATTTTCTATGCCTAATTATCTCTATCAGCCTTAACGGCTCTGCATTTTGATCACAATTTTGTTGATAAATAACTACCATCAAATGCCTGATAAAGAAGAGGAGTTTAAATTTGTATTAATTTTGATTTTGTAATCAGGAAATTCACCTAAATCTTGCTAGTCTTAAAAGCTAAACATTGTTTTACTAATATTTTATTTGTTCAATTATATTTAAATGCCAGTTTATTTCAGAATCAAGGAAAGTTGTGCTTTAATGAAAGTAAGCTGTTTAACAGTTAAATACCTAACTAAAACAAAATTTATTTCTGCCTTAATAATCTAATTTTAATCCAAAATGTATTTAAAACTTTATTTTATTGTAATCAGGTATAGAAGAGTGTGCCTGCATGTGAGTATATGTACATTGAGTGCAGCTGCTCCTGCCCAAGAAAAGAGTGCTGGAACTCCTGATAATAGTGTTATAAGGCAATTGTGGTCCATCCAATATGGGTCCTGAGAAATGAACTCTGTTCATCTCAAAGAAAAGTATTTGATTTTAATAACTGAAATATTAAACTTTTCTCTTCAATTAGATAATTTAATTCTATTGGGTGAGTATACTTCTTTAACTTAACTGTTTTCCTTAAAATATCTCTAAATTGTTTGGTGACATTTTTCACCACCAAACTAAAGTTAGTTTAGATGTTTCTAAAAACCTGGAGATTTAAACTAGCATTAGAAGACAAACACTGAGTGCACTTTTCCCGTGTCCTAATAAAAATAACAGTAATACTATTTTACATTAAGTGTTATCAGAAAGGGCAGTAAATATGGATGACAGACGATGAAGTCCTTTAATAGCTAGTATCAGAAAATGAGGAAAATCAGTACTATGAGGAACATGGATGTAGAATAAAAGAAGAAATGATGATTAATGAATTCTTAAATGTGAAGAACACATTTCCTCTAATTAAAGAACATGCAAAAAATCATCCTTATATTGATTCCTTAAAAGACAACAAGAGTGTCAAAAATTATATTCCCTCTTTAGCTACAAACATCTCCTGTGGTGGGCATCAGGCACTATAATATTAAAATTTCAAACCGCTATAATATAAGTGTACAATAGCGATGGCAGATACTTTAAGGAATCCTTACATCACATATATTTCAATTTGAAGCTATCCATTATAAATATACAATTTTGGTTAGTAACAGTTGAAAACTACTTAATGGGGGAATAAGTCTTTGTTCATTCTTTAGGAATGAGCAGTACATTACTGCATTGAAGAAAAATATCAGTTTTGTCATTACAATCCATGATGTTATATTCAGCAACTATGTTCCTGTTTAAAGGGGGGAAAATTCCTGATATTCAACATGTTCATCCAAAATGTAAATGGGTTTTCATGAAGCAAAACTGTAATAAAATTAAAGGATAGCAATACAGAGGAATTTTAATACAGCAATAAGACTGATCTGGAAAGGGATCACATTGAAAGACCGTATAGGTGTATTGATCCTGCTGGAATGCAGAAACACTCTGGATAAGAGTGTGATCTGGCTGGAATACACACATGCTCTTAGTGCATACCTTTAATCTCAAACAATGAAGGTAAAGCTAGTTTACAGAAGGAGCAGCTATCTTTGAAAGAGACTACTAATGGAGGGACGGACAAAATGTCTAATTACGGAAAGCTATGACAGAATGACTGAAAGGTAATCAATTTCCAATGACCATAAGCCAGAAAAGGACAGAAAGGCTGCTTAAGATCAGCACTTAGAAAGAGAAAGGAGTTTTTTTGTTTCTTTGTCTTCCTTGCTTTGTTTTGTTTTGTTTAATGAGAGTTTCTTACTATACAGTTTTACACAAATTGGCTGTAGAGAGAACAAGCTAGACACAGGTGAAGACAGAATGATGCAAGGAATTGGGAGGCAGAACATTCAAATATATTGCCAGAATTAGTTTGAAGCCAGGCAGAGCAATTCAGTCAGAAGTCAAGAGTCGCCCGTTTGAATTAGTCAGCTGGAGGAGGAGATTAGTCTAGAACAGCTGAACTGAACAAGCCAGTAAGAGTTCAGAAAGAGCTAGACAGACTTGGGAATGGCTCTCATCTCATTCCACTATTTGAGAAAATAAAAACAGTGTTTTCATACGGCATCCAATTTGCTTGGGAGGAAACCACAGTGTGACTAGAGAAGGAGAAATCCCACCAACCTTGCAGAAAGCTGAGGATATTGAACACAAAATGTTTCAAAGGAGAAATTTGGCTGGGATAATCGCCAGAAAAAGCATCAGTTTTCTGATTTTGGATGGAAGCCTGATGAGATTCAAGATACTCTAGAGCCACAGCAAATCACAAAGAGATTTTTCTTGCATTTAAAATGGGAAATTCTTTCATGGACCATGTCCCTTGGTCCAGATATAAGTGAATATATACCATTTGACTCTTTCTGCTTTTGGGCTAACTCATTCATTATGATCATTTCTAGTTCAATTCATTTGTCCACAAATTTTGGGAGTTCCTTGGTTTTAACATCTGAGTAGTATTCGATAGTGTAAATGTGCCAAAGTTTCTTTATCTATTCTTCTACTCAAGGTCGATGTCGCCTGGATGGGGAGGCCTGGTGGCACTCAGAGGAAGGATAGCAGAGTACCAAGAAGACACTTGATACCCTATAAGCATATACACGGTGAGGAGGTCCCCTCAGTCAGTCATAGGGGAGGGGAGTAAGAGGAAAATGGGAAGGAGGGAAGAATGGGTGGATACAAGGGATGGGATAACAATGCAGATATAATATGAATAAATTAATAAAATATATTTTAAAAATAAAATGGGAAACTCCATTTCTTATTCCTTAAGAGCAAGGGTAGGACTTGACAGGATAGAAACATTACTTGAAAAAGCCATTGCATTACTTATTGCAAGTGTGACCAATGCAGGAAACTTCTAACTTTCAATTGCCCTCTTTATGTATTTCTTTTTCAAAAGATTGAAAAAATTATAGTACAATGAGAAAAATTAGTTATGATAGTACAAATGCTTGACAGACAAGAGGAAGAGGAAGTAAAAGAACATGAAGCGCTCAGTTGTGAATCTATGGTACTTAATGAAATTAATGATCAAGGTATACAACCAATTGAACCTATGGAACCAATTTCTTAGTGAAACTTAAGAAAGGAGACCATCCCACGAGCTTTCCCAGTTACCAAAGAAGAAACGGCAAAAAGTTGTAAAAATTCACAAAATGAACAACCACCCTAGAATCTTGTTAAAATACAAAATTGAATTTTAAGACTTCAAAACAATTGAGTAAGTATAAATGCAAAATTCTAAGGAATTGACTCTGTTATTGGAACTCTGTGTGTGCAATTACTCAGATTCTATGGTATATTTAATTAGGTAAATTTCTGAAGTTAGAAATTTCAAAGAATTGCAGTGTTTACTGAGACAGTAAGAAGATATAGGTAGGTGTATCACTGTAGAGGTTCTATTTACTGACACTTTTCTATATAATAATACAGAGGTAGAAAAAAAACTTTCACTTTTCAAAACCCATTACATTTTATGTAAGAAATTACAGGAGTAAACCTTATTACATTCAAAGTAAAAGAAAGAAAGGGTCATTCAGAGATGAGGTCTAACAGTCTGGCTCCAAAGGCTTAGAGCGTAATGAAGGAATTGATCTCTGCCACAAATGATGAAACAATTTTAGTGATAAGGGTGGAAAGGAAAAAAAAGATACTCATGCATCTTTGAAAGTGGGTGTTGCTTCTGACAGTAATTGGACAACAATTGCACATATACTCTGTCTTGTAGTGAATAAAGACATTCCCATAGGGGTTGGGTTGACAAAATTCATCTAGACATTTTTATATCTTGGAATTGAACGTTGATGTAAATTGGTTAAAGATTATTAGGGTGGGAATTTTTAATCTTGATGAAACTCATAGACAAGAAAAATATATATCCAGTGTTATCACATTCAAAACATAGATATGTATCTATCTGAATATATCTATCCATAAATATGTACAATCTCTGATTTGGCAAAGAGATGTCCTAAAGAAATATCAACAATCACTAATGATCTGACTTGTAATACAGAAGTTGCACGGAGATACATACCATAATTGAATAAAAATAGATTGATATTATTGGAGACAAACTACCAGTTCTCCGACTAAAGAAAGAAAGATACATAAGATGAGTTTAAAACAGCTTGTATTGTGGTACAACAAAACAGTGTTTCTTTTCTTTTTAAAAATAGTTTTAATATATAAATGCAGGCTTATTGGAAGCAGCATTGAGGAGGAATAGAAAGGGGGAACACATGCTGGGGATGGGGAGGGGGAAGGAAGGAGGGATGAAGGGAAGGGGGAAGCCCTGGAACCAAAAATGTCTGTTTTATGTAGTGAATCTCTGGGAAAGGGGAAGCCTGGGCAGGCTACACCTTGCTAAAGGACCTAACAACCCAGCCTTCTAGTGACAATAAATTGATAATGGACACAGAAATTTGGTCTTTTGACTGCTCCAGGCTGACAGGGGGTCAACAGTCTGAAATGTTGGCCAAGTACAGGAAGAACAGGCTACTGTAGTATTTGCTGTTCAGTATCTGTGAGACCATCTGTGGCTAAGAAACTGCATGTCTAGTTGATGCAGTCTGTGAGGTCTAAGCTGGAGCACCTGGGTTCTGGATGCAGCAGCTGGCAGTATGCTGGAACATATAATGTAACACCGAGATCTCCCATTGTAATACAGAGATCACCCAGATCGCGACACCCCCAAAATGACCACCAGGACTCTATACTAATGCAATATACACAGGGTCCTATATTATAGGCTCGAGCTTCGGATCACAATCATTCCTGATACAGCAGGATAGAGAGTGATGCCGGGCTTCAACGGCAATGGGTTTATAAGGTAAAAACCGAAATTGGGGGTTGGGATCACAGGGAAGTAAGGAAAAAACCATAAGCAGCGGCTATGGGTCACAAGAATGTCGACCTTCAGGCAGGTTGGGTGGAGGTTGGATCTCAAGTGAAAGTTGTGGGTCACAGGAACATCAACCTTCAGGCAGGTTGGGTCTAGGAGGCTGAATCTCCAGTGAAGTTGGTTTATCTCAGATGATCGTGGGGTGTTAACTGTATCTAATTGCTCTGGTGGAGTTTCTGGAGACCGCTGGCAGGTTAGTTTATTGCAGTGCTTGGTCATTCTCAGAATGCAGAAAGTATAGGAACCAGGCCAGATTGGGCTGCCTGCCTGTCTTGCTGTTTCATGTCCTGTTTCTAGCAGCTTCCGTGTCTGTGTTTATGTTGGTTAGCTAGTCATGGTTACTGCTCTGAGAACACACCCCTCCCTTCCTCGGGACTTTACCTTCTATGCGCAATCACCGCTTGAGGGATTTCACCTGTGAGTGGCATTCCTGTTTTGCCTATAAGAAGGCTCTTTGAACACTGAATAAAAATTGTAGGATGCTGCTGCTGCCGCTACTGCTGCTCTCTTAGCATGAGGGACCTGCTGTGTTATTGTGTTTGTATTTGTGTGAGAGTTAAATCCGCAGTCCCTTGCCCTTGACTCGGCACTGCGGGCGCCACAGGAAGAAGTGACGCTACCTGGAGGACTAGTTCTCACAGAACGTTCACAGACCACGACATTAGTTGAAGATTATACATTACATATAGAATAGGCATTCATTTTGCCTTTACATCAAGTACTCCTGAGGACTGCTCCACCCTCTCTCACCTCAAGCTACCATTTGTTTAGATCAGCTATACTTTATAGAATACAGTTCTCAAACCTGTCAGAGAATCTATAGAATAAGTACATTTAAATGTTTAATAAAAAATGCTTAATGTGAGAGAGACCCCAGCTTCTAGTGGTAACCCCAAGGCCTCCAAGAAGACTTGGATGAAGCCAGACATGACGCTGCCTGGTCTATGATACCGGGTGTACTGTTATACTGGCTCACTGCGAAGACCCTGCCTGAACTTCAACACCTGGAGAGTTTATTGTCCCATTTTGTCTAGACAAAATAACGTAGATCATCCTCCCAAAGTCCTCTTCCACAGAAAACCTCTCAGATTTGCTGGGCCAGGACTGATGCCGTGTTGTCGCTCAAAGATCTGTGCTCAGAATGAAGCCACTGATACCACAGAAGTCTACTAGGAAGGCCTTCTTAAGCCTCCGTCATATTAATCCATACTTAGGCCACTTGGACTATGTGCACTGTGGTAGTTTATCTTTCTTGGGTCTCTGATGGGTTTGAAGATCAGTGTAACAACAAAAACCAAGGCTTCAGTTTCTTTCTCAGGAAAGTGTAAAGTTTATTTATTTAAGGTCTAAAGATCTAAGAAATATTTGAGGGTTAGAAGTTGTTTTAAGTGAAAGAGCAGGACTAACACCATTTCACCATCCAGGCTTCATTCTACATATACTTGTCCTTCCGGGGACCCTCCACCCATCTGAGCTCCCTGGGAAAACCATAACCTGTCCCAACTGCTGGTTTCACAGAAACTTGCACCTCGGGCCAGCTGATCAGTCTCTGTGTCATAAACTTTGCACCAGATGTTCCTCTTGGTCATAAGCTTTTATGTTTGCACCATATGTTCCAGAAATATAAATGTCCCCCCTCCTGCAGTTTGGACCGTGACCACCACCCAAAGGACAAACACCCATATACCCCTGGACCAATCATGTAACACCAAGACTTAGAAATACCTACTTGCGTTGTATTTCCTTTATAAATCCCGTGTCCTTGAGCTCTGCACCACCATCCTTTCCTGTTGAGTCCGAGTTCAAACCATAATAAAGGACCCTGCGTGTATTGCATCAGTATCCAGTCCTGGTGGTTTTTTGGGGTCTCACAATCGGAGCACAGCATAAGGTTGATAAAGGTATTTAAAAACTCCCTCTAACATTGCACAACTATTGTATTTAGATTACTCGGAGCTTGAACATTAATCAGATTTTAAATGGTCTAGCTTTAAAAGATTCTTGTAAGTTTCAGGAAGTCCACTTCAATCCATATGTCACACTCCAAATAAGTATTTCCTATTTCAGAGGGTTGGATTCTTCCCCCATTCCCCAGTTTTGGCACTGCTCTCCCCCAATACCAAGATCATGGACCTAAAAGCAGTGTTTTAAACACACGCACATGTGCCCACACACACACACACACACACACACACACACACACACACACACACCAAAACTACTGTGTTACTGTATGAAAGGCATATTAGATGAATAAATTCCTAATTGCAAAGCTAAAACATCTTTTACAACATATTGGGTAATACTGTATCATCATCTAACAAGTAATATAACAGTTTATAGTTTGTAGTTATAAATTTTATAGTTATAAACATGACTGATTGATTCAATTACTAAATTTGAAAAGAACTCTTTGAAAAGTGTATAGTGAATAATTTATGTTTATGTTTTGAAATTATGAGGAAGATACTGTATTCAAACATCTTAACAATGGGACTGAGTGATTTTCTTCCACTACAAGTAAAACGAAAATTAGGCGAGAGCCATAATACTATACTGGAGAAAACCTCAATGAGGTCCCTGAGATCAATATCAATGATATTAAAGCCTATACTAATCAAATAATGTAAGGAAAATGTATTATCCTTTTGTGGGGTTTTCTCTACCAGCTCACAAGCACAGTACTGCTTGAAAGTAACATCACATGAATTATGATGAAGAAGCATCCACTGCTACAAGACCAGACTTCCTCAAAACTGCCAAGGTCTTTATTCATAAGGAATGTCCAGAAAACTTTCTTCAACAAGAAGAACTTTTTGAGACATGGCTAAAATTTAGTATCCTGGATAAAAGTGTAGATGAGAAAAGTATACAAGATACAATCCATAGAAAGCAGGGACTGATGATAATTTTCAACATGATTTCATTAAGTGTATAGACTGTGTTGTTTCATTGCAACCAATAGTAACACAGAACATGTATAAAGTGTTTTAGACAATTAGGAATTAAATTTTCATTTTTTTTTTGTAAAATTGAAACTATATTAAAAGTTACCCTAATCCTGGAAAATAGTTATATATTACACTATTAAATTATGTATAAACAAAAGGTATGTTATTTTTAGTACTGTTATGAGAAAGAACTACTCTGTTTTGATGACATATTTTAACAGAATGATGAAGAAAGGAAAAAGTCACCAAATCTCAAACGGTAACAGGATTTCCAAGAAAACAACTAAGCAAACAGAAATCTGTTCTAAGAGATCAGCGAGAAGTGGGTTGACCAGTTGTAACTAAAATTAAATGAGCAGGCATAATCCAGTGAATCCAAACTGGTAAGAGATTGTTGAGGTTTTGAACTCAGGATATTTCCACCTTCATGATTTTCTCTGTGTCTTTTCTGTTTCTTCTTTTTTATTTTTTTTTTCTGTTGGTATAATTAAATTTCCTGGAAAAAAGCAACTTGTGAAAGAGGGACTTATTTTAGCTCATGGTTCATGTGTCATGTGTCAGTGCACAATAGTATGGAAATTAAAACATAATCAGGAGCTTGAAGCAGCTGACCACACTGTCTCCATACCCAAAAAACAGAACAGTGAATGAATGTGCTCAACTTCTTTCTTCCTCTTATATAACCCAGTATCCTAGTCTAATAAATAGATTCACAACCTGTGTGAGGGTCTCCTTCCTCTATTAGCAAAATCAATACCAATAGATGTACTCAGAGGCCATTAAAAACTATACAATAACTCACAGCAGTACCCTACCCTTATCCCACCTCAAATATGTCCCCTGGGTGATTTCATAACTTGTCCTTGTGATTAATGAACACTAATCAGACCTCAATGATAAAATCAGATAGAGGGTTTGTTCCATCAATATATTTAATAATTAGTTATTCAATGCATGGACATAACTGAAATCATACATTCAATAATAATATAATACCAGTTCAGTGAATGTTAACAAAACACAGGTATCAAAATAAAATTTGAGTTTATAGAATTTGATTAGTTACAAATTATTTCAGATGCAGTCTTCACACAGTTCAGTTTTGTAAAAATAACTAGCAAGGATAATCCTCAATGTTTTAAAGGAGGTTGCAGAATGAGTAGATTTCTTTACATAAAATCATAACCAAATAATTATTTTAATGATTTAGAAAAAAGAATAGAATGTATGAGTTTTCTTCAATGTAATTTAATCATGTCCATGAAAGTTCTTATAAATTGATATTTTTCTAAGTAACTCAAATTTTAGTAATTTTATGAAATTAAACACCTGAAAAATAGGTTTAATTAAAACATGATTATTAATACTATGGCACAATATATAGTTCTTTGAACTATAAACACCCCTTATTTAAAACTTTCTCACATTTTATTTGCTTATGTCATTGGCTTTCTCAAAGTATTCTAAGATCTTGAGTGAATAACTGGAAATTTGTGACAGCAAAATTATGGGAAAGAAATTAGACAATGTAGGTGGAGATTTTACCCAAGTTTTACCAGGTGTGGTTGTTGCAGGGCTGGGCTTTGAGAGGAGTCCTGAACGAAGTGCAGTACAGTGGGCAGAGAAATCTGTTGGAGGTGATAGCAGTGGGATAGGGGGCAGCACTGAAAAAGAAGGAGGATACATCTCTAAGAGGAGAAAGGTGAGTAACCCATGCTAGTCCTTTGAAAAACATTATTTTTAGAAAATCATGGAGGATACATAGATGGTTATTCTTTTGCTAAATGACAGTGAAGTACCTGCTTTTACCATCTTTTCTAGATGTGTAAGAGAATTTACATTTTAACAAAATTATCTGTACCCATACAGAAAGAAACTATGACTTATCTCAAGTACTATCGGCATTAGAAGTCATTTACTAAGTGATATTTCATGTACTGAGCAAATGAAAGAGGAGCGTACATTTGTGTGTCAAAGTTTTAATCAGCAGAGAAAAGCTATAAATGTATTTTCAGTGTGTGGTTTCATGTCAGCTTTCAGTGTCAGAAATGAACATCAGAGCCTGTCAGCTGCAAGTTAATGAGTACACCACATGAGTCACTCTCCAGTAAGTACTTCTCACTGAGCACACACAAGTCAGAAGATGGCGGGTGACACCCACATGCCAAGTGTTAGAATCTTCAGGGAATAAACCAGGAATAGTTGGAGAAGAGCTATCCTAGGAGGGGTGTGATAGTGGAAAAACACTAGTCTGAGTTGCTAAGAAAGAAAGAAAGACAATTTTTGAAAAAGAACCAGAAGGTTTTTGAGTTTCATCCAGAGGAGCTGAGTCCCAATTAGGGAATGATTTTCTTTCACTGGGGGCTGAAAGCAACGGCAGAGGGTTAGAGCCATTGTTTAAGACATAGAAAAAGCCTCAGAAAGGTTGTTAAGGGAGATTGAGAAAAGGATAGGTAATTGGTACAAATCCCAAACAACCAAAAATGCCATTACAGGGAAAGATGGACAACAAAGAAAAATAAAGCGAACAGAAACAAACAAACAAACAAAAAATCCAGAGATTCCAGGAGCACAACCAATACTCAATGTGTCAGGAGTATTTCCAATAGATACTATACATGGGAGGAGAAGTCCTCTCTTCTCTGATTTTTTTTCAACTGCAGAACCAAGAAGCCATGTTATTTTTATTTTGTTTGTTCATTTAGTCATTCAGTTATTAATGCATGTATGCATGTATCTCTGTGCAGCTCTGAATAGTCTGTCACTCACTAAAAATGTGCACCAAACTAACCTCAAACGTATAAACTTATAAAGGAGAATCCATTTTCAAAGTCTCTTGCTAACACTGTGGTGCTTCTTGCCTGCATAGGTCCCTGAGAACAGAGGGAGAGCCCTAAGAATACGTCGTCTCTGAGTCTTAGTTTGCAGATGAACTTTTGCGAGAGGAGATAAAAATCTGACTCAGCACCACTCTGTATTTTTTATTTTTGACTTTCAGCATATATATATTTAGTTGAAAATAAGTTTTTGTTTTTACAATATATGCTGATTATGGGTTGTCCTCCCCTTACTCCTCCTAGTTCCTTCCCACTTTCTCTTCTATCAGATCCACAAACTTTTTGTCTCTCCTTAGAAAACAAGCAGGCATGCAATGAATATAAACAAAATAAGTAAATTACAAAAAGATAAACTGAAAAGAAGTAAATTGTTACAAGCCCTTTATGTAATGGAAATCTAGCCTGAGCCATAAAAAAAAAAAAAGTGAGATTCATGCAAGCTTCAGAGTGGATGGGAGACTATCTCAACTTTCTGAAAAGTGTTAGCATCTTACTCATTTTCTACAATTTCTGGTTAAAGGATTTATTAATTTCCTCTTTCAGGGTTTCAATCATATTCATAAAGTGGGTTTTATTGGGGTTTTCCCCTCTGCTTCAGTTACAGTGACAGCTGAGTTGGAATATTCAGGACTTGGCTGCAGGAGAGTAGCTGGGTTCTAGTAGTGACAGATGGCCCTAGCTGTTGTAGATTGTGTTGGCCTGAGAGACTCCAGAGCCAAACATTAGGCAGTGAAGGGGAAAGAGCCTAAGTGGGAGATCTCCATTGGTCCCTCCTCTTGGAACTCTGAACCTAGTAGAAGAGGGGATGGAATAATTGTAACGTCGGAGAGGTTGAGCCTACCAGAAGAAAATGACACACAGGCACAACTAAGTAGGGTTCACAAGAGTTCATAAAGACTATAGAGCCAACAATGGGCCTTCATGTGTCTGTCATAGGTCCTATGCATATGTGTCATGGCTGTTAGCCCGGTCTTACGGGGGGTACTTTAATGAGTGGGAGTGGATATGTCTCTGACTCATGTGTCTGCCCTTGGGACCCTTTTCCTCTCCTGCTGGGTTACCTCTCTCAGCCTTGCTCTGAGGGTTTGTGCCTGGTTTTGTGGCATCTGGTTATGCCATGTTCAGTTGATATCTCCGGAAGGTCTGTTCTTTTCTGAAGGGAAATGGAGGAATGCATCATGGGGAGAGGAGGGGATGGAGGGGAATGGGGCAGGTGGAGAGGGACTGGGAGGGGTGGAGAGACGGAAAACTGCTATAAGGATATATTGATAACAGAAAAAAAAAACAAAGAATATATAAAATGCCAAGTCTAGGACCCAACCATGTAAAGATTACTCACATCTCTTTCTAGCATGTCTAGATGGAAAGCCACCTAGAATTATATATCCTATGCATAGGCATGTACAACACCCTCCAGCTATATGACAAGCATCACAAACAGAGCAGAAAGCTAACTACCACTAACATTTTGTTCCTATTGGAGAGACTGAATGGAATACCCAAATAAATGAAGGAAAAATAGCATAAACAGAGTCTGCACTACCTTCTGGTGGATGGTGTAAAGTGGAGAGTATGAATCTGTTCTCAGGAGAGACATGAAAAGAAAATATATATGCAGGAGGATGGTCATAGAAAGGTCAGAACTACTACAAGTGTGATTTTCAGTTTTTAGACTAATTTGTACTGTTCTGCTCACAACCTGTTTCTTTGGTTGTCCCTTTTTAGAAAAGCTCTTACAGATGGTACAGAATGGGGAAAGGATAGGGTTAAGTTGTCTAAAGTAATTTTTTTCATTTCTCTTTTTATTTTAACTCTATCTGAAAGTATTGTATCTGTGCTCATCTTATTGTTTCTCTCTTATACTCATTTCCATCTTCCATTTCTTCTCCATTGTTTTAATGTTAATTGGCTGTCTTATTAATCTAATTTTATCTTCATTCCTACATTTATCATCTGTAAGAAGAGCACCTAAGACTATTAAAAGAACTTTCATACATCAATTATTCTTTTTGTTCTTTTATTCCCACAAAATATTACAGTTGAAGAATTATGTTAATTGGCTATTTCTGTATTTTTGTACATATGACATTTTGGGGACACCGGTAAATGGTCAAATGTATTAAATATATTTAGTAATGAAATCAAAGTATAAAATTTCCAAAATCTTGGGAAACAAAATGGTCATTTTAATTCACAAAGCATGTAGAATTCTAATCAGCAAAGGAGAGCAAAGAATCTTTGCATATCAGACTATAGGTAAAACATTGAGTGCAAACATACTTATGTGAACACATACCCATGCAAGCTCGCACATAAGGAAGAGTGGAAACTGAAAGAAATGAGGGCTAAGTGAAATGGAGAAGGAAAGCCATTTGAATAATAGTATATTTCTCAACATAAACTCTCAAATCCAATGGATGTTTAAACTATGTAATTCAAGCTTTTAAAGAAAGCAAGTGCTAACTCAAATTTACTATACCCAGCAAACTAGTCTTTCCATGGAAGTAGAAAATAAATTATACAAGATAAATACAAATTAACGGAAAATAAGTACAACTAAGCCAGTAATAAGGAAAGATAATAGGTCACCAAGGAGAGACTTGATACCCTATGAGCATATACAGGAGGAGGGGGTCCCCCTCAGACACAGACATAGGGGAGGGGAGGGGAGTAGGGGGGAAGTGGGAGGAAGGGAGGAATGGGAGGATACATGGGATGGGCTAACAACTGAGATGTAATATGAATAAATTAATTTAAAAAAATAAAAATTAATAAAAAAAAGATTGTTAAAGGAAACTCACATCCTATAGAAAAAGCACATAACAAGTGTGGTGTTATAGAAAAAGAAATGTACAAGAAAATACATTAATTAAGTGCTATGAATGTGTAAAACATCATAAATCCCACAAAATTGTGGAATCAACATGTGCCATTCAATAATAACATTGAATGTTGTGGTATTTGTTCTCTAATGAAAACATACAGAGTAGCAGATAGAATTACAAAGGAGAACCCATCTATTTTTTCCTCCAACAAATTCCTCCCACTTTTTTTTTTAATAAGGAAGATCATTTTATTTTATTTTTTAAATTATTTATTAATTTATTCATATTACACATAAATTGTAAGCCCTCCCCTTGTATCCTCCTATTCCTCCCTCCCTCCCGCTTACCCCCTTCTCCCCTCCCCTATGTCTGTGATTGAGGGAGACCTTCTCCCCATATATACGCTCTTAGATTATCGAGTCTCTTCTTGGTAACTTGTTATCCTTCCTCTGAGTGCAGCCACTCAGGGAATGTGGTCAGAAAAGGGGGCACCAGAGTTCGTAGGAGAGTCAGATCTCACTCTCCACTCAACGGTGGAGAATATCCTGTTCATCGGCTAGGTCTCTGTAGGGGTTCGAAGTTTACTGCCTATATTCTCCTTGGCTGGTGCCTTAGTTTGAGGAGGATCCCAGGACCCATATCTGCCTGTCATAAAATACTTCTTGTAGGTTTCCAGGAACCTCTGGATCCTTCTATTTCCCCATTCTTCCATGCTACTCTCACCTAAAGTCTCAATAGGATGTCCTCTCCTCTGACCCAGCTTCCTGGTAAGTAAAATTTTTCATGGGACGTATCCCTTGGACTAGTGTCTCGTTATGAGTATATACCATTTGTCTCTTTTTGCTTCTGGGTGAACTCACTCATTATGATAATTTCTATTTCAATCCATGAACAGGATTTGCAGTGTCCATATTGAGGATGAGCCTAGACTACATCAAGAGATGGACATATAAATAAAATCTGGTATACATACTTTATAGTTTTATTTCTAAAAAAAAAATAATGAAGTTACATTGTTTTGCCAAAAAGAAAAAAAATGAAAACAACTGAAGACTATACTTTTAAGCAGACATAGAAGGAAATGTATGTTGTATTTATCTCAATGTTGACCCTAAACAGCGTATGCGCACACACCCACACAAACCCACATTTTATACATGACATTTAAAAAAGGTTTGAGATTTTTGAGAATTATTAAGTAGAAAAATAATTAAGTAGAGAAGACAGAAAAATAAGAAATACAGGATATATGTATATACGTCTCAAGTAAACCAATCCAGATATGCATAAAATGCACCAATAAAACATAAATTTATTGTGTAAAAATTTTCCATAGTTTCTCATGTATGCTGATACCCATAGCAGAGGCTGTGGTGAATCACGTTAACTCTATCTCTCAAGCCAGTCACAAATGTAGCACCCAGACAGTTCTACAAATCACTAAGTTAGCACAAACCCTACACTCAACACAGACACTCAGAAATATTTGTTGAAACTTTGATGAGGAATACACTAAGAACTTTGCAATCCTTGTCCCGCATAATAAAGCGTCAACTGAGAATTACCAGTTCAGTACTACTAACAGTTAATTGCACAAGTCCATTTACTTATTTTTCTTGTATGTTCCCATTACACACACATTAAACAGCAGACACTAAGGGGCAATATAATCATGAAACATATTTTGTCCTCAAAAAACAAAAGGATACATAGTCAAGAGAGTTTCTTTGACAGAGGATTTTTTTTTCCTATTTAACATCAATGAACATGCCAAACAGAATGGGGAAAGGCGCATGCAAATTCAACACCACACAAAGAACTATAGGTAACTGGGAGGAAGTGCCAAATGTCCAGTCCTGAAAACATATAAGCTAGTAATCTTATATGGACTCAACAGGGGATATTTGAGGATATATATATATATATATATATATATATATATATATATATATATATATATATATATATGTGTGTGTGTGTGTGTGTGTGTGTGTGTGTGTGTGTGTGTGTGTGTGTGTGTAATATAGACATACAATACTGAGTGAAAAAATATTTTAAGCAAAGTTGTAAATGTATATGAGAGAGTGTAGAGGAATAAAGTGGTAGAAAGAAAAGTAATAACATTGCAATATCAAATAAACAAAAATATATTCAAATTTTATGCCATGTGTACTGACTACTCCTTCCACTTCTATCCACTCTGTCACATATTTCTCAAAAAATTAAGTGATTTTCCTACTGAATAAACTGGAAAACATTCATACAAGTGATATTATATAGCTTGAGGAGCTTTTATTTATGTATTGATATTTACATTTATTTATGCATATATAAAATGTGTGTATGTATATATACATAAATGCAACAAAAATTAAATAGTCATGGATTGGAAGATTTTGAAGGGAGAACACATGATAGGGAAATTGTGTATTTCACTATAATCTAAAAAAACAAAAGAAGTAATAAATTAGTAATTTTATTTTAAAGTCCTGGGTAAAATATAAATTTTGTATTTATTTAAAGTACCATCACTTAGTAATTCCAATATATTATATATTGCTGTTTTGCTTAAGTTAAACATTTCTGTATATACAAACTCATATTTAAGGGGAAAAAGCACTACATGCATTTATATACTTTGCCAGATTTTCAGAGTGTGGTTACTGTCTAGTCACCTTCTGTGCAATAACACATGATGTCTTATTATTCCTGATAAGATAAAACATTTGTCTATGTGTGCATACATGTTTATGTGTTTTTGTACATATCTTGTATATATGGAGGCCAGATAACTACCTCAGATATTTTTCTTGATTTCTATAAACCCCTTTTTTCTATGAGATATGGATTCTCATTAAACCTAGAGCTAGCCAATTATCTGGACACTCTGCCCAGCAAGTCCCAGGGACCTCCTGTCTTTATTTCCCTAATGCATGCCACCTTGCCTGGCTTTTACGTGGGTTCTAGGAGCTCAAAGTCAAGTCCTTCTGCTTCTATAGCAAGCAGTCTATAATGTGAGCCACTTCCAATATTCTTACCAGTGGTGAAACTCTGACTGATTTCCCCATGGCTACAATAATTTTTAAATTTTGTGTATATTACAGATGTGTCTAACCCGGGAGTTAATAATTAACCAGTAAACTGATATTCCTGATGTGGATTCTATAATTTGTAGTATGTGTTTCTTCAGCTCTTTGAAACAATGTCTATTTCTTGGCTTATTGGACACTGCTGAAGGCAGAGGAAGAGATGCTCACATGATCTGAGTCCTTAAATCTTTCCTTTGAGAGCTCATTAGCTGCAGAGCTTCTGGTTCCAGGCTCATTTTACCCTCAATAATATCCATTCTTTCTGCTTTCCTTTGTGAGGCAGCTCTCTTACCTCCCCCTCCCCCAAGAGATTCTCCATTTGACACCTGTCAGTTTTATGTATCAAGAGGCATGCCTCGGTCTTCTATAATCTTTCTTATGATGCCAATCTTCAGCCACTCTTTTCTTTACTTAATTATGTGTTTTCTAGGCTTACTCAACTTTATTGGGTTAGTCACAATTTTAGAAAGAGAAAAATTGCCCAGTTAAAGGAATTTAATGTTCTTTAATCTGCTTATAGAATACGTACAGAATTACAATTAGCTGCTCTTCACTGTAGAACATTAAAGTATTTTGCACAAACGCATTCCATGTATTTCTTTGGAATCACAACTTCACTTATTGTGTCATAACCATGATGTTTTGGTATGGCATGTCAGTGAATCATTTGTCCTCCTGCTGGGTGAAATGAGCCAGCTACACACCAAAGTATTTTCATTTCTTTTTTTTTAAAGAAATATTTATTAATTATTATGAATACAATGTTCTGCCTGCATGTGTACCTGCAGACCATAAGAGGGCACAGATCACATTATAGATGGTTGTGAGCCACCATGTGGTTTCTGGGAATTGAACTCAGGACCTCTGGAAGAGCAGACAGTGCTCTTAACTGCTGAGCCATCTCTCCAGCCCATTTCCAGGCTTTCGCAAGAGTGTTGGAAAAAAGTACCTCACTCTCATACTCATTATGAGATTCTTATCCATATTTCCTATTCATTCTTTTACATTTCAGCCAGCCAACCAATAAAATTTTCATCAAAATTACTGAAATACATGCTTGAAAGTATCTAAAAAATTTTTAAACTCAACCTGTTTTCCATATATTCTGACATTAACTGAACTCAAATTTTGCCCTTTAAGTAAGAATTTTGTAAAATACTATACCTGCAAAACTTAAATCTTCCTCTTTTGGGCTCTGGCCAGGACATTGTCAAAGCTAGAGGACCATGACTTTCGCTGATGTTAGAAATTTATATTTTCATTCATTTCTCCTTTCATTTTTAATATGTGTCCTTGTGATGTGTTCATAATTTTGTTAAATATATATATTTATTTATATATATGTTCATAATTTTGTGCTCACTTCTGTTTCTGTGCGTGCGTGTGTGCATGTGTGCATACGTGTGTGTGTGTGTGTGTGTGTGAGAGAGAGAGAGAGAGAGAGAGAGAGACTACATGTGGAGAAATCAGAAAACCTCAGGTTTTGTTCCCTAAATTTCAATTTGCTATCGGCGTGGTTCCCTGCTGTTTTCTGCTACATAGAACAAACTAGTATACTTGGAGCTTCTGGCAATCCTATCAAAGCCTCCCATCTTGCTCTACTCACTTTGGTGAGAGATTCAGGGTGCTGCATCTGACTCTTCTTGAGGAGTGGAGATGTGCAACTTTGGAACTAACATGTTGGCAGCAGTCACATATGCTGAGCCCCCACCTAGCCCTATTTTATTTTCATTGTTTCTGAATAATGCCCTCCTTATGAGACATTCTCAGGAGAATCAACAGTTTGTGGTCATAGATAAATCTTAAACACCTGCTGTTTTTAACAGAGGAATTTAATTATATTTTCAATCCCTGTGATCACTAATTATGCAAGCATTCTTAGAATAAAATCCTTTTGGGTTCCTTAATAATATGTATGTATTGCATAGGAATGTTTAAATCAGATACTCTTTATGATATGAATCTATAGCATAAAGGCTGTAGGAGATAGTATTATAATAAATCCTAGCTATGAAAAATGCTACATTTCCCAGATTTAATGATTTCCAAGATTATTCTGGGGGCAAGGAGTGTTACTTGTTTGTTCACATTCTTCTCAGATGAGATATAGTCACTTGCACTCACAACAGAGGACAAAGCATACCACAGGAGTGCACGTACCTCAGTACTTTCTTGTGGTAGTTTCAGACAGCACTTAATGGTCGTTCTCAGGTTCAAAGTCAAGGCATTCTGTGTTAGGCATTACCACTGAGCTATGTGACTTGTGTCCTAAGTCAGAGAAAGGCAGAAATATTTGCTCAACAGCTCTGAACACTAATTCAAGAGCATGTAAATTGGATTATATATTCCTAAGTGTCGTAACTGGGTCCAGGTTTGATACACGTATACCTAAGTTACTTCATCATATTGAAATGAAGTGACCTTCTGATGATGTGGGACTTGCTGCAATGTTACGGGTCCTTTGAAGTTGACACACACACAAAAAAATGGAGAATTGGTTGTGTGAGAGTAACTCAGAGATTCTACTCTGAGGCAAATAACCATCAATTACATATAGTAAAGGTAAGGTCTAAAGCTTGTGAACAAGGACAGCATATTCTGGAAGCCCTGTAAGTTAGATTGTAGTCTTAAATTGTATGACTAAATAGCATGTTTATTGTTTAAAACCACAGTTCTTCAGCTTTAACTAAAGAAATACCATGAAGTTAATAGACTGTTAATCAAGTACTCTTATTTATTAGCCTTTAAAATATTCTCTTAGCTTTATAAAAACAAGAGAAATGCTTCAGCTGGGCTGCAGAACCATAGTTTGTAATATGGTGACAGAAGAGATATGTATCATTTCTATGTAAATTTGAGGTTCTAAATAGTTATGCTACTTGCTATTGGATATAGTTTGTCTAGGCACTAATTTCTAGTTTGCCTCAGTTTCTTATTTTATCTAATGTGTAAAATAGCATGTTTTAATATTAAAATGAATGAGTTAATAGCTAATTCTCTCATAAGTTAAGAAAACTGTCAGTTAAAGAATGATGTTTTGAAATTCCATGTGACAATAGAATACACACAGTACAGAAAAATTTTAGATCTATGCATGGCGTTTTGGGAAGCTCAGAACATGCTCTTTAAAAATATATTCTAAGACACAAATGACTTACACAATCAAATATGGATTCAGTATACTGATTTACACATTAGAGGATTAATAATTATTTTATAATTAAAAAGAGAATATATGACAGGTAAAAGGATTTTATGAGGAAATTAATATTCACAAAATTGTCAAGATTAAATTTTAACAATTTTTTAATACTTTGTAATCTGGTATCAAGTTATATACACATATGTATTATGTGGATATTAAAATATAAAATTTACCTTTTCTTCAGCCTACACATATGAAAACACCAACAAAACACCATTTGCATGCCATAGCTGTATTTGCAATAATCCTTAGCAGATGAATTAAACAGATTTTTTTGGCGTCAATGCCGATCTTAATGTAACTATAGCAATCACCATGGAAAAATTTTCAATTAGCTCTGCATAGTCTCCAGTGTAATATTTATCTCTTCTGCCATTTGGCAACTTCATAATGATCTATAAATTATTTAATTTTATCAGAAACTACACCCGTAACAGGCCAACAATTAAAGTAATAAAAAGCCAGAAACTACCAATAGGCTTAAAAATATTAAAAGTAGTCTTATTAAACTTTGAAAGTGCCAAAAAGTAAAAACAAAGCAACAACAACAAATTGAGAGAAAATTAACATGTTTTTCTTTGCAAATCCTCTATTAAAACAGAATTTAGCAAAAAGATTAGCTCCTTAATGTTTCAGTAGCAAACACAAAAAATAAGTAACACATTGTTTATTTTATAAGGAAAGCTTTTTCTGAAAATGAACCAAAACACATGTGATATATGGATGCTCCTAGTTAAACACAGAGATCAACAGAAAAGTGAAGAAATAATAATAATATATTCTTATTATCATAATAAACATTTATTAAGCATAGGCAAGACTTTAATCTACTAAGCAAGTACTAGTTTCTGTTTGTCCTTTCTTTGTTAAAATAATTGTGCCTATTCTGTGAAAGGGAGTCCAGCCCTGACACTGCTAAGTATATTTTGTTATACTTGCAGTTAGGTGCCAAGCACAAGCATCATTACAAGGGATGGGATAACAATTTAGATATAATATGAATAAATTAATAAAATATATTTTTTAAAAGGTAAAAAAGGTTATATCTGAAATCTTCTATGACAGTCAACTTTTTTCTCGGCAAGTATTATATATAAGTCATATAAATGAGCTAAATTATGGTAATGAGTAATAGAAAATAAAAAAAGAAGAAGAAGAAGAAAGGCTTCACCAGCAATTGATAGAAACAGATGCAGAGATCCAAAGCCAAAAGATTAGGCAGAACTTGGGTGATGCTGAAGAAGGGGTCAGAGGATTGAAGGAGCCAGTGGAGTCAAGAACATCCCAAGAAGACGTACAGAATCAATTCACCTGAGCCCATGGGCCCACAGAGATTGAACCCCCAGCCAAGGAGTATGCATGGGACAGACTTAAGACCTCTGCACTTATGTAGCAGCTGTGCTACAGCTTGGACTTTACATGGAACTTATAACAGTGGGAACAGGGGCTGTCTGTGACTCTTTTGAGACCCTTCTCCTCCTCTGGGCTGCCTCTTCTATCTTTTGTAATAGAAGATGCTCATAGTCTTACTGCTACTTGATGTGAAAAGGCTGGCTGACACCCATGGGAGGGTGCCCCTGTTCTGAACAGAATGGATGGTGTGAGGAGGCTCTAGGGAGGAATGACTGGGAGAAGAGAAGGGGGGAGAAAATGAAGTCCAGATGCAAAGTAAATTAATTAATTAAAAATGATAATTAATTGTGAAATCAAGAGTTTCAAACTGGTGTAGCAACCTAGGCCTCTATTTTAGAAAATTGAAACTGAAGCAACAAGCCTGAAACTGTCAAGTCGTCTGTAACTTGGGATGGGAATGCTATCATCCTATCTCAAGTACTCAATACTTTCTTTCACACATTTAAAATGCATCCTGTATTGTTTCTTTACTGGAAACCAAATACTTGTAATCTGATGTTGCCTAGTCTACAAATCACTGTCTGATTAAATAAACATTTTTAGAATTTTAATATACCTAAGTATGTTTTGTACCACTTTCTTTCATGAACTCATTTTAACTGAATTTTAGAAACAAAACATTGTACATACTAATGAGAACCAAAATGTACTGGTTGATGTGTATTGATTGTGTAATGTTCAATTCCATTTAGATGCAGCTAGCTTCTCTAAAGTTTATCATTTCTTTTTCTTCAGCCCTATGAAAATCTCTTCCTGTCTCAGAAGATGGCTCTCCATTATAATCTTGATTCAATATGTGGCTTTCAGTCATAACAAAATACATAATGTGGGGAACTTACAAGGGAAAATGGCTGATGCAGCCACAAGTTGGGAAGATGAAAGTGCAACATTGCATGGCTTCCTCTGTTTAGTCTTTATGAAGGTCTTCATAACATTCCCTAGCAATGATATAAGAACAATAGTAGGAAGTAGGAGAAAATTATATGACACTAACATAACAAGAAGTCACAAGAAAACACACACACACACACACACACACACACACACACACACACACACACACATGACCATTAGACAATACTAAAGGGACCTAGAAAACAGAAACATGCTCGCTTTTATTAATTTTTTAATGTGAGCCTTCCTCCTCCAACAATGGCCTAATTGTTTTCTCACTGGTCCTACATGAAAAAGTTTGACATATAAATGATAAAAGGCCTTACTCAAATCGGGGCAATGACTCTTGACCAGTGAAATTTGCTTTCTATTTCTAGAAAGTTGGCCTCTGAAAAGACCCATAATGTTTTTGATGTGCTTTTTCCAGAAAACGTATCCCAGTGTAATTCCTCATACAAAAAGAGACTGAGATATTTCCATACCCCAGTAGCATACCTGTGAGGAACAGGAAGTTTGATACAAAGACAAAATTTTGTTTAGTATTTTCTTGAGTTTGAGAATCAATGTTCTGTATTAGCTTTATAAAAATTCCCACTAATAATTGACACTTGGCTTAAACCATAGGTTACTCTGCATATCTACATGGTAAAGACTTATAATGAATGCACGCATATATCCACAAGTTCAGAGCAGTTAAAAACAGTATGGTAATACATCCTGAAGGAACATGAAAAATAATCTGATAAATTATAAATGTTAGTTGACATGACAAAAGAAAGTAAGAAAGACCCCCAACAGGGGGTTTTTTAATAAATAAGAACCTGCTAATCTAAGTTTTGGGACAAAAATAGCTAGTGATTTTGCCATTCAAATTGAGTAATTCTTCACCTCATCCTAAGCACAGGTATGCCCAAAGAACTGAGTAGAACTAACAAAGAAAACCCTGACACTGATGTCCCCTAAGTATAAAGAAAGCAAGGCAATGCCATCATCACATGACCTTATTTAGCAGGTGTGACTGAACAAAGCAAAATAAAGGCCACCTGGCACCTCAAGAAAAACAAAATATTTTCTTTTTCTGGCTATTCTTTGCAGTGACAAATTTCACACTCTTTTCCTGCAGACTCATAAATAAAAATAAGCTTTCAAAGAATTATTTTTAACCATTTGTGTTACTTCTCAAACTAGTGATAAGCCATAAGTTTTAAAGAACTTTTCAATGAGTCTTGAGCCTATAATAAAGTCACTATGACATCACAGAATAAGTACTTCTATCTTCCCAGAGTGGGAATTATGCATTGCTGCAGACAGACTCTTTCACCCAGTTTGATGATCCTGGTGATCTTTTAAAAAGTGAACTTTTGTCCATTTAATTAATAATTATACATGGGCACCTATCTATAACACTCCCAAGATAGTTACTATGTCATAATCAAATAATGTATTGTTAGTTTAGAGAGTTGATAGGATAATTTTAGTAGATTATTTCTTTCATATATATTTGAGTGAGAGTATGTGTCTCTCCTTACAATAGACTTACTGAATATGGCATACAATGAAAAAAATCACTTTCAACACAAAGTAGTAACAATGGTATTAAGACTTATTACAATAATATATAATATATAATTACAAATGTATATATAATCTTCAATATATAAGAAGTACATCAGGAGCATAGGTATGGATTGCTAAAATATATGTTAGCTGGAGAAAATGAAACAAGCAGGGTTCATTTCATCAGAAACACAGCAGCACATTTTGCACAGGGCTGAATCCTGCCACTCATTTGCGGTTATACTTAGTATTGTTGTCTCATACAAAAACTTTTTCTAACTGTTTTATTTTTATTACTTTCTGGGACTCCAACCAGTCTCAAGTTTCTTAAGCAAAAACAAAAAAACAAAAACAAAAAAAAAAAACTTGTGAATCTGAAAAATCATAAAATGCCTATAACAGAAATTAGGCATCATTAATATACTCTGAGAGGTTAATGTAGAATTATGATTTGTTTTGTGGGAGGAAAAACGGACCAAGAGTCAGAAAGTTTTTGAATGCTCAGTCTATGTTTCACTATAGGACACAGTTTTCATTGAGCTTTTCAGCAACATAAACACGTCATCTTTCATTTTATACCAAACATAAATGAATTTTATTTAAAGAAGATTCTGAAATGTGAAATATAGAACTACTACAAAGATCAAAGAAAAATTTTAGAAGTATTGCTACATATCTCTACAAATTCATTGATTCACAGTGGGAGCTATTTCCTCTGTGGGAAGAAGCTATCTAAACATTAGAAACACGGAAAATTAGGAATAGTGCTACCTCAAGTTCCAGCTATACACCCACCCCCTCTGCATATACCCGAAAGATCCTCTACCATACAACAAGGACACTACTGAGCTATGTTCGTAGCAGCCTTATTCATAATAGGTAGAATCTGGAAATAACCCAGATGCCTCTCAATTGAAGAATGGATAAAGAAACTGTGGTACATTTACACAATGAAATACTATTCAGCTACTAAAAACTGGGATACTTTGAAATTTGCAGGGAAATGGATAGAACTGGAAATGATCGTTCTGAGTGAATTAATCCAGACCCAGAAAGACACGCATGGTACATACTCACTAATAAGTGGATATTAGCCCAATGTAGATGTCCTCTGAGAAAGTTCACTCAGTGAGGGTTTGGGACAGATGCTGGGACTCCCTGCTGGACTCTTGCTGAGAGTGGTATGGGAGAACAGGTGAATGGAAAGAAGGACCGAGTGTTCAGGAGCCCCACAAGGTGAGAATCAAGGCTAGCCGATCTGGGCCCAGGGGGTGGGAAGGGAGGAACTGGCACGAACTGTTACACCAACCAAGGACAAAGCATGCAGTTCAAATCTAGCCATTGGACAGCTCATTCTCCATGGTTGTGGGAAGAGCAGGGACTGCCTCTGACATTAACACTGATGACCCTAATTTGATCACTTCCCCTTGGTGGAAAGGCCTGTTGGACAACAGAATAAGGAGAAGCGGGCTATCTTCATGCTGTTGTCATATGGTGGAGGAAGAGGTCCCCGTCTGTCTGATGTCTAGGGGAGGGGAATAGGGTAAAGGAGGTAGAGACGGTGGGAATGTGAAGATACAAGAATCACGAACATCATTAAATATTCCAAGAATTATGTAAAGCTTGCTTCTTTGTGTTATCTCAACTACATACTCACCCAAATACTTGAAAGAAAAGCATTTGAAAATGAGTCATCATCTTTTACAGCAATCTTTCCAAAGGAACAAGGTGGTTGAGCACAAGCAGTTTATGTGCTGACAAGGATACTCAGAGCACTCATATGCCATTATCTGATGGTCAGCTGGTTATAACATTAGTGCAAAATAACTTCTAGCTAATGATGTTATCAATCCAATCCAATGACAATTCATGATCAACACATGATCATCATAACTGAAGTAGCAAGGAGAAATGATTGAGTACATCAAAGACATTTGTGTCTGTGCTGACAACTAACGAATTATAGTGATGTAACCTACACATTAACATTTTCAACAATATTTTCATATGGACAACAACAGTGGCTTTGAACTGTAGGCTCTCTCTATAATTGTAAGCCTCCTCTCTAAACAGACACAAACAAACAAACAAACAACAACAAAACCTACCTCTAACATACCACATAAATAACTACCTCCTATGAGAAAAGACTTTCTTGTACTTTTAAAAACGTGTGGGAATGGTATAGTGGTATAGAGAGATTTGGACAGTGCATTCACAGTAATTTTATATCATCAATAGTTAATATTAATTAAACTAGGATTTAATAAAATATCAGAATAAATAATTATGTGCCATTATAAATATGATTGATATTAGTTCTACACTCAGTAGGTAAATATCAAATTGCTATTCTATGAAAATTCTATTACTTCTGAATTACTCAATCCCATCTTAGCAGTACAAGGGCAGACCAAAAAAGCTGACAAATATGAGCAACTATCCTGTGAAAATGTAGAAGATAAAATGAGAGATTTGGAAATATTTTAATAAAATGTAAAGCAATAATTGAAGGGCTAGGTTTAGGTCCTTTAATCATGAAAAGCAAAAGTAAAGACTAATGAACTGCAGAACATAGTTTCATACCTGTTACTATAGTGAGAACAGAGATATAAAGACAGATGATTTTAGAGATGAAACAGAAATCAGTGATGACGAACATAGTCATGGGCTACTCTGACCCATTCTGGAGTATTCACATTTTTACAAAAACTTGACTTACTGGTTTTCTAAAAATTTGAATTCATCTTATACATTTTCTTGTAACATTAAAAATCATAGACACTTAACAAATTTTAATAACTACAATGAATCCTATTTATTAATGTTTTATCCTCTCCTGGAATACTATCTCACAGCTGAGGATACAATGCTGTAATTCCTATTAGAAGTGATTATCTATAATTTGATAATAAGCCTAGAATTTGTGTGCATAAATCTGAAATATATTAGTTAGGGAACTGGTTTCGGTTTTCGCTTCTCAAATTTTTACATTATTTTGAGTAAAATTAGTGACCATTGCTCTTCAACTCAAATCTGTGTGTATCTTAAAATTATTTATAAAATAATTCTAAACAAACAAAATTTATTTGTGAAAAAGTAGTAATAAAATGTACAGTTAACATATAAGTGTAAGCGCGTATTGTTAACATATGTATATGTGTTTGCTTATATATGACTGAGGACATGCTTGCACATATGTGGACCTGTGTGTGTGTACAAGTATGTGCATGCATGTTCTAAGATGTCTTCTTGATCACAGAGTCTCTCACTGAACCCAGAGGTTATCCCTTCAACTACACTTGGTAGCTAGTTTGCTCCAGGCATTGACCATGTCCACTTTCCGTCTGATTGATGACAGGCAGTCTTCCTAACTACCCAGCTCTTTTTAGGTTCTGAGAATGTTTACTCAGGAAGTATTTTCCCTGCTCAATCATCTTCCTTTTAGAAGTAGTAATAGCCCAATTTATTTTTTTTCTACATAATAATCATGCCCTCAACAGCATTGCCATTTCTCAGCTTATATTTATTGGTATTAAATATTAACCTTTCAGTAGTTTAGTGATTACAGTTCAATTGCTGAAAAAAATAAAGTATTTGAAACAAAATGATAATGTGATTTTTCTGGGATTAGCATGATGTTATAGTACACAATTATGTTAATTGACAGTTCTATAGGAGAAAAAAATATATATATAAATGTATGCATATTTACAACTTTCTGTAGAATGTTTTTGGATTTGAACATATTATTTTCTATGTCATTACAGAAATAATAAAGTCATTAGTTTTATTTATTTACTCACTTTACATTCTGCTCTTAGCTTCCTCTCTCCTCTCCTTCCATTCACACCTTACCTCTCTCTTCCCTCTTTTCCTGCTCTCCTCCTCAGATAAGGGAATGCCCACCACCAACAACAACAACTAGCACCTGAACATTAAGTAACATCAAGACTTAGAGCATCTTATCTTGTGGCCTCCAGGGGGAAACGATGATGATCTAAAGGCAGGTAATAGAATCCATGTCAGAGACAGCCTCCACTCCCCGGTCTAGGGGACCCACCTGATGCCCAAGCTACGCATCACCTATGCATGTGTAAGGGGCCTGGGTAGGGGCCATGCATGGTCCATGGTTGTATTTTAATATGCAACCTATATATGCTGATATAACTCTCTGATTTAACATGCAAATCTATATATGCATGAACAATCAGAGAGTAAAACTTAGGCTCAGAGTTGTTTGGGCTTATAGTAGCTTCTCTGATATGATATTATCTATTGATTGTGATAATGGAAAATTTCTCAGACTCTGTGTATGTAATATGTGTAGAAATGAAGGCATAAGACAGCATCTTCTATTTTCGTAATGTAATCTGAGCCTTCCCAGAGAGGAAGCTAAAGCTTTATCCCTGCTAGCCTAGCTAAACGAATCCTGCTGCTCAAATGAATGACCATTGTGTTTGCCTGTACATTTACAAGGTCAAATAGTCAGTTATCCACATATTACTCCTGAAATATTAAAAGCACTTGAATTGAGCTTCTAAAATGTATTTTATAGCAACAAGAAATATAGAATCTCATGAAATAAAAACAAACACAGTCTCATGAAATGCAAAATAATTATAGGAGTTGGACAGAAAATCAAGTAAATTCCGTTTCAAAAATAGTCTCATAGGTGAGGAGGAAGAGCATTATCCTACAGCTAAACAAATCGCAGTCCTTCTCTGTGTTTACAAGTCGGAGAAAGTAATAACAGTGAACTTGTTTTTGTGCCCTGTACCTTTAATAGTGAAAATGTTACAAATGTACAAATCATATGTTAGAAATAAATATATTTTATATAAGTTCAGCAAAATCATTAAAAAAATATTGTGTGAACCAACTATGTGTGTAAGCTTTCCAACACAGGTGCTAAGTTGTTCCCTGTAGACTCAGTTAGCATAAATTTATAAATGAGTCTCATTTCAAATAGAACTGATTTTGTAGTGCTTTACTGAAAAGTGGCATCATACAATTGAATTAATTTAATTAGTGAGTAGATTAATTTCCTTCTTTAGATTATCAGAAAGAAATCTTCAATTCCAGGTGGAAATCTCAAGGACAGTAGATAATTTGTGTGTAAATAATTAATTTTCATGTAAATAGCTTGTGAAGGCAAAATGTTTAATTGACTATCAGACACTCCAATTGTTTTATTTTCTCAAGATAGTACACTGACACAAAGGGCATGGTATTGCTGTGTTTTAGGTCAGCTTATTCTCTGCACTCATGTTTTTATTTATCCCCAAAACACACCAGATAAGACAGGGTCAAGAACACCAACCTCTTCCTATTTTACCAGATGAGTCTGTTTTGAGAAATGCCTGGTAGTGGTTTTCTTTACCACTACCAGTCGTAGTGTATATAGCATAATAAAAACAGAGAAATTAAAATAAGCCAGTAGATAGAGTCATGAATAGGAGATAACACAACATTTTATCTGTTATAAATTGTGGAATCATTGATTAATCACTGCCCATTAAAATTTTCGTAGTTTAATGAATCTAATATTAACACTTATTATCAAAATGAATTTTGAGTTTCTAGGAAAAATTGAACACTTCATCCAATATATTTCTCTGTATTATTCAATATCTTGACATTGTTAAAGATAAAGTTGATGATATTGCAACAATTTTATAGCTCTAGAAATATAATAAGCTCAATCAAATAAGGTTTATTATACAACGAAGTAGCTGTTATCAAAATGATTTAAAGTAAATGCTGAAAATTACACTTTTAGGTGAAAGACATGAAATCTTTATCTGATTAGGGTAGCTATAAACTTGCTAATGTTGTACTCAAAACAGGATGGCATTGTTGACAGAATAATTTAAATTTTTGATTATGTGTTTCCATCAGAGAAACCCAAGTCATATTGGTTTCATAGAAACAATAATGGGAAATTTCTGCTGTCTAGAAGTCAGATAATAGAAAAAAATGAATCTGGACTTCAGTGATTGCCAGAGTGGGCACTTTCATCTCATTATGTCTTAGCGGGGTTAGGTTTGTGAGTCTAGGACAGTGTATCAGGGGCTTGCTGTCATTTTTGGAATTTCTATTTTTCTTGTACAAGTTTCTTTGTCCTAGTAAGTAGATGTTAGGTAAAAGAAGGGATTTAAATTTTAGGATATACTTTCTAAATATTGAAATGAGTTTGAAGGTAAATAGTTCTCTAGAAATATTGATCATTTCTGTCATTCTACAATACAGAAATTCAACAGCAGAATGGAGTGCAGAAGCTGCTTCTGTGGGGAGCTTACACTGTCATCCTCGGCTCTCTTTAAGGAACTTTAGTGGACTTGTATTCTCTGCACAATTCAGAAACCTATTAATTAAACTTACACTCATTCTCAAAAACAACAGGAAATCAAGTCTTCCTATTATAAATGGAAGGGTGTTATCCATCCTGTTCTCTCAGTAATGGTTTTAAAGACAGCCATTCCAATAGCAGTGGTGACTTAAGTGCAGTTCTTTTGTTCATTTGAATGTTAATTATTTTCCTGTATTTCATGTGACTCTAGTTATGAATTAAAATAATTCTATATGAATTCACAGATTCACATTGATAAGATATCATTAACCACATGATCTATTCTAAAGAGACCTTTATTCACTCTTGGAGGTTTGGATCAGGATTATTTTGAGCTATTTGTCATGGTTTTAAAATGAGGCAATTAAATCAGATACCAGATTTCTTCTTACTCCAATAATCCTTGACTTACTGAATCATTTTTTCTGCTTAAAATTGCTCTTCTAGTGTAGAAATCAGATTTTATCGTACTGAATTCTTTTTTTTTTAATTGCACATATCATTACATGAAATTCTATTGAATCCAGAAAGAAAAGTATTTTTTTCAGTTATGTTTTTAAATGTAATCTGGGAAGATGTTTAGTGTTCTGAGTCTTTGATAACAATTATAAACAAAGTTTTGTCAATTTTTCTTTTTTTACTTTAATTGTATTAATTTATTCAGATTACAACTCAATTGATATCCCATCACTTGTATCCCCAAATTCCTCCCTCCCTCCCATCTTCACCCTACTCCCCTCCCCTAGGTCTAAGACTGAGGAGACCTCCTCCCCCACTATATGATCATAGGGTATCAAGTCTCATTTTGGTAGCCTGCTTATTCTTTCTTTGAGTGTCATCAGGCCTCCCCACCAAGGGGAGGTGGTCAAATATGGAGCATCAGAGTTCATGTCAAAGTCAGTTCCCACTCTCCACATAACTAATTTTCGAATGTGTTCTCATGATTTCCCAATCCATGCATCCATAATAATGCAGTGTACTTCAGTTACCTGCAGCCTTTGTGAGCACATACTCCCCTACCAACAATACCTTTGCATGAAAACTCAGTTATTTGGGGACAGTATTAATTTTAATGTTCTTACTAAATTTCAGTCTAGACAAGTGGCTGACACCCATCCTAATGCTGTTATTATTTAATGCACTTACTCATTTTTGTTGATCCTCAATTATAAAAATATTTTATTGCCACTTCATAACTGCAGCTTTGCTTCTGGTATGAATTGTAATGTAAATATCTGTGTTTTTCTTCTTTTTTTAAAAAAATAAATCTTTATTTATTTTTGTAAATTTTTTATTAATTTATTCTTGTTACATCTCAATGGTTATCCCATCCCTTGTATCCTCCCATTCTTCCCTCCTTCCCATTTTCCCCTTATTTCCCTCCCCTATGACTGTTTTTGAGGGGGACTTCCTCCCCCTGTATATGCTCATAAGGTGGAGACCTGGTGGCACTCAGAGGAAGGATAGCAGGTTACCAAGAATATCTGTGTTTTTCAATGGTCTTGGGCAGCCATTGTGAAAGGGTCATTTGGCTTCTCAAGGGGCACACAAGCGACATGTTGAGAGCCACTGCTTAGATGATGGTAACTGCTAATACACTTATAGAATATTTCTATTGTTTTCAAAAGATTAATAGAATTTATCAAAGAGAGTATTAGAAACTTTAGAGTATTTTAATAAAGTATTAATAACTAATTTAGTATATGATACCTATTATAAACAGCTGTTTTATGTGTTTTCATGATCATTAGCATAGTATAGGATCATAGCTGTATGCTTATTTTATCATCAGGAAATGAGAATTAGAAACACCAAATATGCTGAAGCCACAATCAAAGCAAAAGATGTGGTTAAAGGTTGACTTAGAAACTCAGCTCTTTACCCCTGTAGTAAATATGTAAGCAGATGAATTGTTCCCTCCCTGGTCCTAATAGCAAATTAATTTGTCTTGAGACATGGGAAATTTAAATTAAGAGGCTATAAATTTTGCATCTCACCCAATTAAGAATTACTCTTTCAAGTCCAATGTCATATTTGAAACTATTGAAAATTAAGAAATGCATTACTGTATAAAATCATTTAGCAGCACACACTTTACACGAAAAAATGATAACCATGTTAATTTTCTCTTGGAAAATATATCACATGATTTGATGATATAATGTTAATTTAAAAAATTGGGAACCAATTTACATATTTTTCTTACATTATATATTTTTTATTAATTTATTCTTCTTACATCTCAATGGTTATCCCATCCCTTGTATCCTCCCATTCTTCCCTCGCTCCCATTTTCCTTTTACTCCCCTCCCCTATGACTGTGCCTGAGGGGGATTTCCTCCCCCTTTATATGCTCATAGGGTATCAAGTCTCTTCTTGGTAGCCTGCTATCCTTCTTCTGAGTGCCACCAGATCTCCCCCTTCAGGGACATGGTCAAATATGAGGCACCAGATTAAGTGTGAAAGTCATATCCCACTCTCCACTCATCTTTGGAGAATATCTTGACCATTGGCTAGATTTGGGTAGAGGTTTGAAGTTTACAGCCTGTATTGTCCTCGGCTGATGCCATAGTTTGAGTAGGACCCCTGGGTCTAAATCTTCCTATCATAATGTTCTTTTTGTAGGTTTCTAGGACCCTCTGGATCCTTCTACTTTGCTATTCTCTCATGCTTCTCTCATCTAGAGTCCCAATAGGATGTCCTCCCCTCTGTCCCACTTTCCTGGTTATTGAAGACTTTCATGGGACATGCCCATTGGGCACTCCTTGGAATATACCCAAAAGATGCCCAGCACCAACAAGAAACTTTGTTCAACCATGTTCATAGCAACATTATTTATAATAGCCAGAACATGGAAACAGCCTAAGTGTCCCTCAGTAAAAGAATGGATAAAGAAACTGTGGTACATATACTCTATGGAATACTACTCAGCTGTTAAAAACAAGGAATTCCCAAAATTTGTGGACAAACGGATTGAGCTAGAAATGATCATAATGAGTGAGTTAACCCAGAAGCAGAAAGACTCAAATGGTATATACTCACTTATATCTGCATACATTATATTTTCTAACATTTTAAAAAAAGTACTCTTAGGCTTGTATTAGAATGATATTACTAACCACTATAAATGTTTTTCCCCCTCTGGGAAAAAAACTGCCACTATACCTGTGTACTTCACCCAGTCACCTGGGACCTTTGTTTTCTTTTGTTTGTTTGTTTGTTTTGCTTTGTTTTTGGTTTGTTTGTTTCTTTCCAAACAGGGTTTCTCTATGTAGCCTTGACTGTCCTGGAATCACTTCTTAGATCAGGATGGCCTGGTTCTCAAAGAAATGTCTGTTTCTGCCTCCCCAGCTGCTGGGATTACAGGCATGTGCCATGGAGCTCGGCTTGAGATTTTCTACATGTTTGCATTATACATAAGGACCTAAAGATGAACACACATTTCTGAAGACACATTAATCCTCACTTTGTTGTCTTATCTTCCGTTAGCTGAACTGTGCCTTTTGCATAAAGCCAGGAATAAATGGTAAAATCACAGTTAATATTGTCACATATTTTAATATCTGTGGAAATGCTTATTTCTGAATGCATAATAATTTAATAAAATTCTCACACTGCATTTAGAAACGATGAACATTTCAGTTGATCCACTTATTTAAGGAAAGGATATTAAAAATATTAATAAATCATGTCTATAGAGTACATAACCATGCATTCAGACTGAATAATATCTAGCATTAATATTTCTTTATAAATTTACTTTCTAAATACTTTGAATATTTCATTTTCAAAATGATTTTAATATACAAGGTTTTATAATTTTAGAGATATCATCCAAATAATATTAACAAAATTTATATTTAAGGTAATTTATTAGAAGTTATATTTGTATAACAATAACAGTCTTTTGTTTAAAGCCACCATTATATAAGCCCTTTTAACTTTTAGGTTTAGGCAGTCATTGTTTTTCATCATTAAAAACTCAAAAAATGCAAAGATAAAATTATGAAATTATTAAAAAGTTAAATAACTGACATTAAAGTTTATGAAATGAGAGACTGATATTTTCACCTCTGATTTAAAAAATTTTTCTAGCTCACTTGCCTCTCTAAGACCCAAGACTATTGAATTTGTATAAACTTTAAGCAATTAACTTAATATACTATAGTCTAAAATATATCAAATTAATTTTTAGGTAGCTAGACTTTAAAAAAACAAACACTGCTCAAAAAGAAAGCAAAGATTTTCACCATATGAAATATCAAACTAAGACATAATAAAATGCTTAAATGTTGAGGTTCATAATATCAAAATTATTATCCACAAGTTTTTAGGAAGCACAAGTTTGTACCTAGAATTAAGGTAAGTCTGTTCATTTTATTTATAGAAGATTCCAAGACACCCTACCTAGTTTTATTTAACTTTAGCAAAACATTTCCTATCATAATACTGTATTAGTCATTTTGTTCCTCAAGAAATCCTAAAATATCCTCAATTGTAGTGTTTGAAATTTCACAGAACATCATGATATTAAAAAGCTGTCTGAAATTCACTCTTGACATATACAGAAAGTTCCTTTCTTATAAATGTGTTGTCTGACTCTGATGTTTTTCATGTCCTTACTACCATAAAATAATACCTACCAATATAAATACTTGCTATTGTATTTTCAAATGAAAAGTTATATAACCAGAAGGGAAAATTACCTCCCAGTTAAATAAATAGGAGTTACAAAGAGGCTGTCAGTGAGCTAGCACTTTCCCCTATACTTTAATTGCTACTGCAGCGAAACCTATTAGAAAGCACATATTAGGAAACTGGAAATTAAAGGCATTATGAAATGTTTTACAATTTGTTTATGTTTCTGAGTTTATAATATTATTCTATGTCATTGTCCCCCTCTTTCCTCTTACTTGCTCCACTTCCTCCAATGTAACTGTCTTGCTCAAATTCATGGCCTTTTTGTTCATGATTGTTACATATGCACGCATAAGTATATGTGTAAAAAATCATAAGAAACCATATTATTAACTATCTACCTAAAATTACCTATGATGCATGTAAATTGGTACAGAAATACACATAATTTAAAGAGAAATTTCCCATCTGAGCTGGTAATCTTCCCTCTAAAGGCCAAAATCTGTTAAAGCCCCCAGTAGAAGTTAGGAGAAATTTTCTTTTGATTTCTTAGGCTTTTTGAATAATCTTAGACAGATTATTACTGTCTGTTGTACCATAAAGGTGGAAAGTAATTCCCTTTTGATGAACATACCATGTACTTATTACAATGCCCAAAGACCAGTGAGCTGAAAATGATATGCAAGCCTCCTCCCTGAGGACTGGCTTTCATGGTACCAACAGGTGTCATGCAAGTATCTTAAAGAATAAAAGCAACCAACAGTCCTACTGAGCTAAGGACAATAATGAACTACAAAATAAGACCAATGTAGAAATAAACTGAAGGCAGCACTACTGGTATACATATCTTTGCTGTTACCAACAGATCTCTGGCCTTAACACCTGCTAACAAGAGAGAAATCAAGTGAATTACACAGGATTAGTGAGGTCATGGACCTGTGAGGAGAATTTACAACAACCACTACTTTCTTATATCACAAATAATCCCTAACTACATTCTAAATATTTGTCCTTATACTATCAGATGAGTGTAGTTCTAAACCTTCATCAAGGAAACTTTTATTTGCAACAGAGACTATTGCACAAAACCACCACCAATTGAAATGCAGAGTTGTGAATTCCTTGTTTTTAATAGCTGAATAGTATTCCATAGTGTATATGTACCACAGTTTCTTTATCCATTCTTCTATTGAGGGACACTTAGGCTGTTTCCATGTTCTGGCTATTATGAATAAGGCTGCTATGAACATGGTTGAGCAAATTTTCTTGTGTGCTGGAGCATCTTCTGGGTATATTCCAAGGAGTGGAATAGCTGGGTCTTGAGGAAGCCCTATTCCCATTTTTCTGAGATAGCACCAGATAGATTTCCAAAGTGGTTGTACTAGTTTGCATTCCCACCAGCAATGAAGGAGTGTTCCTCTCTCCCCACATCCTCGCCAGCATGTGGTGCCGCTTGAATTTTTGATCTTAGACATCCTGATGGGTGTAAGATGGAATCTCAGAGTTGTTTTGATTTGCATTTCCCTGATGATTAAGGAGGTTGAGCATTTCTTTAAGTGTTTCTCAGCCATTTGATATTCCTCTGTTGAGAATTCTCTGTTTAGTTCCAAGCCCCATTTCTCAATTGGGTTATTTGGTTTGGTGGTGTTTAATTTCTTGAGTTCTTTATATATTTTGGGAATAGGGCATATAGAGGGGGAGGTAATCCCCCTCAGGAACAGTCATAGGGGAGGGGAATAAGGGGAAATTGGGAGGGAGGGAAGAATGGGAGGATACAAGGGATGGGATAACCATTGAGATGTAACAAGAATAAATTAATAAAGGAGAAAAAAAAAAAGAAATGCAGAGTTGTGAATCCCAGTCTATGTTGTTGAATCTACAGTAAAACTATCCCACTCATAGGTCAGGAATCACTCATTGCAGAAGAGGAGGAAGAGTCTAAGAGCCAGAGGATCAAAGTTTGTTATGAGATTGTGTCTCCTAACAGTTCCGGAAGGTACAGTACACTCATTAAGAAGACTATTTAAATGCCAGCTGAATAAGGATGGCAACAATAGAAATGTTAACTTGGATGGGGAAAAAGCTCCAGAGACCTCAACCTCACAGGAGGAACTACAGGCAAATAAGAAGTGCTGAGGATGGGAGAAAGATCCCTCCTAAAAGAAAACACACCAATTAGTAATCCAATAATAAATGGTCTTCCTAGAAACATAAATTGGAATAACATTGTACAATCATAGCAGGTTGTATTTATGCATAAACATACATGTATGTATTGTTGTTATATAAAATAAAAAATGTGAAAAGAGATTTGAAAAAACAACTAAAAATAACAGGAAACTTCTGGAGGAAGGAAACAAAAGGAGAATAGATGTTATCACATTATAAACTCAAAAAATTTAAGTTATTAATAAGACTCACAATAAAAATATATAAAATGAGTGAGTATATTTTGAGATGAAGAAAATGGTTCAAGAAATAATAAGTATGGGTAAAATACCATTTGACAGGGTTATTTCCCTCAGAATTTGTAACATCTAGTCTGTAAATGTCTACCAATCATTATAACTTGTCTATGCACCTCTTTTTGGAATTACTGAATTATTGTACAATAGAGTATTCACAAAATTTGAAATGTAGCTTTTAACAGGGACTTAAATATTTTGTAGTTTTTAATACAGAATAAAATTACTTAATTTTAAGAACAATACAGAATGAGAAAATTCTCTGAAGGGAGTTGAGCAAACCTAAGAGAACACTTTATCTGAAATATGAACACACCAGTTCTATAGGATGCTCTTGTTTACCTGCGATCTTAGCCTGTGTGTGTTCTGCATACAGCCCTCTTCTTGCAATGTACCTAGAAACTTGTTATCACATAGTGCTCCACCAGCACTGAGTTTCTTGCATAACCTTCTGTGAACAAAGTAGTAAGTCTTTCTTTCCTTTAAGGACCATCACTTTGGCAAGTGTATTCTCAAATCAATGCCAAACATGTAAGAGCTTGAGGGTTGACCTGTAGAACCTACATACAAAGGTTTTGTACAGATGCAAAATAAAGTAACAAAATATGGCCAATCTTATGTTTATGCAAGATTAGACATACGTATGAATGAACTAAAGCATTGTAAGAAAGGAGTGTGCTCAGAAAGGAAATGTTTCTAACCTATCCATCAATGTAGAAAGTCTCTCAGGTGAAGCCCCCAGTAAATTAGCACTTTTCAACATCCTTTATGGAGAGTACCTAACACTATTCTTGGTTTGAATAACCTCACTTCTACAGCCACTGTCAATCTTGTCATATATTTTATATACTACTACCTTACTGAATAAAGTTTTCTCTCTCCCATTGCATTCTTTTTTTTTTTTTTTTTTTTTTTGGCTTTTGCTTCATTCTGAAATGAGAAATCAAGATGTTGGAAATGCCAGGCTGAGACCTTTACCACCAGTATAATTTCACAGAATAATCTCAATGGTGCAATGAGCTGACTACCCGCATAACTGAATATTTATAATACAGAGGAAATGAAAACTGGTAAAATATTTTAATAAAGTTAAGGCTATTGGGTGGGTGCATTGTGCTTTTATATTTTCTCCAAACTACAGAGTTAAAAAGTAATATGTTTGTTGTGTGTGTGTGTGTGTGAGTGCACACACACACACGCACACACACACACACACACACACACACACACACACACACACACACACACACAAATGAGGATAGGGTGAGAGAGTTTGTCATGATCAGTGGCTTAAAGGAATGCCTGACAAATGACAGTGTTTGGAACAGTGGCATCTACCATCATGATCACAACAGGATAACAGATGTTTCTACTTCCCTGCTTTTAATTCAGCAGGAGTTTAACGAGGAGTAATTCCAAATATGAGAATGTAAATTAACCAGCCAACGTATAGACAAGGAAATACAAATAATGTAATATTTGTTTTAACAGTCACTCAATTTAAAAGAAAGGAAAATGAACTGATAATGCAGGATCCTGGGAAGCTAACACACAATATCATAGGTGAATCATAAGCATCACTGGCACCACACATGCAAACGTTCAGACAGACAGCCTTTTTACAATGGAACGCTAGAAGATGATGAATGACAAGGCCTATTATTAACCTGAAAAATAGAATAAAGGAAGTGTGTTTCTCTTTAGGCCAAAGCCAATATAAGAACATGTTGAGTAATTTCCCCCAAACCACCTCGCTTCAGAGCATTAAGTTTATAAGGGACACTTTAAATGTTTTGATTTCCTCTTCCTCTTTGTTTTGATTTACAACTTGCAGTCCAGAGGTTGCTGCTTTATGTTTGCAAGTTTTCTCCTGCTCTTTTTCATAGTAGCAGAAATGCCACCCTGTTCTGCAATCTCTTCTCAAATCCTGTGGCTTTGGAACCTCTCACCTCCCTCCCTAGCCCTTTTCCAGTCAGAGAGTGCAAGCAGGAGAGATAGAGATAGCAAAGGAGTTTCTAAAATTGTGGTGGACCATATTGACAAAATCACAGTAGTTCCTGGCATGTAATGAATTCTCGTGTTGGAAATGGCACTTCCTGTTACTCATTGAATCATCTCCCAGAATGAAAGCCAAGTTAAAGCATAAGTGCTTACCCTAAAATGTGCAGCGTCTTTGATGTGGAATATAGAGGGATGGGAAGAATGGTAATGGGAAAGTTGCAGCACAGTAGGTAATGACAGAAAGCAGCAGAACTGTTAGTCTTGGTAGAGGAAGGAAAGCCCAAGGAGACAAAACAGAGGAAGAAAAAGGCATAGTGCATTGCACAGTACATTAACTATGAACTTCCTAATGTGTTGTTTGAGGTATTTTAGGAGTGTGTATGTTCTAACACAAATATTAACACATACTTACTAAATGGAACTGTGTTTATAGATGCTTTCCATACTATTTGATAAATTGCTTAAAATTATATTCAGGTAAATTAAATATTCCGTATAAAAGAAGTAAGCATCTTCTTCCTTTGGAGAAAAGGGTATTATCATAAATAATAAAAATAAATATAAATGACTTTACAAATATTCCAAGTTTGTTGAATGCCAGTTTATTCTATGGATATATATGAGAGAGGGTGAGAGAGAGAGAGAGAGAGAGAGAGAGAGAGAGAGAGAGAGAGAGAGAGAGAGAGAAACAGACAGAGAGAATTTAATTTTACAGAATTATTTCCCAAATTTGGTTTTCTAAACTATGTGTTAAGGTGAAAAATATTACTCATACATCATTAAGTGGATATGTCTCTCCAATTCCACTAAGTGAAAATAATCTTAAACTCACGGTAGGACTTTCTTAAACTCCATGTGACTATTTTCTCCTTACACTTTTCTTATTTTTGAAAACTAATTTGTAGAGTCAATAAAAGATAATTCAGGACACACATTTGTTACATAAATTTCTGTTGCTCTTTGAAGGGTTCCGTCTATAAGGAGTATATCACAGGCTTACAGACCATTTGCTGGATCCATGTACTAATGAAGAGTGTGGAGGCCATCTGCGAACTAGATTCTCTGATTCCTGCCTCACACTGGGAAGAAGTACAGTGTCTATGTCAGTATCAGTTAAATCTGAAACTTTGTATCACTCTTTTTTTTAATCCACTGTAGAAACATGCCTCTTCTCTGTTCTTTAATCTTTTTTTTTTCTTTGTAAATTTCAATATTTATTCTTAAATATGAATGTTTGGAAACTTTCTCACCTGCCAAACTTCAAAATAATAAAATAAGAAACAATTTACCCTTAATCTTACTTGAATTATATGAGTTTTCCAATGTTATAACCTCCTTATCCAAATAAAATCACTGAGCACAGTGTAGTGATACATGACTTTATTCCCAGCACTCAGAAGGCAGAGGCTGGAGGATCACTGTGAGTCCCAGGCCAGTCTGATCTACAAAGTGAGTCTAGGGCAGCCAAGGCTACACAGAGAAACTCTGTCTCAAAACACCACCCCTCAAAATCAAATAAAATTACTTACCTGGTACTAGAAATCAAATTCAATATATGCTATGAAATCATACTAGTGAGTTTAAAATATGTCATTTAATTTTGTATATTCAATCATTAGATATAGATTAAATATAAAGAGATGTATTGCTGATAAAAAATTAATTCCACAATTATATAAACTTATAGATGTTACTCTGCAACAAATGCAATTTTTCTCTAATGGTTCACACTAGCATTATCCATGAATATTTATAAGGAACACATTATTCACTATTTGCATCTTATAGAACTCATTATAAAGCCAAGTTATGCTGATTTGAAAATACAGTAATGATCTTCATTGTCAAAATTTAAAGCAAACATCTGAATTCTGAAAAAAATAGCATAAGCTAGATGAACACTCTGTAGAAATAAGTATCTACACAACTAATTTAGGGAGTTTATTATTTAATTCTTTTTAAAAATATGTTTTATTAATTTATTCATATTACATTTCAAATATTATCCCATCCCTTGTATCCTTCCATTCTTCCCTCCCTCCCATTTTCCCCTTACTCCCCTCACCTCTGACTGTGACTGAGGGGGACTTCCTCCCCATGTATATGCTCATATGGTATCAATTCGTGAAACTAGGCTTTACTATCCAAAATACACAAATCTGGGTCTTTTAAATTATAATTGTATGAGGAAAGAAGACAAAATAAAACCCTTGTTTAATAAGTCTTGCGGGGCTGGGGATGTAATCTAAAATATCACAAAACTTTAATTTGTTTTTAAAAGAAATGAAGATGGTCAGACAGACAAATAGATCAATAGATACAGGGGCAGAGAGAGAGGACAAATTTATTTAATTTATCAACTTAGACACAGATGAGCAAAATTTGAGAGACAAAATATTCTTATCTCTCTTCAATTAGGTATTCCCGTATGAGATCAGTCATTATTATTTTATAATACAATAAATTGTAACTGTCTAGAAAATATAGTGTTCAGATAATTATTTTTATTGCTATTTTAGTACTATTTTCGTTTGTATGTAATTTTAAAAATCTTTGTCCACCTTTTTCAATATAAGATAACTCTGCTCTTAAGGATATTATCAATACACTTTACTAATATCAAAAAACATCAAGTGCTATTGAGATGACCCTGAAATAGATAAAGTGGACAATTATTTTGAAATTCTGTATGTAATATGAAGGCTTTGTACTGACAAACGTAAAATTATTAAGTCAGTTTTTGCTAAACCTCTAATATTATATAAATAGGGTTTCTGATTTTATTATAATCTCTATTTTATGGAATAGTTTTTCCACCAATCCTATATGTAAGCAAAGAAATTATATTTTGTGCTGTCTTCAAGAACTATGAAGATTAAGTAGAAATAATTATTTCTAGGCACCACTTTTCAACAAGTCCAATGCATACTATTCACAACACATAGAGAAACTCAGTTTGACTTTTGAAAACATAAAAACATTCTAATGGTAGTTTTCTCACTCTATATGATAGGTCACCTTTAACTTCCTGATACAAACGGTTAATTTGCCTTATAGTTCATCTTATACTAATTAAAGGATATAAATTAACTTAATGAACTCACAGAAATAATTTAGTTATTTTCTTCAATATTTTGTAAACACTTTGGGCCCATACAAACATACTTAAATAATCAAGTAGTAATATGTGCAAATATATGTTTAAATGAAAACACAGCTGTAAGTGCAGATAAGCAATTGAAGACACAAATATTTTACTGTTTAATCTGAATTAGATGCTTTATCATCTTCTAAAATAAAAATGTGATGTATTTGAAGTCTTATGGATTGCTACTAATAAGACACATAGATGTGACTATGTGGGAAAACTCTTCCGGCAAATGCATGAAATTCGACCATATCAAGTTGTGTAGGACAGATACACTTCTAATAAAGGGTTCTAGGAGAATGATTCCCTTAAAGAATGATCATAACTAATGAAGCAGGGAATGCTTTTACATTATTATGTAAATTGGGTGTTTATTTATTTATTTGAGGGAAGTAAAGGTTAAGCACATTTTGACACAGGATGTGTGTGTGTGTGTGTGTGTGTGTGTGTGTGTGTGTGTAGACATGAGAGCATGAAGCAGGAAAAACTCGTCAAACTGCAAGCACAAGTGCATATTGGTGCGAAAAGAACTGGTCACAGGAAGAAGGTGGTTCACAGAAAAGCCACAGCAGATGATAAAAACCTGCAGTTCTCCTTTTAAAAGTTAGGGATAAACAATATCTCTGGTCTTGAAGAGGTGAACATGGTTACAAACCAAGGAACGGTTAACAAATCTAAAGTTCACACATCCCTGGCAGCAAACACCTTCACTATTACGGGCCAGGCTAAGACAACACAGCTGACTGAAATGTTTCCCACCATCCTAAGCCAGGTTGGTGACGACAGCATGACTAGTGTAAGGAGACTGGTTCAAGCTCTGCCCAATCTGTGGATGGAAAAGCACCACTTGCTACTGGAGAGGATGCGATGATGAAGTTCCAGATTTGGTGGAGAACTTTAATGAGGCTTTTAAGAACAAGGGAAACTGAATTGAAGCAACTACTGAAGAAGGTGACACTTGCAAAAGTCACAAGAGCTGCTGTATTTTTTTTTTAATAATGACTGCATTTTAAAATTCTTTTGTCTATGTATATGACAGAATCTAGGTCTCTAATATTCTTAAGTCCATGGCCCCTGGATACTGCAGCTCTTTTCAGTTTTTCCTTGTACACAAATTCATTATTAGCAGCAAATTAAACTGGAGATTCTTGGTAGTAAAGTTTAGAAAAGGTTAATAAAATTCTTTGCCTAGTTAGAAGAAAAGAAAAGAAAGGAATTATCCATGTTCATTCGCCTGGACAACATGTAAAATCATGTTACGTATGTTAGCTCTCTTCTTGTTAGAATGCCTTCCTGAGAACATTGTTTCTTTAGTAGTATGACTTTCCTGAGATACTATCAAACATATGAAGAAAGTATGAAAGTTTCTGTATTGGAAGGTTCGGTGATAACACAGGGAATGTTGTAGGTGCTTCATATTTCACTATCAATACTACCGGATATTGTTCCTTCTTCAAGTGTAGCTAAGAACATAACATTTTAAACTTTTAAACTGAAATTTCACATAACAATTGTTGGTTACTAGTATTAATATTAAAATTTATAAAATGTGTTTGAATTGAAAAAATAATAAGTTACCTATGATTTTTATAATTATAGAACCAATACCCAAACCGTATATGAAGACTTTCAAATCCACACTTGCAAAACCATTTGAAGTTCTGTAAGCAAAAGTATCAACAACTTCTTTCTCATTGAGCCAAGTGACTGACTGGCAATTTGCAAATTAATAAAAAAGAAATGATAACTTTGAATATTATGCAAATATTTGACTCTTATATTCCACACCTTCTGTCCTCAGAAGAAATAAAATAAAGTGCGAGCGCACACACACACACACACACACACACACACACACACACACATCACTAAAAAGAAGAACAACAAAAGGAAAAAGGATAGCGTTTCCATTCTTTGTTCAGACCCAATAGCATCAATTTTCACAAAACAAGCACTTTAGCAAGCTAAGCGACGTCCACACACGTATATGCAGCAATAATTGGATTTAATGGGCTACCGGAAAAAAAAAAAAGAGAAGAAAAAAGACATGAAGTTCGGAAAAGAACAACTTAGGAGGATATGGTTGATTAGAATATGGAAATGGGACACAATGATCATATTTCATTATATATATGAAACTCAGGAGAATAAATGTAAAATTATAACTTTTACGTGGGAGGAGGTATTTTGTGATAGTGCTCCTATGTAATGTCTCCGTCCAACTCCAGAAATTGCATGCTTTCTAGCACTTTACATTTGTTAAATGGCTGTATGACCATCTCTAAGAGTGCTAAATTTAGGAATAAGCACATTAGTGTGTTAGAACTGCAGTGTGAAAGTTTAAAAGTGAAAGGAGGCTTCCTTCTCTGTGAAATCCTTGGCATACTTTAGTTAGGAGCATAATGGTGGTTCCAGGAAGAGAACTGAAGTAACTCTTAAAGACAAATCTCTGTCAAGAGGGTTCAAACCACAAAAGAGTTAGTGCATTCCATTTGTTATCTCTCTTCCAGATCTATAACTGTATATCTGTTACACACGTTTATTATATTTCTATTCTTTTCCATCCACATAGCATCTACCTTGTAAAATAAACATTATCCATTGTCAATCTTCGGTCTTTATGACATCTTCCATCTATCCACTCTCACTTGTCATGACTTTATCTCCTTACCTATCTACACATCTGTATCTATCCAAATTTCTAATCAAATTTTCATCATTAATAGATTTTTGCAGATAGCATTGTCAGGTTATCATAAGTAATCAAACCCTTTTTTATGTGCCATGATGATTTTAAATCTCGTTTCTCTTCTGGATACAATTAAAAATACCAATTTGAGATCTAAAACTACAAATTACGACAGCATTACTTTTATCCAAATCTTGACATGTATTAAAGAGACAAACCACTTTTTCAAGATATATGAAACACACACAGAAGGGGGACATGCTTTAATCTTTGATAATATTTCATGATCCACATTGAAATTGGTCCTATTTATAAACTTAAATTTAAAGGAAAGCAAATTTCAACCTTTATTCTTTTGGTCCATTTAGTCTTATTTCAAATACTTTTCTCCGAGAGACTGAAGTTTAAGTATCTTTTTTCAGTAGCAAAATGCACTAAAGTCAAGTATGGAGTTACTCATACATATTTCCCTACATTTAACTTACTGTAAGTTAATATTCTAATGACATTATGACAAAAGTTATATAAAAACTAAACTTGTAAGTATAAATATTCTAATTGTTCTACATTTTAAAAAGAGTCATCTTTTTTCAAATATGCATTCAATTCTATAATATAATGAAATGTACTTTTCAGTGAACAGAAAAATTCATGAAAAAGGATCAAACTATCAATCAGTTACACTGAAGCATATGTTTTAAGGACAGATAATGACCAAGCAAAGCTGTTCACTGCCACAGAGGACAAGTCACAGCCAACATTTGCTGATAACACACTTGCATGCATTCTTAGAATTAACTTTGATTTCCATTGATTCTCTGGCAGGAATTAAAACTGGAGTGTTACTCAGATAATTTTTATATAATATTAGGCATTTACCAGAACATTGTGATTGACTCCTCTCATATATCCAGAACCATTGTAGAAATAATGTCTGCCTCACAGGATACCAAAGGAAAGGGTAACATACAGGTAAAAACATTCCCTCTCACCTGGTGAATATATAATGGAAAGGATATTGTATTGGATACGATGTGTGTATAAAGGAACAGAAGAAAATGCAAAGGTGACTAAATGCAAGGTGACATTCCGAAAAGGTTCTGATCTACTTACAGTTTATCAAGTCAAGCAAAGCAACACATCATTCAAAACCATAATTTTATCAACTTGAATTATGATCTCAGTATTCACATATATTATAATAAATTATTTCAATTATGCATATAAACATAATAATGGTGTCCCAATCATACAAAACAGTTCAAATACTGTGTTAGGGAGCTAAATAGTATGATGCTAGACAACAATATTTTTTATCTTAGAACATTGTATTATATTATGTAATTATTGTCTTATTAAAACTATTGGATCTGTTTACCTTGAAGTCAAGTTCTTCACTTTTAAACTGATGCTACCATCTGCTTTCTATAAAATATTACTTCGTTTATTATTGTTAGATTAGTTTGCTAAAACTTATACATCAATTCCCCCACGTTTGAAAGTGTATAAATATGAGATATTGTTTAACATCCATTTTTCTATTAAATGAATATAATACAGTATGTACTTTCAACTGCAGAAAACTTCAGTCCACCTGATCATAAATTTGGTAACAGGATGCAAACACATGCTGCTCACTTCTATCCCAGTCCTTTTGTGATACGTGATGAGGCAGGCTGCTATTTGATCTTCCTTATCTTTCATAATATCTGTTGAAGCTGTCGTTTGCTATTTTTGTAGTCACGTAGATGCATATCTTACTTGACACAGCATTGCCTAGGCAATAGACCACTTTGAGAATCAGAAAATGTGATTCACCTTTTCCAAATTAAGAAAATGGGAGATACATAATTCTACTGATTCTGTCGAAATCACAAAAGAAAGCCAAATGAATGTTCTTTCCTACACTCCAAAAGTTATCACTTTTCTTTGATATTATAAAAATCATATATTATCAGACTATAACATTCGAGCATATTATGAAAAGGATGCTTAGAAATCTCTTGTGTTTATAACATAACATAAGAAATGACAACAAATCTCCAGAAAATATCATGTTTTCATAAATCTATAATTCTATAATTTTCACCGAAACATTGATCAGATGAATTATTACAAAGTTACTGTCACAATTGGTAACTTTCACTATACCATTTTAGTATCTAATGGTCTCTGAGAACTTTACACATTTAAATTATTAAACATAGCTAAATTCTACATCATTTGGGAGACACTATAAACAACACTGTAAAAAAAAAAAAAGAAAGAAAAAGAAAAAAGAACCAAGCCTTTTTGTAAGATCATGGTACTTATAACAAATTACTTAATGTGAATACTGATATTGATTCTGCAATGGAAAAGCAGAACAAAAAATGCTAAAGTAAAATCAATACATTTTTCTTATAATTTCAAACTTACACTTGCCAAATTTTGCCTTTGACAGACTTTCTCATTTTCAATAAGTTTTGGCATTATTTTATGTTCAATTACAACCAACAGGTACATACATTTAGAATGCTTCAATGAAAGAACCACATACATTTCCTGGAATGGATTAATGTAAAATTATGGCATTAATTCTGATACATGAAAGGCATTGGTATGAGACACAATTCAAATCTATTATCTCATTTCTTATATCTAAAAAAAAAAAATCACATTAAATTAAGAACATTTTCACCATTCTGCCCCAAAGTAGCTGACAAAAGTTATGAGAAAACTAGAAGACCATTTCTAATTCATATAAATAGGGGTATAAATGATCTCATTTTTAATTCAAAGCTACTACAGTGAACTAATACAGTTTGAACTTCAGTTTTATTTTTACGATAGTAATCCAAAAGGCAAATTTAAGGACTATAAAAATAGCTTGATAGGTATCAGGAATTTTAAAAAGTCGAATTAGAATAAAGCTTTCCATATTTTTCACCCTGAGCATTTAATTTATTTTCAAATTTTATAAATATAAAACATATTACCTGCTACCAAATATTGGAAGAGAACAGAGGAGCCCCCAAAAATATTTGAGCGGAGAAAAGCAATATCTATACTATATTAGAAGAAAGCAAAAGCTGTGACGCTTCTTTTTTCCAGCAATTTAAATACCTTGTTTAGCAGTGGAACTGAGTTAGCCTCGCTCAGCAGGGTCGACTAGAATCTGTGCTTGCTTCCGAGTCATTTCTTCCCTTCCCTTTTCATAGTGTCTTCCCAGACGAATCTTGATGCATCTCACTGTGCTTTTCTTTCAGCACCACTTTTAACTCAGACAGGCAGGAATCTGAAACCAAAGGAACTGTCTGATTGGCTTCCATTCCGCGGCTCTGATTAATAAGAAACGTCCCTCATTTAAGAAGATATTGCAGCTGATGGCGCTGCAGGGCTCCAGGTTTGAGGATGGGCTGGGCTGTGCGGACCCCTTTGGCCGGAGCGATTTGCAAGTGAATAAATTGTGAGGGCTGAGGGAGGATTTGCCAAAGACTGTCATAACAGAAAATAACCCTGTGTTTTTAGGCTCCGTTAATCAGCTCTGCTTAATCTGTTTGCAGTTGGGAGAGAAAAGGTCACAGCACGCCTGTAACCCATAAATCATCTTCGGAATATGTATATCACGTGGAGCTTGCTGCTGTTCAAGAAGGATTCTCCAAGTACTCCTTGCACAATGCCCTAGTGCCTACCTCAAGGCAAAGCCAAATTTCTAAGTCTAGCAAACGAAAAGGAAAGAATCCTGAGTGCATTCATCATCAATAATCATGAAATGAGTTATCTTTAGTGTGTTACATAAATCAGCTTTCAAGAAAAAGGTATTATTATTAGACATTTTGAAATGTCTTGGCAAAGTTCTTTTTCTGTAAAAGGAATATCATTTGAAAATTTTAAAACACGCCTTGTTTGCTTAAATACACAGTTGAGTGTGTGAGTGTGTTTTTACTCCCTGGGTAATGTTTAAAAACAATAGTGATCCTAGCTTCTTCACAAAACCACAAGAACCGTCTGTAGGAATCCCCGACCTATGTTGCAAGGCTCTGGAAGAAGGTAAACCATCAGAGTAGAGCTGGTTCAGAAGGGCAGTCTCTTTAGTACTGCTGGAAATGACACAATAAGAACAATATTGATGAGTGGATAAATCCTTCTAAAGAGAACTTTAGTAATAGTTGGGTGAAATGCACAGTGAGAGTATGGCTCACTTTACAATCGCTCGTTAAATTACAGTAAATAAATAGTTTAAGTGCCAAAAATATCAATAGCCTTCGAAGAAAAAACAGATAATAGGGAAAAAGACATTCTCCATTTTCTTACAATAGTGAAACTCAACTCATCAATGAATTCGCCTGTCTGTGCCTTGTACCTTATGAAAATGCATGTCTGAAAAACCATCACAAAGTATTGGGGAAGTGTAGCTCTACAAGTCCTCAGTAAACTGTCCCACTACAGATGTGTAGTGGACCAACAACAGCAACCGTATGTAACTCAGACAATGAAATAAGTTTTAGAACCCTTTTATATGAAAGCAAAAGTATGTTAAAAAATAAAATAAAATAAAAGGATTTCCAGAGTTCAATATATCTAGGTGTTTAGTACAGCTTAATGAATTCTTCATTGACATTGCCTATTTTCTGGAGGAAAAAAATGTAAAATTCACAAGTTTCTTCACAATAACCTCAGTCAGTGTACATGCTAATGTAAATAAGTCATATCTTAAAGAGAATACTTTGCTAATACAAAAATAAACTATTGCACCTAAGTCAAGGAAAATGAACTAAGCAGAATATTTTATCATAGTTTAAAGTAAATATTCACAGGTAAAAGTCTTAAATCCTGTATGTTATGCACATTTAACTCCCCGCTGAAACATTGCTGTAAGGAAAAAACTGTTTTGTGAGAAATCTACAATCCAACAGAGTATTCTATAACCTAATTTCAAGCTATTTTTACTAATCCTCGAAAATAGAGGAAGAAAGTATTACCAGGTTTGTAAAAATATGGTAACCGCCCCAGGAGTCTTCTGGGTTTTACTCCTTAGTGTAATTGCTCTGAAAAGAGAATATACCTTGAAATTATACAAATACATAAAATATGTATCAAATTTACAACAACTTTTGTGTGTTCAAATAAAATTAGCAGTCTATATCATATTAAAGATATGTGAGCAAACATCAACTTATCACAGGCAGGGCAAAAACAAAGCAATAGTTCTATGCAAGTCTAGCTCCAAAAACTAATATGTTTTAATTGGGTTGCTTATATAAGCATGGGAAAACTATGTACAGCTATGCCACTGAAGAAGAAAAAACTCTTAGAAATGGATAAATGTCCATTTGTGTTTAATGAGTGGTTTGAACTCTTAAGGCATTCCTGGAAGAACTCTAAATTTGATATAAAACTTGGAGTGAAGCGAGGTCCCATCATTATCTTCTTCCATTAACTTTCAACTAATCCTTAAAGATGGGTGGTGATCAGTAAGCCTTTTCATAGCTCCTAAATTGTTAATTTAGTGGATCCCGTCTTGTGAAATTCTTCTTTAAGAAATCATATCTGTAAGAGCTCAAGAGAGCAATGGCCATATTGTGTCCAAAGAATAGCACTGTGGTGTCTTGCATGCCATGTATGAAACTTTTTCTTTTATCTTTTCTTTCTCAGTTAAGTTACTGATGATTAAATAAACATCAGACTTCATAAGTACTAAGAAAGAATGCTGCTTCTAACCTAAGCCATTTCTCCAGTCTGGCTTTTAATGCTTGAAGAAATGAATACAAATAGAAAATATGTTTGCACAGAAGTGTCATTTGCAATATTTGCTTATTTTATTTATATGTTTTCTTTTTAGTCTTCAAGAAGAGACAATAATTAGTTATTTATTGGACAGTCATTACAGAAAATTATTATGAAGTTGCCTGCCCCCTTACCTCTCTCCCTTCCTCCCTCCTTTTCAGTCTCTCTCTTGTCTCAAATGTCATAACAAACCCTTTGCATTTTCTCCCTCATACCCTCACTCAGTTTCCTTTTCCTTCACTTTTGCATTCTTTAAACTATAACCTATTGGGAAATACTCACAAACAAACTTTGGTTATGGTCAAGTTTGCCAGAAGCCAACAATAAGCAGAACCCAACAAGAAGTCTGCATATAACAGAATTAGGGTAATAATTTTACATGTTAGTACTTAGTTAGCTAAATAAATAGTTTCTTATTGTCAATTTCATAAATAAATGCTTATATATTTTGTTCTTATTTTTCATTCTTTTCATTTATTACAAATAGAGTCTTTTAATATAATTAACCATTTTAAAATATTTATTTATTATTTATACAGTTTTCTACCCACATTTAAGCCTGCACATGAGAAGAGGCATCAGATCTCATTAAAGTTGGTTGTGAGCAAACATGAAGTTGCTGAGAATTGAACTGAGGACCCCTGGAAGAACAGACAGTGCACTTAGCTTCCATGTCATTTCTCCAGCCCTGAAAATAGATCTGTTTTGCAAACAATATGTCCTGATTATAGTGTCCCTTCCCTCTCTTCCTCACAATTCCTTACTCACTTTCCCTCCCATCTGGATCAGCTTCTTTTTTTCTCTCATTAGAGAACAGGATTCTAAGGAATAACAGCCAAGTGTGACATAATGTATATCCGTACCTTGTCCGATTGTCATCAGAGATGCTTCCTTCAGCAGCAGATGGGAACAGATGCAGAGACCCACAATCAGATATTATGCAGTGAGAGAGAGTCTAAATTGAAGGTCTTCATCAAATCCCTCCCCTCAATCTCAGGCAACTGCAGGGCAGAGGAGGCAGAAAGATTCTGAGAGTCAGAGAGAGTGGAGGATACTAAGGAGAACAAGGCCCTCTGCATCAACTAAGCAAGGCACATATGCGACTAAAGCATTAAGCATAGGGCCTACATACGTCTATACCAGGTCCACTGTGTATATATTATATATATTAGCTTACTATTTTAATGGAACTCCTGGCTGTGTGAAGGAGTTGGTCTATGACACACATGTGTCTGCTCTTGGGACTCTTTTCCTCATGTTGGGTTGCTTTGTCCAAATCTGATACGATTGCTTCATCTTATGATAAATTAACCTTTTTAAATATTTGATATTTGAGAAGTACTATCGATTGCAGAAATATATATATTTTATGGGTTTTTTTTCCTTAGTTTTTCTCGTGGAATCAAAGGTTTAAAATTCTCCAATCTCCGAAGAGATGGCTCAGCTGTTAAGAGCACCCCATGTGGTCCTGAGTCAATTCCCAACAACCACATGGTGGCTCACAACCATCTATAATGAGATCTGGTGACCTCTTCTGTACTGTAGGTGTATGTGCAGGCAGAGCACTGTATACATAATAATAAGTAAATACGTACATATTTTTTAAAAATCTCCAATCTCCCATCCAAGCACTAACCAGGCCCTACCCTGCTTAGCTTCTGAGATAGACGATATTGGGCGTGTTCAGAGTGAATGACAGCAAGCTACCGAGAAGAGACTTGGCACTCTATGATCATATGAAGGGAGAGGAGGTCCTCCTCAGTAACAGACAAAGGGGAGGGGAATAAGGTGAAAGCGGGAGGGAGGGAGGGAGGAGCGGGCGGATATAAGGGATCGGATAAAAATTTCGATGTAATATGAATAAATTAACTTTTAAAAAATCTTCAATCTCCTACTGTGGCTACAAGATGTAAAGTTATGAGTGTTTGAATATTCTCAACACTTGTTTTGTTGGAATCCCACCAGAATGACTCTGCTCACTGATGGCTATAAATGGGATGTCACAAATTGTATTGTGTCCTTAGGCTTGCCTGATAATATTGTCTTAAGCTCTGTTCTAATTGGGAGTTTTTACTTGTTGGAGTCATACTCTCCCTTTTCTGTGTCAGGCCGGTCATGATAAGGAATGTTATTGCACCAATAAAAATACTTTGCTGCACAATAAAAATGGTTTGTAGCATGCTTATCTAGGGTCTAGGTTAAAAATACAGTCTGGCATTTTTATGTATTTATTTCATTGACCACGAAACACTCTAATCAGGAATTTTATAAACAATTATAAAAATGGCATAGTCATTTCTCTCTCCACGCTAGGGCAAACTGATATTTAAGGTCCCAGCAGTTACCATAGGATTATATTAAGCCTAAAGTATTCTTCCCTCTTAGAACAGCTGTCTATGCTGTTATCACAGCTTAACGTTCGGTATGCCTGATAGCTAAAAAGAAAGAATTCTCTGCTATTGTACTGTATTTCCTCCACTGCAATCAAGTTCAGAAGTCTTACTTCTGAGTGCATATTCAAAATTAGCATCTGGTTTGAGCTGATGTGATAAAACATGATCATGACTGACATTCATTTTTATTACTTTTATATTGGATCATGCATTAAGAAGTGTATGCAAAAATAGTTGAAGTCTTAAAAACATAGTTCAGGTAAGCAAGAGTCTCTGGTTTCAATCCTCAGTATTTAACAAATAAAAACAATGCAACAACCAATAATTGTTAGGAATGTTGTAATATAATGAGCATCTATGTTCAAACTAAATTGGAGCATTCCCATTACCTGTTACGCTCCACTCATGATACCTCCCTTCCTAGATGACACAGAAGTCATTTGATAAGGAACTGGCAGTTCATTACTATGGCCTCCAACTGAAAATGTAGTACCTATTATCCTTAGTACTGCACTTTTTCGTTTGTTTTTTACATTTTTTCTGGTAGAAATTCTTAATTATAAAAAATGAGTTAAAGTACATGTTTTTATTCAATGTTCAGATTGATACATGATCTATTTTTTGGTTGTATTTCATCAGTAAATTAGAAAAAATTAAGATTTTTAATCTTCCAGCCTCAAAAGGAGATTCCCAAGCCCACTTGCAAAAACTGTAGAAAGCTCAAAAATAATACCCATCAAAATAAGTTAGTGTTTACCTCTGTGAGGACGGTGATTTGACTTATCCAATGATATTTGCTAGTGTAGCATTCTGGGGTACTATAGTACATATTTGTGGTAATCACATTGCAAAGATCTCAGCCAAAGATCCTGTTAGTTTTTATCTTTCCCATTTTTAGAAGACAACATGTGCCTTATCTGTCCATTACTTTTACTAATAATGTTGCTGTGAGTTCAAAGCCACCCTGGTCCACAAAGCTAGTCCAGAACAGCCAGCACTATACAGAGAAACTGTTTCTTTAAAAAAAACTAAAACCAGAAAGGATGGGATTTAAATAAATATGTTTTGTTTTGTTTTGTTTTCAGGTAGTCTCATTACATAGTCCAGGCTGCTTCAAGTTCATATAAATTCTCCTGCTCAATCTCCCAGTTGCTCAGATTACAGGCATGAGGTACTCTGCTAATATATATTAAAAACATTTTGTACAAAAGTCATACCCCACTCTCCACTCAACTGTGGAGAATGTTCTGTCCATTGGCTAGATCTGGGTAGGGGTTTAAAGTTTACCGCCTGCACACGAACTCTGGTGCCTCATATTTGACCATGTCCCCCTGGAGGGGAAGACCTGGTGGCACTCAGAGAAAGGATAGCAGGTTACCAAGAAGAGACTTGATACCCTATGAGCATATACAGGGGGAGGAAATCCCCCTCAGGAACAGTCATAAGGGAGGGGAATAAAGGGAAAATGGGAGGGAGGGAAGAATGAGAGGATACAAGGGATGGGATAACCATTGAGATGTAACAAGAATAAATTAATAAACAATTTAAAAAATCATTTTGTACAATTTAATTTGTATCTTAATTGCATTGAATATATGTAATATATCAAGACACTGAATTAAACTATGACAAGTATATTTTAATAGACACATAAACACATAGCTAGAGATTTGTCTGAGGTGAACAGACGTGAGCTCTGACTTAAATACTGGCTAAGATAATAGGACACCCAAGCAATAATTTCATGCATACAGCATACTGTGAAAAACACTGACAAGAAAGACTATATAGGGCGAGTATCTTCCTTTAAGACACTAAAGGTATAATTTCCAGCCTGCAGAGTGAAAGTGAAAGTGTCCCTGAGGAGTTCAGTTCAAACCAACTAACAGAAAAAACTAATGCTCTTCGTGCTGCCTGTCTAGTTCAGGTACGAGCATAACCCAGGCTGCAGTGACAAGGTCAGTGGTTCTGGGCCTCTTTGTCCTGATGACACTTCACAATGTGGCACAAGTCTAGCTGTTCAGAAATTTTGAATGTGTGTTTATGGTAAGTCACAGATCGTGGAAAACAAGGTATGTGAGAGTGCTTCCAACATGACTGTGACCAGGAAACAACAAAGTGAGAAAATAGGGTTAATCTAACCAGATAACAACATGTATGCAATAGATTTAATCTAAGGAATCACAATTTCAGCTCCCCCTGTTCCCAGGGGAGAGGGATCATGTGACCTAGAAGTTCCATAATTCCACTCTCCTCATGCAATGTTCACAATTCTCAGAATTTCTGTGATTATTTCCTTTTACAATACCATACATTTACACAAACTTTTCTTTGGTCAAAAAATTACAATTTTCTGTATTTTTCATCATTCTGGACAATTTAATAGCCTCTGTTGTCTTTATCTCCCAGATGCCAATTATCCACCTCTTTTCGGGCTACTTTAGCGAACATGCTTTTTATTCTACCTCTTGTGTTTTTGTTGTTGAATGGTTTCTGACATTCGTTGTAACATTATCAGTGTGCATATTATGTACATGATATATACCAGGGCTCAGACTGCAGAGGTTTCTGATTTTCCATAAGTCATTTGGCTTATAAATATGGTTGCAAGCCTTTTCATCCTAGAAGACAGGCTATCTATAATCAGCTAATTATCTGTAAATTAAAAGCTAAACATCTCTGTACAAGATCAAAGATTAACAGGAAAAGCTAATGTAACAAATATCACCCACACATTTTACAACAAAATATATTATTGGTCAGAACTTTATTTTACAAATTCAGCTATTTGTATATCATGTCAATATGATAATAAATATGTGCATATTAGCTTCTGATCCTAAAAATGAAATGGAAAATTAAAACACATTTATGCTGTAATTTATCAATCATAATGCATGTGTTATTTTTCAATAATATAACTATTAATAGAGAATAGGAGAATAAAGAAATTATCCCAGAAGATGAGAATTGAAATTTGGATCCCCTAACCCATGAAAACACTGGGCACATGTGTTGGCCCACATGTAGCGCCAGTGTATCAAGTACTCACAAACACATGTACACACACAGAGAAACACATTCATATATATATATATATATATATATATATATATATATATATATATATATATATATGCACCACACACATAAATTCATACACACGCAAACACATACACAAACAAAACCCTACCAACTTTTAATACCCAAATATATTAGCTATATTACAAATAATTTTAACTAATTTGAGCCCCATTGTAAACATAACATTATAGATTATATATGGATATCATAGATTACATATACTATATTATGTATAGCTAATATAATATCCAACAGATGAAGTATTAGATTTAGAATGGTAACATGTCATTCCTAAATTACCATTACTACAACATAGAAGTGATTGAAACTAGAGGTGTTATTTCTAGCACATTATATAAAGAATATTATTTTTATTTTTTATGCACAAATATCAGATTTTTCTTTTGAAGTTGTTTTAAGAAAAATTTCTTCTTATAAGTTGAAATAATTTCAGATTCTATAACTTGTAAGCTTTTTGGTCTCGGGGAGTTTGTTGGTGTTTCACAAACTGTGGTTTCACACCACAGAAAGAAATAATGTAAGAAACATCAATTATCAGTCTATTCTGTGCCACATTGCAAAATTTTTGTTTAGAACAATGAATTCAAATGATTTTTGTCTTCTCCATCTTTTAGTCATTTAAGACTTCTCTGAAAAGCTTTTTAGATGTCTCACTAAATAAAAAATTAAATCAATGGTTTAAATTTTCCCACACACTTGGTAACCATTTGTTTAAACAATGGCCCTTTTGCATTCTGGGAACTTGAGTGATTAAAGTGGCCAACAGTGGTATTTTGTTTTCTCTGTTTATTTATTTGTATTAATAATATAATTTTATTAGTTCACTGAAAGTGTCATGTAATATATTTTTCTTGTATTCACCCATGATTCATTTTCCAAGCTCTTCTCTGACTCATCCTTGAATCCCAACCCCACGATATCGACTCACTATATAGAACATGCTGGCCTCTAACTAAGAGGGATTCCACTTTCTCTGTTGCCAGATTTTGGGAATTTAAGTTTTGGGCTATGAAGCCAAATTGCACATCTGGATATAAGTAACCAGAAACAAAATGAAAGTGTTTACATTTTATTATCTTAAGTATTTTTATTTTGATTGGCACATATATTTTCATATAATTTTATATACTGTGCTGCTTTTTATTCATGTATGCATTAAATAGTGATCAACTCTGGACAATACTTTTAAAACTGATAGATGTGCATCTTTAATGGACCAAGTCAAAGATTATTTCAAATTTTCTTTTAGTTCCATTAACCTGCTTATATTACTTTATATTTTACAATGTACATTTAATGTCTGTCTAGTGGCCAGGGCTAGTGTCTGCTCACATCAGGTTAAAATACCATGCTATAGATCATTTTCCAATTTGAGATGGAATCAAATGGTGTTCTAGGTTGCTTTTTATTTTCTTATGATAAGCACTATCACTAAAAGCAAGATAGTGCAGGACAGTGTTTGCTTCAGCTTACACATGTGCAGGTACAGTTCATCTTTGGGGGCAGTCAAGGTGGGAACTGAAGCAGAAACCATAGAGGAATGCTACTTACTCTATTGCTCTTTACAGCTCGTGTTCAGCTAGCTTTCTTCCCTAGAACAGATCAACTCCGCTAATCCCTCTTACGTCATCGATTAACAAACAAGAAAATGAGCCAGACAACGGTGACCCTTGATTGTGTTAAGTTGCGAATAAAATTAGTCAGCACAAATTGCAAGGTTGGTGAAGACTATGCATGAAATATGAATTCAATAACACAATGTAAAGGAAAGTATGCATAATTGAGACTATCATTATTCTGCATGAAGAGAATAGAATCTCAGAAAAATTGTTATCCTTGAAACCAAAAGAAGAAATTCAGATTTTATTTTCAGAGCCTCTGAAAAGAACAACCTGAAAGCATCTTGTGGAATTAAGATTAAGAAAGAAAAACTCTAGCAATGCCATCTATCAGCATTAGTTTTGCATTTTATTTTACTTATGTGCTTTTACTTTAAACTATTTTGAACATCCAAGTGCTGTATATGTGATATCATTTTTCAGTAGGGCATAATTCCTGATGTTATTGACTTTAAATATGGTTATGTGTTCACATTGCCTATTTTGACTATATTTAGAATAACCAAGACATCAGTTTCATCCCAAAAGTCATTCTGGAAATTCATTTAAAAAGTTAAATAATATGCTTTAGTGTGTAAATAGTTGACATATTTATTTAATGTATATTATGTATTAATCATATCTACCCATCTTCTCCCTCCAACTTTGCTTAGGACCCCAAACACCATCACTCTCCCAACTTTATACCCTGTTCATTTGTTTGTTGGTTGTTTGGCTGGCTGGTTGGTTGTTCTCATTAATAACCATCGGAGTCCAATTAGTAACCATTTGCACACTGGTGTGTAGTCATTCAATTGAACGTGATCAAACTATCAGCTGCTGCAACCTCCCTGAAAGGCCAGCGACTGCAACAGCTTTCTCTCTCTAGAGGGCTGCAGCCTCTGTACCTCCTCTGTGCTGGAATTTTTTTTAAACTAGCTTGATTTGTTCAGGAATTACTCAGATTAACTACAGATGTTGTGAGTTGATATGTGTAACACCCATGCCAGGTCCAGAGGCCAACGTTTCATGGCTGCCCTTTCCATATTTTACTCCTTAACTCTTTCTGCTCCTAAAGTACAAAGTTCCCTGAGCATTGGATCGTGCAGGTGTGCTGTCCAGGTGTGCGCCCTCGTGAAATAGTGGCACAAAGCTTACGGGGGCTTCGGTTGGATTTGGTGCTGCTCATGTTTAGGTAAGCCTGGGCAAGATTCCATTCCTGAGGAGTCTAAGGGCATTAGAGGAGAAGCTGCTGTCGTTTTGTTAAATAATCATGGTCTTAGGCTACATCCTAAATATTTACATTTAAACCTATAGACGTGGGATGTTCTCGACTTCGGTCAGAGAAAATTCTCTTTGAGTTGAGTGGTGAGTAGTTCATACAAAGACTCATGGATGGTCAAAGTCGAGAGTATAAATAACCACGATGGACCAGTCATGGTTATTAATAGCTCACCATCAAAGAATAATTGTGTTGAATTGTAATGATTAGAGCATGATTTTTAATAAAATTGCTGCTATAGCTAGTTTTGAAACTTCTTCGTTGCTCTTCAGTTTCCTGTGCCGTTTGTTCCTTCGTTTCTCCTTTCCTCACCTCCATTGTATATTCTATTTTTATAATTTCCTGTTCTCATTTTTATTAGATTTATGCTATAGTTCTAATTAAAAATTTTGTGATGTTTTTTTTTCCTGTCTCATTATTATGTTTATTTGACTTATTTCATGATTCAAAAGGTTGGCTTGAACCCAGGACCTATACCATGCTAGGTACTATTACAATGGCTCTTCCTTCTTTTTACTTAAACAAATATCAGTAGGTAGGACAGTTGTTTTTTTTTTTTGTGGGTTTATTTGAGAATGAACATGTATTTAGTTTATTATGAGAAAGATTACGCATTTACATTATTATAGATGATGAAATAAATTGTATAATATATAAAACAATGCCAAAATAGTTATAATAGATGTGCAATTTTATACTATATATTTGTTTATATTTGTTACATTACATACATTGTTACTATACATTATTTATGTGTAGTATATACATACACATTAGTTTTAATTTTAAATTTTTTATACTTATTACATGTACATTATATATTAATCATGTCATCTACATTCTCCCTTGAACTCCTAATATATTTACTATATATAATAAATGCATATAATATATAATATAGTAAATGATACATTTTATGTGTATAAACATATGTTAATATATAAAATATATATCCAAAATATATTTATATGGTAATAAAACATATGTACTATTTTTTCCTTGACAGAATACTTCCAGTTTGCCATCTTAGAGTGTTGTTTTTCAATATATCCAAATAGTCTTATTTTATGCTAGACACTGTAAAGAGTGTGTTTTTAAGATTTTAGGCTATTTATAAGAGTGTTGATAAGTGTCTTGTTAATTTTCACTGATCTCTTGACCTTGTAGAGACTTGATTTTTAAGGTCTTTAGAGCAAAACACTTTGTTTGTTCTCTTTCTTAATGAATTTTAATAACTCAGTTGAATAATTAAAATATTTGCCATTTTCCAATAAAATATGTATCCACACAACAAAATATGTTTGTGCCATGAAATCTAAAAAACGTGACTGTCACTTTATGCCTGAATCCATGCATTTAGTCACCCCCAAATTTTGCCTTTGAAAGTACACATTCTATTTAGTGTGACTATTAAGTATCCCTTGTGCAAAGAGATAATTTTCCTTGTTTCCTGTGTCTTCAACCTGCCTACACTGTTTCTTTAGTTTTGTGTATCATCTGCGCCACACAGTTTTTCTGTGCATCTTTTGAGGACCGTACATAGGCAAACAATAGGACTACCTGTGCAGCTTAGTTTTAGTACTTACCAAAAGTTTAAAGTAAATGGGAAAGCACCATCTACATTGTGACTAGCCAGAACATAACAATCTCATTAAGTCACACACTTACATATTATACACTGAATCCACAAGATGGAGGATGAGAGACTGGGCCTGGCAAGGTCTTTGGAAGCTGCAAAGCTCATCCCTACTCTTTACTTAAAAAGCTGTAGTTCCTAATCTTTCCCCCAACAGTTCCACCAATAGGAATTAAACAGTCAAATATATGAGCCTATATGGCAATTCTCATTCAAATATCCACGACTTTAGTGTCCTATTATTTCTATTCTTTATGGCTAGCTTACATGATTCCTTATGCTAGGAACTTTCCTTTGCTCTGCATAAGGTTGAGTTAGTGTCATTTGCTCCAACTTTAATGTAATTAAGTACATCACTTTATGTTTTACTCTATATTTTTTTTTACTTTCCTATTCATTTAAATCTCTCCCTGTGTAACATTTAACCTCCAAATTCATCTCATGAAAAAAATGCATATTCAATCCCTAAGATTTAGCACAAATGCCAAATTCTCTCAACCTACTCTCCTTAATCAAGAAAAATAGAATTGTCTACTTGTCCCAATAAACCTTTCAGCATAAAATAAGGTATAGATATATTTAGGAGGACACCTGATATTTACCTATGCCTTTCACATGTGTACACACACACACATACACACACACACACACACACACACACACACACACACACACACACACCTAGAGGAGAGAGAGAGAGAGAGAAAGAGAGAGAGAGAGAGAGAGAGAGAGAGAGAGAGAGAGAGAGAGAGAGAGAGGCACACATATAAACTATGTATATCAACCTCACACATACCATCACCGCCACAAACTTACAAATTAAATGTAGCAAGTGACTAAATCAAATGATATATTTTATGAAGTCTTACAGATGTAAACTTCTTATTGAAAAAATCCATACCCCCTTATAAACACACAAATGATTTCAATCTAAATTTTCATTAAAATCAAGGATCAATGAGTTATACATAGAGATATAAACAAATTACTTGGCTTGAATGTCAATTCATTCATGTTATCCAGAAATAGCATTTTTTTCATTATTTTTTAATCTAAAAACATAGAGGGCACCTGTGGCAAATACTTAATGATGAAGTGTACAGTGAGAACAATGGCCTAATAGCATATCTTCTATCTACCGTGGAAGCAGGCTCGGCTTGTCAGTGATACTGCATTGGACAAAAGCATTCAGCTTCAATCTCAAGCAGTTTTATCAATCGCACAGTCATTAAGTCTAGATGTTTTCTGATTTTCAGCACCCTGAGACTCCTCTGGAGCCAAATTATACTACCGCTGCCTAAACTGGAGGAGCAGCTAGGCAGTCTGGCAATGGTTATCTTTACTCGCCAAGCACACAGAAACTGGGCTTCTGTTAAATTGGCTTTTTAAAGTAATTGACACCGCATTATATTTCTTTGGGCAGATGTGTTGTTTACTTTTTCTTTTCCCTTTCTTTCGCTTCCTCATCTTATTCTGTTGCATAGCTCCACTATTACTCTTGACGCTTCTGTGCCTTTTCATTTGGACTGATTCCTAGTCTGAAAAACATTATTTTTAACTGACACAACCATGAAATCATTGCATCTATTTTGGTGACTTAATTTTTGTATAAAACATTTAAAAGAATATTTTTGATTATTTAGATATGTCAGTAATTTTATACTGAGGTAAAATATCAGCAAATCATATTACCCAAAAATCAACAATTTAAATGCCTAGAAAATGAAATTGTTCTTATGTTACCAAAAAGCTTGATCTAGATGAAAATTGAACTTTAGGGAAACAGAAAGAAAGGGATTGCAAAAGTTGTTACACATTAATTAACATGTTACAGTCATCTACTTATTCCCCAGTAGCTTCCCTAAGGTACAAACTTTTGCCCCTGCTCATCTGCATATCTGCCTGTTTTCTGCCTCCCAAGACAAAACAGAGTATTAAACTGTTCCTATCTAAAAATAATTCAGAACATGAGGTCAAATTCATTTGTGCATGAGGGTATTTGAAAAACAATAACATACTTTAAGTTAGTGCTGCATCATTATAAACTATACTTTCTTGCTTTTATTTTTCAAATGAGGATACAAGGGCTGAAGGTAAAGAACTCATACTTGTTTGTCACATACCCACCTCCTTTTTTTAAATTTTGAAACAGAACCTTTCAATGCATATTTTCTTGTCTTTGTATCTCAAATGCTAGTATTACATGTCTGCACCACTAAACTTGTCTCTCTACAACAAAGGAGCAATTTTATTGCAAGTAGGTTATTTTATTTTGGGTGTCAAAATATAAGCCAAGATAGAAAAATGAAGGTTTGCTATAGTTGATGTTATGCCTGAAAGTACTTCGAAAATATTCACATCAGAAAATTTCATAATCTAGGAAAATATGCATTTCTAAATATGTTGCTCAAAAATGCTAGTAGAAGACAATTTTATTAATCTATAACAGGTCTTTTTTCAGTTGCTGAGAAAATTTCTGTTTGATATTAATTTCCAGTTAATTCCACAACATTTTTGTTCATGAGAACACTCAGAATAGTAATAGAAAGACTGAGCATTACCATGGCAAATACTCTATATGAATTTACTTGAAGTATGAAAGGCTAAGCATTTCTAGGCATCTCAGTCTCTGAAGTATTTGTTGAGGTGTGTGTTAACACTAATATCACACTACAACTGGAATTCCAACACCACAAATGATTGTTACTATGGGTCTTCTTAGTAGTTTAGTGGAAGCCTAGACATTATTTAGATAGTTATTAGCATCAAATACAATCAAATCTATAAGAGTATACTTTTCATTATTAATTTATTTATTTTTAAACATATTTTTATTAATTTATTTATATTATATCTCAATTGTTAGCCCATCCCTTGTATCCTCCTATTCCTCCCTCCCTCCAACCTTCCCCTACTCCCATCCCCTATGTCTATTACTGAGGGGGAAATCCTCCCCTTGTACATGCTCTTAGGGTATGGAGTTTCTTCTTGGTAACTTGCTATCCTTCTTCTGAGTGCCACCAGGCCTACCCATCCAGAGGTCAGAAATGGGAAATGGGGCTCAGAACTAAACAGAATTCTCAACAGAGAATTCTCAACAGAGGAATATCAAATGGTTAAGAAACACTTAAAGAAATGCTCAACCTCGTTACTCATCAGAGAAATGAAAATCAAAATGACACTGAGATTCCATCTTACACCCATCAGAATGGCTAAGATAAAAAATTCAAGTGGCAGGACATGCTGGCGAGAATGTGGAGAGAGGAACACTCCTTCATTGCTGGTGGGAATGCAAACTAGTACAACCACTTTGGAAATCTATCTGGCGCTTTCTCAGAAAAATGGGAAGAGGGCTTCCTCAAGACCCAGTAATTTTACTCCTTGGAATATACCCAGAAGATGCTCCAGCACACAACAGGGACATTTGCTCAACCATGTTCATAGCAGCCTTATTCATAATAGCCAGAACATGGAAACAGCCTAAGTGTCCCTCAGTAAAAGAATGGATAAAGAAACTGTGGTACATATACACTATGGAATACTATTCAGCTATTAAAAACAAGGAATTCCCAAAATTTGTGGACAAAGAGAATCTTATAAAAGTAAATAAGTATCTTATTGTATTCTGTAAAATTTGAAGCTATACCTAATGTTTTTTGTTTTTGTTTTTGTTTTTGTTTTTGTTTTGTTTTGTTTTGTTTTGCCTAAAACAATGAGTAGGTCTATTGGTTTGTTTAGCAGAAAAGAGAGACTATGAACCCCAATATTCACTGGGGTTCAACCTGTTATGAGGAGAAATGTTCATTACATGTGAACCCTTCCTTGTAGACATAAAGTTACTTCTAAGTAGGAAGAGCAGTTTTATTTTTTCTGGACTTTTTTTTTTTTTTTTTTTTTTTTTTTTTTTTTTTTTTTTGGCTAACAGTATTTATTTCAATATTCCCACAAAAGTTTTTATTTCTGGCCAAAGCATTCATTACATACACAATGAGAAAATATGCTTAGGCTCAGAGAATTTTTAAAAATACGTACATATGCTTTAGCCCAAAGCATTTCTCTTGAAGGGATAATTTGCTGTTGACTCATGAGTGACACAGAAGTTAATGACAGTTCATACAATTGAGGCGCCTTTCTGCAAAGCAGTATGTGCTTTTTACCAGAAACAGATAAAATGTTCTGTTTATCCAATACCATATCCAGAAAATCAAAATATATGGTAAAATCGATGTGGAAATTGCAATGAAGACTGATAAAAAAAAATAAGGAAAAATAGCCCTGTGGACAGAAGCATAGCTAATAATACTAAAGCCGTATCAGGAAAAAATAGTCTTTACCTCTTCACTTGAGAAGCACTATCCAAAAGATAACAAATTGGAGAAAGGAAACATCAATCAACTCTAATAAAATATTACAAATAAAATCAGAGCCACCAATCTCTTGATAATATTCAGAAATATGTGACTATTCTTTATGCTTATATGAATTATAGATCTTACATAACATAACCAGTGCTTTGTACTCATTTTCCTTAAGTTGGTAAGATGACTACTTAATAACCATGTAAACCAGTGTTAGAATCACAGGACATTTAAGAATTATTGATTGATAGGCTAAACATACACTTATCACTCATACTGATATTACTAAATATGGAACCTAGTGTTTTCATTTGGTGAAATAAATCTTTGGTCAGTGGTGAATACTTATATCAAATTAGTTAAAATAATATTTTATAATATATTTTAAATTAAGTATAATGAAAATAATAGTATATGGATGAAGGAGTGACAGGAACTTGATACATGCAATATTTTTCCTGCAGCATCACTAGAATATTCTACAGCCTAATGCTTCTCCTCATTAGACACACACAAAGTAGATGTCTCTGAGTCCCTATTCCTATGATTCCAGGTCACTAGTTGAGGATGCGTTACTGTAATGAGATGTGGAGAGGAAAAGGGATAAAAGAGCCACAGTCTGAAGAAATCTGAGGCAGATACAACTGTAGAGCTCTTTTCATTATCCTCTTGGCAATGTCCTTTCACTATAGCAAATTATGCTTTTGTGACAGCTTCATCGCTCTACAAATAGCAACTCTTTTGAACTTGGTATGGCTGACCTCAGTATTGCAAATATTTCCACTGTAACAATAAATTCTACATATTATATTATCTCCTAAAACCAGAGAAGACACTAGTAATTTCTGTATCATTGGCTAAATTTTGACTCTATACCTAATATTTAGAGATACGTACTATTAGTCTTCTCATGTCCTGAGAAAAAAATTAAAAAATAATGTTGCAGTTCTACTCATCGTCTCGACTTTTGTGGAGATGTGTCCCATAATATTTCCTTGGCCTTCACAATCTGGTGACACCTGATAGTTACTTATTCTAATTCTATCAAGAAGAATTTGACAAATGTGTTACTAGAGTTGTCCATCACAGTTTTGGACACTGAATCTAATTTCAAATACTAACTGAAAAATATATTACTTTAATACAGTATGTTAATATAAGAGCAAATATTACCATTTCTTTTTATTCTCTTATATTTGATGAACATATGTATTATGCTATAAAATTATTTGAAATCTGAAGTCATAAAAATTAATCAAAATGTCCCTGTTCTTGAGAGGTGAAAGTCTATTATGATTAAATATTAAACATATGGGTTCCGGGGAGGCAGTTTGTGCTTCGGAAGACAATGATAATAAACACTTAGATAAATATGCGTAGAAGAAGGAGCCATTGTACCAGTTTGGCATTTATACCATCCTAGGCCAGTAGATCTGAGCTATATTAATAGACTGATCTGGATATTCACTGAACCATCATTTTCCTAATAGCAGTATTAATTAGCATGGACACTGAAATGCTGTCTGTGATCTGTTCTTCTGGCTGATTTTGATGTGCTTATAATTCTTTGTATATAAATTACTGGAGGTTATAAACAGAGGTTCAGTGCATATTCACTTTAGACACTCAAATACATTTGCATGTATTTGTTGAGTGAGTCCTCTGTATGTACTTTAAAAAATTCTTTTCAAGGACTACATTATCTTTGAGATTCCAAATGCCTTTTAGTTTTCACTGCCACCTCTGCTTTCATCAGTCAAACAGCAAATTAATCACTTAATAAGAAAGGTTGAGTTAGGTAATGGCCTTGAGTGAAATCATATCTGTTGTCTGCTCATGGTAATGCAGTAAAACTGACTCTTCTCATGCCTGTGGCATTGCGCGTCAATTGTTTCTCCCTGTGTATGTAATTGTAAGTACCGCATTTTCTGGCATATAAGATGACTTTTTATTCCCCAAAATCCGTGTTAAAGTAAGGGGTCACCTTACACTCTGGGTACTTACATGAAGTTTGCTTTTCCTTGTTTCATATGTTCAGTGCATATAGTGGAGGGTGCCTTCAGCCAATTTAACTCTCTATGTGAGGAGTATGAAGCGGGGAAGAGCAAGCTGCTTATGTCTTCCTCTTCCTCAAGGAGAACTGAGCATGGATTGGCTCTCCACCAGAACCTGCCCATTGGACTCAGAGGACTGTGAGTCTTCTGGTTGAGTGTAGAGTGCTTGCGCCTTAAAGGGGCAGTGTAGGCTGGCACTGGCTATCGGCTAGCGTTTAGTAAAGCGCCTGGCTGTCTACGCTCAGCCTGCAAATAGCTTCATGCTGGAGTCGGCTGCACAGGGTGTGCATTGGAAAAGGGATAGTCTTATGTGGTGAGTATATTTCAATCTATATTTTAACTGGAAATGTTGGGGTCATCTTATATGCACAGTCATTGTATACACAAGAAAATGCTGTAGTCTTTTCCATCCATTCACACTTATTTGGTCTCTGTCATTAAATCATATCAGATTCTGTTATTCCATGGCTTTTTATTTCTGTTGCACTAAAAAATATTTTGATCTACCTATGTCCTTTTAGTAACAGACTTTAGTATTTAAATTAATACCACGAAGATAACAATGTTGATACTTTTTAATTAAAATTTTATGCATATATACTAATTATTCTGCCCCTATAATCTCCATTAATCCTGTTTTATTGACACTTCCATACTAGTTACTTTCCCATATTTATGGTGATTATTATTTGTTTCTATTTTTTATTTTCTTAATAAAAGCCACTGGGTTTAACAGGGTCATATGTGTGACTGTAGGTATAAAATGACACAATGTAGCCAGGGAGGTCCAAAACTACATCCATAGATTATATAAGGGACCAGGCAGACCCCTCAGATCCATGGTTGACAGTTGGTAGACCCAGACTCTGTAGTCCCACTTTGGCTGCCAGTACTAACTGGTGGTCATGGCAGCATTCTCTGTATTCAGAAGACAGCATTTCCCAGACCTCCTACCTATTTTTTGGCTCTTTTCTTCTTTCTTCCCCATCTCTCATGATGTTTCCTGAGTCTTAACAGTAATACTATAAATGTCCAACTTAAGACAGAGTAGTAAGTTGTCTCAGCAACTTGGGCAGCCAAGTGCCTCTACATTCATTGAGTCTTATTATAAAAATGACCCTCTATGATTAGGATTGTAGTGGCATCTATATAATATTTATTAGATATTTCCATACAAATTTAGCTAAACAGCAGTATAGGTTCACTTCTATGGCATTAGACTTCCTTGCCCATGGGTTATTTACAGAGCTTATAGTAATCATATATGAATTACTGTTCAGAGAGGTTTTCAGGTCAAAGCAGATTGTCATTGATTGCTCATAAAGCAGTAGAGCCACTATTCCATCAGTGGCTGTTTATTATTGCCACTGATAGTATTGTAGTAGTTTAGTATTGTATACCATAGTTTTCACAGATGGTATGACTATTGGTGACATTTATTCCCCCAGAAGCCTATGTAGCACCTTTCTGGAAAATAAAAGCTGGCTGAGTTCTAATCTGATTTTTTTTCCTGAAACCAAGATAAATGGTGTCACAAGAAATGGGTTTTATCAACTAGTAATGCTAAGGAAGTAAGAATAATATCAAGGCTTATACTGTCTGTGGAGGGTCCATTATTAGTAACTCATATGAAATATAAAGGTAAAGAGAGCCCAAAAGCATAATATAGCTGCACTAGAGATATCTTTGACATACTCTTAGAAAAGAATTGATTGGAGAAACATCTAAAATCAAATACATTAGAAGAGACACATGAATAATTAGATGCATGACTTCCTAATCATATTCCTTGCATGGAATAAAAGTGATCAATTATTGGCACAGGAGGTTGATAAACCTAACTGGTATATCTCAAGTTTGCAAGGCAAATGTCTTAAATTTTCAAGATACAAATGTTAGAATATATACATATATATATAACCGAGCGCAGTATATGATCACTATAAAACAGTTAGTGAGGAGGACTTCATAGCTAAGAAGAGAACATGCTATGTGGAAGTGAGCAATGAGACAAGAGGGAAGTAACCTGTGGGAGATTCTGCTAAGCATCTGCCTGATGTAATTCTATTGTGGTACTGCCATTTTCTAAGACGTAGACACTCACAAAATCTGGAACACTATTCAGGGAGACTAGAATACATATATACCAGAAAGTAAATGGAACATTGATAAAATACTATAGACTAATTAAGAGCCTATTGGTGTATTTTTGTTAAAATACAATCTAGCAATTTTAATATTGTTAGTTAAAATAAAGTAAAATATAATTAATGCATTAGTCTATTTATCTAGACTTGTTAGTACATACTGTAATCACATTTGACAGCTGGTTGCATTGTTAGATAGAACAAGAGAATTTCCTCGATGATAGTTATAGAAGGAGATAGAAATCATGACTAATGGTGAGTCAATATAAAAATGTTTTGTTAAGAAAGGATTCAAAATAATTGGAACATCAAATTTGTTGCTTAACAGACAGTTTGGTGATAAAACTGAATAATTACAGTCAGTTCTAAATGACAATTTAAACAAAAAAGTGTTAAACAGTATTTAATAACATCAATATTTTATATTATTACCATTTTCATACACAGTGCCTATTTTCCATTCCCTCTATTACAGGGTTTTTCAACCTTCCTAATGCTGCAACCTTTTAATGAAGTTCCTCATATTATAGTAACCTAAAAACATAAAATTATTTCATAACTAATGTTGGAACTGTTAGGAATTTTTAAACTTTTGATTGATTCTTTGTTAATTTCACATTATGTACTCCAATACCATACTTATCTGCACTTCACCCTTGAAACCTCCCCTTCAAAATAAAAATAAAAATAAAAATAAAAATGATCAAACAAACAAAATCTTGTGTTGGAAGCTGCAACATGTCTAGGTGGTGTGGTACACAGTATACTCTTCTGTACAAAAGTCTTTAATTGCAAATGTTTATTACAATCAGTCATTGGCCTTGTTTAAGGCCTCTGGCTTCTGCTATGCTATCAATACTGGATTCTCCTGAGGGCTCTTCTCAGATATCCTGTCGATGTCCTCTGTCATTGAGATCCTGTAGCCTTGGATGTACAAGAATGACCCATTTATTTACTTCAGAGGTTCATAGATAGGGTGTAACCCAACTCAAAGCTTGGGATCTGTGCCTACGTGGTAGCTGAGTAGGTGAGTCTGCCATCACTCTCACATCCACACTACTAGGGCCATGACTCCAACACTGCCCAGGCTAGCTTCGCATGTACCACAGCCATATGTACAGGGCCAACAATCCACAACTCTCACACCCTCAGGACTGGCTCCCCATGTCCATGCCATTACGGCCAGATCTTCTGTGCTACCCAGGCGAGGTGCACCAAACTCTCTTCTGATTGTTGCAGCTGTTGAGGGGCAAGGCCAGGTTGACCACTCTCATGCCTTAGATCTCCTGCTCACCAGATGTAAAGGGACCCATGGCAGATGAGTGGCTGAGCCAACTCTCCTGATCTCACTTACTAGGGGCCAGATTTACTGTGCTGCCCAGATGATGCTCAGTGTCTGCTCTCCTGAGTGCTGAAGCCAGTGATGGGGTGATCCAGCTCTATGTAGCCCTTGGATATTAAAATGATGCCAGGTGGCAGCCTGACCAGAGATATCCACATGGCCTTTGGTGGTAACATGGGCCACAAACATTTACATACATGCCTGCTACAGCATGGCCATGAACCTAGACCTGGCCCTCGAGAGCAGCACTGCCTCTAGTAGCAACATAGGTTAATCACACCAGGCTGCTTCTCACTACCTTTTTGTCTCCAGTTCTGCCTCTCTTTATAGTGTTCAAACTCTTCTGCTTCTCCTTCTCACCCGTTTTTTTCCACCACACACTTTCATATCGTAGTGGCACCTGCAGCCCTCAGCAGCCTGGCTTTTCTGTTACCAGGCCTCTCGGTGTCTTCTGTGCCTGCCTCATGGCAGTAAGTAGACCTCTCACTGTTAAGAATATTAATGTAAATAACTGATATGCAGGATATCTGATATGCAACATCCATAGAGGCCACTCGTCCACGTTGAGAACCTCTGTTCTGTTCTCACATGTTTAAATCTCACAGGTGTTTCTACAATGTTCTGTGTCCCAATATCATCACCTTTTGTGGTTAATTATACTTGGTTTTCATACACACAAACATACACACAGGCACATATTCGTGCATGTAATTATCAGAATTCATTTGTTGTTCCTCCTGTGTGCATGTGATTGGGACTTCCCTTTAAAGTTGACTAACCTGCCAGGGAGCTCATCCCTCCAAATAGGGTGATTTTTCTCTCATGCAACAGATATTATTTACCTAGAGATTTCCCTGTGGGCGTAGAGCCTTATGAAACTTATCCAATTAATATTGGCTGTTCAATTGGTATCATGATGTAGGTCTTGCTGAGGCAAGGAAAATGTTGTGCTTTTATATGTGTAATGTTGTATCATGTATGCAAGACGTTATCTCACAGCAAATATTGTTGCCCTTTTGCTCTTACCCACACACAGTTTTGAACAAAGTCCACTGAGCCTTACACATAGGAGATGCATGATGTACCAATTGGAGTACAGTGTCACTTATTCTCTGTGGATTTGTGTAATCATATTCACCTGCTACAAAAATCTTTGGTGAGGAATGACAGCCTCACTTACCTAAAGATATAATGAAAAATATTTAGAGTTGGATAAGAGGTGGTAGGAAGGATAAAAAGCATTAAGGATGTATGAAAAGGTAATAAAGGAATATAGTATTTTATATTTGCTAAAAAAACATATAAATCATACAGTTATATGTACATGCATATACTGTCCTAGTTAGTTTTATATTGCTGTGATAATACACAGACTGGTAGTGACTTGGGGAAGAAACAATTTATTTGTCTTACTATTTACAGTCCATGATTAGAGAACACACAGGCATGAACTCAAAGTGTGTGTCACCTCTTCTCTCAGGGACTCTGGCCACCCACTCACAAGAGCAGGAGGAGCAGAGGTGGGGTATGGAGCATGGAAGGCCATGAGCGTGGTGACAGAATAGCTTCACAGACCAGCTGTAGGAAGGCAGATCAACTTTATTCCAGGGGTGAGTGGACTATATAGGATAAGGGAATCGGACAGAAGGTGCTCTGATAGGTGTTTATGGTGTACTTCATTTGCATTAAACAACAACATCCTAACTCCTGTGCAGGGGCATAGTACCTAATTATCCCATGGGTGCAAGGATAGGAGAGCTAGCAAGGAACTGTGCCAAAGACCATATATCAGTGGGTAGGGCCATCTATGCCTAAAAACACTCCTCGGAGAGAGGTCAGGCAGAGAGTAGGAGGCCCTGATAGGAAGAAAGGGTGCTCCTTCCCTCACCTGGCTCTGAAAGGCTATCTGGATGGGAGGATTGCAAACTCAAAGAGTACAATTCTCCAACATCAAAGCAGGACTCTGCAAGCAAGAACTGAAACAGAGACCACAGAGGAATGCTGCTTCTTGCCTTACATTCTATAGCTTGTTCAGCCTGCTTTATTATATCACCAAGGACCACTTGCCCATGGGTGACACTGCTCCCAATAAAATGGGCCATCCTTCATGAATCATTAGTCAAAAAAAGGTTTCCATTGCTTGTCAATGGGAGATCAGATGGAGGCATCTTTCTCAGTGGAGGCTTCTTGTCTTATATTACTCTAGAATGTGTCAAGCTGAAAAAACAAAACACTAATGAAGACAATAGGCACCTTGACTGCTTTACATACCAATGTGTTCCTACTAAATGATAACTTCTCTTTCTAGTTCATCACTAATATCTCATAAATATCAATATCACAATAAAAAACATAATGTAACTATTTTGGTTGCAGTTACCATTGCTATAATGAAACAACATGACCAAGTGTGACTTTGTCAGGGAAGGCTTTATTTGGTTTGTATGCCTTGAATCCCAGTCCACTGAGGGAAGCCAAGACTGAAACTCCATTTGGGCCAAAACATGGAGGTGGAAGCTAATGTTCACACCATTGGGAAGAACTGTCTCTTGCCTTCTACCTTGTGGCTTGCTCAGCCTGCTTTCTTATAGAATGCAAGATCATTAGCTCAGAGGTGGCACCACCTGCAATGGGTGGTTTCTTGCTCATCAATGCCTTTGAGGCCTGCCTACACCCTGATATTATAGAGGCACTTCTCAGTGTAGGTCCCCTCCTCTCACGTGAATCTGGCTTGAGTCCGTGTGATATAAGACTAACCAACACAGTAAGTAAAAATTGACAATTTTCAATTTTTTAAATTTTCTTTAAAATATCCAAATTCCCTCTAAAAATTGGAAGTCCTTTTGCTATGGGCTTTTGTAAAACCAGAAATAAGTTACATATATTCTTATTACAAAGGAGATCATCAAGTTACAGAAACAATGAAATAAATGTAAAGCCAGCATCCAGCAATGTTTATCAAGCGTATAGCTCAATTATAGCTCAACTTCTTGCAGTAAAACTCATTCATGATACTCTGGGTCCCAGAGGATTTGGCTTCCATTCATAGAAAACACAGCTTATTTTGTAGTCTCAGTCTAGATCCACTCCACAGCTGTCACTGTCTTTGTTAGTTGCTCAATAGTCCTGGAATGTGCACTGTCTTGGAGTGCTCACTGCAACTAATATATATCTTCACAAATGGGATTCTGGTGTCTCTTTAGCATCTCTGATCCTGCCACACAGTGCCAGTCTCCTAATTTTTTCCAATCCGTTTTCAATTCTGTGGTTTCTACTGTAACCAAGACTACATACTCACCAGAGGTCTCTCCAGAAAAGATTTTCCACTCAGAATGATAATGTTCTACCCAAGAGCCACAGATGTTCTAACAAAAGTCCCAGATATGGGAAACTTCCTTTAATTGTAGGTTAAGCGAGTCCAAAGGCCTCAAGACAATATAAGCTATTTCCATTAACCTTGGTTGCATTCCAGAATTTATGACGCTGCTCCTGAATATAATACATACTTCAGAGATAATATTTGGAGAAGCCATGCTGAAACTGACTAGTGATGTCTTTTTGAGCAGGTAGAAAAAGATTGCTAATGTTAGGTTAATTATTATTATTATTATTATTATTATTATTATTATTATTAATTTATCTTTACAATTCTGTGTCCTTTGTCTCCATGAATGTTTGCATACAAAGTACATACCTTGTTATGAGCTACCATATGGTTGCTGGGAACTGAAGCTGCAGTCCCTTTAAGAGCAGCCAATAATTTTAACTGCTGGATATCTATCTAATCTATAAGCCTAGGTTTTTAAACCAACATAAGGTAGTGTCACAATAGCTAATAATATCATTGTGGTATATTGAGATTCAAAATTTTAAAGTATGTTTTATTGGGTATAACAATTATATCAAGTTTCTGAACTATGAAAAGTCTTCAAAGCAGATTATATGAAAGGCTATGTTAATCACTTTTGTCCTCAGTTATATTTAGAAAAAGGAATAAGAAAGAAAGTGTATTGGTTTCTTTTCTGTTGCATGATATAACACAACAAAAAACAACTTAAGAAAGAGAAAGGTTACCTTGGCTTATAGTTCCATGGGGATAAGACCCCATCATGCTGTGCCAACGAAATGGCAGCAGGCAGCTAGCGTAATTGCAGTAAGAGGCTGAGAGAGTATATATTTAATATCAAGCATGAGACTGAAGACAAACTGCAAGTGTATTAAAGCTTAATCTCTCAAAATACTCTTATTTTTATACTTACTCTAGCAAGTTGGTACTTCCCCCATAGCCTTTCCAAATATCAATACCAACTGAGAACCAAGTGGTCAAATGCTGGACTCCATGGGGGACATTTCTAATCCATACCATCACAGAAGAAAAACTTTAAACCACACACTCTGAGGCAAGAATAATACATGAAAGTAGAAAGGTACACCAGTTTGGTCAAGGAGTATAAAAAGTCACATAGGAAGATCGTGATGAAACCACCATGTTTGTGCAAAGAGTAACAGGAATATATTGTGCTGTTAAGACACTTATAATTAAGAAGACTATATTAGATATTTTCTTTATAAAATCCCCATTTTGTGTTCACTGGGAACATAAACTCTAAGTGCGCTATTTAATATTCCATTGGTCTAATTTTTTTACTATGGAAAGTAATTGGGAAAATATAACAAATTACTAAGTAAGACCTATTGGGTCATAATACTTAAAGAATTTGTCTTAAATGTTTTATCCCTCTTGACATTAATGAAACCCACTAAATTATTGGCTTGGACATTAATAGCTAATGTCAAAAAAATTGAGCATCTTTAATTTATATTGCTTTCCTATGTTTTAAAATTACAATATCATAAGGTTTACAATATATGAGAAAATTAATGTACTAATTTTTGACAACTCCTAAGATTCATTCAAGCACCGTGATTATGCAGTGATATAAGCATTCATAGTACTTTTGAAAGAAATTTTTATCTGAAAGTGAAACTGAAAGATTTTCCCAGGTTCTAATGAAAGAATAAATTATTGATAACAATTTTATAAATAATAGATTTTTTATTCATACATCGGTATTTTGCTTGAGTATACATTCAACACAGCAATAATAGTCTGTACATATAGCTGTTCAGGAGAAGGAAGAAAATATTTTTCTTGATAATTTGCCACTTTTGATTACCTAGATCAGCACTTCTACTGGATCTCAAGAGCCTAAAAACCCCAGTTTCAGAATGCATTCTCAATGCACTAAGGAACTGTGCTTCCCAAGTGACTTGTTAAAAATATGTTAACACTGAGTATTACCAAAGATTTGAATATTCTGATTAGAATGAGGAATATTATAATAATAGACTGTAGTATGAATATTAATAATTCAATTGACTATTTAAATAGTTTGTAATTAATGGAAATAGATGTACCTCTAAACCTGATGCAAAAATTTGAAATGCTAAATAAAATACGCTATAGCCTGAGTTTTTTTTTTTAAGGAAATTTTTGGGTCTAAAGTATTGCACTTTTTATGAGTGAGAAATAATAAATTTTCACTTACTATATGCATACCAGAAAGTTATCTTATAATGCCAATACTTATAAAAGGTTAGAAATATTACACAAAGTAATTGAAGCTACTTTCTGGGAATAATATCTCTTTTGAGATTTTTTAAATTAATTAATTTATTTACTTGACATCTCAATCATAGACCCCGTTCATCAACTCCTCCCTGTCCCACCCTCTCCCCCTCTTCCTCCATACTCCCTCCCCAGTCCTCAAAAAAGGGGCGTCCCCTTTCCATCCACCTCAGATCCTTAAGTGGCATCAGGACTGAGCATGTCCTCTTCCCCTCTATCTTGGTGAGGCAACCCTGCCAGGAGGAAGTGATTTTAAAAAAGCAGGCAAGTAGATCTGGGTAGGGGTTTAAAGTTTACCGCCTGTATTGTCCTTGGCTGGTGCCTTAGTTTGAGCGGGACCCCTGGGCCCAAATCTGCCTATCATAATGTTCTATTTGTAGGTTTCTAGGACCCTCTGGATCCTTCTACTTTGCCATTCTCCCATGCTTTTCTCATCTAGAGTCCCAATAGGATGTCCTCCCCTCTGTTCCAGTTTCCTCGTAAGTGAAGGCCTTCGTGGGACATGGCCCTTGGGCTAATATGCAGATATAAGTGAGTATATACCATTTGGGGAGACCTGGTGGCACTCAGAGGAAGGACAGCAGGTTACCAAGAAGAGACTTGATACCCTATGAACATATACAGGGGGAGGTAATCCCCCTCAGGAACAGTCATAGGGGAGGGGAAAATGGGAGAGAGGGAAGAATGGGAGGATACAAGGGATGGGATAACCATTGAGATGTAACAAGAATAAATCAATAAAGAAAAAAAAGAAAATGTTTTAAAAAATAAAAAATATAAAAAATAAAAAGCAGGCAACAGAGTCCATGTCAGAGACAGCCCCTGCTCCCTTTATTAGAGGACCCACATGAATCCTGAGCTGCCCATCTGCTATATCTATATAGGTTGTCTAGGTACAGTCTAGGCATGGGTCTTAGTTGGTACTGTAGTCTCAGCAAGTCCCACCTGACCAAGGTTAATTGTCTCTGTTGGTCTTCTTGTGGAGTTCCTGTCACTTTTTATTTCACTGTACTTCTTTTGGCTTGTTATAACATATAATATATAGATTTTTGAGTATATTATTCTGCTGGTTTGTTTTATGTCAGCTTTACATAAACTGGTGTCACTGAGGGACAAGAACCTCAATAGAGAAAATAATTACTAGCACCAGTTTGACCTAAGGGAAATCCTGGGGGACTTTTTTTTTAATAGGGCCAGTCACAGTGTGAGTGGTGCAAATGCTGGCTTGATGGTTCTGGGTGGTAAAACAAGCATAATGAGAAAACTATAATGAGCAAGCCAGTCAGCAAGATATTAATGTCCTCTGCTTAAGTTCTTGTCTCTAGGTCCCTGATTTGAGTTCCTGTTCCCACTTTCTGCAGTAATGGACTGCTCATTGTACATGTAAGATGAGAATAAATCTTTTCTCTAAATTGCTTTTTGGTCATGCTGTTTTATTATAACAACATAAACCCTAACTTAGATATTTATTATATAGGAATATATAGGCATGCATATACTTTTTGTTAAGGAGCGTATTATGAATTATTATATTTTGTAGCTTGAATTCTTTTTAATAGAATATGAATTTAACTGAGAATAGAATAGACAAAATAAATGCCTTCAAAATCTTTATAGGGTAGAGATAGTATAGTCTTTGACAGGGATTCAGCAACAGGAGCCTACGGTTCGTGGATGGTTCAGTAAGTTGTTCTTATAAATTCAGGTTAATTAGTATAGACACTCTTATACATTTATGTTTCAATTTTAATTTTAATATCAGAAACCTATAACAACTCAAATTTTAGTATTTGAGAAAAACACAGTCTACAGAATTGTCTGGGCCTTTAATAAAGAGGTCACCTACTTTTGTTCTGGAATTGAACACATTTTAAGACATTCTCAAATGTTAATTTATTAATTAACTAACATCTTAAAATAAAAATAAAAATGGAAAGAATGTCAGGTAATAATAACTACCATAGAGAAAGCAAATATCTTTATTTTTTTCCAATGATTATCAGTATATGTATATCTATATATCAATTAAATTGAACTTTAAGCATCACACCTATCATAAGATGATTAGGAGATAAACCCAAGTATTTTCACAAATTAAAAAGTAACACATAAACAAAACTACAGTATAAAATGATATCTTAAGAAGCCATTTGTTCACTTATTCTTTTTGCCTTAGGTTGTGATGAATTGTTGCTACATATTTTTCTAGTGAGTTTCATTTGTATAGAAACTTGGCCTCTCACGTTTTATAGGACTTAAATGCTAGAAATCTATAGTTGGCATTATTTTTGATTTGGCCATAAATGCATTTTAACAGCCGTCGAAATTCTTAACAACTTCTTTTTATGGAAATCTTCAACTATTTTAAAAAATCTGAGTCAATAGTGGAGTTAAGAATATCTTTTTGACATGATTATTAGTGAGTAAAGAACAAATATTTTCATAAGAAACTTTTTATGATCTATGATTCTCTTATGCTGGCAACATTCCTATTTTAACTATCATGAAACAAATAAAATAGCACAATTAATTAAAAATTATGTATAATAATGGATGAAGAAGTTTAAGAACACACAAAACATTATGCATACTTCAGCAATCTGTACTCATAAACAAAGAATTAGTACTTTCTACATAATTTGGAATATGGCCAATTCTTCAATAATTGAATTTTTGGTTTTGTTCTTGAAAATTTTATTATTCAAATTTTCCAAAATCTATACCACAATCATGCTTTTTCTTTTCTACTATCTGAATAATATATTATCCAATAAAGACCTCATATAATTACACAGCTATGTAATGGATACATTAATGCAATGAAATATGACAATTTTAAAAAATAGAATAAAGCCCATGTGCTTTTCTCTAAATTAGTTTTACATTGTATTATCTTGAAATAAGAGAATAACAGGTACATTTATAAAACTGTGTCAAAAACCTGGTACCATAAACCGTACTAATATAAAATAAAATAAAATTATGGTTTACGTGTGACATCTCTCTTTACCTGAAATCTGTTTAAGAATAATAAAATACAACAGAAACTGCCTGCCAGAAGACTAGGTAATAGGTTTCTCTCTCAGACCGAATCCCTCAGTTTCCTCCCTAGTATTGCAGCAGAACAGCAGGTGCAGCCTCCTTTCTACCTGCTCGTGACTTCTGTGGCTCCCACAAGCCATGCACTTCTAGTCTTCTTTCCCCCACTCATTGCTGTGCACCAGCATCCAATTCAGGCAGATACCAGAGGACCAGGTAGCCTGCCTGTTTACATTCTCCACTCTGTTTCCCCAGAACCAACCCCTGAGGCAAATCTCTAGCACTGCGACAGAACACAAACCTTATTCCACACACACCCCCATCCAGACCTCCCGTGGATTCCACAGACCATCCTCTCCTGACCTTACTCCCCTCTCTCATCCTTATATCCCAGGCCCCGACTCAAGCGTATGGCCCCTTCTCAATCTCAAGCCACACCTGCCAGAAACCAAGTCTGCTGTCTTATAATCATCTCAAACCCAGATGCCAAGATGCCAGCCTAAGAAAACAACAAATGTAACAATTGTCCCCCAAGATTTGCCATTCTGGGGTTCCATTTACAGTGGTTAAAGGTCTCCCCGAGATCTTTCTCATATGTGACTTCTCTTGTCCAGGTCGCTGTGATCAGTGAGAACTGATCCCATCAGCCCCATCTCCCTGTGTTTGTTCCTGGCAGGCTGCTGCACCAATATTTTGTCTATACACCACATGGATGAAGCAGACATCCTGAAGGACAGAAGTCTCATCATTTCTCATGGGAAGTTGAGGTGTGTGGGCTCCTGCCTGTTTCTGAAAAAAACAAAGCAAACAAACAAACAAACAAAAAACAGTTGGGAATTGGTTTGTGCCTTACCATGCTCAAGAAAGATGTGGAATTGTCCCTCAGTTCCTGCAAAAACAGAAGCAACACTGTGTTGTAATTGAAAAAGGTTGGAGTTGAACTGGTGTGGGGACTAGGCAGGCAGAGATTTTTGGCTTAGGTGGCTTATAACCCCCTACCCCATGCTGCTAAGTTGTGGCTAAGATGCTGCTTTGCAGGCCTTTTGCAGTAAATAAAAGCTCCTGCGCAGAATGCCCAGGTGACCTGCTCCCAGCATGCTAGTTCTGCTGCACCCGTTATCTTCCCTCTAGAAGTACCGTGAAGGATGGAGAAAAGTCTTTTGAGGACTTTGTTCTATTAAAGAAAAGAGACTTGCCAAGAGGAAAAATACAGCCTGCCATTCCTATTTACTGCGTTAAATCCCATTGACCTTCACCTTGAAACTATGAAACATTAAATATTTATTAGACACTGATTTAACTCTCACGTATAATCTGTGGATGTGATAGAAAATTATCATGATAACTGTTGCATTGTCACAAAATGGAGGGAGTATTTATTTGAGAACCTGCTCCGTTGAGTGTGCTAAGAGGTTTACAGGTCTTTCCATTAACTGGGGCCAAAATGAACAAGGGCACAGCCTCTGGGCTCCAGAGCCTAGTCCCAAGCACAGCATAGCTACAACACCATGTGTATGTGTGTGTCCTTACTATTCTTCTGGTAGGCCCTTAAATAGTGAAGCATGCAGTTTAAGAATTTTTGCAAAGCAGGTCTTCCTCCTTCTTCTCTACACATATCTAGCCAATGGACAGGACATTTTCCACAGCCTTTGTTCTCCTTGATTAAAGTTGAACTATCTCCTGAAGTGGTCCCCAGAGTGCTTGATCTCCATCATGCTTATGGCATTCCAGACCCTGTCTCTTCCTCTGCTCCTCTTGTCTCAGTGGGTTAGTGGCCAACAGCTCCCCCAGGGAAGAGGAGATCAACACAATCCTATAGCCAACATCAAATTAAGTGGAGAGAAAACCAATCAATCCAAGCAATTCCACTAAGATCAGAAACAGGGCACCACTGTCCACTATCTCCATGCCTATTCAACTCAGTACTTGAAATTTTAGCTAAAACAATAAGGCAACTGAGAGAGATCATGGAATAAAAATTAGAAAGGAAGCATTCAAAGTATCCATATTCTTAGTTGATATAATTTTATAAATAAGTGACTCTAAACATTCCACTGGGAAACTCCTACAGTTGATAAACACTTTCAGTGAAGTAGCTGAATACAAGATTAACTGAAACAATCAACAGCCCTTCTATATACAAATGACAAACCAACTGAGAAAAATTCAAGGAAGCAACACCTTTCACAATAGCCTCATATAATATGAAATTTTGTGGGTAACTCTAAGGAAGCCGAAATTATATATATATATATATATATATATATATATATATATATATATATATATATATATATATTGTGTGGCAGAAACTTCAAGTGTTTGAAGAAAGAATATTTCAGAAGATAGAAATATGTCTCATGCTTATGGGTTAACACAATAAAAATGGCCATCCTACCAAAAACAATCTACAGTGTCAATGCAATCCTCATCAAAATTCTTACACAATTCTTTACAGACCTTAAAAATACAATTCTTGATAGCTAAAACTATCCTGCACAATAAAAGAACTCCTGGAGTTAACATCATCCCTGATTTCAAATTGTACTACAGAGCTATACTACCAAAAAAACACGTGGTAATAGTATGAATACAGATAAGCTAATCAATGGAATAAAATTGAATAAACACACACACATACGAACATCTAATTTTTGACATAGAAATACACACTGGAATAAAGGCAGAATCTTCACCAAAAGGTGTTGGTCAAACTAAATGTATTCTTGTAAAATAATAAAAATAGATCCATATTTATCACTCTACCCAAATTTCAAGACTACGTGGATCAAAGACCTCAGCAGAAAACCAGATACAGTGACGCAGATGGAAAAGAAACTGTAATTTAGCTGTAAATGCATTATTGCAAGAGATAGCTTCCTAAATGGAACACCTATAGCTCATATGTTAATATCAAAAATTAGCAAATGGGACCTCATAAAACTGAAACACTTCTGTAAGGCAAAGGACACTATCAACCAGACAAAATGGCAGCCTACAGAATAGGAAAATATTTTAACTAACTCCACATCTGATAGAAGACTAGTATCCAGAATATATACCAAAAAGTTGTTTTGGTTTTCCTTTCCCAGATGGATAAGGATGCTGAATGTTGCTGTGTTTCACAACGAGTTGAGATTCCTTTATTGAGAATTCTTTGTTTAGACATGTAACTTCTTTTAATTGAATTATTTGTATTTTTTAAGATTTAGTTTAAAGACTATTGCATATATTCTGGATACTTAAGCTAAATAAAAGAAGAATGAAACTTTCTAAAACATTTTTCAAATTTGGTAAAAACTGACAGATTTGGTGTATTGTTAATACAAATTCAAGATTATATATAGTACCAATTTGATGCTCTCCTGTTTGTTCTTCGTACTGAACTATAAAGTAAGTGCAATTTTTCAAACTTTCAGAATGACACATTATATTTTTTCCTTAAAAGATGGTGATTTATTCACCAGAAATGCATTATACTCTTTCTCCACAGGAAACCCTTAGAGACTCTTGGATAATATTTCTATATGGTAAGTGATTACAAGCTTTGTTTGTATGTCACCACTTCAGCTTTGCGCTCTCAGGCTGCTGACATTAAGAGCTGCTTTCCACTTGAGCAATTTGGAGGCTGGATTGCTCTGCTTATTCCACAGAGAAGATCTTGAATGCAGAGTATAGTTTTTCACTGAAAAACTAAATCCAGACAAACAATTGAAAAGCGATCACCAACAAGAGTCCTACCAGAAAAAAAACTACATCAACACATGGAGCAGAAATAAAGTCTGTATGTAAAATTTCTAAAGTGGAATTTAAAAATATACTACTTATTGAAAGTCATTTTTCATATCCTTCATACTCTTGGCATATAATATAAGTGAAATCCCTATCTTTGCCCTACTTTTTTTTTTAGCATAAAAGTCTAATATATGATATTCTTAATGTCTATCAGATTGAAATCCTTTATATCTGTCAATCTTTCTCCCCACTTGTATTATTATTGCTATTATTTCTATTCTATTAGAATATGAAAGAAAATAATATCATGTGACTGGCACAAAAGAACTATGTAAAGGCCTATTAATATAAAGGGAAAAAATTACAAAGCATAAAGGATTATTTTTTAAAATCTTCAGAAACTTAAACCTTGAAGGCAGAAAATCCTGATTATTTATAAAACACTAACAATTTGGAATAATAAAGCAACTAATATTAGAATTTAGTATCAAGAAAGTACCCAGTTTGCTTGTACATGTAATTATAAAAGTTAAACAGTCTCCATTTGTTAATTTTGTACTATCTTAGGCACAGAGAGAAACACAATAGATATGCTTTAAATATATTCTATAAGCTACAATGATTCTCCATTCTCCTAATTAGTATAAAGTAGCTAGGATGCTATCCAAATCACCCAGTTGGTTAGTTTTTAGAACAGAGAATTGCATCCAATCAACATAATTTCATAATGACTTCAAACAAAACACTGTGACTATATGACTTGTATTCATGATTATATAATAAGCTTAAATATATGAAGAGGTATACTACAGCTTTCAAGTATTTTTAAATATACTTCTCAAAACAAAATATCAATATTTCTAGTGTCATGTCGTGTGAAACAAATACTGTTTGACATTTAGTATTGAACAAATAAAATATATAACCATTTTTATTTATAATTAATTTTGTGATATAGGTCTTGAATCCACATTAATAATATAAGATAAATCATTTTTCAGTAAAACATGTATATTTTAAGAATTAAATAGTTTTTACAAGTAAATGGATTAGTTTAACTTAATGACGTGACAAATGGTTACTTGGACTTCTAACTTTAAACCTTTTATCTACATAAATATGAAATAATATAATGATAGTACTAAAAGCAAATTTGTTTCTCCTTTGAGTGAATAGTAATTGATATGTCAATTTATGTTTATATGCTTTTACTGCCTTTTAATTAAAAATGGAATTGTAAGTAATTGTTTTGGTTGTAGTTTACATTATGTGCCATTATTTTACATGTTGTTTATTTTAATTGACAATTACTTTTAATTTCTGAATATTACTTTATCATGTGTGTATGTATATGTGTGTGAGAGAGAAGGCTGTATGAAGAAGGAGAGAGTGGGGGAAATAATTAGTGGCTAATGTGGAGTAATGCTATTCATACAATTGTCTTAAAGTCTTTCACTTTGTTTTTTCTTTTGATTTTGTCAAATGCTTCTTTTTTTAATTTGTTTTTTTTTTCTTTTTTTCTCCTTTATTAATTTATTCTTGTTACATCTCAATGGTTATCCCATCCCTTGTATCCTCCCATTCTTCCCTTCCTCCCATTTTCCCCTTATTCCCCTCCCCTATGACTGTTCCTGAGGGGGATTACCTCCCCCTGTATATGCTCATAGGGTATCAAGTCTCTTCTTGGTAACCTGCTGTCCTTCCTCTGAGTGCCACCAGGTCTCCCCCTCCAGGGGACATGGTCCAGAGGGTCCTAGAAGCCTACAAGTAGAACATTATGATAGGCAGATTTGGGCCCAGGGGTCCCGCTCAAACTAAGGCACCAGCCAAGGACAATACAGGCGGTAAACCTTAAACCCCTACCCAGATCTAGCCAATGGACAGAACATTCTCCACAGTAGAGTGGAGAGTGGGATATGACTTTCTCACATACTCTGGTGCCTCACCTTTTTTTAATTTGTAATTTGTTCACTTTACATCCCCTTTGTAGCCCCCTCCCTTGTCACCTTCCGATCCCACCCTCATTACCTCATACCCTCTCTCTCCCTCCCCTCATGCTCAGAAAGGGGAGCCCTCCTCCCCTAAAAACTGACTTCAGCCTCTCATGGCTCATCTGGACTGCTGCATCCTCTTTTTCTGTGGCCTGGCAAGGATGCCCCACATTGGGGAAATGATCAACTGGAGGAGGGGCAGAGTCCGTGTCAGAGGTAGTCCCTACTCCCCATATTATGGGACCCCCCAAGGAGACTGTGCTGCCTATCTATACATCTAAGTCCGCACCATGTTTATTCCTTGGTTGGTGTTCATTTTTCAGAATTATATTTAAAATCTCTGCTCCATGTAAATGTTGTTTCCATTTCCTCATATGGGAGGATGGGACGAGGGCTGTTCCCACACCTTTCTAGCTTTTCTGCACTCTCGATACCTAGTTCAAGTCAGCTACTACTCTGGCCTAAACTCATATTCAACCTGACTGATTCAAATTGGCTTCTCTTGGCTCCTGATTGAGTTGCTCTATCTGGCCTCAAACTAATTCTGGCAATATGTTTTAATCTTCTGGAACCTTCTCATTCTCTGTCATTTTGTCTTCACATGTGTCTAGCATGTTCTCTCTTCAACTTGTCTCTGAAAAGTTGTCCCAGTAAGAAACTGTCAGTAAAACAAAACAATATGACTGAGAGCAGACCCCATGGACTCATATTTATTGAATGCTTGGTCTTCATTTGCTGGAATTTGGGGGGAGAGATTGGGAGGTGTGGTTTTGTTGATTGCAGTATATTATTTGAGCTGGGTTTTGAGATTTTTACAAAGACTTGCCTTTCCTTCTTGTATTCTCTCTGCTTACTGCGTGTGGACCCATGACCTCTGTGCCTGATTTCCTAGCCCCAATTCTACCAGCAGTTCCAGAACCAATTGGAGGCTACCAGCACTGGTGAGATCTGCCCCATGACCCCTGTCAAATGTACAAAACTAGACAGTATCATGCTGAGGGAGGTAATTCATACCCAGAAAGACACACATGGTATGTACTCACTTATAAGCCGATATCTGCCTTATATTACAGGGTGACCATATTACAATTCACAGACCACAAGAAGCTAAGTAACAATGTAAGAGTATGCTTAAATCTCACTCATGAGGAGAAATAGAATAGACAGCAGAAATAGATGAATATAGGGAGCAGGGTAAGAGAGGGCATGGAGAGGGAAGAGGGTAGGGACCAGATGTTAGAAGAGCTAGGGTGAGAGGTCAGAGGGTTTGGAGAAAAGAGAAACCAAGAGCAAGGGCATCATTGAAACAACCTGGAGACCCATGACTGGGTAGGTTCCTGGAAGGATATGGGAGTGATTCTAGCTGAGATTCCTATCAGGGGTGGATGCTTGTCATGGAGACTGAAGAGGCCACCTCAAGTCAGACACAGCTTCAAGTAGATGGAGGAGAACTCCATGTCCCAAATTTACCTAACCTACAAAATGTGCAGGGATAGTTAGGTCAGAGACTGAACTTATTTGAGACCCATCACATAGGACAGAGCCAACTGCTAACACTATTAACTGTGCTCTGCCTTGCTGCCTGAAGGAGCCTAGCATAGTTGTCCTCTGAGAGGCTCTGCCCTTTATCAGATTGAAAGAGATGCTGAGTCTTACAGCCAAACATTAGGCGGAGTATGGGGAGCCTCATGGAAAAATAGACGGAAAGATTGAAGGAACCAGAGGAGACAAGAATTCCATAGGAAAATCGACAGTCAACTAACCTGATGCACCAATTGAGGACCATTCATGTCCTCGACCTAGGCCCCCTAGAAAGATGTAGGCAATGGGCAGCTTGGGATTCATGTGGGTCCGCTAGTAAAAGAAGAGAGAGGGATGGTGGGACTGGGAATAGAGGAGAGAAAGTGCTAAAACCTGAATGTAAACTGTAAAAACAAACAAACAAGGAAACACACCTAAATGTTAGTAAGCAAGAAGCTCAGTGAAATGTCTCAACATTAGAATAGATCTTATAGGAAACAGAGAATTAATGATGGAGTAAAGGTAGAGGAATTGAGTTATTCAGTAATGGCCAACAATAATTTTAAGAAGAAATACAAAAACGTTAAGAGAGTTCTGGAATATCACACACACCAAAAAAAACCCTTCACCTTTCCTTTATGTTCATCAAGGGATAAATGGATAATGAAAATGTGGTACATATGTACAATTAAATTTTACTCATTTGTAAAAAATTTATATTATGAAAGTTTCATACAAATGGATAGATCTGGAAGACATTATTTTCAACAAGGAAACCCAGACTTAAATGATAAATATTGGATGGTTTCCCTACCTTATCTGGATATTAGCATTGCATCTTTAGATTTATGTGTTTAATTTGGAGTATGTGTTGCATGCAGGAAACTAGAAAAGGACTCGTTGTTGGAATGGGAGAGAAGACCTTAATTGAAGAACATAAGTAATATAGGAAAATAAAATAACAGAATGGGGGTGGGGCTTAAATAGGAGGAGATGTAAGGTACTGTCTATCTGGCCAAGAACAGATGGTCGCAGAGCTTACTGTCTCCAGAGGTGAAACTTATACTAATTTTGCTAAAGAGAAATAATCTCTGTATTAGTCAGGTGTTCTGTAGAGGAAAAGAATTTATGTATATTTGGCGGTGGTCCAACTAGTCCAGCAATGACTGTTTTTCAATGGAAAGGCCAAGAATCAAGTAGAAGTAAGTTCTAGTAAAACCTGAGCAGTAGACAAATTCGCCATGGAGGCTGAGGCAAGTAGGCAGAATCCTGGAGCTTCCTTCCTCTTTCACCTTTTATGTGGGCCACCCCAGAAAGTGTGGCCTAAATTTGCAATGGCTTCACATATCAATGAGACAAGCAAGGAAATTCTTCGAAGTCATGCCCGACTTCTTTGGTTTTATTTGATTCCAGATGTTAAGTTGACCATCACAATTAGCAATCATAACAACAGCATTCCCTCCAATATATATATATATAAAACAGTCCATTAAAAAGTTTCTCAGACTCATTCATTCATTCATTCATTCATTCATTATTTAGGTGAAATATGGTGGCTGCCCAAAACAGAAAAAAAGTACAGTGAATCAGTGAGTATAGTGAGTTCAGTCAAAAATATGAAAACTGTATCACAATCTTTTCGCAAAGCTTCAGGATCATGGATAAAAAAGCAAAGAATTATAAGAGCTAGTGGTTGGAACATGCAGAAGTAAACTATTTTATTAGCAATGTGATATCCCTACTGAACTCAAGAACTTACAAATGCTGGAGTTGCCTGCAGAAGACGTGACAAAATTAACTGACATATAATTCTAAGACAGAGTGGGAAATTCTTCATGATCTTTTAATGATCATTGAAGATATTTGCAAGTATTGGTGGATTCTGCTGGAGGGAGAATTGGTTTTTTAAAGAGTAAGTCCCCTGGTAATTTTATAGCCTCACACTCAGAAGGATACAGAGTGTACAAATTAGAGTCAATGAATTACAACAACAAAGATAAGGATATGAATTTCTCAGTTAGGAAGATGCTCGTAGATATGGAAAGATTTATGGAAAGTAGTTTCAGATAAATACATTTTATCTTATTATATATTTTCAGAGAATTAATAACATTATAAAAAAGACTAGTAAAGAGAGATTTTATTAAAATAGAATAATTTTTACTTGTTCAGAAACATTAAAATAATTAAAACTTAAAAATATTTAATTTATCATTGATAGTGGGAAATAAAAAAATTCTGTGCTAAAGCACTGAAAAAAATGTTAACCAGAGAATAATGTTGTAAGAAGGAGATCTATTAAAAGTTTAAACTTGCAAAGCTCCAAAATATAAAACAGACACCTTTACTTTATTTTGCAGGTTTTTCTTAGTACTCACTGAAACTGTTCAACATATAAAATGATTTCAATATTCAATTTAATTTCTTAATAGTTATATATTTGAGAAACAATAGTTGAAATTTATTAAGACACTATTTAAGACATTATTTTACATATTTAATTATTTAAAACTTACATTTTATTTTATTATCATATCATTTTAATAATATTTTCAGTCATTTTAAAACAAACGTATTTAAGAGCCATTATCTGTTTATTCATTTACTTACTCATTCCTTCCTTTCTTCCTTACAAACTGATAGATTTTAGTATTGCAGTTATGCTTATGTGATAATTACAAAGCAGACTTTTTTAGTTTTAAGAAAAAATATTTACTTTTTATAGGCTGTTGTGGTCCCTCATTGTGTCCCTCACTGAGCTGTCTTGATATTTTTTTTTTCATAGAATTTTCGTTTTCGAAGATTTGAGTATGAAAATGTCCTCTTCCAAGCAAACTAAAAACAACTGAATTCCAATTCTGTAGCTGTTATCAACAAGTTTCATCTTACACAATCATTCTGGTTTCATCTTGCAGCCTTCAAGGTGTCTCACTGTGATTTAGTGACAATCTTGCCTAGACTCTTTCTCTCTGACATGGCCCTTCAAATTTATGTCACCCTCTCATATCACATGAGGGTCTAAGATCTATAGTTTAAGAGATAGTTCATGTCTCTCTTCTTTATGGTATTACAGCTAGACAAACCCAAATCAATAAACAAACAAACATCTTGCTTAATTTTTAAAGTTAGCTAATTGGGCACATTTTCTAATAGTACTATACTTTAGCCATTTTATAGTTATTATTTGTTATGTGTACTATATATAATTTCTTATACTTTTTATTAAATATTTTACATACTATATACAGTTTTATATATTAAATAGAACTCAATGAAATTAATATAATTTTATCATAGATGAGTATATCATCCACTTAAATTATTACAATATCAAAATGTGCCATTGATAATACTAAAGGATTCTTATTTTTTAAAAAAAGACCTATAACTTATAAAGTGCTTGTATGAAACAACACAATATTTGGAGGTTACAAGACATTTCAACCAAAATTATGGAAGCAGCAGAAATAACAATGTGTGAAGTACTATTAACAATTATTTAAAGTGTTAATTTAAAAATTTTTTTATTTACAGGATATTTAGAATACAAGTATTATCTTTTTGGTTTTTGTTTGTTTGTTTTTGTTTGATTTTTTGTTTGTTTTTCCAGATAGGGTTTCTCTATGTTATGTTAGCTGTCCTGAACTTGCTTTGTAGTCCATGTTGGCCTTGAACTTACACTGATCTGCCTGTCTCTGCCTGCCAAGTGCTAGCATTAAAGGAGTGCACCACCATGCCCCGCTACAAGTAATTTGGAAAAGTAAAATCCAGTTGGCATATTTTTAAAAATTATAAAACATTTAACCTGATTCAGTTTTCATTGTGGCTGCTGAACATTATGTTTCTATTTCTTTATAGTCAGCAAGTTTCTAAATCAGTTCTAAGAAAGTTTATTTCGTATGATGTTAACAATTGGGATGACATACAAATAAATTATAATAAATAAAGAAAAAATACATATTCACATCTTTTTTGACAAAATATTTTAGAATTTTCTGACATTTATTTTGAGTCAACTTGGTTCCTCAGTATTTACTCAGATTGATTACTTTTTATAGGATCTAGCTATTGTCTTCAAGACACAGGTGCAACATTATATCAAACAACTGATAGGAAAGTCTCCATGTCCCAGGACTTGCTTTGTATTTCACTGAAAGCCTAACAGAATCCATCTGCTGATCACATTGTCCTTTACTAGCACAGAGGTCAACAGCATTGTTTAGAGTTAAGTCATGGACAAAATATTCCCAACTATAGAGACCACCTCTGTCATGGACTCTGGTGCCCACATATTGATCACTTCCCTCTGGAGATGCTGCCTTACCAAGCAAAACAGGAAGAGGATACAGGCAGTCCAGATGAGCCTTGATGGGCTGAGGTCAGATGTTAGGGGAGGGGGCTCCCTCTTTCTGAAGACTAGGGGAGGGAAAGACAGGTTATGAGGAAAGGAGAGAGAGTGGGATCTGGAGGCAATGACAAAAAGGCTACAATAAGGATGTAAAATGAGCAAAATTTTAATAATTAAAATAAAACAAAGAAAATGTGTGTCCTGTATTGCTAAGACCAGAGATCTGGAAGAATTATAAATCAGTCTGGAGTAAATTCATAAGCATTAAAGGAACGGCAGGTTGTATGTTCAAACTATTTTTGCTACACACTTTAATACTATTCTAAAAATAAAATAGTAATTCTGATTTTTTTTAATTCCAAATTTAAATCATCTCTCAATATTGGCAAAACAAAATACTTATTTTAAAAATGGGCCTTCTCACATATGTAACTATCACTAATTTAGTCCTTGTTTCAGGATGTAATGAACAAAACCTTTTAGAACAATGAGTCAAGTTGGCTTAACTAAAGGCAAAATAAAAATAAATTTCCATGGAAATGGAGAACTACATTAGCACGAATGCTAAAATAATGCCTTATGAACAATACTATTGCAGTGAATACAAATGAAACCATGATTTCCAATTTACCTAATTTGTACACTTATATGTTTGATGTGAATGTCAGCAGTGGTTTTCAATTTGTTCATTAAAATAATGTTTATAATTATAAGTAGAATTAATATTAATGGATTATTATAAATAAGATATTTGTTGGGGAAGAATTGAAAGGAAAAACTGTAGAGAAAGTTGGAAAATATGTTCAAAAGATATAATATGTCTTTTGATTAAATACAGGTCAACATGTTTGATAAAACTTAAACTCATAAAAGAAGCATTCTTTCAGTATAAAAATGTATTTAACTTAACAAATTAACTTAACAAATTAAATGTTTTTCTCCTTTCAAGATATCAAAACTTACTTGATATTATTTGGATTATAATACAATTATATAACCATGAAATATGTACATTTTCCAGAGGCTCTTACTATGTATTTCTGAAATTTTATTGTCTATTGATTTCTGTACTGTGAAAAGTTAAAGACATACATAATTACACTATTTTAAAAACCTATTAAACAGTGATACTGTATAAAGAATCACTCCTTAGCAAATAATTTTATTTGTGATCTATATCTGACATATATTTTAAGTTTATCAAGAATGTTTATAATGTACAATTATTCAGAAGAAAGATCTAAGGGAAAAATAATTATTTTTCTGCTGAATTTGGCTTGTGTTTTGCAAAGCAGCTTATGTAAGCCAACCTAAAATTCTTCTGTCATCTGCTAGAATAACAAGCATGTTTTCACACATTGAATGTTTTAATCCTATTTGTCAGGTTGTTAGCTTGTGTTTCCAAATCTCTGATTTAAACTGGCCCAAGAATCCCTGGTTAACTAAAGTCTAGGAAAAGGAAATGAGTTCCTGTCACTAGGCTGTTAAAAGGTCAACAAGAATGACAGATTCGCCATCTCAATTGCAGATTTCCAGCTAAAAGCCAACTGATGTCAAGATTAAGTCAAAGCTGAGACCTCATGATAATAAACAGATTGTCAAGACAGGAAAGGAGAATGCAGCTTAGAATGAGAATCAAGCCTATGAATCTGGCCATATGGAAATTAGAGGAGAGAACATGAGAGAGAAACAGAGAGACAGATACACACACATAGAGAAAGACAATCAGACAGAGGCACTGAGAAAGAGAAAGACAAAAAGAAACACAGAGAGGGAGATATAGACGTGGTAGATGATAGATAGATGATGACAGATAGATAGATAGACAGACAGACAGACAGACAGACAGACAGATAGATAGATAAGAAGATAGACCAGTACTTAGATCAGGAGATAGGTAGTATGTTGGTAGGCAGGCAGGTTGGCAGACAGACAGAAGGCAGACTGGAAGGCAGGCAGGCAGGCAGACAGGCAGACAGACACCAATAGAGTGCTGTGGGCCCTGAAACTCAGGATCACACTAAATTATATATGTTTGCTAATTTATATGTAATAGGACAAAGAAGAAAAAGGTCTTTAGAATTGAGGATAGAGAAAAATAGAATGTTTATATTCACATGACAGATTGGAGAAAATGAGATACTTAATATGCCCATTTTCAATGTTTCTTTAATAACTTTGTCTACTATAGTAAATATGTAACTAGCAGAAACAATAAGATCAAGTAGCACCTGTTTCTATATAATAGAAACAGCAGTGTGCATTGCTAAATCAACAAATAGGAAATGTAACTGATAGTCGAACTGCTAACTGAGGGAGAAGTCTACGGATATGTAACCTTGAATTAAAATGCATATTGGATGTCTTAATGAGGATCACAATTGGGGGAAGGAAAAGATTTGTTTCACTCAGAGTTCCATATAACAGTTAATCATCAAAAGCAGTGAGGGTACACACTCAAGAAGGGCAGAAACCTGGAGGCAGGAAGAGATGAGGAGTCCATGAAGAAATATGGCTTGCTTCCCATGGGTGGCTCAGTCTGTTTTCTTATATACCCCAGAACTCCCACATCAATCACTAGTTAAGAAAATGCCAGACATGCTTGCCTACAGCCCAATCTTACAGAGATATTTTCTCAGTTGATACACCCTTTCTCTGATGACTCTAGCTTATGTCAAGTTGACAAAAAACTTGCTAGCATAGACAGTAAGATGGCCAGAATGGGTACATAATGTTAGAAAGAAAATAATGCAAAAATAAAGTGAATTAAAAAATCATGACAAATGAATTTTATAAATTTGAAGAATTGTAGAGGTTTCCTAAAATGACTATTCTGCACAAGTATGTCTTTTGGATATACATATACACATTTGTAAACCATAGAATGTGTATATATAAACATAAGTATATACATATATTCATGTATCAAAGATATACACATATACATATACATATATTCCTGTGTCTTTTATATTACTTATCAACCTCTTTTGCAGGCAAGTGATAAATTAGATAAGAAAAAATTAGGAAATTCTACTTTATTGGTGAGTGGTAGCGCATTCTTTTAATCCTGCATTTGGGAGACAAGTGGATCCTTGTGAATTTGAGTTCAACATGGTTTTATCATGCATGCGCATATGAATGTTTGCAATTATATGTATACATTGCTATTTGTTAAGAGATATTTAAAATAGTGCTTCTCAGACTGGATGGATTAAGAAAGTGGATCTTGCAATGATCTGTAGGAAAGTATCATGAGGATCATGATGAGTAACTTAAGAATTCATGACATTGTGAATGATATGTTAGGAACCAATATGAGAAAAATAGAGTAAATGAGAATTGATATCCATTTGTTAAAGTTTACTTACATGTAATGGTATATCTATATATTATGTGTACACATATATATGATATATATTATATGTGTGTGTGTTTGCTGATTCAGTGATGGTGCTATCTACACAAATACTTTAGGAGTCACCATTCTGGATAGCTTCTCCGGTGGCACATACCTGGAGGAGTCTGAGCTCTGCCTCTGAGGGCCACTAAACGCATGTAGCCTTTGATCTATGGATAGGACGTTGGGAAACATCTCTGTGAACAGGAAACTCCGGCATTTTATCATGAAAGCCTTTTTTAGGCTACCATATTTTTGTGATTCCGTAGGTGCATCTTTCCATTCATGTCTAGAACACACTGCCTTGCAGAAGGCATGCTGGTCCTCTGGCTCTCATAGTATATCTGAATGTGTTCCCTCAATCTTAGCTGTAGAGTGTATATTTTACATGTACCAATTAGATACCTCATAGTCACTTACTCAAGTTATAAATTTCTCATTTAGCCTCAATTTGCTGCAAAAAAGATGGCTCTTTGATGACTGGTGAATGCTGGAGTTATCTTTGGGTATAAGGATAAATACTTAGAATATAGCTAGAAATTATTGTGTTATGGCTACAATGGTTTCTTCTCGGGAATATTTTCTTTCTACTGATGTATATTTGACTACTTTTACATTACTGGGCATGGTATTATGACTGTTTTTATAGCAATTTGTCACAAATTAAAATTACTTTAGAAAAAGAAATATCAGTTGAGAAAATACCCCCATCAGATTGGCCCTTGTGTTTGTTTTATACTCTTCCCACTACTGGGAAGGTGGTTTGGGTGCGTAATTCCTGTTTGTTTTTGTGGGTCTTCTTGCTGTAGCCTGTTTATGTATGAGTAATAATATAAATGTATATGTAAAAAAATTAACAAAAAATAAAATAAAATAAGAAATCAAACTGATAATGTCAGGAAAAGAAAGCCAAAAAAAAAAACCAAACAAACAAACAAACAAACAAAAACACATTTTCATTGTCTCTGAATAAATTCCTGCCTCAAAGTTCCTGCTCAGTTTGAGTTTCTACCCTGATTTCCATCAACGATGGGGTGTGACCTTAGAGTTTATGAGAAATTAAAGATTTCCTCCCTAAGTTGCTTTGGGCCAGGGCATTTTATCACAGCCATAGAAATCCTAACTTAGAAACATAGCTGCCCTTCATTGAGCAGCCTTCAGTTCATGAAGACAGCTGTGAATTTGCTGCAAGATATGTGTGCACCAGTGATGATAGTTTCAGGCCAGGCATGGTTATGGTTCACTTAGTCATACATGGATGAGACTATTGAACACTTTCATGCCTTGGCATTTTGCAGTTATTTTATGTACTAAAAATGCTAGCCCTCATGAATGATGCTTCCATGGCAGTACCAGCTCTATTTCTCCAAGCTTTGGCATGTTTGGTGTCTTAGTAGTAGGATATTACTTTATCTTCCAAGAGACCACTAAAGGCAACATTAATAGCATCTACTGTTTTGGGGTGTCTCTAGGAGGCCCCCAATATTAACTCTTCAGGGAGTTTGCCTTTGCTTAGCTGGCCTTGCTTGCCCTAGAATTATGGGCAGTTGTGACCTAGTCCTCTTCAAAAGCACTGAAAGCTGGTAACCATCCTCTGAGATTCATAGAAGATTTGTATCTGAATGAAGTTAGGAAAATTTAGTAATAGATAGCCAAAGTTTATACTAAACTTCTTTCACATCTGTATAATGTACAAAAACTTTAAACTACGTTTAGGGAAATGCAAAACATTTCCCCCGTGCATAAAGTTTCTTTTTAAGTATTTCCTGTTTTTTCTTTTTATTCTCAGAACTATTCTTCAATATTTATGTTTAAAAATTATTTTAACATATTTCCTATGAACTATTTTCTATGACAGCTATTTATAGCTAAGAATTTTTATTTAGCATAGAATTTTTACTTAAAATTTTACTGTTTATTATAAGACTTACTTTGTTTTACTTTGTAATTTTGCTTAATCTAGGCAGATAGAGATCCCAAAAGAATGACCTGGAAGGTTCATTATAATTAATTTACCATATCAGAGATATTACTCTAAGAAGGACTGAAATGCTTTTCCCAGAAGATTTATGCAGCAATGTACGACCACTTCTGAATCATACTGATAAAAATATGGTCTATCTGATAAAAGCAAAGTGTCAGTGCAATTCTTTGGTGAACAGAAATGTAAAAGTTGTAAACTTTAGTGTCTTTCTTTATCTTGCTAAATACTATCTCTAAATATCAGAGTTCATAGAACCCATGGTACTCAACAGTTTTTGTTTAAGAAAGTATGAACAAAAGTTTCCTTTATAAAACACTTAATCCATATGATTATTCTATATGATAAATTTCTTAAGGATTGGATGATTTTTATATTAAAGATAAATTTTTCTAATGCTGGAATGTGGTTTTTTATTCTTTTATTGAAAATAGATTTTTTTTTCACACAATATGTCTTAATTATGGGTCTCACTCCCTCTACACCTCCCAGTTTCTCCCCTTACCATCTTTCATTTGCATCCATTCACTTTCTTTCTCTCTCTGAAAATGAAAAGGCTTCTACGGGATAATGATAAAAATAAAATAAAATAAAAACAGCACATAAGACTAAAACAAACAAACAAAAAAGAATGAAAGACACCAAGAGAAAAGGCACACACACACACACACACACACACACACACACACACACACACAAAGATCTAGACACAGCCTGCTGCTATTCAAGAGTCCCACAAAAACACAAAACCTGAAGGAAAAAACCTATATGGTAAGATTAGTTAATTATTAAATATATAAAATTTAAAATCAAATTAATTTTTAAAAGGAGAGCAAAAAGAAAAAAAAAAGAAAAGAAAAATAAAAGCTCTGACATGACATTTTGTGAGAAGAAACCTCCAAAGATTCTGTTGAGTAAATATATATATATGTGTGTGTGTGTGTGTGTGTGTGTGTGTGTGTGTGTGTGTGTGTGTGCATGTGTACATCTCATGGATGTGCATGAAGGTGAGATAACAACATGAAGGCATCAGATCTTTCCTTGCCATGGATTCTACGGATGGAACTCAGGTCATCAATCTTGGCAGTAAGTACTTTGACTTTCAGAGCTATCTCATCATCTCATTGTGTTCCTGTTTTTTAATGATTTCCACTTTGCTTTCTATAACAATCACTGAATTTTTACTTTCTCCATAATATTAAAGCAAACATATAATTCCAATGCATCTGAATTGCCAGTAACTTGGCCTTTCATACTAGTGTGATTTCTCCAATTTTCTCATATGCATAATGTATTATTCATAGAAAAAGCACAAGATAAAATAAAGTAAATGATATTTAAAAAGCGCATTTAACCGCTTTACTTACTTAGGTTAACTATTCAGTGTTTGTCATGGTTTTGTAGATAATCACAGGATACTTTCTCATCTTCTTCATGACAGCTACAACCTATGATTGGAATTCTATAAGCTCTTTCCATTTTACACAAAATTTTTTAAGTTCAAGGCTTGAATTAGACACAGAGACAAAAATAAGCTAAACAATTATGCTTCTCCCTCAACTGAGCAATCCTAGGAACCAGTAGGTGGCTTAAAACAACACTGATTATTTTTGACATGACAGAACCAGTACCTTTATGATATTTTATTTTTAATGCTTGTCAAAATAACACAGTAAGAAATTCTCATTGTTGTGCTGTCAACACTCAATTTTAAGATGTAATATCAGAGAACATACAAATTTATTTTTACAGTGCTCAGATATACAACACAAAACTAATAAGTAATGAGAACATCAAATGCCTATAATAAAACAACACAACATTCAAATTGTTTGCAAAACACAATCTATCTTAGAAGAAGAAAGAAACAAAAATTACAGGTGAGCACTTGCAGAATTAAGTCCTTAACAAAAAGCCTCACTAAATAATAGCTGCTGGAAAACTTTTGATTTTTACATTTTTCCTTCATGCTATGTGATTCTGTACTCTATTTCACAGAACAATGCTCCACTGAATGCTGTCATTCCTACAAATGGTAGGGAAGCAGCCAAAGATTTTCAAAGGGAGCTGAATAATATATACATATCTTATTTTAATGTGCTCAAAACACATGGACCTTTTAGTATTAGTAGTGGGTGAAGAATGTGACCATAAGGTGAAGTACAGCCCGTGATGTGGAGCTTGACAGCATGACACTATAGGCTTCATTAGATATTCTCCGCAGAGCAGCTGGCCAATGGATCATGAAAATGAATCAGAAATATTGTCTTTTTTCCCCATTTTTCTACTTCTGCATACACAGGCAATTATGAAGAGTTGGGATTCTGTGCTAGTACTTCAATTCTCTGATTTTTACCTTGCTAGTATTGTTTCTGAAATCAAGTGCTATAGAAAAAAGCATTTGAAAATCTCTAATTGTATTCCTGTAAATATGCACACTAGGAAATTTGGATTTTAAACAGAGAATTTCTTCCTTCTTTTCCTTCTTTCTTCATCCCTCTCTTTGTTTTTTTTCTTATTGAAATTAGCAGATCATTTTGTAGAAACAGAATGAGTACACAGTTTAAGTGTCTATGTACAAATTGAAATGAGTGTTTAAATCAGAAACAATGTTTATTTTCATTTTGTTACAGCTATATTGGGAACTCTTCAAAGAACTTATAATGTAATAGGCCAGAATTAAAATCAATAACATTGATATTATTAGGTATAATTTATACCAGTGATATTCAACACTGATAATAAAGAGGTTTAGATAAATGCATTTCTGCGTAACCATTCCTTATCACAGGAACATTTTTCTACTCTTTTAATACACTAATAAAATGTAACTGTGCAAAAAATCACAAATATTAAACCTCTGTATATCAAACTATGACTTATTTTAATCAAACCAGCAATTGCATTTAGTTGTAACTTTGTTTTTACTGAAAATTTATACTGTCAGCAATAAAGAACTTCTTTGTTTTATAGTGATTCAATACTAAAGGACTCTGAGAACAATAACAACTAATGGAATTTTTTATTTTTACTTTGTTACAAATGCAAATATTGTATAATACTTAATATTATATTTTAAGTCATATAGGGACAGCATAACAATTGTATATTCCCAATTGATATGATAGCTAAAGCAAATAATAGAAAAGTACATTGAAAACAAAAATGAACAAACAAAATAAATGACAAGTCAAATAATTTAGCATTTGACATTGTGTCTCTGTTAGAAACCCAAAGATTACTCATAAAAGATTTCCAGGTCATTAAAATCAATAACAATCTTACTGTCTAATTTTTAGATTAAAGAATCTTAGACACTTTCTTAATGTCTCAAACATCTAAACAAACCATATATATATATATATATATATATATATATATATATATTAAAGTATGATGGAAAATAGAGCAGAGAAGCTGTAGGATTATAAAGTAAAGCTCTTCTTTTTTACTTACCCCATTAATTAATTTATTTATTCACTTTATCTTCTGATTTCTGTGCCTCCCCAGTCTCCTTCTCCTCTCCCTCCCTTTCGGCTCTCCTCCGCGGACAGCGGATTGGGTCCCTACGGGTACCAACTAGCCCTGGCTTAGTAAGTTTCTGCAGGACTATGTACATCCTCTTCCACTGAGGCAAGACATGCCATCCTGGTTAGGGGATTGGTATCCAAAGACAGGCATCAGAATCAGAGAGGACCATGGCTCCAGTTGTTGGGGTACCCACAAGAAGACCAAGATACACATCTTCTATATATACTTAAGGGGGCCTAAGAGCAGTCCATGTACACGCTTTGGTTTGTGGTTCAATCTCTGAGCCCCCATGGGCCCAGGTTAGTTTCTCTGAAGGTCTTTTATGGAGTCCTTGACCCCTTTGGTTCCTTCGATTATTCCCCCAACTCTTCCATAGGACTCGCCAACCTCTGCCTAATGTTTGGCTGTGGGTCTCTGCAGCTGTTTCCATAAGCTGATGGGTGAAGCCTCTCAGAGGAGTTACGCTAAGCTCCTGTCTACAAGCAAAGCAGAGTAATGTTATAGTGTCAGGGATTGGTTATCTCCAGGGGGATGGGTCTCAAGTAGGGCCAGTCTCTGGTGGGCCATTCCCTCAAATCTTTGCTCTATCTTTGTCCCTGCACATCTTGTAAGGAGGGAAAATTTGAGGTGGAAGGTTTTATAGGTAGTTTGGTGACCATTATCTCTCCATGGAATGTCCTGCCTGCTTGGTAACAGGAGGTGGCTACTTTAAGGTTCTATATGCCCCAGCTGCTAGGAGTCTCAGCTTGTGTCACTCTCATAAACTACCTTGGGCCTCTTCTGTGTCTTTGGAACATCTCTGCCATGCCTCCCAGCCACAATTTTCTTTATCTCACCAGCCCTATCTCCTCTGTTCTCCGTACTCCTGATCCCCACCCCTACTTCTCTCCACATTCCCTCTCCTACCTACTTCCCTCTCTTCATCCACTGCCAAAGTCTATTTTATTTCCTTTTCTGAATGACAAACCCTCCCATTAAACACCCTCCTTGGACACTCTTTATAACTTGCTTTCTGGTTAGTGAATTGTAGCAAAATTATCCTGTACTTTCTGGGTTAATATCCATTTATAAGTGTCTTCATGTCATGGGTATCTTTCTGGGTCTTGGTTACCTCACTCAGGATGATTTTTTATAGTTCCATCCATTTGCCTGCAAACTGCATAATTTCCTTGTTTTTAATAGCTGATTAGTATTCCATTGCATAAGTGTACTACAGTTTTTTTTAACCATTCTTCAATTGTAGGACAACTAGGTTGTTTTCGGTTTCTAGCTATTATGAATAAAGCTCTATGAACATTGTTGAACAAATGTCCTTGTGGTATTATAGAGTATCTTTTGAGTAGATATGCAGGAGAGCTAGAGCTAGGTCTTGAGGTAGAACTATTCCCAGCGGTGAGACCAGGAGGAGATGGGGGAAGTGGCTATATTTGGGATGTAAAGTGAACAAACTAAAATAAAAAATTAAGAACCAGACTGATTTCCACAGTGGTTGTACAAGTTTTCAATTTCATGAACAATGAAGGAGAGAACTGGATAATCCTACTCACAATGTGAAGCAACCATTACATGCCAGTCCACTACACATCATTCTGTAAGCTTATCATTTTCCTAAAGATAGGCATTAATTTCATATGAATAAACAATTTCAATTTCATTCTTGTCAACATTAATCTTTTTTCCTAGAAGTATTTCTCAGTCTAATTATATAGAAACATAGTTTATTTGTTTAATATTCACTGGAATTTTCCAGATACTTCAAGGAGATAGGAACCACAAAAATATGCTAGTAATTGCTACCAAACTTTCTTCCTATTGTTTTTATCCTTTTTATTATATGCAAACGTCATAAAATTATACACCTATCCCTGAGTCTGTTACTGAAATTTTTTCATCAGAGTTAACAGTAATTCTCAGTGTTGCAAGCCTAAAAGGCTTGCTTGCATTTCATGTCACTTCTCCACATTGTCTACTGGAACTATTCTCACTTTATTCTTAACATACACATTTCTTTTTTTTTCCTCTACAAAAATCTTAAAGTCTCCTTCATATTTCATAAAATAGTTGTTCTTGACTGCAAATATTATACTAAAAATAAGAATTTCCAAATTCAATTTTATAGTCTCCCCATCAATCTATGTTTTCAATGGGAGAACTTTTGTAGCCATCTGACTTTTATAGTTATCATTGACTATTAGAAATTTATACCTTACTATGAACTGAGCCTTCATTCTAGACTCATAAAGCCTACTTGGTTTTCCTTTGCTATGTCCTCAGTGAAACCCACTCTAACTTAATTCTTCAAAGCTGTTGAAAAAATGGTATGTCTTTCTTAACAATGCTCCAACCCAACCACTGGGTCACATAACATAATTTATTCTTTTACTCACATTGATATGTGTTTAATTTAATTGAGAATTTACTATATGATTATTATATTTTTATCATTTTTCCTTCTATTGCTTTTCTCCAGATAGACTACCAGACATGACTTTCCTTCTGATGAGTGTGATTTGACTCTATAATGTGGCTATAGACTATTGTCAAGACGTACGTGCCACTATTATATTTTTTGGGATAATTGCTGTTATAGTTATTTTGTGGTTCATAGGTCTTACATAGTTAGTACTTAGCAAAGTTAAACCAAGATCATCTAAGCTATTTAAATAGACAAATAAACATTAAGGAAATAGAAGCTGTAATTTAAACTCTCCCAACCAATAAAAGCACAGGGACAGATGGTTTTAGTGCAGAATTCTAACAAACTATCAATGATGAGCTAATATCAATACTCTTTAAGTTATTCCATAAATATAAACAAAAGAAACCATGCCAATTTTATTTTATGATAGCACACTCACCTTCCTATGTAAACCACATAATCACTGAACAATGAAAGAGAATTTCAGACGAATTTTCCTCATGAATATTGGTGCAAAAACTCTCAATAAAATACTTGCAAACCAAATTCAAGAACTCATCATGAAAATCATATACCATGATCAAGTAGGTTATGTGCCACAGATGCAGGGATGGTTAAAAATACAGAAATATGCCAATATAATTCAGCATATACTCAAATAGAGGAGAAAAATAGAACACATGATCATCTCATTATATGTTGAAAAAACTTTTGACAAAATCTCAACACCCCTTCATAACAAAAATCTTTAAGAATTTAGCATAAACATCTGTAAAGTTCAGAGACATAAGGGACATAATCGTACATAATAAAGACAATTTACAGAAAGCCCATAGCTAACAACTAATTAAATAGAAATAAACTCAAAGCAATTCCACTAAAATCAGGACCAAGACAATGTTGTACACCCCATACTTATTCAACATTGTACTCAGACTTATAACTAGAGCAAAAACAACTAGAAATGATCAAGGGGATACAAATTAAAAAGGAAGAAGTCAAAGTATTGCTATTTGAGGATGATACAATAGTATATATAAGCAACCCCAACAATTCTACCAGGGAATTCCTATAACTGATAAACACCCTCTTATATACAAACTATAAATAGGCTGAGAAATAAATCATGGTAACATCTTTCACAATAGCCACAAATAATATAAAATATCTTGGTGTACCTCTAACCAAGCAAGTAAAAGACCTGAATGACAAAAACTGAAGAAAGATTATAGAAGATGGAAAGGACTCACAAATACATGGATTGGTAGTATCAACATGGTAAAATTGGCCATCTTACCACAAATTTAAAAAGCATCAAGCAACTAAAAACAACAACAACAACAAAAATCTACACATCCAGAGAAATCCCCATCAAAATTTTAACACAATTTCTACAGTGGAGCACAGGGAGTCTTACTGAGGAGTTGGGACATAAGAGGACCTGGAGAGGACAAGAATTCAAAAAGACCAATGGAACCAACAAATCTGGACAAGGGCAGGAGTACTGCAGAGACTGCGGCCCCAACAAAGGACCATGCATGGGGAGGACTTAGACCCTCTGCTCAGAGGTAGTAGATGGGCAGCACAGTTTCCTTGTGGGCCCCATAAAATGTGGCGTAGAGGCTACTTCTTACATGGACTCTTGCTCACTGCTTCATCACTTCTGGAGGATACAGACAGTCCAGATGAGACTAGATAGGCTGAGGTCAGATGATAGAGGAGGAAGGCTTCCTCTTTCTGAGGGCTAAGGGAGGGGCATGAGGGAGGGAGAGTGGGACAGGGATGTAATGAAGGAGGAGCTTTCAACAATGATATAAAATGAACAAATTGAAAATAAAAATAAAGAACGATATTCAACTTCATATGGGAAACTAAAAGAAACAAGACAACACAACAGGATAGCTGAAAGAATCCTATACAATAAAATAACTTCTAGAGGTACCACCATTCTTGGTTTCAATTTAAAAAACCATATAGGCATAAAAACAAACAAGTTGATGAGTGTAATCATCTTGAACACCCAGATGTAAATCCACACACCTATAACACCTGATTTTTGACAAAGAAGCCAAAATTATACAATGAAAACAAAAGAGAGAAATTTCAATAAATGGTGCTGGTCTAACTAGATTTCAACGTGTAAAAGAATGAAAACAGGTCCATGTCTATCACCCTGGCCAAAGCGCAAGTCCAAGTGGGTCAATGGCTCTCAGTAGAAATTGGATTTGCTAAACTTGAGAGAAGGGAAAGTAGGGAGTAGCTCTGAATTCATTTGCACAGGAGACAACTTTCTGAACAGAATATCAGAAGACACTACGACCTACAAATAATAAATGTGATTTCATGAAACTGAAAAGCTTCTGTAAGTCAAAGAACACTATCAAAAGGAGAAAATGGCAACCTACAGAATGGAAAAAGATCTTCACCAACCCCACGTTTGAACTATCCCCTGGAGGGGGAGACCTGGTGGCACTCAGAGGAAGGACAGCAGGTTACCAAGAAGAGACTTGATACCCTATGAGCATATACAGGGGGGAGGTAATCCCCCTCAAGAACAGTCATAGGGGAGGAGAATAAGGGGAAAATGGGAGGGAGGGAGAATGGGAGGATACAAGGGATGGGATAACCATTGAGATGTAACAAGAATAAATTAATAAAGGAAAAAAATCAATGAAAAAAAAGAATAAAAAAAAAGAAATCAAGACTTTCAACATCAACAAACCAAATAATCTCATTTTTTAAAATGGGGTACAGATTTAAACAAAGAATCCTGTGCAGAGTAATATCAAAGGACTGAGAAGTGCTTGAAGAAATGTTCAATCGTACCCTTAGCCATCATGGAATGAAAAGTCAAAAGCAACTCTGATATAATATTTTACACTTGTCAGAATGGCTAAGATATTAAAAAAAAAAACACAAATGACAGCTCATACTGCAGTTTCTCAGAACAATGGAAAATTTTCTACCTTGAGACCTAGCTATACTTCTGGGTATATACCCACAAAACACTCCATCTTAGTGCAAGGACACTTGGTCAACTATTTTCATAGCAGCTTCATTCACAATAGCCAGAATCTTGATACAACTTAGATGTCACTCAACTGAAGGGATTAAGAAAATGTGGTCTACTTACACTTACACAGTAGATTTATACACACACACACACACACACACTGAAATTTGCATGTGAATGGATAGAATAAAGAAAAATCATTCTGAGTGAAGTAACACAGATCCAGAAAGACAAATATGGTACATACTCACTTTTAAGTCAATATTAGCTGCAAAGTAACAGATAAGCATGTTACAACACAAAAAAACATAAGAAGCTAAGTAAGAAGCAGTGCTCAAGAAGGGTGTATGAATATCCCAGTGAAGGTAAGATAGAGTAGAATTTGCAGGTGGACTGTTGATAGGTGCAGTTGGAAAAAAAAAAGATCATGGTGAGGGAGGATGGAGGGAGAACAGTACTGGGAGAGACAAATGGAGCTGGGGGGCATCTCAAAGATGAACTATAAACCTAGGGCAATGAAAATTCCCAGGAACCTAAAAGGTTGACCCCAGCTAAGAGTTAGCAGGGAAGATAGGAGCATCTTTTAAAAGGTCATTCTGAATGTCATGACACTTTCTTTCATTCTCACTGTGTGAGGGTTTCTCCATCTATCTCTATGTTTCTCTCTCTCTGTCATGTCCCCACTCTGAGAAGACTTTTGTTTTCTGCCCTCCCCCAATAAATCTCTTGTATTAGCCCTTTTATGAATAGTGATCTATGTAGCATTCCTTTGCTCAGACCACAAAAATACCTTTTGTTGCCTAATCCTAACACACATAGTAATATTGTTATGTTGATGCCTTTCTTTTTTTTAATTTTTTATTTTTATCAATTTATACTTTTTACATCTCAATGGTTATCCCATCCCTTGTATCCTCCCATTCTTCCCTCCCTCCCATTTTCCCCGTATTCCCCTCCCCTATGACTGTTCCTGAGGGTGATTACCTCCCCCTGTATATGCTCATAGGGTATCAAGTCTCTTCTTGGTAACCTGCTGTCCTTCCTCTGAGTGCCACCAAGTTTCCCCCTCCAGGGGAAATGGTCAAATGTGAGGCACCAGAGTACATGAGAAAGTCATAACCCACTCTCCACTCTACTGTGGAGAATGTTCTGACCATTGGCTAGATCTGTGTAGGGGTTTAAAGTTTATTGCCTGTATTGTCCTTGGCTGGTGCCTTAGCTTGAGCGAGACCCCTGGGCCCAAATCTGCCTACCATAATGTTCTACTTGTAGGTTTCTAGGACAGTCTGGATCCTTCTACTTTGCCATTTTCCCATCCTTCTCTCATCTAGAGTCCCAGTAGGATGTCCTCCCCTCTGTCCCACTTTCCTGGTAACTGAAGGCTTTCGTGGGACATGCCCCTTGGATTAACATGCAGATATAAGTGAGTATATACCATTTGAGTCTTACTGCTTCTGTGTTAACTCACTCATGATCATTTCTAGCTCAATCCATTTATCCACAAATTTCGGGAATTCCTTGTTTTTAATAGCTGAATAGTATTCCATAGTGTATATGTACCAGAGTTTCTTTATCCATTCTTCTATTGATGGACACTTAGGCTGTTTCCATGTTCTGGCTATTATGAATAAGGCTGCTATGAAAATGATTTAGCAAATTTTCTTGTTGTGTGCTGGAGCATCTTCTGGGTATATTCCAAGGAGTGGAATAGCTGGGTCTTGAGGGAGCCCTATTCCCATTTTTCTAAGATAGCACCAAATAGATTTCCAAAGCGGCTGTACTAGTTTGATATTCCTGAGAGATTACACTGAATATTTTATAAGCTGCTCTCCTATTTTTCTGTTACAGTGTTATCCCTACTTAACCCTAACTCATATCATAAATTGTATATTATTCTTGTTTTTCTCAATTTTTTCATTAGGGTTTTGGGAGCATTTTCACATTACATTCACACTCTGAGAATCTAGAGTTACTGAGTCCTGGACTGCCATTCTGTGTTTTCCTTTTTGTGTCACTTTATTTCTGCTGTTTCCCAGCCAGAATAATATTTAGAATTACTCCCATTATAATGCTGAAATATTTTTTCATCTTCAGTCTGTAAATTTCTCAATAGTCCTAACTTCCATACCTACTACCTTTCAGGAATTGTAATTATCATGAAACTATTTTGCTTAAAAGTAGACAGAACTTTGTTGAATTTAAGTACAGGAGAAGAAACTGATGAAGTGAGAGTGTGGTTGTGTCTCTGGAAAACAAACATTGCAAGGTAGGGTCGTAGTCATCTAATACACAGCAATGCAACCACAGCTTTGGAAATGTATGTGCTTTATTGCTATTGCTTCAGAAATTTGTGGAGATGTAATCTGTCTAAACCTTGTTTACCAAATTCTACACAACACATTGTCCTGTGTCCTTTTCAATACAGTTCATTTGCAATGAGTAGACTACCAGGTTTCCTCAGCGTTGGGAAGGAACAAACAACAATCTTTTGTCACAACTTTTACTACACACTTTTGATTTGACAGAGCCTCTCACAGACATTTCTTATGAAAAGCTAAAGAATCTAGAAGGCGCCTCATGCAAAAGCTTCTTTAGAACAACCATAATTCACTAGGAATGAGCTCTTCGTATCATGTCTGTAATCATTATCAAAAGGCTTGATTTGCACGCGAGTGAATGCTGCTTCTTTTGGATATCCAGTTGCCAATTCAGTCATTTCCAATTCCAGATGTTAATCACCATTACATAGCATCAAATTAAGAAAAGGAAAAAAGTCTCTTTTACTGTCTGAGAAGTATATATATGTGTGTGTGTGTGTGTGTGTGTGTGTGTGTGTGTGTGTGTGTGTAACCTAAGGAGATAAAAATGGCATGTTAATATGGTAACTGACACATTTTTGTAGCTGTATGTATCTTCTTCCAAAAGATACTGAAAGTCTCAAGATTCAAAAATCTTGAGCTATCACATTTGTTATTACCCTTTGCATTATATGTGATTATCTAAAGGATTCACACAGTGAATTGCTAATATGCTGAAATACATGTGTTAGTTCCTCATGCAAGGCAAATTCTTCAGTTTTTTTTTCCTAAATAAACATTTTAAACTACCATATTTTCTGGCTTATCAGACAACTTTTTTTAACACCCCCCCCCCCGCAAAAAAAATCTCTGCCAAAGTCTGCGGTCCTCTTATACACAGGGTACTTACCTGAAGCTTGTTTCGCCTTGCTTCATATGTCCAGCAGATAGAGTGGGGGATGCCACAGCCGATTCCCCACACTGGGAGGGGAGTCTGGAGCTGGGAGGACTAAGCTGCATACAGCCTTCTGTCCCTCGCGGAGCATGAATTGGCTTTCCACCAGAACCCTCCCTACCTACTCTGAGGGCTTTGGGTCTTCCAGTGGAGTGTATATAAACATGCCAGAGTCTACTGCACAAGGTGTGCACTGAAAGAGGGGTAGTCTTATAGGAAGAGTATATTCCAAACTCTGTGTTTTAGCTGGAAAAGTTGGGGATCATCCTATACACCCACTCATCTTATACATTTTTATTGGTAGGAAAAATGACTTTTTTTTTGCTTTAGTTTCAAATAAATGCATAACATATTCCAGAATAGAGTGAGACATGTAACAAAAATTATCTCTTTTTTTTTTGCTTACTATATTTACTATATTGTATAGGGAGTTAAAATTTAAATATAAAAATGTACAGCAATCATCATTAACTGTTTCTTGTAAATTTCTATTTACTAATATTAAAATGTATATGCAAAAATTAGTAACTGCATTTTCGTAGAAAATATTCATACATATTTTCATTAGGAAAATTTTATTTTCTCATAGTGATAGTGTATGTGTGTCTGTATTTAGTTAACTATGTATGTAAAGCTATCGACAAAGCTCTTTTTAAAAATAATTGAATCTTTGTAAATTTCACATCATGCACACCAATCCTAGTTATTTCCCAGTCCTTTCATATCCACCCACCACACCTGTAACCTCTCTTAAAAAAGAAAACAAACAAACAAAAAGATGGAATGGTGTGTTACTCAGTACACTCTTTTGTTGAACTAGCTCACTTGAAAATGTTCACTGCAGTGAGTCATGGGTCTTGTTTGATTCCTCTGACTTCTGCAAAACTGTCAGCACAGGACCCCACAAAGACTACTCTATCATATGGTTGCAAGGGGAGGGCCAGCTCAGCATACTGCTAGGACATCAACATGGCCTCAGGTAGCATCCCAGACCATGAACATCCACATGGCCTTTGGTGGTAACTGGGGTTACAGATCTTGACACAGAGCCAAGTTGCAGCAAGACCACGAACCCAGCTATGGCCCTTAGTGGCAGCATTGGCCAGGATGTCATCATGATCTCAACTGACCCCACAAAATACTTATCAGTTTGGCCTCCAGAGTCAGCTGCAGCCTAGAGCACAGACATCTGGATAGCATTCAGTGGCTACATGGGCCACATACATCAATATAAATCAAGACCAGATCATGATCATGGCAAAGATCAATAGCCATGGAACCAGAAATGGTTCTTGGTCACAGCATGGGCTCAGAGATCACCATGGCCTCAGGTGGTTGTTCAGGCTTCTCATATCTGCCTTTTCTTTCCCATCGTCACATCTTAAGTTCCACCTCTCTCAAAAATCAATTAAACAGCTTGTCTTAGCTTTCTTCTCTATTTCTATATCATATATTCACCCCCTGTAGCAGGGCCTGTAATGGTGCTAGGACAGGCACTTGGGTATGGAGACAGCTAAGTCAATAAAATGCTTGATCTGCATGTGTGAGGACCTGACTTCAACCTTTAGATGTCAAGTCAAGATGTTGGGATGGGTAGTGTAAACTTTTAAGCTGATGGCTTGCTGGGTGAAGATAGGCAGATACCCAGGGGCTTGTTTGTCCAACTTGCCCAGCCTGTTTTTCAAATAAGCCAGCAAGAAATCCTGTTCACAAGATATATGTGACCCATGTGTACATTAAAAAATATGTATTGTGCTTTTATAAAAGATTCTGTAAAGTTTAAGCTTACCAGCATTGAGGTTCATTATCACATTTTTCAAACAAAGAGGTATACAGTATGGGTGGTGGGAACCAAACTCAGATCCTTTGGAAGGACAGAAAGTACTCTCCACTGCTAAGCCAGCTCTCTAGCTAGAAAAGCAGCATTTTTGGATTATATTTGTGTTCATAAACTTAGCTTATACTTCAGAGTTTTACATACTCATCACTGTTTTACTTACCCCTAATTAAGCATAATTCTAAGATAATTTGTTTTTTATTCTATCTACATATGAATAAAAACTATTTGTTTCATAGTAGAAAAGGTTTACAGAATGATATTACAAATGTTGAAACATATATTATGTATAACTATTTGAACTCTTAGGAAAAATTATACAGTGTGTTTATGTGTGTGGGCCTGGCTTTTGTGTGTGTGTGTGTGTGTGTATGTGTGTGTACATGTTTATGAGTATACATCAGTTCAAAACTCCTGGTAAAATAATAATAGCTATGCAATGATAATATATGATTAATATCTATATTGATGTTAATATAAAGCTATATTTATAATTCCTTAGATATTATGCTATAAATTATTTTGATTACATGATGTAATCTATACTGAAGTCTAACCAGTAGTTGAGTAAGTGAAATTTATGTGAGTGTATCTTATTTTCCTCTTCTCATTATTGACAAATGGGCCAATTTCCCTCACATTTTACAGTTAGGCAAAGCAAAGTAATTAACATCACATATTTATTCTTACTTCATTAGTGACATTTAAACGCACCGTGTTACAAAAGTGGGCTAATGTTTTATTTATGATTATATAGCCTCTCTTATTGTCATTCACATCACTCACATTTAACAAAAGCAGAAACTAATAAAAGTCAGGTATTGGGTATCATTTACTCTTGCTTCTAGTGTGGTAACAGCTTTAATGAAAAAATGAATAGAAATGTAGGCAGTGGTAATTACTCCGGTGCATTTACCTCACAACACAGATGGAGTGTATTGCGGTGGATTTCTAAGCTGTGTCCTTCATGTATACACATTACAATGAAAACCACACAGGCCTGTTGAGAATCATACATCAAGCTGAACAAATGGGTACTTAATTTTTACTAGGAACCACAGTAAATCCACCTTGTCTGACCTTACATAGAAGGACACTGCAATGACATATCAAAGCCTTAAATACTCAGAATATTAGAATCAAAGAAATGTGGGACAGGGGAATATGATTTTGAGCTAACAAATAACAAAAGCATGTCTGCTGAGAATATTTTCACTGTGTAAAACCCATGCTTGAAAAGGAACATTGTGAGAGAGACACAGGTTGAATGTAGATCAATGTGCCTAAAAAAAGATATGAGAGCTAAGCTGATTAGTGATTTAGATTAAAATTTGGAGAGAAGGCTGACATAGTGTGTTAGAACCATATAGTTGAAAATAATGATGGCATATTATAGCAAACACTAATCTACTGAGGCTGATTGAGGGCAGTAGCCAAAATGACAAGTGCTTTTAACATATGGGTCTATCCTGCTTGTGACAACTGTCCATAAATCAGTGGACCATTGTAGAAGAGCTTTGTGAAGGAGTAAATGGAATGAAAGTGTTTCCATTGGAGCTTTTAAAATACTGTCATAATTTTAGAGTACATTTAATGTATTATACTCAAATAAGTTCTTCACAAAAAGTGTTTTACTCTCAATGTCAAATGGAAGATACTTGAGTTAAATTCAGGCTTTTCTCTATACTTAGGGAGGTGCAAATATAAATGTAAGCATTGATACAAACTGCGCATTCAATACGAGTGTTCATAATATAGATGAAAAACCATGAGAGTTCTCTATATATGTTATCAAATAGCAATGCATTTAAACTGGAGATTATAGTGTCCTACTGAACAGCTTACAAACTGTATTAAAATGAAACCATTTTATCCAGATGTATCCAGACTCAATCTCACTAATCTTTAATTTATTACATAATTCCTTTCTTTTACATAAAAATGTGGGTCTACCTAAGATTTAAAAGTTGTACTCCTCTTGTAATCTGAATAAATTAATAAAAATAATAAAAAAAGTCATGTGACAGGCCCCAAAATAAATAAATAAATAAATATTGTACTGCTAAAACTCATATTTTATTATGTAACCTATTTGAAATAAAGGTCTTTATAGGGGTTAAAATAAGGCATAAGAAGCCAATGTGTTGTGACAGCTGACCTTATGGACAATAAAATTATATATAAAGAGGTAGTAGTGATGTATGTATTTGAGATCACAGTAGGGAGGGTGCCACCCATAATCCATGGAGGGAGGCATTAGAATAAAAACATTTCGGTCCTGAACTATAGCCTTCAGAACTCCAAGCAATACATTCTTCTGTTTAAGACCCTAAATATGTTTCATTTGTTATGATAAGTTAGGCAATATAAAAACTTTCTGACCTAGAAAACAGGAAAATGCATTTTTATTAATTTTACTTACTAAATTCCAATTCTTGTAATGTCAAGAAAACGCTAAAAACTCAAAAAACAAACTCACCAAGTCTCTCTAATTTGGATTGATTCTCGATTCTTAAAACTTGTGTGTATTTGGGTAATGGATTCATGTTCCAAACATCTGTGTGGGAGATGGCGCGGGGTGGGGTGACGGTAGAAAATGAGTTTCTACCAGGTGTTACAGTTTATCTCTTTTAGAATGAGATTGCAGGTACCGAAGGCAGTGAAGACTCAAGGGCTCCACAAGCCAGTAATGATACTTGAAGTTTCATATACCATAGTGCCTTGCTGAGCACAGCAGAGGAAACAGAAGGAAGCCAAAAATCCGGCCAGCTGGAAGGCAGGTCTGGTCAATCTCAGGTCTTGTGGCCCTTCACTGCTGGTCAGCACTGAGCTGGAGGTGATAGGACAGCTATGCCATTGCTCTCTTGACTGCAGTGACCAGCATTCAAGCCCTGGGCATTCAGGGGCACATCTTCCCCCAGAATAAATGGAGTCTCGGGTGGTCATGTCGGAGGAACGGCAGGCACTAGAAAGAGACCAAGCCAGCCAGCCTTTATTTATAAACCTTTGGCAGTGGTTAAGGGTTTGTTGGTGAATGTGTCTGATTCACTGAGGTTAAGGGTGCCAAGACACTTATTCTACATGCAGTGGTATAGGACCCAATTTATATGCAGTAGCATGGTGTTTTGGTATTGAGAGAAAGAAAACACAGTGCTTAATTATACTGTGGGTGAAGCCGTAACTCCTAGGTATGGTTAAAAGTCATTTACTGGAGGCTAGGATCTCCTTCTCATAGGGTTGAGTTTGCTAATCCATATCTATTCAACTTTATATTTAGGGATAATATAGCCAAGATAGAAGTTTATATTCTAATAAATAATCATCTAATCTAATTAACATTGTCATATGTGTATATTGTTTTCATATGAAAATCTTTAGGGATAGTTTTTCTGCCCTAAATTCCCTCCTTTACCATGCTCACCTACCCCATTTAGCCCTTCCTGTTTCATACAGTTTTCTCCTGTATATCATTGCTTTGTTGATTTCTTGCATTAGTTTTTGATGAGACTACAAAAATGAAGTCTTTATGTTAAAGTATAACAACGTAAAATACAATTCTTGCAATAGTGTTCATTATCAAGTTTAATCTTCTTTTGATACTAGGTACAATTTTCTCAGGGCCTGCTGGCCTATGACTTTAACACCAGCATCCAGGATGTATAGACTGGCAGATATCTGTGAATTCCAGGTCAAAGTGGATTACATACTAAGCTATTGCGTAGTGAGATTCTGAGACTCTTTTCCCATAGGAAAAATTATATGTATGCATGTAAACTTACCATATATAAAACTACATGGAATTTTATTTTTAGTGGAAAGTAGAGTAGGAGAAGAAGGAGGAAGGAAAGGAAGAGGAGGAAGAAGAGAGGAGGAGGGGGAGGAGGAGGAGGAGAGAAGGAGGAGAGAAGGAGAGGAAGAGAAGGAAGAAGAGGAGGAGGAGGGGGAGGAGGAGGAGGAGGAGGAGAAGGAAAAGGCATCATGACAGTTACCCAGAATTTTAATTGAAAAACTATTTCATGGGCTGAAGAGATAGCATAGCAATTAAGAGCACTTTCTGTTCTTTCAGAGGATCCAAGTTCATTCCTCGTCGTGAGACACAGAGTGTCTCACTGCTGTCTATCGCTGAAACTCCTTAGGAGCCAACCTTTTATTCTGGCTACAGCACATACTTATATACACATAGAAGTGAAATAAATAACTTTAGTTAAAAAAAATCCACTCAGTCCTTAATAGGAATAGTGGAAGGAAGAATAGCCTTGGTCATAACTGCAAAAATGTTCACACATTAAAGTGTAACTTTGGCTTATTTAGGGACAATCCAAAGGACAATACTTAACTTATTGTAGTTTGTATGGCCATGCCCGGTGGAATGCTTAAATCTCATTTTATATATGCTATTAAATTTAATTTTGTTTGATTTTAGTATCCCATGCACAGGAATAATCTCAAATTTTCAATCATTTTTCTTTTACTTTATGTCAGGAATTTTGACATTTCCACTTTGCATTAAAGGTCTGAGGTCTGGGAAAGTACTCACTCTTTCTTCTCAAAATTCATTTGAAAGGGTTGACAATGGAAAAAATAACAGAAGAATGGGTCAGAAAGTGTGTCTAAAGCACGTGGGATTCGAAATAATTGGAGACTGATATTGCTTTGACCCTCTGAAGGTCATTTTTAAAGATTTATTTTTTATTATTTATTATGGACAGTGTTCTTCCTGCATGTGTTCCTGCCCACCAGAAGAGGGCACCAGAATCCATTACAGATGGCTGTGAGCCACCATGCAGTTGCTGGGAATTGAACTCAGGACCTCTGAGAGCACAGACAGTAGTGCCCTTAACCTCTGAGCCATCTCTTCAACCTTGAAGGCCAGATGTTTACACACTCTTCCTCACAAGGGAAAAGGGTTTGGAGAAATGCAAATAGCTATGAAGGAGAATGCATTTTAGGGACAGTGATTGGAGTAGATGAGAGACATTGGAAGTAAGTTAATCTCTGAAAATTATGTGAGGTACACTAATGGGCAATACTAGAAGACAAGTCAGAAGCAGAAGACAGAAGGCAGCTTTGGATATTAGGAAAGGCTGGCAGAATTTGTGCAGTCTCTTGGTGCTGATTTTTGAAAAATAGATAGAGGCTTTGGAGGGTCACTGGACACATTTAGCCTCTTTCCTTCTCCTGTAGCCAAATTTTATTGGAGGTTTAATGATCACATTAAAATGAATGGAAGTTTAGACTCCTTTTCAAGTGCTTCAGAAGGAAGGAAGAAGAGCAGAAAGGTCATGATCATAGGGCACCTTCTATAGTCTTCTAATTACTTTTTATTCAAAGCTATTCAAACCAGAACACTAAACAAGATAAATGACTCATGAAGACACTACTAAGCAGCAGGTGTTGGTGGAGGATAAAATCAAGACAGTCAAGAAAAAATGAAATTTTATTTATTATAATCCTTAAAATTGCAATGTGAGCCAGGTACAGTGGTACATGCATGTAATCCCAGCTTTTGGGGAGGCAGAGGCAGGTGGATCTCTGTGAGTTCAAGGCCAGCTTGTTTTTCAAAGCAAGTCCAGGACAGAAACACACAAAGAAACACTGTCTTCAAAAATCAAAAAAAAGAACAAGAAGGAAGAAGAAGGTGGAGAAGAAGAAGAGGAAGAAGAAGAAGAAGAAGAAGAAGAAGAAGAAGAAGAAGAAGAAGAAGAAGACAAAAAAGAAGAAGAAGACAAAAAAGAAGAAGAAGAGGAAGAGGAGGAGGAAGAGGAAGAGGAGGGGAAGGAGGAGGAAGAGGAACAGGAACATGAACAAGAACAACAGAAAGAACAAGAAGTACAAGAAAAACAAGAACAAGAAGAACAAGAAGTACAAAAAGAAGAAGAAGAAGAAGAAGAAGAAGAAGAAGAAGAAGAAGAAGAAGAAGAAGAAGAAGAAAATTTTAACATGGCAAAATCAAAGGTTCTGGTTGGGTTGGTTTTTATGGTTCCATTTTGGTAGGTTGTAGAGTACCTTCCAATAGCAAAGACATTAGAAGATAAAGTGAAGGTTCTACTTCTATGTAGGCACAAAATCTAACACTCCATGTTGAAAGAGTTGCAATGGTCTTATCTTCAGCAATAGGGCATTGCTGTCAGTTTGTGGAGAGCAGCTTATAGTTTTATCAACAGACTTTGTTTGGTAATTTCCATAGGAACCCTTTAGCCGACAACTCAATTGTATTAAAGCCAGTCCTGGTAGTGAAAGCTGAGTTTGGTGACAATAGATGACCAGCTGGAGCTGGTCTGTCTCAATCATTATTTGTAGACCTCATTAGGATTACCTTTGTGTATTTTAGGAAGTTGTTCTGCCTGCTAAATATGCTAAGACAATGATAGTTCAAAGCTCCTGGGAGTAAGCAACCAATATTTGATTTGAATTAAGGCCCACTCCCGTGATGAAACCCATACACAACACTACTTTGTTCACTATATAACCCTGACATCTATGGTATAACCAAATAATACTGGTATAAAAATCAAAACAAAAGAAAAATGTAGTGATAAAAACATTCCTAATAGTAGTCTTCTATATTCAGATCAGTGCCTTGATTTGGCAATCATCAGAGAAATTTGCTTTTTCAGCAGATGGAAATAAATACAGAAATCCATATCAAGATATTACTCATATATACATATATAATGCACAGAGAGAGAGAGAGAAAGAGAGAGAGAGAGAGAGAGGGAGGGAGGGAGAGAGACAGAGCTTGGAACACACAGCTACAAGTGAAAACAACGTCTCCATCAAATCTCTCTCCTCAGAGCTCAAGGAACCCCGTGAAAGAGGAGGCAGAATCAGTGTGGGAGCTAAAGGGTATGGAGGACACAAGGAGAACAATGCTTAAAATATAAACTGAGAAGAGCTCACGTAAACTCAAAGAGATTGAAGTGTTGGACCCTAGAGTCCACTCGGGTAGTAGGGGGTCATAGCGAGAGACCACTCGAGGACCACAGTGTTGATGCAAAAGCACAAAGTTTATTGGTGACTCTCGTCAGGGGGCCTCAGCACTCACTCGGGAGGGAGGGAGGCACACCTCGGGTCACTGTTACAGACTTTTTTTAAAGGCTAAAACCACAAAGGTTAGGAGGGGCTGCATGCTCTATGTTAGGATTGGCTCTGGTGGTCGCTAAGGGTGCTTGTCTAAATGTTATTGGCTATTGCAGTGAGGGGTGTTGGGGAGTTTCCACAGAATTTCCAGATGGTAATTGTTTACCTTAGTTGAAATTGTTTATCTCGGTTGGCTACCTTGATCTCAGAAACTGAAGCTGAGCTGGCCTTCAATTCTCTTTGGGTCATTTTCCCAAGCTTGCCTGGGTCACGTTCCCAGGGCCTTACAGAAGCAGAATGCACAGGGCCTATATAGGTCAGGCCAGATGTGATGTGATCAGCTTTTTCAAGCTCCTTTCACTAGGACATCATCATGATCTACTGCACCAGTGTATTTTGTCATACCAATGAAAGAAATAACAGACATTCTTAAGTGTGTCTCCCTTCAGGCCAAAAGCAAGTATTGCATGCTGAATGGAACTTCCTGGGCCATAAACTAAATTAAGCTCACAAGTCCACACTTGAGAGAGAGAGAGAGAGAGAGAGAGAGAGAGAGAGAGAGAGAGAGAGAGAGAGAGAGAGAGAGAGAGAGAGAGACACAGAGACAGAGACAGAGACAGAGACAGAGACACAGAGAGAGAGAACCTAGTCCTATTGTCATGTTTGGTTGATAGCCCTGAAAGGCCTCCTCTTTTCTGAAAAAAAAAAAAAAAAACGGTGGAGTATTTCTGAGGTAGAGAGGAAGTAACAAGGAGGAAAGGGAAGAGTGGAGAGAGGGAAAACTATAGTTGAGTTGGGATTCAATATAGGAGAGAAGAATAAATAAATAACAAAATAAAATTACCCTGAAGTAATAATTTGGCAAAATGCAGGTTTTAGTAATATTGAAAATATTCTCTGAGGTTTTATCAGCTGGTTATTGCACCTTTAATTGTACAGCGCAAAGGGTCTGTAGATTACATATTTGCTAGTGAGTATAAAAAATGGGTGGAAATGTTAATTGGTGTTGTTAGAGGTGATTAGATATAGTGTCAACACATGGGTAGTCTGTGTCCAGTTGAAGGAATCCCTCACAAAGAAGGCTATCAGATGCTAACAAACAACATTTCCAGAGACTCAGTTTAGCCTTTTCTAAACATCAAATTGCATCGAGGCAAATGGCCTTGTGCTAATTAACACTGTTGCATTTATTACACTTTAAGTACAGAGAACCAATGCTGCTACATTTTTCTTTGGCAAACTGCAAATTGTTGTTGTTGATTGTGTTACTAGTGTTAGGACACAGGGCATTCCAAGTGCAGGCCAATTGCCCCAATAGCATGTTGTATAATCTTCCTTATACTCATTACATTTTTTTTTAATTTTTAGTTTTAAATTTGTTCATTTTACATACTTATTAAAGCCCCATCCGTAGTTGCCTCCTGATCCCACTCTCCCTCCTTTATACCCTCTCTCTCTCCCTCCCCTAGTTCTCAGAAAGGGGGAGCCTTCCTTCCCTAACATCTGGCCTCAGCCTATCAAGTCTCATATGGACTGCCCGAATACTCATCCTCTGTGGTCTGGCAATGCCATGCCAATAGGGGAAGTATTCAAACTCTGAGGGCTAGAGTCCATGTCATAAGTACTCCCTACTTCTCATATTATAGTTCCCCCCAAAAAACAGTGCTGCCTATCTACTACATCTGAGCAGAGGGTCTAAATCCATACCATGCATGGTCCTTGGTTGGTTCATCAGTTTCTGCAGCAACCCCCTCCTCCACCTGGATTGTTGGCTCCACTGGTCTCCTTGTAGAGTTGCTGATCTCTTAAGTTCCCTCTGTTCCCCAACTCTTCAAAAAGTCTCCAGGTACTCCACCCCAGAGTTTTGCTTTGTGTTTCAGCATCTGCTTGGATCTCTGACTGGGTTTAATAAATGGAACCTCATGAAACTGAAAAGTTTCTGTAAGGCAAAGGACACACTCAATAGAACAAAATGGCAGCCTACAGACTGGGAAAAGAAATTCACCAACCTTACATCTGACCAAGGGCTACTATCCAAAAATATATAAAGGTCTCAAGAAATTAAATACCACCAAACCATGTAGTCCAATCAAAAAATACAACACAGCACTAAACAGAGAATTCTCAACAGAGAAATATCAAATGGCTGAGAAACACTTAAAGAATGCTCAAAATTCCTAATTATCAGTGAAATGCAAATCAAAACTACTTTGAGATACCATCTTACACTGATTAGAATGGCATAAACACTTCAAGTGACAGCACATGTTGCTGAGGATGTGGAGAAAGGGGAACACTCCTCCATTGCTGGTGGGAGTGCAAACCTGTACGACCACTTTGGAAATCAACCTTGGTCTTTCTCATAAATATGGAAATAGTTCTACCTCAAGACACAGCCATACCATTCCTGGGCATATACCTGAAAGATGCTCCACCCTAAAACAAAGACATTTGCTCAACTATGTTCATCGAAGCTATATTTTGTAATAGTCACAATGTGCAAACAAGCTAGATAGCCCACAACCAAAGAATGAATGAAGAAAATGTGGTATATGTACACAATGGAATACTACTCAGCTATTAAAAACAAGGAACTCTAGAAATTTGCAAGCAATTGAATGGACCTAGAAAAGATCATAATGAGTGAGGTAACCCAGACCCAAAAAGACATACATGGTATATTGGTATATTCTCTCTCTCTCTTTCTTTCTCTCTCTCTCTCTCTCTCTCTCTCCTCCCCCCCCCCAATTTTTTTTTTTTTTTTTTTTGGAGACAGGGTTTCTCTGTGTAGCCTTGGCTGTCCTGGACTCACTTTGTAGACTAGGCTGGCCTCAAACATAGAAGAATTCTCCTACCTCTGCCATCCGAGTGCTGGAATTAAAGGTGTGCAACATCATGCCCAGCTGTGTACTCTCTTATAAGCAGATGTTAGTCACATAACAAAGGATAACCACAGTACAATATACAAACCTAAATAAACTAAATAACAAGGCTGACCCTAGGAAGAATGTTTAATTCTCATTCAGAAGGGATAGAATAGACACAGGAAATAGTTAAAGAGAAGGAAGAGGAAAAGACTCAACCATAAAACTCATTACTTTTTATATAATGTTGATAGTCTGTCCCCAGAGGAGATTTCAAATATTGTAAAAGAATAAATATAACTTATTTTAGCTTCAGTACAAATTGTGTCATAATAACTAATGTACTTAATCAGACAATAAAAAGCTGTATCATTTGTCTAAAATTATTATATATATTATATCTGCCTGTAGAATTTATTTGAATTCATATATTTTAGGTAGTTTTTCAATATGATCATGGAAACCATATGCATTTCAGAAGAATTTATTTTATCTTGATACATTAAAATTATTTTGACAATAAAATAAAATAGATAGGGCTGGAGAGATAGCTCAGTGGTTAAAAGCACTATGTGCTCTTCCAGAGGTTCTGAGTTCAATTCCCTACAACCACATTGTGCCTTACAATACTAGGACCTGATGCCCTCTTCTGTCATGCAGACAGATAAGTCACATACATAAAATAAATAAATGTCAGGGCATGGTAGCGCACACCTTTACTCCCAGCACCTCGGAGGCAGAGGCAAGATTTTGAGGCTAGCTGTGATTTCGAGGCCAGCCTGGTCTACAAAGCGAGTCCAGGACACCCAAGGTTACACAGAGAAACCCTGCCTCAAAAAAAAAAAAAAAAAAAAAGCAAAAAACCAAAACAAAACATAAAATAAATAAATGAATATTTAAAAAATAAATAATATTCAGTTGTATAGGAAAAGACATATAAATATTCCTCTAATCTTTATTCTTGTTATTTCACACTAAGATGGTTTTAGTTGGTTTATTATTGATCTCACCAACTCTTGACCTCTAAAAGGTAAATCATCAAGGAACTCCTGATGAGAACAAATGGTCTGAAATAATGCTTCACATCTCCCTCTACCCTCTGAATCCACTGTCATCACTAAGCATCCTAAATCATTTAAGATCCCCTGAAGTCCTGGCCTTCAAATATGTCATAAACCCATCTGTATGACTTCAAATTTATCATTCCTTACTCTCCTAAGTGAATTCTTTCATTTAGATAATTGATCTAACAGTTTCCAGATAAAATACGCCACAGTTCCCTGGCTCTAATCCATTTCTTACTGAATTCCTAACACCTGGAATGTCCTTGCTTTTCCTCGGCTCTCATTAAAGTTGAACTCTCAATGGAAATATCACTTAAATGGAGTAATCCATAGTGACTTTATCCTACTCCAAATTCCTATTAAATTTATTATCTCAAATATCAATTAGCACAACTTTGAATATTATGCTCTAACTTAAAGCCCTCACACACAGCCTCTATGGAAGTGTCCTAACTCTTTAAAATGAATTTTGAACAATGTTCTTGAGAGTTTTATAGATATTGTATTTTAATAAATGCCTTAAAATAGTTTTATAAACCCTGCTTAGAAAATTGTAAATGCAGATGCATCACATTTCACTTTTGGTGAGTAGGTACAGGGGTTAATACCATTGTATTATCTGAAAGAATTTAAAATGTAAATGAATAGATTAAAATCAAATTATAAACATTTCATGACTGTATGTATGTAATGTTTGTATGTATGTATGTAAATATGAAGGAAGAGAGTACTGTGTCTAATTTTGTGAACAATTTGGAGGAAAATACTTGGAACCTTCTTAGTGAGTCTATAAGTATAGTTTTTCAAATAGACAAAATAATACTGCTTTTGGATTAGACATTTTAAAGTAAAAGGAAAAAGAACAAGAAAATTCATGGAAAAGAAATTCCTCTCTTCCAGGAGTATGTACCTGTCCAAATCCCAGGGTCCGGCCATTTATTTATATTATTTATATGACTTTTCTGTCTGTGTGACAGAAGAGGGCATCAGGTTCCAGTATTGTAAGGCACCATGTGGTTTTCAGGAATGAAACATTCGTCATGCATTAAGAAAAGAATTACATAAAAATAAATTAAAGACTTTTGGTAAGAATCCATGTAACTCATCAAAAAATATCTACTATATACTTGTAGTGTTTTAAAGTGCTGGTAACTTTATCAGATAGGTATGTCTCAGCCTTCCCCCCACTTGATTTTACTCTGGTTATTTACCAGAATTACTTATAGGAACAGAAATGATTCAAAGACAGCTATATTACCAAAAGCTATATCAGCATGGGTGACTGCTCATAAAAGCTTCTAACTTGGGGGCCATTTCAAAATGTACATTCAGATCAACAGGTTGGAGAGTGTCCTTTTCTTATGCTTCAGTTAGTCTGAGACCCATTTTGACAGCAGGTCTTTGCCTCATTCAGGAAGCTTGCTTGTCTGTAGTATTTGCAGCTTGCCTTGACTCAGAATAACAGCACATGCCAGTTCATGGCCAGTCAAAAAACAGGCAAGACACAATTCTTTACTAAAAATGAGAGGTGCAACTTGGTATGTGAAGGCTGGTTGATTTCCATGGGATGCTGCCCCCTTTCTGAAGAAAATGGATGGAGTAATGAGGATGGACAGGTGGGTATTGTGTGGTGGTGGAGTCCTGTAGTGAAGGTCAGGGTTTGTGGGGGCAGGGTTGGTAGGAAGGGGGGAAGGGAAAGTGCAGTCAGGATGTATAGTTAAAATTAATTTTAAAATGTGAGGTGCCATCCCAACTCAGATACTGAAATGAAAAATTTTCTCACAGCAGCAACTATTAGAAAAGTTCATGAACATGGTTTAGGTTACATTTAGGGCTTCAGTTCATTATCAGAATCTCAAAATTTTGGCCATACATATTTATTAAACATTATTTTTCAATTAGAAATATTTTGAAGAATTTATATTGAGACTAAAATGTCTCTAGATCAACATTAATAATTTAGAAACTCTGGGATTTTTGACATTCTAATGTTTTATTGTTTCTTTTTTATTAATTTATTGAGATTACGTCTCAATTTTTATCACCTTGCTTGTATCTTCCCATTCCTTCCTCCCTTCCTCTTTGATTAATGCCAAAAACAAAATCTGGAGCTAAAAGCAATGTTGTAATGGGCTGCAAATGTAAGGCCAAGACATTTTCTAGATTCTGGAAAAAAAATCACTGAAAGATGTAAAGAAAGCATTTATGCTAACCTCCCTTTAAAACTTGAGCAAAAGCAAGGAGCAAGTAAATAAATGAAAATATTAAAGTCAACTGATGTAAAACAAATATATAAATTAAAAAAATAACAAGTAACTAAATGAAAACAAAAACCTGCAAGTCTGCCTGAAACACTGATATTGAAAAGGTAAAGATACCACACTATTTAATCAAGAAAATAGGTTGCTTTTTATAAGCCATTGAGCTTATGAATTTTATGAGCATATCCACATTTCAATGCATGTGGTAGTGAAAGACCCCAGAAGGGAGACCCTAACTCAAGCCTCGGGATGGCTCGCACCCAAAGACACACAAACAACCGTTTTGCTGTAAACACATGAGGCAGTTTATTGGCGAAGGCAGAGGGGTCAACCCAGAAGCCCAGGGGCTTGGTGTTTATATGGGCAAAGGTCGGGGGTGGGGGTGGGGGGGAGGAGCGGGAAGTTTTGGCGCGGCCACACACGATTGGTTGTTGAACATCAGCAAATTGTGTAAGCAGATCTGGGGTAAGGTCAGACTTAATCTCACTGGAGCAGTCCTTGGTTCCTGTTTCTCTTGGAACCAGAGGGCAGATTTTTATCTGAGCTAAGGAAACCTCTGGTTAAATTCAAACCAGAAACATTGTGTGCGGGCCTCAAGGGGGGATTAAGCAAACACCATAAGATCAGATGAGGGGTCTTGGCTCATTACTCACTCGATCATGTCCAGTACCTGTTTCTCTCAGGAATTTGTCCTTGTGTATCCTCCCTATCTTTTATGGCCAGCCGGTCCCTGGAACACTCAATGGGCCTTTGTCTCCTAGCTCTGCATTCTTTGTGACTTATCACCTGGGGCCTTGGGCTAGCAAACCTGCTGACCTGCACTCTTAATGAGTCAGAGAGCTGAGAGCTCTGCTGTTCTGGCTGCTTTAATGCTAATTAAAAATTTTCTCTTTCATTAGCAATGTTATGAATTGAGAGAATGACTATAGGTGTAGAAATCTATAAAAGTTTTAAGGCATTTGACAAAGAAAATAAACACTAGATGACATTCTATAAACAATGGAAAGCTTGAATCTGAGAACATATGTGTAGGGTAACTCAAATTTTATTTCTCTCTTTGAACATCTACAAATGATGAAAAATGCTGATATATTGATTTTGAACTCACAAATCTATCTTATAAAGTCAGAATATTCAAAACCACTGAGTCTGAGTAATATTGATTAACTATATAAAATGCCAAAAGTTGCAAGATTTATAGCAGGCATACATTTACAATGTGAAATATTCTCTAGAAAATTATTCTTGCCTATTCATTTTAAAAACTGTAGATTGCTGTGATGTTTTTCATTCATTAGAGAAGAATTCAGATTGAATACTTTCATCAACAATAGAGGGGTTCATTTCAGTATGAAGATTTATAATCCAAAGTTTCATACTGGTAGATAATCAAAGACTTGCAATGTAAAATCTATGACTATATCTTTGACTGCATGAAATAGTGTGCTTTTTATTAGCAGAAATTTAATAACTAGTCATTTGAAATTGAGCAAGTGGTTAGTCAAAATGACATACAGTAACTTACTACATATTGTAAAGATTAAACAACCTATCAAGTTTTACCCTATAGATTTAATTCATGAGTCACTAAATTATTTCTCCAATATCTTTAAATTAAAATAATGTTATTAATTTATATTCACAAAACTTTTAAATATGTTGAGTATATTAAATATATACAAAATTTAAATAAAAGTAGTTAATTTTATATTTAAGGTTTCTAAATTTTATATTCCCAAGTCTAAGAGTTATATAAAATAAGACCTATAATAGATGATCACAGAGTTGAAATGGTTTATATATCAACAAGTTCTAAGAAATTACACTTCATGTATATTTACTTTCAGTAAACAAATTTATGAAGCTGGTAAAATAATGTTTTACACTCAATCTTAATATTTTATCTGGTGCATTTAAATTATATGTGATTAGAATATGATAGTGAACTAAACTCTAAAGCCTGGCATTTAGGTCAGTATCGACTATTTAAAGATACGATGGTTATCAGGGAAGTGATGATCTCCTTAGACACATTGACACTTGCAATGCGATTACTCCCTTTGCCACTCGATTCAGATCTTGTGCCTCCAAAAAGATTAAGTCTGTAAAGGGTAAGAATGGATGTAGGAAGCCTTGACAGTTATGCTGAACTTGCTGTTTCTCCTCTTATTGTTTTATGATAATGTACTCAATTAGCAGCGTTGTGTCACATTTCATGAAATAATTCTAAAATTTGATGTTTATAGAATGAATTTCTTTTTAATAAAAATATGTTTTGGACTTTTGAACACATTATAAGCAAAATTTTAAAAACCCACAAACTTAAAAGACAGATAATGGCATTCCGATCTTAAGACCAGTGTCGTATAATCGCATTAGCTATATAAATATGCACAAGGCTTTTGTACAATGTCACAATTTGCTGGGTCTCAGCACAATTTTGTGACCAATTTTCTTCAATATAAATGATCAACATACATTACTAATATGTTTGTGGTGTCTAAGCTAATGTTATTATTTTCAGAGATATAGTTTTACAGGTAAATATTCTTCATATTCTTTTGCAAGAGTTCCTCTTTTATGAACATAATTTCAATGAGAAAAATGGCTTAACACCTCAATGGATACCACATACATTAACATCAGGTCCTATTTGCATTTGTCACTTTGACAAAAACAGCAGCTAGTTGATTCTTTCATAACCCTCTATAAATCAAGATTGGCTTTCAAAGCTTCAATAAACACTGCACTTTTTTTGTAAGCAGGACACCAATTTTATAAGCCATAAAGTTTAATAGCAGGTTTACTTATTAATAAATGGAAAGACCTTGGGGAGCAAATATTCTTAAATGAGGATGAAAAATATGACCATGGATAAATAATTAGCTATCATTTACAACAATTATCATTTTGAAATAAAATTTTTAGTGTGAAATATCTAGGCAAAAAAACCTACCTGAGTATAAAAGTTTATCAGTTTTATTTGTGGAAAAGACACTAATTTGCAAAGAAAAATATTTTAAACTTTATAATTAACATTCATTTTTAATTAGCATCACTGTGGCTGTTAGGAAAAATGAGGACCTAGAGAGAGTTCAGAAAGATATGAACTATGCCACTGTAATTACCACAACTCCCAGCAGGCTTTCCCTCATCTGATTAACACCACAGCAGGGTGGGAGATCGAACACACAGCTAACTGCCATGAACAGGAGAAAAACAAGACTAAGAAGGCACAGAGGAAAATTCCCCTAATGTTGAAAATTAAGAATCCAAACCTCTTCATATTGTTAAGAGCAAACCCGGATGTTTGAACATTTCTAGAAAATGTAAACTGATGTTGGTATCAACATAAAACAAAGAAGCAAAAACCTTTATGAAAAATCCAAATGTCACTATTTCCATGAGCTACAACTGACAGTGAGAAAACAAGTACCTTCTTCTCATTGCAACAAAATAATTTAACAAGATTTTTGTTCTGTCATGTTTTTTAACCATTGATCAATATATAGGCTGATAATTTGCCTAAGTTTTGATAGTCATGGATATAATGATCTTTAGAAGATATTGGTTTTCAGTGGATGCCTAGATGCCCATATATACTTATGCTAACTAATAAAGCCTTGTATGTCACACTGAGTAGTACCAGTTATAGAACCTTAACCATAATAGCACAAATGAGTCAAAGAATTCTAAGCCTCAATCCAAAGGTTGATTTCTAACGTTTCTAATGATACTAGCTGTGTTTCTTATTTTGGTAAAAATATGTGTTACTTAATATTATGTGGTTTGATTACCTAATGCCATTTTATTTTCTTTTAAAGTTTATAATTTTAATGTTATTTTTCAAAAGCTCTATAGGTATATGATGAAAGTTGTAACATGGATTGTGGCTAGTCAGGATAAATACTCAAGAAAACATAATGGCCAATTCCTGGTAAAGCACTGATATGCATTGGTGGAGATGTCCATTTTCTCTATTTATGCATACCAATGATGATTCAAATGTATAAACAAAAAGGGGGTGGATAGATGGCTCAGAGGTTAAGAGCACCATCTGCTCTTCTGAATGTCCCTAGTTCAATTTCCAGCACCCACATGATGGCTTACAACCACCTGTAATGAGATCTGGTGTCTTCTTGTGGTGGTCAGGCACATGTGTGGGCAGAATACTGTATAAATAATAAATAAATCTTTAAAAAATAATTTAATGATATTTACATTAAGAGGAATATTTAAACAACACCAACTGCAGCATATGGAGTGAATTGATGCATTTGTGAGTCTGTTTTCCCAGTGATCCTGACAAACTTGTAACTCATTCCAACAAGTTGTTATATATCAAATTCTTACTGACTCCATATCATATAGTTGCAAAATGAGTAGCAAAAAGGTACAGAGATGCATTTACTAATAGATGAAAAATAAGAACCCTGACTTTAAAAAGTAATTAGTATTTCAGGAAGATGATACTGCTTCCGAAGGTCATAAAGAAGAATCTCTCTCATGGTTTTCTCAAGTTCTAGTGTGATAATATGTTGCTTTCCTCAACTCAAGAAGTATAATTACCATATCAGGCTTTTTGTTTGTATAGTATTTTTTCCTGGGTGGCTCTTCTCATATTAAATGTAATCATATTGGATCTAGGGCTTCATTCTGGTCCACAACAACACCGTCTTCACTAGTTATAGTCACATTTACTCTTGTTCCTAATAAACGCATATCTGAACTACTGGGTATTAGGAGTTAATATATGATCTCTTATGAACACAAACATGCACACAATTGTCACACTAATAAATTGTGCATAAAATAGGCCTTGTAGCCATTCGATGTTAGTTCAAAATAGAACTAAGATAATGAGGAATTTCTAGTTAAATACATCATTGCAAGATGATGAATTTACAAAATATAAATAATGGTGTAAAATTATATGTGATATAATGTACATTTTGTGTGAGAGCTACTTTAGTTAGATTTGCTTTTGTCACTGTTACCAAAACATCTTCCATTTAAAAAAACTTAAGGAAGTAATAATTCACCTGTGTTCATAGTTTCAGAGATCTCTGGCTAAGTAGCTCTGGAAGGGCAATCATAGTGGAGCAGGCTTGTAATCTCAGCACCCAGTGATGCAGAGGCAGGCAGATTGCTGTGAGTTCAAGGCTAGCCTGGTCCACAAATTGTGGGATAGCCAAGGCTACACAGAAAAACCCTGTCTGGAAAAAACAAAAAGAAAAGAAAAAGTTTTGGTAAAACAACAAGTTACCGTATTTTTCTGGCCTATAAGACACTGGGCACATAAGATGACCCACCCAACTTTTCCAGTTAAAATACAGAGTTTGGAATATACTCACCTTAGAAGACTACCCGTCTTTCAGTGCACACCCTGTGCAGCTGACGCCCCCATGTGTCTATTTGCAGGCAGGGCACAGCCAGCCTGGCGCTTGATTAAATGTAGCAGGCAGACAGACAGTGTCAGCCTACACTGCCCCTTTAATGCATGCTCCACACTCAACCTGAAGACCTGCAGCTCTCAGAATTGGACAGGTGGGTTCTGGTGAAGAGCCAATCCATACCTCCATTACCTCCATTCTACTCCTGGAGGTAAAGGAAGATGTGTGCAACTTGCTGCTCCCTGCTTCACACTTCTTCACAAAGCAGAAATCAGCTGTGACACCCTGTACCGGCAACCCCAACTCTATTCGCTGGAAATATGAAGCAAGGGGCAGAAAGTTGCCGGTAAATACCCGGCATACAAAATGATCCGGGACTTTGGCATGGATTTTTTGAGGGTTAAAAAGTCAGCTTATAAGCCTGAAAAAAAAAACTTACATAATAACAGTCAGGAGAGAGAGAGAGGAAAGAAATACAAGAAAGCTCCAGGATAGAAAAAAAGCTCATGGCCAAACTCTGTCTACTTCTTCCAGAGAGTTCTAATTCTATCTTTAGAACTTTGCAATAGGGCCACTAAATTGTGAACCCCTCAGTGGCCCAATCCAGTGGTACATTAGAATGCACACAGTCTAATTGCCTCTGTAATCATCTTCCAAGATAAATACAGTTGTCTACTAATGCAGGATCCCCTTCATCCTACTATGTTTTTTGCCAAGATTAGCCTTTATAGAAACACTTCATGTTTTACGATGTGTTTTAGTGACTACTCCAGATCTTCAAATTCTCTGAGATTGTTGACTCTTCTTCATGTCCTGTGCATAGCAACAGGTAAATTTTATATTGCTTCCCAATATTCAAATTTACCACGGATACTAATTTCTTACATATAATTGATTTTAAGAGTTGAGTCAGATCTTGGGTTAGGTGAGAAGGTTGCTGAAAAAAATCATAATCACTATGAAGAATATTATAGATAATCAATAGTATTAGCAATGAATTGATGAGGACTATGTTATCTATGTGTGTTTAATTTATATATGTATCATCTATTAATCTACATAAATGGAGAGAGATTCATACAAAATTTAGATCATATCATAAAATTATTATTTCAAAGGAAGTCATAAGAAGTAAGCAAGAGAAAATGGAAAAGTTACTGAGTCTGCTGAGTTAAAAAAAATAAAAATAAAAATAGGAAAACATAGAAAGAATAATCATTAAGGGGATTTTTGAACATCTAGAATGTGATGGAAAATAAATTGAGTACAGGTGGAGGAGAATGTCTTTTAAGAGGAGGCAATCTTGCTTATAAAGATGTTAAATTTTACCTAATTGCTTTCTAAGAAAGAGTAGATGCCATACTTGTTTCAAGCTATGTGACTAAGCTTTGTGATTATATAGTGCACATCAACTGCAATCAGCCATCAGAACTCTAATGAGAACTCTGGTTCAGAAAAACAAGACATTTTTCAGTGGATGATGTAAACTAAAATAGCAGAAGTGCAAACTACACAAAGCAATCATCTTTGAAACGAGGAATTTTGTGAAACATCAGGAGGGGCAAATCCTGCATGATGATATGGAAGTGCATCAAAGTAATGAATTACCCTTTACACAGAAAAAAAAAATAATGGGTTTTTGTAATGGCGAATTCTCTCCACAGTTTGTACTTGAAGCTAGTTTTCGGTGAAACATTTTTATAATTGTGTATGGTTATTTCAATAAAGTTGAAGTCTTTTTATCACTATATATACTTACAGATATTGAGGACAAGTTCCTGGTCTGTACTCAAGGTGATGTGATAGCCCAGAGTCCATCAACTTTTGAGCTGCATTGATTCATACATATTATTTTTAAGATTAAAAATTATTTTATACTTTAAATAAAAATTACCAAACAGAATAACCTAGTAAGTACTCCCATGATGAAATCCATATCACCAATATTTAGTAATATATCAAAAAATGTACATCTTTTCTTCTGCAAATTTCAAAGGGAGTATAAGCAAATCCTTAGTCAATGATACTCCATGCCACTTGGTGTTTTCAGAGGAACTGGTTTATTTTCCTTAGGTCTATAATGTGAGGCTTCAGGCTTTTTCATGTAGAGAAAGTCGTAAACATTTTAATGAAATTTTAAAGTTATAAAATGCCTTAAAGCACAGACCTTGAACTTTCAGTCCTTTTCATTTGAAGTCCTGAGTTCTATGGTTACAAGTGAATACCATTTGAACCTGTACAAATGGGGCATTTGCTATTTTATTGTTGGCAATTTTATAAAAAGAAAGTGTACATTTTTTGAAACCTATGACTTTGTAGAACACTTTCTTGTTTTCTCCTCTTTCCTGTTACATTCTTCCTACTTTTAATGGTCCTTCATATGTAATTTTGGTAAAGAACTTGACTGCTTTTGCCCTTTTCCCGGGAATATGCTGTGGCTAATTTATAAAGACATAAACTAGTTTACTATGTAGAAGATATTTTAAGACAGCTTAACATTGAACTTATGGCTTGGTTAGAATTGATTTCTTTTGTGAAATGTTAACAATGATACAAAGCAAATGAGGCAAAAAGAATACAAAATGTGATATTTTGGAGAAGAGCACCAGGAAACCTAAGGTTGGAACCACAATTTGTGCTGAAAAAGAGGAGGTCAAGATGAGACCTGATCTGCACTGGAACAAAGGGAGGTGAGGCCTCAGGGAAGGAGCAAGTCCAGCTGATCCTGCAATTTGTAAGATAAAAGCCAGAAGCAATTGACTGCTCCTAAAAAGCAAAAACAAATCCAAAACCACTGCAGGGTTCTGGCTTTACACTCATAAGGGAATGATGCAAACAAGTAGATGGTTGCACATCTTCCTGCATGGTTAAGGAGAGCCTTTGATGCCGAGTACATGGCAATGGTGTAACTGAAGGGAGGGCCCAGGACATCCTTAACAAGGAGCAGTACAGCATGTGTGATCTTTAAGAACCAGAATCAGATATTTTTCCCCTCCAGAAATAGTAAATCTGTCTTAGCTCTGCCAGAAATCCACATTTTTGGCTCTGAATCTAGATGCCTTGAAACAAGGCTAAAATTTCACACATTCAAAGCCAGCTTTCTCTTTTTGTGGCATGACCCCATAGTAGGACTTAGGTACCAACTTACTGTTTGTCTACCAAGGGCCGTGCTACCTAAGACCCAGGACTCTGTGCTTCTTCATTTTTACCTTCTCCAACCTGTCACTAGATGTTTTGAATAGAAGGAAAAAGAAGCCACTAAACATCTCTTTCTCTGTGGTGCATGTCAAGGACGAGGCTAACGTTATCCTTTATAAGCACAAATGTCCTACTAACTTCCCATCACCATGAATCCAGGCACAGTCTATTTATGCTACAGTTGAAATTCCTGTTACTACTGCAGGAGATTGGACCAAATCCCCATGTCTGACACCTTTGATAGCAGCCCAGCCATTCTGACAATCCAAGCAAGCCTGTAGTACATGTTGTGACCAGAACCTGATCCTTTTAGGGCAGTATCCAGTGGTCTTAACCACTGAGCCCTTCTCTCTTATTATTTCGATATCATACTATGTATGCTATATCAATATTGCATGTTTTATGTTTGAGACTGAGGCTTTCACTGAACATAGAACTTTTTACTTTGGTAGACAAACTGGCCAATAGATTTTAGGGGTCCTCTCATTTACCATACATAACCTATGCTGGTGTTATAGAAATTGTAATTCGTGCCCCATATTTGCTTATGCATAGATACTAGGAAGCCTAACTCCAGTGTTCATACTTGGGTAGCTATCTTTCTACCAACTAAACTCCTTTAATAATTATTTAATAAGAACCAAAAGAATAAAACATTTAAAAATTCCCTACTTTGTCTTTGATGAAATATTATAGCCAACATTCTATTCCACCTATTTTTCGTTTATAATTCAACTTATTTTAGAAATAAAGGCCGAGTTGATAATGAAAGAATTAAAAGTGTGTTAGATCTAACAACATGAATATCAATGTGATTTTTGATCGCTCAGGATCAGTCAAATCATCATGCCCCCCTTCACAGTCTGTATTGGGTATCATTGGGCCCAAACACATAGAAACATCTTTCAACATCATTGGCTTAAATCAATTAATTTAATATTAAAATTTGTTGTGTTGCTTCTATATGATTTTTTATGCTTCTATATGATTAAACCACGAACTAAAATACATAACCCAAATTTTATACCTATAAAGCAAGTTTACAAATTTTACCTATATAGCAATTTACATATTTTCATGTTATACAATTTTTCAGCATGATAAATGAATAATGTTAATAATGGATATGCTGCAGCTTTTGTTTTGCACTTGGGGAGGATATGCACCAGATTATGGAATCTCCATATCCACATTACTGGGAATTCTCTAATTAGAGACATAAGTCAAAGATGTAAACTATGGTATACATAACTTGTTTAATGAAACTTGTTAATGATAAACCAAATAATCAGGCTAATATATTATGTATATTAGTCATATATACATATATACACATACTTTTTTCTCTTCACATATATGTACTTTATAATATACATTGTTTATAATATACTCCTTGTGTATGGACCTATACATATATTTGTATATTTCATTATTTGAAACATAGTTTCAATTTGTCTTATTTTCTGCAAAACTTTGTTTTAATATACAATTTTTTGAAAGGTAGCCCAAAGGGAATAAAATTTATTATTCTATATTAGTGGATTAACTGAATTTATTAGGTCAAGTTTGCTGGTATGTTTATGATTCTTAACCAAGTTTTTTTCAATATTCTCTTCTTGGGTATTGTTCGTGTGTCTTATATTTTTCCCAAGTCAAGAAAACTAGCTGCAGCATGTAGTGTTTACCTTAGAGAAAAAGCAGAGTTGTAAAATGGACACTGCTAAGAGGTGATGTGGAAACAAGGGCATGACCTACCATTATCTTCTTATATTTGACTGATCAAAGTGGTCATATTTTTGAAGTTGAAACCAAGTGAAAATGAAATCACTTCATCACTTACTATGACTTTAAGTAGAGTCACAGGACATTGGCCCTTGATTCAAGTTTGTGGACAGCTGAGGTGACAAAAGGGTCTGACTTCTATTCCAAAACTGCTGCCTGATATTGTGATAATTAGACATAAAATGAATGTGGTTGACCTTTATTTTCCTCTGTAGTTTTCATGGCTTTCTGAGCCATCTATTACCAATTGCCTTAAAATATCTGTTCTATACCAATTTTCAGGATCCCCATTGTATATATAATAATTAAAAATTAATTTTAATTTTTTTTTTGAGACAGGGTTTCTCTGTGTAGCCTTGGCCATCCTGGAATCACTTTGTAGACCAGGCTGGCCTCGAACTCACAGCGATCCACCTGCTTCTGCCTCCCGAGTGCTGGGATTAAAGGCGTGCGCCACCACGCCCGGCTATTAATTTTAATTTTATAATGTTCTGAATCCTCTGATGCTTATAACAAATCATCACTGTTCATAAAAATAATGATGTGATAAAAATTATATAAGTAAAAGTGTCTATGGTAGATTATCTCATTTATTTCATCAATATTGACCCTGTGCTCCAGTTCCCTTAACAGAAAATGATGACCAGAGAAGAGATAAAATTTAATTATGTTAACATATTAAGGAACTCTAAGAATTGGTTCAATGATAAAGATTATTAGAAATTAAAATCTTTGTCCTAACTACAATGAAGATGATCTATAGAAGAAGAGACATACACAAATTAATAACTTTGTCAAATTTAGTAGCACATGAATGGGAAATTCCTCAGCCCATATATGAACCTAAACCTTAATTTCTACTAACAAAGTTGTTTTAGGAGAGTTCTATTTGGACATCCCCTTTTAAGAGTAATAATAACTCACCTTAGATTACTTTTAGGAACACTAGAGGTTAAGCGGCATAAATTTTTGTTTCATGGCCTGAGTCAACAATTTCAAAATCTGAGTTCCAATGTGAGATAGTTTTGTGAACACGAGAAGCATGCTTGCCTATTCATGGCTACTATTACTGCAATGAAACATCATGACTAAAAAGATACTTCAACAGAAAGGGATTTATTTGGGTTACACATGCAGGTCATAATCCATCATTGGAGGAAGTTCAGATAGGAAATCAAGAAGATTGGAACCTGGCAGCGGATGCTGTTCAGAGGACATGGAGGTACGCTGCTTACTGGCTTGCTTCAAGTGGATTACATAGCCTGCTGTCTTATAGAACCCAAGACTGCCAGCTCAGGGATGGCACTACACACAATGGGCTGGGCTCTCCCCCATTGGTCACTTATTGAGAAAAATTCCTTACCACTGGACCCATGGAGGCATTTCCTTAACTGAAGGTCCTTCCTCTGTGGCGACTCTAGCATGTGTCAAGTTGACACACAAAACAGCCAGTCCAATGTTCAACATGTGTTTGCCTATGGCCGCCTTCCTCTTGTTTGTGATTATGTGGCATCATTTCCTCTATGTTGAAATTAATTGTACACTTAGAAACACATATTTGGATGTTTGCCTATTCGATTGATCTTAGGGAAAAAACAACAACAAAATATTTAGAAGATAATGCTCCAATTGATATCACATTCTAAGATAATAATGATTCTTACCTATAATTTTTTATTAAAAGTTCACTCTATAATAGAGAAGATGGTTTTACATATTGTCATTTGCAGCACCCATTTAAAATTATGCCTGTTAATGTGGTGCTGTACACAAGATCAAAGTTTAATAATAAAATCAGGAGTCACAAAATTGTAACTGAGATGCAGCTAAGCACATTAGAGCTGTAGAGTGCAAGAACTGTGTGGTGTTTGGTATAAGAAAGCTTTTATTACAAATATTGAGAAATATGCAGGAGTCCTATTAGGACCATAGTAAAACCATTGACCTACTGTCAACAATGGAAAAATGGGATTTGGATGGCAGAAATAATTTTTGGTAGAAGCCAATAACAGGCATATAATTTAAATTTAATTTAAAGAAGAAAAATTACTTGAGATTGTGAATAAAATGTAACAAAATATTCAAGATCCCTGGAGTGA